>NC_056735.1:833384063-834051563 GCF_019279795.1 Protopterus annectens
GAACTTTTGAGGTTTGTTTTGGTGTTTTGCAGTAGATGGTAGTAGTGGTTTTTTTTTGTCTAATGTTATGGATTTTTTGGTGTCATTCCTTAGCTGCTTGAATCTTAGTTGATCGAGTGGGGCTTTTGTGTTTCAGTAGGTGGCCCATGCTTTGTTTCTGAGTGAAATTTTGGTTTTGGTATCTTTAGAAAGCCATGGTACAATATTAACTTTGGTTCTAATAGAGCGGCTGGGAGCATGGGAGTTAAGAATAGCAAGGAATTTGGTGTTAAAGTATGCTACTGCTTCATCTATGGGGAGACTTTTTAGTACTGACCAGTTGCATGCCTTAAGTTCATTTTGAATCTTGGTGTGAATAAATGTTTTGTTGTTTCTTAATGTTCTATAGGTGGGTAGGTAGGTGCAGTCTACTTTGAGCTTGATTACATAGGTGAGACAGTGGTCACTTAGGTCATCAGGCAAAGCGCCTGATTTATAAGATTGAAGATGGGTATTGATGAGTATCCAGTCTACGGTACTTTCTTTGTTATTGGGTTTTCCTGTCCTGGTGGGGGAAGTTATGATTTCAGTAAATCCATAGAGGTTTATGTGGGTTGTGGGGGGTTGACAACAGCAAGTGTTCCAGTCAATGTTGAAATCCCCAATAACAATTGTTTATTGGGGGTGGTTATTGGATAACCAATATAAGAAGTCTTCAAAGGTTTCTATGTTCCTCCCTGGGGGGAATGCAGATACAGACAATGTTTATATTTTTGTTTTTGTTCATTTGTATTTTTGAGATAAGAATTTCAGCATTATTGAACTGGAGTGGTTGTTGGGTGTCTATGCTGACAGATAGGGTAGACTTGTAAAGTATGGCTACCCCACCACCCTTTCTGGTTGTATGGTCTAGTCAAAACAAGCTATACACTGGTGGCAGAATCTCATGGTCCTTGGTGGCAGGCTTCAGCCAAGTTTCTGTTAGGCATAATATATCTGGGAAAAAACAGCTAAGAGGGCATGCAGGTGCTAAGTTTTGTTATTTATGCTCCTAATGTTTAGATGGCAGGCCAGCAGTGAGCTAGGAGGTCTATTTGTTGGAGCTATGGTGGTAGTGAATATAGTAGAGGGGTTAAGGCCAACAGGTGGGGATGGACCAGGGTTTGTGTGGATGTCGCCATTCTTTGTGAGGTTGTAGTGTATCTTGAGTATGAGTTTTAAGATTTTGAATAAAGTTTTGTAATAGTGTCTAGTTTTATGACTAATGTAACTAGGTCTATTAAGATGGTAGTATTTAGGGAGGTAAGCATGAGGGCAGTGAGTAAGGGTGCATTATTATGTGTTGTAGATGGGATGGATGTTTGGAATTTAGGGTAGTGGAAACCTGGGTGATCCCAATATTTGTAGGTGGTTAGGAGATATGGGATGAGTAAAAGAGGTAGAAGTAGAGTTAATAAGACTATTTGGGGTGATAGCATACCTACAGAATGGGACTTGAAACTTAGGCAAAATGAGTAGTACAGTTGGAGGACTGGTGGTATCAGGTTGAGGGTGGTGCTGTTGTGTGACAAGTTGTTACTGATTGGTTTAAAAAAGTGGGGTGTGGTCTAGTACCAATAAATGCAGCAGTACCAGGGGTGGGAGGAATTTGGGGGCAGGGTGGGGTGCGAAGCAAGCCTGAGCAAAGCGAGTGCAAGCGGAGCAGGAATGAACCCATGCCTGTACTAAGTTGTAGCAGTTTAACCTGGATGAGGAAAGGGGGGGGAGAGAAGGCAGTAGGAGTGGTTAGAAGAATACCTTTATTGACTGACACCAGACCAGAGGTAAGCTGAATGTAAGGGCCTACAATCTGCATTCAGCACTGTAATCTTACTTGCATTCAGCACTTTAATTTTATTTATGTTTAGCAGGAAAGAAAGACCAACAGTATACAGTTTTGAGGATTATTACAAGGGTTACTTGTTCAACTGTCAGACAAGTAAGTAAAACTTTCAACAGGAATCTTTGTCTGAGTGTTAGAAAGCCAGAAAGGTATACACTATACCTGTAAAAATTAGGGTCAGAGGGACAAATGTAAGAGTCAGGGGAAGGAGGCAAACACTCAAGTAGAAAAGAGCACTATGGCTGACCAAAATGGTCACTTGTTTAATTACACAGCAATGTGAGAGAAAACTTAACAAATGCTTTTTATGCGTGTAACCTACTCTGATTAATTGCTGGGAGAAACAATTTTTGTTGGGTTTTCCAATTGCAATCCTGTAGACACCATTATTCAGGAGCTGCAGTTTGTTAGTGTAGGTAAATGTGTAGTTCAATCTGATTAATTGCTGGGAGAAACACTTTTTGTTGTGTTTTCCACTTGCAATCCTGTAGACACCATTATTCAGGAGCTGCAGTTTGTTAGCGTAGGTAAATGTGAAGTTCAAACTGAGTCAGCCAAAGGGGGAAGAGAGAGGGAAATCCTAAGCACGTAGGTTTGAAAATCATACATACATACATACATGCAGACACTAATTATATACAGATGATTACAGCCTACTTTTCTCACAATTATGTTATGTGCTCCTTAGGTCTGCCACATGCAATCAGATATCATCACCTTTAGCTTTATACCTTACCTAAGTTGTCTTGAGCCTACTGATCATCTGCAACCATTCAGGTGTGTTCATTTCTGCCGCACACAAATGTGCATAATGTTTGGCTGATGATATTATGGTTAGGGTATGCATGATGTTCCATCTGGATAACTATTGGCCTTTTTCTTGTAGTTGTGTGCTGTGCTGCTGTAATGGGGCAACACTGTGTGAACATCACTACTGTATCTGTGTACTTCTCTATGTATGGCTTGTCATTACTCAGAGCTGTGAGCCAGATGCTGCCATGTCATAACAGCTAAAATATATGGCCACAGCATCCATTGCCCACACCAGATTGTTTTTGCCATTATCTTCTCCTGTTTCAGTTGGGATAGCTCTACATCATATATCTAGTGTTCTCGGGGTAGTTACCCACTCCTAGATCCAGATGATAGTTTATTTTATGGTTAGCATGGTGTGCTGCATAGCAGACATGATGACCATCTGTGATGCTTTATCTGGTGTATTTGGCAGTACACTCAGAATATGTCCAGACGGGGGGGCATGGCCAAGGATGAACACAGGATAGCAGCAGATTTCTTCAGCTCCACCAATTTCATTACATTGACAGGAATTAATTACTTAAAAAATTAATTTTTGAAGTAATTTCCTTTCTAAATATGTTTGTTTTATGTAGTTCTTGAACTATATCTAAAAAATAAAGGAAATCTTAACAATATTCCTGTCAGAAATCACTTTGGAAATTTTCCTGTCAGTTTATCAGTCTGAAATGAGTTCCAGTAAGACAAATTCTCAAGACTCCAGCATCAAGAAAGAACTTCAGTCTCTGATAATTATAATCCAGCAACTTACTGCTAAGATGGATAAAATGGATACTAAAATAGACACCTTCATAGAAAAAACTACAAAACAAATAGACTTGTTACATATAGACCTGCAACAACAGAAGATCCAGATGACAGGCATAGAAGAAGCTGTGAATGACATGGAAAATAGAATCCAAGAAGAGGAAATCAACATTGAGTTTCTGCTGAAACAAAATACACATTTACAAACAAAGCTGGATGACCTGGAAAATAGATCTAGGCGCAATAACATTAGGATTTTTGGACTGCCAGAAAATATTGAAGGTAACAATATTACTTCTTTTTTAACAACATGGCTCCCTAAAACTTTAGACTTACCAGAAGCATTCACTTTTGGTATCGAAAGAGCACATAGATCTATAGCTAATAGCTAATACTAACTCTAACAAAAAATATCCTAGATCAGTTATAGTTAGATTTCTATCACCTTTTGATAAAGAGATGGTTCTTAAATCTGCTTGGGCTAAAGCTCCAGTTAAGATTAATGAGACAACTGTGTGTTTTGACAATGACTATTCTTCCATGGTAATAGCTAAAAGAAAGGTTTTTCTGCCACTAATAAGGGAGCTTAAAAAAGCACAGTTTAAAACATACCTTCTGTTTCCTGCCAAGCTTAAAATCTTCCTTCCTGATGGTCCTAAAATTTTCGATGACTTAGACTCTGCTTTACTGTTTATCAAAAAAAATAAGATTTTGGATAAAATAGAGGAAATGGAATGGGCTAGTCCTTCATTAAATAGACTGGCAACTGAAACTTCGTGGAAGACTTCAGAGAAGAAGAAGAGACTAAAAAACAAATGATTTGTTCTATGTTTTTTTTTTTCTCTCTCATCATTTTATTTCATTATTAATCTTTTTAAATATAGTAACTGCATTTCCAAGAAGCCACAAATATTTTGAAAAAGATTTAATCAAAGTTATTCTCTGTGTGCAAAGAAATGTTTTGTTTCATAACCAGTCAAAATATCTAAAGATTTAATGGCAAGCTATGATTCAGCTTGTTTCTCTTTCTGAAAAGGAGAAGTAAGGTCAGTAATTTGATACATTTTTTTCTTCTTTATCTTTTTTTTTTTTCTTCTCCTTTTCTTCTTTTCTTTGTTTAAACAATGACATTCTATTTAGATTATGTAGTGGGTAAAGGGTCGGGGAGGGCAGGGAGAGAAGAGTAATGAAAATATGATTAATAGAATAATAACATATTTATTCCTTGTAAAAAGTTTATATGTTCTTCAAATGCTATTCCTAATTATACTTTCTTGATTATACTGCTTATGCTTGTTTGTAAATAATCTGTCATGCTTTAACTAATAATAATTAGAACTAAATAATAGTAAATAATATGTTTTATTTTTAACTCTATTAATATAAACAGTAAATAATATTCCATTGTATATACTTCTTATAGCTTTCTCTTACATTTTTTTATTTCTGCCTTACACCCTTTTATTTTCTACTCTCTTTTTCTTTTCTTTATTAATATATAGAAATGCTTTTGATCATGTAGACACGGTAAATAATAAGATTTGCATAAAAATTGAGTTGGGACAAAAATATTGAGTTTTATTACTTATTAATAATTTTGGGCTTAATTTCACTTACATAGAGGCTGTAATAACCTGTAAAATACATTGTGAAGGTTTTGTCATGTTTAGATGCATTTACACTGCTAAATGAATGTTTGTCACTAGTTTTTAATAAGTTTCTCGCCAACATGTTAAGAGAGACAATCTGGGATGTGGGCTGTCTCATGCACAGTGTCCATGAGCTACTTCAAAAGCTTCAACTCTCAGAATTCTCACAGAGAAGCTGAAAGCAGTTAGTCTAACCTTTGACCTAGATATCACACTGATACATCACAGATTCAGGAAGAACTCTCTACCAGGAAATAGAAATGATGCAAATGTGACTATGTGAAGGAAAATGAACTCTTTAACATCTAAATGTGAGTTATTTTATATAATTACTTAAATATCTATGTTATAATTCATAAAATATGTCAGTTATAACGAGTTTAAATGATACAGTTTCTTGTAGTAAGTAAATGTCTTATTTTAGAAGGCATAGAAAATTAAACATTTATTCAAGTGTTTTTGAAAATCTACTTAACAGCAGCATAATAATCTGTGTTAAAAACTTATGTTCCAAACATATACATTACTATAACTCATTTAATTCATCTGATTGACAAGCATAAATAATCAGCAAGGACACAACTCAGTGAGATCAGATATATATATATATATATATATATATATATATATATATATATATATATATATATATATATATATGTGTGTGTGTGTGTGTGTGTGTGTGTGTGTGTGTGTGTGTGTGTGTGTGTGTGTGTGTGTGTGTGTGTGTGTGTGTGTGTGTGTATGTGTGTGTGTGTGTGTGTGTGTATGCATGTGTGTGTATATATATATATATATATATATATATATATATATATATATATATATGTATATGTATATGTGTGTGTGTGTGTGTGTATGTATATATATATATATATATATATATGTGTGTGTGTGTGTGTGTGTGTGTGTGTGTGTGTGTGTGTGTGTGTGTATGTATATATATATATATATATATATATATATATATATATATATATATATGTGTGTGTGTGTGTGTGTGTGTGTGTGTGTGTGTGTGTGTGTGTGTGTGTGTGTGTGTGTGTATATATATATGTGTGTGTGTGTGTGTGTGTGTGTGTGTGTGTGTGTGTGTGTGTGTGTGTGTGTGTGTGTGTGTATGTATATATGTATATAAGTGTTTCTGAGAATCTGCATAACTATGCAGTATGATTTATAACAATTTCTATGAATACAATATTTTATTCTATTGACAATAATGAGTTTGAGTAAATGCTCATATACAAGCAATTCAAGGTTTTTTTGTAAGCTGTTAATTGCATTTACATGACAGAAAATAGATGCATCTTAATATATGTAATGTCTGAATCATATTAGCCAAAGTCTTTGATTTAAATGAATGTTAGAACTTATTTTTCTCTCCTCTTGATTTCTAACATCAATATTATTTGAATGCTATTTGAATACAAGTGTTTTATATTACATAGATGTATATAGTAGTATGAACAGTTTTTTTAAAAAAAAAGGTTTATTTTAGTTTATATGATGCTGTTTTACCAAATGTGTAGTCTTGTTTTGCTAGATAATTGAATTGAAAACTGTTAACCTCAGTTAAATATAACTAGGATTAAATTGATAAGGTGGTAGCTGAGGTACTGCTGCTTAGGGTAGGGGTTAACTTGAGTGGTAAATACTACTCTAAGTTGGAGTTTATAACTCCAGGCTGGATGCAAGGTTTAATCCTTACATTATTTTCACTTGTTCATTGTTATTTGTATATAGTTTTGACATCCACAATATATTTTGTACATTCATTGTCACTACAAACAAAATTGAATCCTATACAAAATCCCATAAGAGATTCAATAAATACAGCTATATTTTAAGGTACACCTAAAGGAGGAGATGTAACATTACTTATCTGGTTATTTGTTATGTTGATCATAAGATTCTTAAGTTTTAAAAATGCCAAATGACATCTTTAAAAGGAATTTCTTTAAACATTAATGGATTGAATAATCCGTGTAAAAGGGCAAGCCTAATAAGATACATTAATTTACATAAGGCCAACTTAGTCTTCCTGCAAGAAACCCATCTCTTGAAAAAAGATATTGATAAACTAGCCACAAACAAATATACAGTATTGGTTAGTTCAGAGCACACTCAGAAAAAAGAGGAGTGGCTATTTTATGGAATAAAAGTATGCCCATTCCTAAAACCATTAAGTCTTATCAGGATGACAAAGGAATGTTTTGTATGGTTACAATACAAATTAATGGGAAGACTTACACTTTAATTAATGTATATTGGATACCTGGAATTGGTATTAATACAGTGAAACATCATCTTGATAAGATCATATCATTCTCTATAGGAGATATTATTTTAGCTGGTGACTTTAATTGTATACTACATGAAAGTGATACTACCACTATAGGGAAAAGAAGAATTACATCTAATGCAAAACATTTAAATGATTTTGCTAATTCTTATCATTTGAATGATATTAATAATCAGATAGATTCAAAATCATTACCATACACCTTTTTTTTCTAACAGATACAAAACTTATTCAAAAATAGATAGGGTCTTTATTTCTAACCAGATGGTAACAGATTTAATTAGTTCCAAAATCATTTCATGTCCTATATCTGATCATAATTCAATTGTTTTGAATTCATGATAAAAAATACTCATAATGTTCAGATCAAAAGGATACCAGCATACTTAACTCAACTAAAAGACTATAAAGAATATATACTTTCAGAAGTAAAACATTTTCTAGACATAAATAATACTCCTGAAGTCTCCATTGTTTATGTTTGGGATGCCTTAAAATCATATCTATATGGACAAAGTATCAGATGGTATAATAATAAAAGGAAATCTTGGGATAAGGAATTGTTAGATATTCAAAGTAAATTAGACTCTTATAAACATAATAATAAAGAAAATATTATGGACAACAAAGTTATTGAAGAAATAAACAAACTAAATGAAAAATACAAAGAAATTTTAACTCATAAGGTTAAAATAACTTTAGAGAAATACAAGTTTTTGTCTTATTCAATAAGCCCCAAATACTTACATAGACTTAAAAATAAAACAAAAAGGTTGAATAAACAAAACCATATCAAAGAAATCTTTTCTCTAAGGAAATTAAGAATGTTTCTAGTATACCAGAAATACTAGATGAATTTAGAAATCACTTTCACAAAATTAACCATAATAACATTAACATGGAACCTAAAGATAAAATAAAGGAGTTTATAACCACAAACATGAATAAAAAGCTTAATAAACAACAGATTAAACTATTGGACAAGAGTATTTCATATACAGAAGTTATTACACAAATAAATAAGCTTAAATCAAACAAACCACCGGGTAATGATGGTATTATACCAGAGATATATAAAATCCTTTCTAAAAGTACATATTCATTAATACATAAGGTTTTTATTTTGGCCCAAACTGAGTTAATAACCCCCCCCCATCTTGGCAATATACATTTATTTCGCCAATTTTAAAACCTAATAAAGATCCAACTAGATGTTCTTCATATCGGCCCATCTCATTACTTAATGTTGATTATAAAATGTTTATGAGTATTTTTGCTGATAGATTGAAGACAATCATTCGGGCATTATAGATATAGATCAGACAGGCTTCATTGTAAATAGAAATACTTTTGATAATATAAGAAGAACTTTAACATTAATAGATTTTGCAAATAGGAAAAAGAAAGATTTAACACTTATTAGTCTTGATATAAGTTCAGCGTTTGATTCAGTAAGTTGGGACTATCTGTTTACCTTAATGAAGTGCACAAACTTCTCAGATGCATTTGTAAATCTAATTGAGCATTTATACAAAGGAACGTTGGCTTATATTAAGGTAGGAACATATGTTTCACAAAAATACCCATTCTTAAAGGTACAAAACAAGGATGTCCACTTTCTCCACTATTATTCACTTTAGTAATGGAGCCTTGGGCTAATTTGATCAGAATCAGTACTGACATAGAGGGTTTTGAAATAGATGAAAATACAACATCTAAAATTCAACTTTTTGCAGATGATGTTCTAATTACATCAGCAGGATCTAATTCTTCTATGCAGTCTCTATTTGATAAAATGATGAATTTTAAAAGTATTTCTGGTTTAATATTCAATGAAGAAAAAACTAAAATACTACCTATATATACACGAAAAAATATTCTCATTAGTGATTTTACTAAATATGTACCCAATTCAGGTCAGATAACTCATTTAGGTATAATACTATCTAAAGATATTAAATCTATTATATATCATAATTATAATACCTGTTTTCTTAATATACAAAATCTTTTTAATACCTGGAATAATATGTTTTTTACTATGGAGGAGAGACTTACAATTATTAAAATGATAATATTCCCCAAGATTGTATACTTAATACAATCAATAATACTTCCACCTACAAAAATAATTGTCAAGAAACTGAATACACTAATGTTAAATTTCCTATGGGCACCTAATAGACCTAGGATTGCATTAAAGAAACATACTAATAGCTGGTCTCAAGGGGGTATTTCTTTTCCAGACTTTAATTTATATACTATCTCTTCTATTGTAAAAGTTATTACTTTATTAATAGATCAGTCATATGTCGCAAAATGGAAATATTATTGGGAGCTAATTAGTATGCACTTCATGAAAATCTCCTTAACACATAAAAATATGATTGTAAATAACTCCATGTTATGGTTACTAAAGGAATTTTGTACTTCACCTATTACACCTAAACATATGGTTTGTTACCCATTAAATATTATTATTAGCTATCATAACTTTATATTCATGCACCCTAAGTATAGGGAATGGAATTTTATTGTATTCACTATAATGTATACTCAGGGTATGCTTTTGTCATCTACTTCTGAAGGAACTCATTTAGCTATAGATAATGATCTAAAGTACTGGTATCAGTTGATATCTGATAATAAAGTTAAAAATCTAGATTTCTTAAAACAAGAATTTGATCTAAGAGAAACTTGCTGGTTAGAGGTTCAGACCTTTAGACAACATCTCATTAATAAAATAGATCTAATGTCTATAACAGTTAAAGAATCTATTCCAACACTGATTGATTACTTGATATTAAATTTACAACATAAAGTTCCTGATAAAGGTAAACTTTCATACATACATAAAATTATCAGACAAGAAACTTTTTACAGTGTAGATTCATACTGGAATTATTTCACTTCTATTAATGGGGACCCACCAAATCAACAAGATAAACAATATATATTGGAATCTGCTTATAGAACTACGTCTTCCATTGTCTGTAGACTTTATACATAGAAATTTTTACATAGATCTTTTTATACACCTTTGATGATGAATAAAATAAATAATAAAGATAATTTATGTAAGAGATGTAATGTAGAAATTAATGCTGACTGGGCTCATATGTTTTATGACTGTATAAAATTGAAAGAATACTGGAAGTCAATTAATGAATTTTTGCAGGCTCTTTTTACAGATAATTTCATTATTTCTAAATCTCTTATATTATTCAACACACCTGTACCTCAAAGTGTTAAAAAGGTTAAGCTTCCCTTGTTATGGTCTATTCTAGCAGTGGCTAGGAAAATAATAACTAGAAATTGGATTTCAGATACACCTCCTTCGTTCAATGAATTTAAAAATGTTATGAATATAGTGTGCCATATGGAAATAAACACAATTAGGACAAGAATAACTAGAAAAACATCTTATTATATTGTATGGGATAATTTACAAAATTTGTTAAAAAAATTCTAATTTCAATAGCATGGTATTTTAGTTTAATTAATTGATCTGATTGTAGTGGATGTCTTTGTAAATACTTTAGTTGTTTTGTTGAATATTATAATAATACATATTTTTAATTACTTGTATAAAATTGCTATGATATTTCTCTTATATGTTAAAACAATAAACCTGTTTTGAAAAAAAAAAGAATATGTCCAGACATCTGAACCTTACTTTCAGCATGCCAAACACATGCTTTACAAGGAGGTGAGCTTCACTCCCACAGCCACTTACTTGTATATAAACCCCATGTTTACATAACCACAACCAAAGGGAAATACCATACAGTGAGGCAAACTTGTATTAAGGGACTTGTCTATTCTTACCATCAATAAAGAGTACTTTGGGAACAATGCCTATAAAATAATGTACAAGAGGAGTAAAATTCAGGGAATGTTAGACTTCAGAATTAAATTTAATGTTAAAATTAATACTTTTTTTGTACAAAAGTCATATTTTATATTATGTGTACAAAGGCAAACAAAACATTGCAAATGGTTTGTTTTCTCTTGTATAACTGGATGTTTACCCATGTCACTATGCAATGTGTGACGCTAGTAAAGTAGTTGATAAAAGAATGCATTCAATAACTTGTGACAGTAAAAATGGCTGTTGACAAGCTAGGCTGTAAATAACATGCCTGGCATTTTTTCAGATAAGGTGCATACATGATTATCCTCCAGATTTATACTGAACTTAGTATGACATTTGTTTTTATAAGCATTTTATTGAGTTTAAAATAACAAACTTGTATAGACAGCAGTAGTGTTTCAGTTCCATGACAAGTAATGACGATACTGACAGTTCTAAAACGTAGGCAAAGAATCAGACTACAATATTTCTTAAAATAAAATTGACTAAATGATGTAAACAATACCCAATAAATATAATATACTTTGCACAGTGAATGCATTTATGCAAACATCTTAAAAAATAAAACTCAGCAATTGTATATTTGTGGAGCATGTACTTAACCAAAATAAGAAAGGAAGATTGCTTACTTAGAATTCAATGCGTTGCATGGAATAGGAGATCGATAGCATAAAACAATCTCTAGGCAGTCAGCACGTTTTCATTTCCATATCACCATTTCCATACATGACATATAGCTTATGATTTTCTTATTACCTGGTACACTTGCATCCTTCAGATAACTCTGTCTAAAAGAAGTTTAAATAGTGTATATGAGTTACAGTATATCACTGTGGTAACAAAGCACACTATGTAGAAATGTAGGTTGTGGTAGTGTAGATTGTTTGTATATCATACTCGATGTGGTTAGGGAGGAGCTATAAACAAAATATAGTTTCAGCTACCTAATGCTGGCAACGTATACATTTGAATGTTAGGATATGAGGATATGTATGTATTGGAACACATTTGCAGTACTAAAGAAGCTTTATGGACCTTTGTCATGACAAAGGTTTTCTATTTCACTGAGTAAGCAGTTTCATGTGCAAATTGTATAATATAAGTAGAGGCTGGCACATAGTCTAGACATTCTCATCTCTCATGTACTTCAAGCAGTATGTAGATGGCTGATTCAATAAACCTAACAAATGAAGTTGAAATAGGACAAGTAATTATTTCTCTATTACATTTGCTATAGAATTTTATGGACAAATAATGGAGCCTGACATTTTTCTAGAATATATCACAAATATGTAAATCACTTTATCTCTAAAGACGTCAACAATTTTGGATTATCACAATCTGTTTATTATTCACCTGAATACTACTCATCTTTCTTAAATATCTTAGTAAGACCTGACTAATTTGTTTTGTTTTTATACCATATATTACAGGGTTTAAAAGTGGTGGTGTTACAATGTACAAGACAGAAAGTAAGACACGAACATAAGCAGGTATCTGGTTTTCAAACAGAGCTGTCAGAGATGATACAGCACCTGACAAATAAAATGCTAAAATTACAAACACATGTGAACTGCATGTGCTTAATGCCTTTTGTCGAGCTTCTGTTGACCTCAGTTTCAATGCAGCTCTTAAAATCATGTAATATGATACTCCAATCAATGTTGTATCAGGTACTCCTACTAGGCCTACTATTAGGAAAGACATAATGCCATTTCTGTATGTATGGGCTCGTGCTGAATTTATTACAGCAACATATTCACAGTATACATTTTCAACAACACTGGAGTCATAGTATGGTAACATGCTAGCAAGTAAAGATGTAGGGAGTGCAGCGAAAAAACTTCGAACAAAACTAAGTAAGCTTCCTTTAATAATAAATGTGTTTGTTACTATACTTGAATATCTCAGGGGACTGCAAACTGCAGTGTAACGATCATATGCCATTAATACTAGCACAGATGATTCCATGATTCCAGTAAAAGTAACAAAAAATATCTGTACAAAACAAGTAGTAGAATGTACAGAATATTGACTCAGATACAATGTTACTAAAAGCTGAGGAAGCAGAACAAGACCTACAACAAAGTCTACAGATAACAAAATGGAAATAAAGTAATACATTGGCTCCCAAAGGCTTTTTTCAGTTGCTATAACTAAGATAACTACTGTATTGCCAAGTAATGAAACAAGAAATATGCAGAAGAAAGGGAAAAATAGCCATCGTTGAACATCGTGAAGACCAGTAAGACCCAGCAAGAGAAACTCAACATCTTGATTGTCACTTTGATTGGCAGTTGTCATAATGAGACACTGGAGACTTATTTATGTTAGAGAATTGATCTGTGTCCTAAAAAGTAAAGAAGTACAGTTTGTTGTTATAATTCACAGAGAAAATTTCAATTACATACACAAATAATACGAAAGAAAAGTAGAAATTACTATTTTGGCCTGATATATGATATAGAAATACCTGCTAATTTGGAACAAACGTAAATTTTATTTATTAATTGTTAACTGATATTTTTTACCCCAGTTTTGCCTTAAAGAAGGTCATTTAGTCGATTTATTGTTTAACAAGTGCATATTTTATAACTGGTTTAATTCTGTTGCTGAGACAACTGCTTTCTGAAAGTCAGGTAGATGAAATCTGAACTGCAACAATGAAAAGGGGTAAAAATCATGTTTTTCTTAATCTGAAGGAACTTGGCCAGCTACACAGTAAAACACTGCATGACTGGTTTTATTTAAAATAGCTTACCCCACATCAAACATTATATGATCTTACAACATATGTATTTTACATTCAGGACTATGTCATGGTGGCATTTAATAATGAGAAAGTCCCTTTAGGCCAGCACAAATGCTTTTGATCTAATATTCCAAAGGATATATTTGCATTTATCATTATAAAATAATATTTGCTGTACATGCATAGTTCCTAAATTCATTAGTTGCAACTGTATTAAAAGTGGTACACACCAGCCTACATAAATAATATCTCCTTTGCTAGTTTTCATAACAGATTTGGCAATCATCTTATTTTTTCTAACTGTAGGAAATCTTATTTTTTTTCTTCCAAAAGATCCACACTCTTTTCCATCAATAAGACACATGGTAAATTTTCTACAAACTTTGTTAAAAATCACATTCTACCTTCTACTGGATGAATAAGTTAACATTTTGCCCTGGCAACAATGTGCATCTTTCTGTAGTGTAGCCTGAAAGCTATAGCTGTACTGATGCATATATAAATACTCCCAATCAGTGACCCAGTACACATCTCCATGCAGGTCTATTCCCAAAACAAATGTATAACTTTACCCTCCACAGCTAAAGAACTAACGTGATTTTTAGTCATGTTCTCACAGCTCTGCACAGGCACTCAATTGTGTGACCTTAAATACAGTTCAATAATATATCATTAAAAAGTATTGTGGAAACTTGCCCTTCATACCCATTCTTATTACATGGTGTACAGTCAGGTCATTGGCACATAGGATTAGGGTGCTGGCAATAACTACTTCCTGTGGTCGGTTGATCCAGGGTTTGATTCTCTCAGCCTCCATTGACTAAGTGTGCGACTCTAAACAAGTCACTTAACCAGATAGTTTTTTCCAGACTGAACCTAAGAAAGATCCACAGAGATTATTGCTCTACTCATGTTGCTAGATAGAATTAATTATGCATTGATGAATGTTTGAAGAAAGTACAACACTAAGTGAATGCCAGTAAAGCATACATGGTAAAGAAATTCAGTATATAATAGTAGTTGGCTATTCAACTGAATACCACTGTTCGCATTTATTGGTCCATCTTCAGTGCAAGTGTTTACAGAAGTCCACCACCCATCACAGATTTCTCTTCTGGCAAAATAATTCTTCCTAAAATCATCAAATCCTATTTAGTATTCAGTCTGTGTACAGCAATGTTGCAAACATTCCCTTACTTATTTAGTTTACAGTACAACTGTATTTTAAAATCCTACAAACTTCTTTCACACACACACACACACACACACACACACACACACACACACACACACACACACACACACACACACACACACACACACACACACACACACACACACCATTCATGCATAATTCTTTCTGCCATCTCCAAGTATACTAATCATATATATTTTTCACCCCATCACACCTTATCAATTGCTTGTTATGACTCTTGGACAATGGTAAAATAAATATCACTCCAAGAATATTAGTCATATTTCTATCTCATAGACATTTCTGCCTCAGCCTCAATTCTCTTCCACAATTAAATTTTCATTAGTGCCAGAAGCTTATATCAAAATGCACTAGAACAAATCACTCACTTATGAAGTTGTGCAAATTGAGAACATGTGCATTCATATATGCAGTTTATATAGTGATTGAGTAGCACCTCTGAAAAGCAAGACAAATGATTAGCAAGGCCTCATTAAATTTGGAGCAATAAGCACCTCACACTGTACAGAAAGTGGATAGGTGACATCTATCATAACACACTTACTGATGCATAATGTTATATAATGGTCCTTGACCCAATTCTTTTCTATGCCTTCCTGACTACATAAAATCCTAACAGTCACTACCTGCACTAACACATGTTGGAGGAGTTAGATTCCCAGTGTGTATGTCAGGATGTTTTGGCCATGTGTTTCATTCTAGCACAATCTATGTTGCTGTGCCCATCAGCGAGTCTGTCTGCATTCTATGGATTCAACATAGTTTGAGTTAACAGCATTCATGTTATGTTTGATTATAAGAGAAAACATTTATCCTTCCATCTTCTAAGACACTTATCCTGGTGAGAACTGAGTGGCAACAAAGTGAATAGAGAAAAACAAAATTTAACCCAAGCAACTGTCTGTATCTAGCTCATGCTACAGGTTCTCCAGGCATTTATAAGCCAGATGAAGGGCAACGTTCTCACAGCATACCTCAGGTGTGCTCCTGGGCCTTCTTCTTATCAATCATACCTGTTATATCTCCAGCTGGAGGTGTCTCGGCAGCATTCTCATTAGATTTCCAAATGTCAAATGACTCTGTCACCCTGAAGGATAAGTGGCTGTACTCCAGGATTCTCAGCACGCAAGTCTGACGTCTTTTGTAGATGGTTAGGCAGATACCATCAGAAGGAAACCAGGCCTTTCACACTCTTAGCATAAGAAATTTCAACAAAGCCTAAAATAATAGTGGGTCAAAGACTAAAATAGGGAATGATTTTAAATATAGCTCTTATAAACTTAGAAAATTTCTAGAATATCAAGATTAGTTAACATATATTTTCAGAAGGATATGAAGCCTGAAACTCAAATGTACCTCGTTTAATGAATTCAGTCTTCGGTGTTTTGCCAGAAAAACACATTTGTTTGAGGAACAGACTATAAATATGTGGCAAAAATCTGGACAGTTGAGAGGTATGAAGGAAACCTATTTTTGCAACTTTTACACGTGATCTCAACCATTCATCACCCCCAACCCTTTACAGTTAAATACTGTGAGTGCGTTTCAATTATACTATTCTTTTGAAATATTATTTTCACTGATTTCATAAATACAGAACTGTAAATTGCAGCAAACTTATCTTATATATTTTTTGATTATCTATTGTAAGACTGTTAATTCTCTGGAGCTTTTCTCTATGGGTCTCCACTGAAAATAGGCTCCTGGCTCAGTTTGACTAACCTGGTAAAAAATATCAATAAATAAATGTGTGTGTGTGTGTGTGTGTGTGTGTGTGTGTGTGTGTGTGTGTGTGTGTGTGTGTGTGTGTGTGTATATATATATATATATATATATATATATATATATATATATATATATACATACATGGGTCTATATTAGTTTGCAGAAACTTTATTCTGGTGAACACCTAGTCATCAACCCCTATTTAGTGAAAATCGCTCCAGCAATTAGCTGAATTTAACAAGGGCAAGGAAATACTTGCTCACAACACAACGGACCACACACCCCCAACTGTATATACCAACTCTGAGATCGCACTACAGTGCACAAAAGGGCAAAGTTCTGTAGTTGGCCAACTACATCTTTGCCCTTGATAAATTTAGCAAATCACTGAAGCGATTTTTTGCTGAATAGGGGTCAATGAATAGGTGATCACTGGAATAAAATTTTGGTGAACTAATATAGACCTCATATGTATCTATCTATTTGTGTATGTGTGTATATACATATATATATATATATATATATATATATATATATATATATATATATGTTGAATTCTCTTCATCGAAGGTACACTACTTTGAAAAAGAGAAGTAGACCCACGCTTATGCGAAACTGCACTTCACCGAAAGTGCACTTTCATGAAGAATTGTTCAACAAACCATTAAGGAACACAGGCACCGAAGCACACTACAGTGGGGAAAGGGAATTTATCCGTTTCCCCATTGTAGTGCAATCTCAGAGTTGGTATATTTAAGTAGGAGTGGCTTGCCCCCCTGCAAAAACATTATTTATGTTTTTCTGATTGGTTCCTTGAACCGATCTTTATGAAAGTGCACTTTTGGTGAAGTGCAGTTTCACATAAGTGTGGGTCTACTGTTAATTTTTGAAGAAGTGGTTTTCAATCAAGAACAGTAGACCCATATATATAAATATATATATATATATATATATATATATATATATATATATATATATATACAGATGCATATATTATGATTCACATTTTAACTCATTCATTCCAATGGAGCTCAGGAAATGTGCACTGTAACTTCCAATGGGTGGAGCCTATGCCTTTTGACATAATCAAATTATGTCTTCACATTTCAAACAAATGTTCATATCTGTGGAACCATAAGGGGTATGTGCATAAACCATAAATCCTCTAAAGATAGCTATGAAAGCAGAATTGCAGCAGATAGTAAAGACAACCACATGGCCTTCTACAGTTATGTAAAGAATCTCCATGGCAATACCCAGGTTTGCTCTGAGCTACTGCACAATGGTACCTCCTATACACAGCCAACAGATATTGCAAATATACTGGCGGACAGATTGTGCTAACTTTACCCCCCCCAAAGGACCAATCACAATACCAGTAGATTGGCAGGCACCCAGTATTACTGCTGCACAGGTTAAAACAGCACTGTCCAAGGCCTAGAATACAGCTTCTATGGGACCTGACAGTATCCTCGGCTGTGTTCTACATGAACTACAGAGTGAATTGGCATCTCACCTGTGTGCCCTGTTCAATCACAGCCTCACCTCAGGCTTTGTCCCTAGCAAATGGCGCACTGCTACCATCATCCCTCTCCTCAAAGGAGGAGCGACTACAGACGCTGAGAACTATCGCCCCATTAGCCTGACGAGTCTGATATGGAATGCATCATCATGCATCTAATAAATAAGGACATAGGGAATCTACAAACTCTGGATCCTACACAGTTTGGTTTTGTGAAGGGTAGATCATGCCTGCTCAACTTGGTCGACTTCTTTGAGTCAGTCACCAGAGCTGTGGATGAAGGTCAGGTGGTTCATACAGCCTACCTTGATCTGGCCAAGGCCTTTGATACCATTCCCCACTAAGGAATCATAGAAAAACTTACTAAGCTAGGCATCAACCCCTATATCACTAGGTGGATTGCAAACTGGCTCACAGATTGAATCCACAGTGTGAAAGTAGCTGACTCCCAGTCAGACTAATGACCAGTCACGAGTGGAGTCTCTCAGGGTTCCGTCCTGGGTCCTCTCCTGTTTGGTATCTACTTCTCTGAAGTCCAGGCCAACATGAAAGGACTCTGGCTGACAAAGTTCACAGATGATTACAAGTTGGGAGCTATTATTAACTCCCCGAGTGATGATGACATCCTACAGAAAGGGCTCAATGAGACCAACGACTGGTGTCAGAACCATGGCCTTAAGCTCAATGCCAAAAAATGTGTCTTCATCCCCTTTGGGAAAAACTCAGTTCCTTTCAATTACCACATTGATGGTAGTCCACTGAACACAGAAGGCATTATAAGAGATCTGGGAACACAGGTTGATAGCAATCTCTTTTTTGACCACCATGTTGCAACTGTGGTCAAAAAGTCCTTCTATGTGGCACATCTCATTATTAAGGGTTTTGCATCCAGGAAGAAAGACATCATTGTCTCCCTCTACTCTTCCCTCATTAGGCCAGTCATCAAGTACAATGTCCCATTTGGCATGTACCTCACTAGACACCTGCAACAACTGGAGAGGCTACAAAAGTACATCACAAAGAGGATCCTAGGCCTTAAACACTTGTCCTATATGGACAGACTCAAAAACCTCCAACTATTCTCTGTCTCATATCGCTTACTTAGAGGCGATCTATGATTGACTTACAAAGCCAAGCCTGACCAAGCTCTGTTAGAAATGCTACATCGAAAGAAATCCAATCCCTCTGCACCACACACTCCAGAGACCTCAACCTCATTACCACAATCAACAGAACATGCTGGAGGGACAGGTTAATAACCCAGAGACTGCCCATGTTATGGAATAGACTTCTCATAAATGTCAAGCAGAGCACCTAACTGGCCCTCTTCAAGAGAAATCTTGATGAGTGGATGGGAAATAGAAAACTCACCCCAGGATCACTCCAGTGGCTCTACTCGACAGAGGCACTAGGAACTAAGGTTGGGTGGCATGATGCCAGGGTAATCCTATGGGCTAGGCTTGTAAAGGCACCAGGGTCATTAGCCTAGTACACACCTATGAACCTATGAAACTATGACAGATATAAATGTCAAACTCTTCAGCACAAATGAGGCTTGGCACAAGCCAAGTTGTCCTGGGACATCTTCAAGGGGGTGTTAGGTTGATATTAATGGGAGTTCAATCAGTTCAATGGGTTGGGGATGTGAAAGGGTTAAACGGTGGGAGGGATGATTGGAAGGAAATAAGATAAGGGTGGGAGGAGCTTAAGGGATTTATATGAGTGTAGCTGGGTAAGTAATCACATTTTGGCATGAACTTGCTAAGGAAAGCTATGCCCGTGATGACCTGTAGGTATTCCAGTAGAAAAGGTAGGCCTTGGTGTACTGGTTAGTGGTAGACTGCATTGTTTATATATGATGTATATATTATTATAGAGGGCTTTGTTTTTTTTTTTTTTTTTAGACATTGAGCTAGGGGTATTGGTATTTGTGTCTAAGTAAGGGGTAATTTTGGTTAAGATTGGGCTGGGATTTATGGTGTGGTTCATTAGGGGCAGTGTGTGGACTTGAAGGCATCTGGAGTGAGTGGTTGCAGTTCTGGGTAATGTTATCTGCATCATACTTCATCAACCTTGGGGGCTGATGCCCTGCTTTAAAAGGAAAAATGCTACAGTGCAAAGGTTAGCCTTTATTATCACTCCTTGTGTTGGTGTGGAATTTTGGTTTTCCTTCACTAAGCAGTCTTAGGGACTCAGGGGGGGGGGGGCTTCCCTTTCAGCAAACATTTTATGTGATATATGCATAGTCATTCAAGGGACCTAAATCAGTGAACTCGTGGCATCATCCTTCCTTCCTTGGGTGACTCAATTGTAAAGCTTGCTGGTTGTGACCATTTACTTATTGAGGGGATTTTCTGTGGTGTTCAGGTTTGTGCGGAGAGGGCTTACTTCCAGGGTGGCCCTTCGTGGTGGATAACAGTGATTTTATCTTTTAGGATTGCTGTTCCTAGTGATAGTGAGTTTTGTGGGCTGGGACACATGTTTCCTCTCTGTGCATGTGCGATGAAGCTCAGTGGCAACTGTGGGACATTTCAAGAAGAAAAAAAAAACACAATAAGGTATAGGTGTAGTGCTTGGCATTGCGGGTGCTGCTTGGAGGCATGGGGGCACTGAGGTTTGGTGCTTAGTTTAGTGGGTTCAGTGGCTGAGTCGGGAACTCTGCTGAATCGGGAAACATGGTGTCCTGTTGTTTGCAGTTTGTGACATATGGTGGATGATGGGTTGCTCTTGGTCGACAGCTTGAGTGACTTTTCGCGGGCTCCTGGTGGGTTTGAGTATGGTTGCTGCTGCGCATGCGCAGTGTGGCACTGGTCCTCGCTACCTTTACTCTGTGAGTACATCATTATTGGCACTTTACTTTTGTTAAATTCATAGTTATTGGTCGGATCTAGCAGTTGTACAATGGAGGTTCCTCTTCACAGCCGAACAGCATTGCATACTGCAAAATTACATTTCCTTGCACTGCAGTGTTAACTAGTGAGCTCCTCAGCTCATCTAGGCATGTTTGTTTCCCTATTTGCTTTTTATGTCCTTATGGTAACAGTGTACATTCGTTCTACTAAATTTGAAGTGTTGTTTCACATGTCTAATACTGGACTTGAAAGTGGACAGGACAATATTGAAGTGTATTAACCCACCCGATGTACAGTAGCAAGCCATTTTGGAACTACAATGCTAATTAAGAACTGACGAACTGTATAACTGAAATGAGTTGCATTGGTTTGTCCAATTTCATTGGAGCATTAAGAAGTTTCTTCCCAAGCATGGCTAGCCAAAATGGGTTGTGGATAGATGGATTAACAAGTTTCATATTTGATTTGTGCAGTTTTCTTATGTACTAAAATAACTGAGACCACATTTGTTTTAAGAACTGCGTGGTGCCCCTATTTACTATAGGGATATGACCCCTCTAGGGTTACATTTTTTGTTTCTTCCAAGATTACATCTTTGTCCAACTACTTTCTGCTAAAATATGACAGCTATTGCAAAAGTTTGTAGCACTTTGGCTCTCTCCCTGTACAAAAAGCAAAACGTTCATGTTTACTTAATTGCTGTACATATTAAGCTACTGCAAATCATTTTTTTTTTATGGGGAATCGTCTTTTTTATTCTATTAGATTTTCATTCTTCCTTGTTGATGTACTGTTATGATACTCAAACTCTCCTTGTTAGGGCACATAACATTAAAATCTTCTGATAGGCATGTGCATTCTGGGCCAAGGTTAGATAAACAGGTGTGAAAGCTTAAATGTTTTGATAGACACAGTCACACTGCACATATTTGCAGAATTCCCTTTTTGCCTCATATGTTTGTTTTGTTGCTAATTAAACAAAATCTTGATTTTTTTTCATTAGTGGCTTGGTCGTAAGAGGTTTCTTTGTAAGTACGGGCCATTTTGACTTAGATTGTATGAGCGCTGATTGATAAGCAATGTATACTTTAGTGTCAGGTAGCAGTTTTATTCACAATTTTGTCAGTAAGTGAATTTCACAGAAACCTATGTCTAACTTTAATAGAAAAAGATATTACTTTGAAAATGGTAATGCAGTGATGCTGTGTTCCATATGAAGAGTAAAAAGTCTCAGGATCTTGTCTTCTGATGTTTGTATGGTGACAATATTGTGTGGGACTACAGTACTGTCAGAGGTCATGCATATAGTAGTCTGGGAGGAAGTACGTTTGACAATAGCTGAATGAGTTTCAGTACTGAGAAGGTGGTAAATTAAGTACTTTTCAGCTGTACTAAACTTTGGTTAGCTGTTATAGATTGATTGGCAAAGGGAAAAGCAGGAATATTGGAGGGTGTGACATCACATAACTAGCCTTGAATTTAGTGCTCTTATTCGAGCAGGGCTTTCACATGAATTTCAGTGGATTGGCCATTTTATGTGACAATAGGGATAGGGGGTTTGGAAATGCCATTGTTCAAGTATTTTATAATTTATTATTACTTCATTGCGTTTTGATGACAGATTTTAGAGTGTCCAGATTTTGCCTCATTTTGATTGGTTTTCATGAAATTTTGATTGGTAAATTAGGGGCAAATCATTACCGATGGAAGTTAGGAAGTAATAGACAATTGAGTTTTGGATGGCAGGCTCTTCAGGGGTTTCATGTTAGTGGAAAGCCTGTTCTATCGGATTCCTAGATTGGTACAGGTAGGGTCTTAAGCAAATCCATGATGAAATAAGTCACATGGTATCCAGAGCTGCACCAGTCATGGTGCTCACAGTTGTGAGTCTCTAGCTGTGATGCATGGGCTTTTACTTATCAAACGACCGATCTTGCAGAGACAGTCAATCCAATACTGACCGTTGTCACTGTAAACTATTAATGACATAATAAACATTTCAAGTGAAATAGATGGCATTAACTATAAAAGGGACAATCTAACAAAAAAATATCATACAATTCATCTAGTGTCCATGCAGAAGGGCCATCTGCATCTTTATTTTTAACAATATGTACAGTCCTGTTGCCTTTCACCTGCTTATATTCTCTATGTTGTGGGATGTGTCCCCTGCCCAATGTACAAATCATGATGTTTAAGCAGCTTGACAGTTCTCTGTTTATGTTGTTGTGTGGTAATGTATGGACAGTCTATTCCAGTGTCTGGGGAGTTTCTGGGTTAGGAACCTATCCCTCCAGCATGGTTTGTTCATGTTGATGTCAAGGTTTAGATCCTTGGAGAGTGTGGCTCTGATACTTTTAATATATTTCACTGGTAGTTAAATTTATCTTGGGGTATTTCATAGGTTCATATGAAGCATTGCTTAAGTTATGTCCGCTTTGTCATAGATTGGAGTGTCAGTGGTACATTCTTTCCTGGGTTGGCAGGATTGGTTGTCCTTGAAGATGTCTTGGAATATGTTATGTATTTTTGATCTTTTACGTCTTTTCTTTCTTGCAGATGGGGTCTTGGAACTCTGTGGCTGTAGTTTGGTATAGGTAGGTATAAGGTGGAGCCTTCTTGTTCCTATTTGAAGGTTTAATTTTGTCTTTTTCTTTGTAGATGATGGTGTGCCGAGTCCCAGTGGTGAGATACAGTGAGTTCGGAGATGATCATGCTTTGGTGTCGAATAAGTGGTGGGGTCATTGGGTGAGTAATCAGAAATGGATAGGTTAAAAGGCAAGCACAGTGGTTCGGAACAAGAAAGAAGCACATCCAATGTTTTGTCTAGAATAAGTACTGTGTTTTATGATCTTGTTTGATTTGTGATAGAGGATAAGGGTCTCTATTAGAACACCGAACATTCAAAATGTTGAGTGTTCTAATATCGAACCCTATGAATCAAAAATTTAAAACATCGAACATTCAGAAGACCAAATTTTTTCCTAGGGAAAGAATTTGCAGTTCCAAAACACATACACACAACACAAGCACACCAAACAAACAGCAATCCACACACATACACCTAAACTCTTACACCTAACCCTACACTAAACTATACATACACCACTAACTATCCACTTACCTTAACCCAAACCCTAACCCTAAGGTCCGTCACTATCGCACAGTCACCTCACCCGCGCCCTAACCATAACTCACCTACCCTGCCCTAACCCTCATGTCCACACAATTGCACACTTACCTGACCAACGCCCTAACCTTAACTCACCTAACCCGCTGTAACCCTCACATCCACACAATCACAGACTTACCTGAACCTGACCTGTAACTTTCCACCACAGCGTTGAAAATACCGAAGCAACAGAAACGGACAACCAAATTCTTTCCCTAGGAAAAAATTTGGTTTTCTGTTTCTTCGATATTTTCAGCGTTTGCTAAAAATGGGTCAATATTAGAACACTCGACATTTTGAATGTTCGGTGTTCTAATGCAGACCCCAGGATAAGGTACAATCCATTTCAGAATTAAGAGTTTTAATAGTTAAATATCATGGGATGCAGTGGTGCAGCAGTTTGTGTCATTTCACAGTTTTCCAGTTTGATTCTCGGCCGGTTTTGTGGGCCTTGCGTGCTCTCCTTGCTTGTGTGGGTTTCACTGGGTACTCCTGGATTTTCTTCCATGCTGCTAAGTTGATAGTTATTTAATATTGGATATATTTGTACAGGAAGACATACAGCACACATACGTTGGATGGTCGTCATAGAGAGAATGGTTTTGCTGCATGTTTTAAATCTGAATGCATGTTTCAAGGGAATTCCTGATCACTTGGGTGGGCACATTGAGGGTACAGATGGAGTGTTGAGGGAGTAACAGTCAATGCTCTGATGGAAATGGACTTGAAAGGTAATGGGTTTTGTTTTCTGGATGTTTTGAGTGCTGGAGAGGCTATAGGGTATTAGGTAATGTATTCAATGGTCATTAAGGCACATTACAGTTGGGGCAGTAGTATTTTCTTGCTGATGTAGGACATGTTTATTTGGCCAGTTTGAGTGGGTTACTTTGGTAGAGTTAATAGTGTTGACCAGGTTGCATAGGATATTTTCATTCTGGTATAATCTGGTTGACCTGTGGTGTAGGGCATTTTCAGTTTGGTATATTGTTGGTGGCATTCAAGCGTATTGATAGAGTAAAGAGGGGTCACACTGCTAAAGCCATCATGAAATTTAGGTGCTTTACTTTTGATATGGGTAGCTGGTTTTGGCAAGGTGGTTGTTGAATGGAATTTTGAAGTTCTTCCAGTTCTGCATGTCATTGGGCAAGAAAAAAGGAATTGTTTGGAAGGGTGATATGCAATTGCTTTAATTTGGTGGTTGGGGTTGAGTATTCTTGCTCCAGTGGCAGGTGATGCTTTGGTAAGCATTAGGTAATTGCCAGGGGCTGGTAATGTCTGGGTAATTATTGTATACTGAATGATGTTTGGCATTATCCTCTAAGGGTGGCTACCTGATGGAAGTTGGTGGTGAGGGGGAACAGCCTGGGCAGGATGGGGGCCGAGAAGAGGGACAGGCTTGCCCTCTTCTGTTCCATCTCTGGTGTCTTGTAGTGCATTAAAAGAAGTTTTTGTTGAATAGATAAGCAAGCGAAGGAAAGGACACTGCTTATTTGGTATGAAGGTAATTCAGTGAATGGTTTAGTAAGTGAGCAAAGGTATGGACGCTGCTTACTGGGTTGGATGAGCAGGTATGCTGTCCTGATTAATATTATAAGGAGGCGTGGTTTATAAGTAAGGTAAGTGAGCAAAAGTATGGATGCTGCTTACTGGACTGGATGAGCAGGTATGCTGTCCTGGTTAACATTATAAGGATGTTTATAAGTAAAGTACGTGAGCAAAGGTACAGGTTCTGCTTACTGGGACAGGACGAGTAGGTACACTATCCTGATTAATATTGCAAAGATGTTTATGCTGTGTTTAGAATTGACTACACTATGTCTTGTTGTATTTAACAGATTTTGGTAATCAAAGTTATGTTGTGAAGTTTTCATAAAGGTCGGCAAATGTCATTCGGTGTGTTGTGTTTATTGAATGGGACCAGGACAAATGAGGCTTGGCACAAGCCAAGTTGTCCTGGGACATCTTCAAGGGGGTGTTAGGTTGATATTAATGGGAGTTCAATGTGTTGGGGAGGTGAAAGAGTTAAACGGTGAGTGGGTTGATTGGAAGGAAATGAGATAAGGGTGGGAGGAGCTTAAGGGATTTAGATGAGTGTAGCTGGGTAAGTAATCACATTTTGGCATGAACTTGCTACCCTCCCACCCTTCGACACCATCCCCCACTCTGGAATTCGACACCATCCCCCACTCTGGAATTACAGATAAACTCACTAAACTAAGTATAAATCCCTATGTCACAAGATGGGTTGCCAACTGGCTCACTGATAGAACCCACACTGTGAAAGTAGTAGACTCCAAATCCAACTTCAGACCAGTGACAAGTGGAGTACCACAGGGTTCAGTCTTGGGTCCTCTCCTGTTTGGTATCTACTTCTCTGAAGTACAGGCTAACACAGAAGGTCTTTGGCTAATGAAGTTCGCAGATGACTGCAAACTAGCAGCCATAATCGAAACTCCTAATGATGTGGGCATCCTACAAAAGGGCCTCACTGACACAGATGCCTGGTGTCAAAGACATGGCCTCAAGCTCAATGCCAAAAAGTGCATTGTCATCCCCTTTGGTAAAAAGTCTGTACCCATGAACTACAACATAGGCGGTAGTATACTTAACACCAAAAGTGTGGTAAGATACCTTGGGACACAGGTTGACAGTAGTCTCTCCTTTGATAATCACATCGCCACAGTAATCAGGAAATCCTTCTAAGTGGCACAACTCATCACAAAAGGTTTCTCATTCAGAAAAAAAGAGGTCATTGTTCCCCTCTACTCATCACTCATTAGACCCATTATAGAGTACAATGCCCCTTTTGGTATGTACCTCACAAGACATCTACAACAACTGGAAAGGCCACAGAAATACCTCACAATGAGGATTACCAACCTCAAACAGATGCCCTACGCAGACCGTCTCAAAAAACTCCAGCTTTACTCCATCGCATATTGCCTACTCGGAGGTGATCTCTGCCTAACAGACAAAGCTATGTCAAACCCAGAGCCATTGGACATGCTCCACTTAAATAAATCCCAATCCCTCCGAGCTACATGCTCTAGGGACCTAAACCTTGTCACCACAATAAACTGAACATGCCGGAGGGATAGATTCCTGTCCCAGAGACTTCCCATACTCTGGAATAAACTACCTATCTATATCAAACAAAGCTCCTCATTAACACTCTTCAAGAAAAATTTTGATGATTGGATGGGAAATAGGAAATTCACCCCAGGGATCACCTCTGTGGCTCTGCTCGACAGTGGCACAGGAAAATAATTTTCTTGGGTGGCAAAAGCCAGGGTACCTTTTTGGCTGGGCTTGTATAGGCCACAGGGCCAATAGCCTAGTACCTCCCTATAAACCTATGAACCTCCCTTTATTTTGGCGGATTGGTGGGATTGTGGTTATTTTATTCTGGTAGGCAGAGAAAAAGGACAGGCTTGCCCTCTTCTGTTCCCCCTTCTGGTGTCTGGTGCTGCATTTCAAGGAGTTTTTGTAGAATAGATAAGCAAGCAAAGGTAAGGACACTGCTTATGTGGCTTGAAGGTAATTCAGTGAATGGTTTAGTAAGTGAGCAAAGGTATGGACACTGCTTATTGGGTTGGATGAGCAGGTAAGATGTCCTGATTAATATTATAAGGAGGTTTGGTTTATAAGTAAAGTAAATGAGCGAAGGTATGGACACTGTTTACTGGACAGGATAAGCAGGTATGCTGTCCTGGTTAACATTATAGGGATGTTTATAAGTAAAGTAAGTGAGCAAAGGTATGGGCGCTGCTTACTGGGGCAGGATGAGCAGGTATGCTGTCCGGATTAATATTGCAAAGATGTTTATGCTGTGTTTAGAATCGACTACACTATGTCTTGCATTTAACAAATTTTGGTAATCAAAGTTATGTTGTGAAGTTTTAATAAAGGTCGTCAAATGTCATTCGAGGTGTTGTGTTTATCGAAGGGGACCCGGACAAACTACTTTTTATAGTGGTAGTATTCTTAAGGTTCTATGTCTTCAACCAAATTGTATAAGTCAAAGTAAACACAGTCCCCAGGATTCACGAATCCTCCGTGTAGAGTAGAGTAGGCTTACATGGAAACGCCAGTGTAAGAATAAGATGGCAGCGCGCCATGCATATTAATGAGTTCACGCTGCCTCAACTCTAAGGCTAACATGGAACATGCACGAGTGTATGGGGCGTGTCGGACTGCCGAGCAGTCCAAAAATCTACGCCCCTGCAAGTGTCACAATAGGGAAATGTCAACTGACATGAGCGAGTCTGCTCAAATGTGTACATAGCCAACACTACACTCCCCCACATTCTAAACCCCAGTACAATTATAAAATGTAAAACTTTTAATTTTTTTTTTAATTCCCGATATAGCTGCCTATATTTGCCCGTGTTTGCGTGGGATTGCCCATTGCTTAGCTACAGTTAGCAGTCAAGACATCGAAGAGGATAATAAGAAACCTATATGCTAATTTAGCAAAACAGCAATAGCATAGTGGTAGAACCTTCGCACAAAGAGGAGGCATTCCCGGTTTGGGTCCCACCACTCCCCTTTTTATTTTCTGTTGGGAAATCTGTATATGAAAAGAATCCCTGGGATTTATCATTGAAATTATAGTAAAAAGCATTGAAATGGGCTATGTAGTAGTGAACAAATTCTAAATATATATAAGAAAGTGAAATGGTTCTGCATACTGATGAATGCATAAGTAATGTATCTTAAGCAATGTGAAGCACTGCTAAGCAAAGTTTACCAGTATTAAGCACAGTACAGTATAATTGCCCATAGCTTAGCACTGCTTTGACTAGTGCAATAGCTTTGCAAGGAGCTGCACACCGCACCAACCAGCGCAACATAGAGCAATGTCGGGCAACGTAGAGCAATGTAGAGCAACGTCTAGCAACATCGGGCAACATAGAGCAAAGTTGGTAAAATATAGCCACACCTCCTTGCCGGTCTGGCCAGTAGTGAAATAAAAAGCAATGACAGACCTCAAACCTGGGATACTGTGCACCATAATCACAGGACTGAACCACTAAGCTATGACAGCTTTTCATAAGTATGCACTTTCAACACACACATACATATCAATGGAAGTTTACCCATTGCTAAGCAGGTGTACCCTCAGCTGCATTTTTTCAAAACCAGCCAATCACAAATAAGTGTGGAAAATGATGCATATTTAAGCTCCATTGAAGGGAATAGTTGCCATAACTGGTTGTAGCTCCCATCTGCAGGCAGCAATGGCTGGTGCTGGAGAGGGCTCTCATTTTCGAGTGCAACATTGGGGCATTGAGGAGTCTAAAGTAATGGTTTGGCTCCTTGTCCACCATCATGAGGATAGACTTCTGTGGGGCCAGTACCAGTGCACCCAATACAAAGTGGAAGCCTGGGACGGTCTAGCTAATGAACTCACCCTTGCCACAGGTGTCCCACGGACTGGTGAGCAGGTCAGACACCACCATGCAGACCTGAGAAGATGCAAGGTTGATCAACTGGACCAGTGGATCCAGGAGGCCCATGGGATGCCCAATGCCCCAGTAGCCATGGAATTAAGTATGTAAGAATTGCTATTCAAGTGTATACTATGGATAGGTATGTCTCAATATCACTTCAATTATTTCAGAGCTCCAGGTGTCCATGCTGCAAATCAGCAAACCTATGCAGATAGGCTGCTAAGGCTGCACCACCAGGCAGGTTAGTAAGTATTCTGCATGTACTGTTATGTAAAATAAATGAGAGAGCCTGAAAATGTGTTTAAACACAATAAATAAAGGTATAATAATTATCTAATAATTATTCTGCATGCACTGTCATATAAAATAAATGAGAGAGCCTCTAGAAAAGTGTTTTAAGTCTTTAATAAAGGTCGAATTCCTGGAGTGTGCCTGTGTCATTTTCTTTGACATGTTGCTGTACTCTTGCATTATAGAAATAGTACTGTTGTATTAAGTGCTGTTAACACACAGCTGGGTAGGCCCATATAAAGTGGATGAAGGGAGTGCCAGTAGCTTTTAAGCATATTCACAGTCCACAACTGTTGGTTCATGCCCAGCATGTACAGGTTAATCTGGCACATGAGTAGCTTGGTATTGTGTTCCCCAGAAATGTCATTATGTTGGCAGAAATGTAGGGAGCTGTTAACATATAACGGATAATTTCACCTACACATACCTAGATAAGTATATGAGAGTAGAGTTGTCAGTGTACCATCTCAGCAGTAGTATGTCTGAGCAATTCACAAAATATGTAGCAGTAACATCTGCATCCAGGATAGTTTGTATGTCAGATACAGAACATGTATATAAAGATCTAGCAAGACCCATTTCACGATCTAAGCAATTGTGTAGTGTAATAATACATGTAGGGGACATATAACTGCAGTCAATAGGAATGTAGTGTAAACTAGAAGGATATATAAGTTGTTAATGGAACTATAATTTTCCACCCTACTGTATGTGCATAAAAAATGCAATTCCACACCTCAACGGGTATGTGTAATCTCAAAACATTTGTTGGGACATATGTCCTATTGGTTTATAAATATCTGCATTTATTTTGATGCATGTGCCCTGTTCAAATACCACGATATTGGTGGCCTGTTGCCATCAATTAAACCTCCATACTGTTGCAATGTCCACTGTTGTCCCATATATGCATGTGTCATGATTGCTGTTCAACTGTTGGAACTCTGGTGTGTTGGGTTAATGGGAAAACTTCTGCATGCTGTTATAACTAATTGGGAATGCTGTTGACTGTTACTAACCCATATTTTCATTACATCCTCCTAAGCATAGAATGTATGGTACGCCGGTCCCAGCAGACCCACCTGTCCCACCTCAGCTGGTGATGGCACCTGGCACCAGCAGGTCCAGTGCCCAGCCTGGGATCTCCTCCTCCATTGGCCTTGAACCACCTTCAGGTGGAAGCACTGCAGGGGATGGGGCTCATCCCCCCCATTCAAGCGTGGGCAGAGGAGGGCCACCTATCACCCTCCGAACGGTCCGGGCTGTGGTGTTCAGGGAGATCGAGCGTTCTGTCGCTGATCCTCTATGCCACCTTGAGGCACAGGTTGCGTGACTCATGGGTGATCCTGCCCCACCTATGCAGCCCCCAGCACAGCCACCCTCTGGCTCAGTACCTGATACTGTCAGTAGCACCCCTGCCAGGCACAGGTACCGTATCTGTGGCCGGAGACGGTGATCTGTAAAGCCTGGCAGGTACAGTCTGTGGCTGTCCCACTAATACCTGTATATGGCAGCCACATGGTGGAACTGTGTGCATGCAGACACACACACACACACACACACACACACACACACACACACACACACACACACACACACACACACAAACCAGACACCTAGCGCTAACATATACCCGCACAAATTACATCAGCATTGGCCCATACCAGTACTCTTGGCCCTCACACACATACACACACATAAATGTCGATTGTATGGCTCAATGTAGGCCTCTGGCAAACCAACAACACACCCTGTGCATATGATGAACCTGTGCCACCTCCTGTCATCTGTACCATTGATGCAGGAACAGGCTAACATGGTGCTGATGCACAGGGTGACTTTATGGCAGTATAGCAATGTTAGCATGTTGTCAGCAGTAAAGTGTAATGTTATCCTTGAAGGTGTAGCTGAGCAAGCATGATGCATTAAAGCTATGATTGTCAATGTAATATTGTTTACACCAGTGTTAATCCCAATAGTGTATTTTCTGGACATGTGCAACTTGGCTGATGTGTGTAGTATTGGCAGCATGTGTTAGAAGGTGGACAGTATGTGTGGGATGTGTACAGCACAGGTTTGCAGGTGTACATTTGTGAACATGTTGGAGGTGCACTGTCTGCATGCACGTGCATAGTGGACACATGGGCAGGGTGACATGCCCTGTGTTACAGTGTTAACACTCCATAGTTTCTATTGGTTGCCAGTATGCATTGTACTACACACATTTTGGAACATGGGTACACATGTGTGTATGACATGGTTTGAAACTGTGCAGTGGGTGATACTGTTACTATCTGTCACTGGTTTGCATTCTGGTAGTATACAGAACCTCTACAGCCTGAACATAAACAATCGTTAGATGATGTCTTGACAACTGACACACAGATGTAGGACACACAGTAACATTTGTACCCTTCAGGAACTATACTATGCCAATAACCAGTGGTGTTCACCTGCACCCATTCCTGGGACCACTCCTGTTTGCCATATAGCTCACTTAGGTGCAAGCAAACACAGTAGGGATATGTCCGTCCACGTCTGGGAATGCATACTGTGGCCTATAATGCATTCTCTAGATGATACACACATCCTACACAAGGGTATCATATGGACAGATACCTGTTGTCAAACCCATGCTGTAAAACAATAAGACAACTAAAGCATGGTCATCCACCTTTACATAACATAGTATCCCCACAGTACCACATAGGTAGTAGCCCACAACATGTTGACAGGTACCGATGTGTACATACAGCCAAGTGTTACATCATCTCTCCTTTGGTAATCACATTTCCCTCGGTGAATCCCTCGGTGAATCACATAAGCAATAAGTTGTCTGCATGGATATCCACAAAGGTTGCTGTACACCTATAATGAATAGCCATCAGTGACAGACTTTGCTGCATTTGAACTGGTCTAAAATATACCTCAGGCATAAACCCTCATTCACAGTATTCAATAGAAACCATAATGAGTGTGCATGACATGGATGACCTAGGCCAGGGATCACTGCAGTGGCTGGGATTGTCACAAGCATACAGATGTGACCTAAGGTCTGGAAAGCAGCAGCACACTCTGGCAAAGATAACAAATGCATTCTTGGAGAAAGCAGGGTTCCCACCTCTGAAATAATTGAAGTTACATGTACATATATGTATTTGCCACACAGCTACCTGACATGCAATGCACATACTACTGTCATTATGATATGTCATACAGTAGTAAAAGCAAAACCAACAACACAGTGACCAACTGTGTCTCACAGATAAAGCACACCCACACTCACCACGTGCAGGATTCAAACCCCTACTTAACTATTTTATGATACTTGAACAGTACGCATTTACCCGTTGCACTATACACATTACTGGGAGCTTGCCTTTCTACAGGTATATTTGTAGGATGGTGACATCATCAGACTTGACAAAGATGAGTATACCACTTTTAAGGTGTTGTAGTTGTCTCCAAAAAGGTTTCTCCTCTACAAGGAGATACAAACAGACATACAATTACCAAGTATAGGATTCAAACCCCTACCTAACTAGGTCATGATACTAGAGCAGTATGCATTTGCACAATGCACTATACACATTACTGGGGGCTATTTTTTCCACAGGTATATTTGTAGGATGGTGACATCATCAGACTTGACAAAGATGAGTATACCACTTTTAAGGTGTTGTAGTTGTCTCCAAAAAGGTTGCTCTTCTACAAGGAGATACACACACACTCTTATACAGTTGCCAAGTGCAGAATTCAAACTCCAGCTTCACAATACATAGAGCAGTATGCATTTATATGATGCACTATACACATTACTAGGAGTTCTCCTTTCCACTGGTATATTTGTAGGATGGTGACATCATCAGAATAGACAAAGTGGGTTATATTAGGTGACATTAGGTGGGCTACATAGAAGGCATTTGTAGATACTTTGGCAATGTGATCATCAAAGAAGAGTTTACTGTCTACCTGGGTCCCCAGGGCCATAATTACATTCTCCGTACATACTGGATTCAAACCTATGTGGTAATTTGTGTGCACTATGTTTTATCCAAAGGGGATGACTATGCATTCTTTGGCATTCTACTTGAGGGCATTGTTTTGACAACAGGTATCTGTTTCTATAAAACCCTTCTGTAGGATGTCTGTGTCAGCCGTGGTGTTGATTACGGACCACAGTTATCAGTCATCGGCAAACTTGTTCAGCCATACTTCTCCCATGCTTGCCTGTACCTCTGAGCAGTATCTACTGAACAGGCGGGGTCCTAGGACCAATACTTGTGGGATGCCATTTGTGACTGGTTTAGAGTTGGACATGGCACCCGCAACTCTGAACATGTGTGTTTGATCTGTGAGCCAGCTGGACACCCATACTGTGACATAGCTGTTAACGTTCAAGCTGATAAGCTTTTCCATGATGCCAGAGTGGGGAATGGTGTCAAAAGGCCTTAGTGAGGTCCAGGTGGGCTGTGTGGACTACATTCACCTCTATCTAAGTCCTTGATAACTTTTTCAAATAAGTCAACTAAGTTTAGGAGATAGGATCTACCTTTAACAAAGCCAAGTTGGGTAGAGTCCAGTGTCTGGAGTTCCCCATTGTCTCTGTTTATGGGTTCTATGATAATTTGCTACATAGCTTTGCAGACCAGGCTGAGTAGGCCTATAGGGCAATGGTTTCCTGGTTCTGTTGTGGCACTCCCTTTGTGGAGCTGGATGACTGTTGCTGTATGCCATTCCTTGGGTACATAGCCCACGGTAAGGTTTAGTCTGGACAGTGAATGTAGGTGAGGGTGTATTTCCTTTTGGGGCTGGTGTAAGTTGTAGCCTGGGACACCATCGAGTCCCACTGATGCTGTGTTCTTAGGTTTGGAGAGGGCTGTTTTTACCTGCATGTCCATGAAGTCTGGTGCTCTGCATTCTTCTGGGATGGACACAGGCCCTTTTGGGGGTGATGGGGGGGGGGGTTTGCACTGAACTTGTCCCCCAGGATGTGGGCAATGTAAGTTGTTTCAGTGTATCTTTTTTCCATTTTGAAGTAGCTGACTATTTTTGAGAGTTGCCATCTAAATGTTTGGTATAGCTAACGCAGGCTTTGTGGCTGTTATTCTTACATTCCTTGGCAATTTGTCTTTAGAAACTGGCCTTGGATTATTTTAAGAGCGATCATTGTTTCTTCCTAATAATGATCAGTGATGCCTTTCCTTATGTGAAGTTTGCTCTATCATATGTTTGTTCCCTCCTTCTGTTATATAGCTTATTTATGTGGACAACCACCAGATTGGTTTCCTATTTTTGGAGGAGTGCATCATGGTTTTATTTGGCATGTCTCGATACATGCACCCCTGTTGATGCTCATAGAATGCACTTGTAAATGATTCTGCAGATTGTATAGCATTATCCCATAGCAAGGGTGCTTTTGAACTTTCCTCTTTGGTCTTGAAAAGTGTGCTGTTTGCTTTAGAAGCTTTCTTCATGATGGTTTCCTTGACTGTGGGGGTGTGTGATGTGGATGTCTAGTGTGATTACTTTATGATCTGATATTACCAGCAAGGGGTTTATCTCTGATGTGGAACACTGGTACCCCATGCTGGTGATGATCAGGTTCAGTATGTTGTTACCTCTAGCGGGCGTGGTAACCAGCATTTGAGTTTTTAAACTCTGGGAAGCATCGGGCAAAGGACTTTGTACACAAGTAATTCTCCCAGTCAGTATTTTGGTAGTTGTACTCTCCTCATATAATGGTGTTTGGTAGGACCTTCATATTTTCCACTTTTCTCAGGAATACTGGGTGAGGTTCCTGAGACAAGATAGGTGATCTGTGGCAGGCTACAATCTGATAAGCAGCTTTGCCCAATGTTAGTTGCACTTGCATGGTCTCCAAGGTCTCATGCTGTGCCACTAACCTGTAGGTGTGGGTATCCATAAGGTAAATGGATACACCACTTCCTTTTGTATTTCAGTCTGGGTTTTGGGGCCGAAGATCCGAGGGATTGTGAGTGTTTTACATGGAGTATGTACAACACCTCTGTGTTTGACATAGCTTTGTATGTTAGGCAGGGATCACCTCTGCGTAGGTGATATGCGAGAGAGTACAGCTGGAGCATTTTGAGACAGTCTGTATATGGCATGTATTTTAGGCTGCTAATGCTATTTGTGAGGTATTTCTGCAGCCTTTCCAGTTGTTGTTGTCTTGTGAGGTACATAGCATAAGTGGCATTGTACTCTATTATGGATCTAGTGAGTGATGAGTAGAGGGAACAATGTCCTCGTCTATCCTGCATGAGACACCTTTTGTGATGAGGTGTGCCATGTAGAAGGATTTCCAGACTACTGCAGGGATGTGATTATCACAGGTGTGTCTACTGTTCACCTGTGACCCAAGGTCTTTTATTACACTTTCAGTGTTAAGTATACTACCGCCTATATTGTAGTTCATGGCTACAGAGTTCTTACCAAAGGGGATGACATTGCACCTTTTGGCACTGAGCCTGAGGCCATGGCTTTAACACCAGGCATCTGTCTCAATGAGGCCCTTTTGTAGGATATCCACATCTTCAGTAGTTTTGATTATGGCTCCTAGTTTGCAGTCATCTGGAAACTTCATTAGCCACAGACCTTCCATGTTAAAGTTTACTTCAGGGAAGTAGATTCCAGACAGGACAGGACCCAGGAATGAACCCTGTGGTATTGCACTTGTCTCTGGTCTAATGTCGTACTTGGAGTCTGCTACTTTCACAGTGAGTGTTCTGTCAGTTAGCCAGTTGGCATCCCATCTTGTGACATAGCGATTTATACCTAGTTTAGTGAGTTTGTCTATAATTCCAGAGTGGGGGATGGTGTTGGAAGCCGTGGCAAGATCTACATGGGCTGTGTGAACCATCTTACCCTTGTCTACAGTTCTGGTGACTGCTTCAATGATGTCTATCAGGTTTAGGAGACACGATCTGCCTTTTACAAACCCAACATGGTTTTGGTCCAGTGTTTGGAGATTACCAATGTCATTTTTTATAAGTTATGTGATGACAGATTCCATGGCCTTGCAGAGCAGGCTCATCAGGCTAATGGGCCGCTAGATCCTGTGGTCAATGGTGGCTCCCCCCTTGTGTAGTGGGATAAATGTCACTGTGCACCATTCAGCAGGCAAAAAGCCTGAGGTGAGGCTATGACTGAACATGGTACATAGGTGTGGTGCCTGTTTGTTCTGTAGTTTGTGTTGACCACAGCCTGTGATGTTATCTGGTCCCAAGGATGCTGTGTTCCTGGCTTTGGAGAGTGTTTTTTTTACCTGTGCAGCCGTGAAGACAGCAACTTTGCAGTCTTCTTTTATAGAGATGTGCTCTTTTATGGGTGAATGGGGGTAGAGTTAGCACTGATCCTATCTTCCAGGATGTTGGCATTATCAGTTGGATCTGTATATTTAGTGCCATTGTGCTGTAACTCAGAGCAGATCTGAGTGTTGCCATTGTGATTCTTGACATAGCTATAGAATGCTTTGTGGTTGTCTTTAGAATCAGTGTCGATTTTGTTTTTATCACTAGCTTTGGAGGATTTTATCATGGATCACAGCTTCTTACTGATATGGACCATGGAGCTCCTCCCCTCATGGGATTTTAACCTGTTTTGCAACAGTATTTTGCTTTTGTTGTGTAGTTTGTTTTTGGCAGGGGAACACCAGATTGGCTTCCTTTTCTTGGAGGTTAGCGTCTTGGTTCTGTATAGGATAGCACAATGCATGCAGTCATGTAAGTGCTTATGAACTGCAATTGTGAAGGGTTCAGTAGTCGTAACTGTATTGTACATCTGCATGTGTGTCCTGCAGTTCAGCACTTCTGTCTTAAGAAGCATGACGTTAGCTCTGGAGAAATTTTTTAACATGGTTTCCTTAATGGGGGTGTGGGTCCAGAATGTGGATATGTAGGGTGATTAGCTTATGGTCAGATGGGACCAATGAGGCGCTGACATCAGGTGTGGAACACCGGTCACGCAGGACAAACCAAACCCCATAACCAACACAAATAACCACAAAGTGAGCTAAATGCTAATCATTGCCAAAAGTCTCAGCCTCCAGATGCACACACTCAAGGCACTTCTCATTATGGAGAATATTGATATCTGTGCAGTATCGGTAACCTAGTTCAAGAATCCAGACATCACACCAGCATTACCAGGATACTACTCATTCCATACCTTCCAGCATCAGAACCTGAATCATAGCACATAGGGTGAGGATATATCCAAATTCATCAAGGATACCTACACCTCTCTCTACATGCTCTGTACAGGATATGTACCCATAGAATGTTGCACAGCAACGTTCTTCACACTCCACAGGGGTGGGGCCACAAAACACCCTTGACATTCATGCTCTATGAGCCTGATAAGTGTGTTCTGCAAGGCAATGGAGTCAATCATAATGGAAGTCAACAATACAGAGATTGCAAACCTTCACACAGTTGAACACACGTAGTTTGGCTTCTCAAAGGCAGACCATGCCTCCTGAACTGGGAGGATCTCTTTGACAGCTACACAGGCTATGAATGATTGAAATGAGATCCACACAGACTACCTATGCCTCGTTAAGGCCTTTGACACCATTCCCCAGTCAGGTGTCATAGATGAACTAAACTACCTGCTCATGAATCCATACATCACAAGATGGATTGCAAACTGTCTCACAGATAGATCCCACACATTACAAGTTGCTGGCTACATGTCAGACTCTACACCAGTAGCGACTGGTGTCCCCAGGGTTCAGTCCTGGGGTCCCTCCTGTTTGGTATGGACTTCTCAAATATACATGCCAACACAGGAGAACTGTAATGTGTTTGTCATAATAGATTCCCTGGAAGACAGACAGATTCTCCAGAAGGGACTCTATGAGATAGATGTGTGGTGTCAGAATCATGGCATCAAGCTCACTGTGATGGAATGCATAGTGATCCTCTTTGTTGAAAACAAAATACCCACAAACTACCACATGGGTGTTACCCCCATGAAAATGACAAGGTGATGAGAGATCTGGGGACACAAGTAGATAGTCATCTTTCCTTTGACAACCATGTTGCCAAAGTGATTGGGAGATCCTATGTGGCCCACCTAATCAACAAAGGGTTTGCATCAGGATTCAAAGAGGTAGTGTTGGCACTCTACTCTTACATCATCAGACCCATCATTGAGTACAGTGCACCATTTTGGATGTACTCGACTTAGCATATCCAGCAGCTGTAGAGACCACATAGATACCTCACCAAGAGGATTACTGGCCTCAAACAGTTGTGTTATGCAACACAACTGGTAAAACTTAATCTGTTCTTCGTTGTGTACCGCCTACTCGGAGGCACACTCTGCCTAACATACAAAGCCATGTCCAACACATAACTGTTGAACATGCTCCATCTACACATAACAACACTGAGTCGCCCTACACATTTCAGGGATATGAACCTCATCCGAACGATGAATACAACATGCTGGTGGGATAGAGTACCATCCGAGACCTTTACCTTACTGTGGAACAGAGTCCCAATGTACATCAGACATAACACCTCACTGACACTCTTCAACTGGAACCTTGATGAGTGGATGGGAAACAGACAGTTCATGCCAGACATCAAATCAGCAGCCCCACTAGAAAGGGGCTTAGGGTACTAACTATTAGAACTAGGCCTTGGGAGACTACCCCAATGGTGTGGTGAAAGCTGCACAACTTGTTTAAGCTGATATATGCCTTCGTGGAGATAGTCTACTACATACCTATGGACCTATATGACAGGTGCATGTCTACAGATGGTGGATGTGCACTTCATTGTACAGTCAATGTTGTACAGCAGGCACATGGACCACATACACTGTAATACTTACAGATACTGGTGGCTGTTATGTACAGTGGGAGAGATGTGCACCTCATGTCTTCCGTGCCATTGGGATGTGTGCTGGGTAGGACAGTCCTGGATGGCTCCCTGTCATGGTCACCCTCTTACACACATCTCTGCCCATCCATCTTTGTCTTATTATACTGTGTTCCCCCTACATATATACATATATATATATATATATATATATATATATATATATATATATATATATATATATAGGTACATAGGTAGTTGATAGGCTATCTGCCTGAATGCATATATTAGTATAGCCAGAGTGTGCAGCTATCACCACCCATGGAGTTAGTTCCTTAGGCCTCTGTGTAGTAGAGCTGATGAAGTGATCCATGGTGTGACAGCTCAGTTTCACATACACTCATCAAGACTCCTCTGGAAGAGTGTCAATGAGGGTCTCAGCTTAATGTCGGTTGGGAGCCTGTTCCCGAGCAAGGGAAGTCTGTGAGTTAGTCATGTATCCCTCCAACATGTTCTATTTAATGTTGTGATGATGATATCCCTAGAGCATGTGATACCATGAGCTTGGGTTTACTTCAGATAGCACATGTACATCAGTTCTGCATTGGACATGGACCTGTCTGTTGGGCAGCGATCTCCTGAGTAGACAGTATACAACAGAGTACAGACTGAGTTATATTCAGTCTGGTTGCATGGAGCAACTGTTTGAGGCCAGTAATCATCTTGTTGAGGTACTTCAGTGGTCTTTCCAGCTGCTGAAGGTGCCTAGTCAGATTCATCGCAGGTGTGTTGTCGTACTCTCTGACTGGTCTGATGACTGCTGTGTAGAGGGAACCTCCTTTGACATATATGCAAAGTCCCTGTCTGTTTGTGGGAACACATAGCATGATTTTCTAACCACTTTGTGAATATGTTTCTGGAGGTAGAGAAGACTATCCACATGTGTCCATAGATCACTTATTATCACCTCCATATTTAGGGTGTTGGCACCTATGTGGTATTTGTATGACTGTAGCTCGAGGGCATATTTTTACACCACATATGTCTGACTGAGACCATTTTTAAGGATTTCTCTGTTGTCCCACACATTGATTATGACAACTTTTTTGCAGTCATCCACAACCTTTGCTAAACATAGCCCTCATGTGTTTGACTGTATTTCTGTAAAGTATACACCAGACAGGAGGGATCCCAGGACTGGGCCATGGGGACAGGGGTTGTTACCAGCTTGAACAGGAGACCACAATTCTTACCTTGTGGGATCTATCTGTGCCCCAGTTGGCAATCCATCAGATGACATACATATTTATGCACTGGTTATTGATTTTGTGGATACAACATGTGTATGGGATGTTGGAAGCTGGCTTTCCAAGGTCTATGTGGGACATGTGTAGCTCATTTCATTGATGTATGTCCTGGGTGACTGCCTTGAAAACAGTCTAGTAGGTTTGCGAACCATGATCTGCCCCTGACCAAAATGGAATTGGTAGGGTTGGGTGTTTGTAGGCTCACAATAGCTCTGTTTATGAGTTCCATCATGATGGACTCCATGGCCTTGCAGATCAGGATTAATAGGCTTATAAGACAATAGTTCATATGGTCTCCTGTGCACCAGCACTTGTGGTGTTGCCAAATGTTGCTGTAACACATTCAACGTTTTCATATCCTGTACAGAGGGTGAGTCTCAACAGACTGTTCAGGTGCAGGATCTGTTTATTTTGGAGTTCACATATGACACAGCTAGGGAAGCCATGTCATCCCATAGAGGCTGTGTTTTTAGGTTTGGAAAGTTCTGTTTAACCATTGTATATGTGATTTCTGGGTTTTCACAGTCTCCAGGTATGATAATTGGCCCTTTTGTCAGTGTGAGGGGGGTAAATATGTATGAACTCGTCTGACAAGATGTTGGCAGTGTCAGTCATGTACATGTATTCATTTACAGTTTGCACTGACTCAGAACATATATGTGTTTACATTGATATTTGTGACATTGCGAAAGTAAGCTTCATGGTTATCTATGGACTCTTTGACAATATTTTTGCCAGAACATCGATTGGATAATGTTAGGAGTGCTCATTGTTTATTGATGATACTGATCAGAGATTTATTGGTCTTCTTTGAACTTTCACTTTCTCTGAACATGTTCAGTACTTGTAGTACATAGTTTGATTATGACAGGAGTCTAGTATATTATATGGGTCTGTTTTCATATCACTGTGTGCGCAAGGCAGGATTGGTGAATAGTGACATGTTTCTGTGGTGAGAACTGCAACTGCCAAATATGTGTGGCCCACAGATGTACTCTGACATGGCCTAAGTGTGTGAGCATGCCCAGTATGACCTTTCAGTATGTTGCTGACTGAGATTTGCTAAATTTGTTGAGGTGTGTGAGCATGCCCAGTATGGACATATATACTATATGTGTGTGGGAAATCAAGTTGTTTTTTTACTTCAGGGCTCACCTTTGTGTTGTACATTGACAGGAAGCACGCTGTGCCTGCAGGGCTTCCATGAGTTTCTTTGCATAGACTTATCAACATTTCTGCATACAGGGGGGACAGCTATTATTTGTACATTTCTACCCAGGGGGCACACTTGATTGTTACTGTGGGTGTACATTGTTTGAGGGATTGACCTGACACTTATACACATTTGCTAGGCCTGCACTGCTATGTCTGGTACTCCATTTCAGTCTGTACTGCCACCTATCCTACTGGCTTGAAGCATACTACTGTACTACAGAACTTAGTTTCCAATTTCACATATATTAGTTTTTGACTTCATAGCCTACCCAACCCACATCACACTGCCTAACCTGCTGTTATCTGTCTGATTAGGCCTGGGGGAAGTTCAGAGGGCATGATACAGCATTTGTTTGTGTTTGTGTTAGTCTACAATTGCCCTGCTGTGTCTCTACCAGTGAAATGCTGTCATAGCTTAGTGATTCAGTACTGTGATTATAGTGCACAATATCCTGAGTTCGAGCCCATGTCACTGCTTTTTATTTTCCTGCTGGGCAGACCTGACTGGTTAAGGAACAGTAAAGCAGGTGTGAGCGTGTTTACCTGACTTTGCCTGACTTTGCCCAACATTGCCCAATGTTGCGCTAGTTTGTGCGGTGCGCGGCTCCATGCAATTATGCTTAAATATGCTTAAATATGCTACATAGTGGTAAAATGTGCTTAACACTGCTTTATATTGCTTAATATAGGGCAATCATGCCTCAGGTGGTGCTGAAGGGCTGCCTATGTCAGATGCACATAACACACTCCCTATACATGTTTGAAACAGGTAGTGTCAAGTTAGGCATCCGTTTTATTGTATGTGCGAGTCAGAGAGAGGTGTAATTTCCAGGGTTCCTACTGAGTCAGTGTATGTGCTATGCATTGCCTCTTTGCCAAGGCCAGGGCATACTGGGCATGCCTCCTTCTGCCTACTGGGGCACGCTCAGGTTGTACCTCCTCTGAGTCATGCTGTGCCTGTGCAGGCCTTGGCATTGCTGCCCCATGCTGTTCCTGCTGCAGCTGTTGTCGCAGGATCATATTGTGTAGCATGGCACATACCAGGACAATTTGGGTACATGTAGTTGGTGAGTACTGCAAGGCTCCACCAGATGTGTCCAGGCACTGGAACCATGACTTGAGCATCCCAAACACATGCTCAATAATGTTACTTGTTTGTGCCTGGAAATGACACCTCTCTCTGACTCACACACACAATAAAAGGGATGCCTAACTTGACGCTACCTGTTTTCAAACATGTATAGGGAGTGTACTATGTGCATCTGGCATAGGCAGCCCTGAAGCACCACCTGAGGCATGATTGTCCTTTTTTAAGCAGTATAAAGCACTGTTAAGCACATTTTACCACTATTTAGCATATTTAAACACAATTGCATGGAGCTGCACACCGCTCTAACTAGCGCAATGTCGGGCAATGTTGAGCAATGTTGGGCAATGTTGGGCAAAGTTGGGCAAGGTTGAGAAAAGTAGAGCAAAGTCAGGTAAACCTGCTCACACCTGCTTTACTGTTCCTTAAGCAGTCTGGTCTACCCAGTGGGAAAATAAAAAGCTGTGACAGGGCTCGAACTCAGGATACTGTGCACTATAGTCACAATACTGAACCACTAAGCTATGACAGCATTTCACTGGTACAGACACAGCAGGACAATTGTAGACTAATGCAAACACAAACAAATGCTGTATCATGCCCTCTGAAGAGGCATATGAGTAACTTCCCCCCAGGCCTATGCAGATAGATAACAGCAGGCCAGGCAGTGAGATGTGGGTTGGGTAGGCTATGAAGTCACAAACTAATATACATGAAATTGGAAGCTAAGATCTGTAGTATAGTAGTATGCATCAAGCCAGTATGATAGGCAACAGTACAGACTGAAATGGAGTACCTGACATAGCAGTGCAGGCCTAGCACATGTGTATAAGTGTCAGGTGAACCCTTCATCCTATGTACAGCCACAGTAACAATCAGGTGTGCCCCCCGTGTAGAAATGTACAACTAATAGCTGTCCCTCCTGTATGTAGAAATGTTGATAAGTCTATACAAAGTGACTCATGGAAGCCCTGCAGGCACAGTGTGCTTCCTGTCAATGTACAACACAAAGGTGAGCCCTGAAGTAAAAACCAACTTGATTTTTCACACACATATAGTATATATGTGCATACTGGGCATGCTCACACACTTTAACAAATTTAGCAAATTTCAGTCAGCAACATACTGAAAGGTCATACTGGGTGTGCTCACACACTTCCACAAATTTAGCAAATTTCAGTCAGCAACATACTGAAAGGTCATACTGGGCATGCTCACACACTTAAATAAACAAAGCAAATGTCAGTCAACAACATACTGAAAGGTCATACTGGGCATGATTACACACTTAGGCCATGTCTGAGTACAGCAGTGGGCCACACATATCTGGCAGTTGCAGTTCTTACCCAAGAAACTTGTCACTATTCACCAATCCTGCCTTGCGCACACAGTTATATGAAACCAGACCCATATAATATATTGGACTCCTGTCATAAACTATGTACTACAAGTACTTAAGTTGTTCAAAGGGTGTGAAAATTCAAAGAAAATCAATAAACAATGACCACTCCTAACATTATCCAGTTCATGTTCTGGCAAAAATATTGTCAAAGATTCCATAGAGAACCATGAAGTTTTTTTCACTACGTCATAAATATCAGTGTAAACTCATATATGTTCTGAGTCGGTGCAAACTGTAAATGAATACATGCACATGACTGACATTGCCAACATCTTGTCAGACAGGTTCATACATATTTACCCCCCTCTCACTGACAAAATGGCCCATTATCATACCTGGAGATTGTGAAAACCCAGAAATCACATATACAATGATTAAACAGCTCTTTCCAAACCTAAAAACACGGCATCTATGGGATGACATGGTTTCCCTAGCTGTGTCATATGTGAACTCCAAAGCAAACAGACCCTGCACCTGAACAGTCTGTTGAGACTCACCCTCTGTACAGGATATGAAACTGTTGAATGGGTTACAGCAATGTTTGGCACACTCCACAAGTGTTGGTGCACAACAGACCACGGGAACTATTGTCTTATAAGCCTATTAAGCCTGATCTGCAAGGCCATGGAGTCCATCATGATGGAACTCATAAACTGAGCTATTGGGAGCCTACAAACACCCGACCCTACCCATTCTGGTTTGGTTGGGGCAGATCATGGTTTCCAAACCTGCTAGACTATTTTCAAGGCAGTCACCCAGGACATACATCAATGAAATGAGCTACACACGTCCCACATAGGCTTTGAAAAGCCCTTTTCCAACATCCCAGACACATGTCGTATCCACAAAATCAGCAACCTGTGCATAAATATGCATGTCATCTGATGGATTGCCAACTGGGGCACAGATAGTTCCCACAAGATAAGAATTGTGGTCTCCTGTTCAAGCTGGTAACAACTGCTGTCCCCCATGGTTCAGTGCTGGGCCCCTCCTGTTTGGTGTATACTTTTCAGAAATACAGTCAAACACACGAGGGCTATGTTTAGCAAAGTTTGTGGATGACTGCAAAAAAGTTGTCATAATCGATGTTTGGAACAACAGAGACATCCTTAAAAAGGATCTCAGTCAGACAGATGTGGTGTCAAAATGATGGCCTCGAGCTACAGTCATACAAATACCACATAGGTGCCAACACCCTAAATATGGAGGTGATAGCAAGGGATCTATGGGCACATGTGGATAGTCATCTCTAACTAGAAACACATTCACAAAGTGGTTAGAAAATCATGCTATGTGTTCCCACAAACTGTCAAGGTCATTACATATAGGTCAAAGGAGGTTCCCTCTACTAATCAGTCATCAGACCAGTCAGAGAGTAGCACAACACTCTTGCGATTAACCTGACTAGGCACCTTCAGCAGCTGGAAAGACCACTGAAGTACCTCAACAAGAGGATTACTGGCCTCAAACAGTTGCCCCATGCAGCAAGATTGAATTTAACTCAATCTGTACTCTGTTGCATACTGTCTACTCAGGAGATCTCTGCCCAACAGACAGGTCCATGTCCAATGCAGAACTGATGTACATGCTCTGTCTGAAGTAAACCCAAGCTCACTGTATCACAGGCTCTACGGATATCATCATCACAACATTAAATAGAACATGTTGGAGAGATAGAATACTAAATCACAGACTTCCCTTGCTTTGGAACAGGCTCCCAACCGGCATTAAGCCGAGACCCTCACTGACACTCTTCCAGAGGAGCCTTGATGAGTGTATGTGAAACTGAACTGTCGCACCATGGATCACTTCATCAGCTCTACTACACAGAGGCCTAGAAAACTAACTCCATGGGTGGTGATAGCTGCACACTCTAGCCATACTAATATCTGCCTTCAGGCAGATAGCCTATTACCTACCTATGTACCTATATATATATGTAGGGGGGACACAGTATAATAAGCCAAAGATGGATGGGCAGGGATGTGTGTAAGAGGGTACCATAACAGGGAGCCACCCAGGACTGTTCCACCCAGCACTCATCCCAATGGCATGAAAGACACGAGGTGCACATCTCTCCCACTGTACACGACAGCCACCAGTATCTATAAGCATTACAGTGTATGTGGTCCATTTGCTTGCTCTACAACATGACTGTACAATGAAGTACACATCTACTATCTGTAGACATGTACCTGTCACATAGGTTCATAGGTATGTTGTAGACTATCTCCACGAAGGCTTATATCAGCCTACGCAAGTTGTGCAGCTTTCACCACACCATTGGGTAGTCTCCCAAGGCCAAATTGTAAAAGTTAGTACCCTAAGCCCCTTTCTAGTGGGGCTGCTGATGTGATGTCTGGCATGAATTGTCCGTTTCCCATCCACTCATCAAGGTTCCAATTGAAGAGTGTCAGTGAGGAGTTCTGTCCGATGTACATTGGGACTCTGTTCCACAGAAAGGCAAGTGTCTGGGATGGTACTCTATCCCACCAGTATGTTGTATTCATCATTGTGATGAGGTTCATATCCCTGGAATGTGTAGGGCAACTCAATGTTGTTATCTTTAGATGGAGCATGTTCAATAGTTATGTGTTGGACATGGCTCTGTATGTTAGGCAGAGTGTGCCTCTGCGTAGGCGGTACACAACGAAGAACAGATTTAGTTTTACCCAGTTGTGTTGCATAACACAACTGTTTGAGGCCAGTAATCCTCTTGGTGAGGTACCTATGTGGTCTCTACAGCTGCTGGATATGCTAAGTCGAGTACATCCAAAATGGTGCACTGTATTCAATGATGGGTCTGATGACGTAAGAGTAGAGTGCCAACACTACCTCTTTGGATCCTGATGCAAACCCTTTGTTGATTCGGTGGGCCACATAGGATCTCCCAATCACTTTGGCAACATGGTTGTCAAAGGAAAGATGACTACTACTTGTGTCCCCAGATCCATCATCACCTTGTCATTTTAAGGGGGTAACACCTATGTAGTAGTTTGTGGGTATTTTGTTTTCAACAAAGAGGATCGCTATGCATTCCTCCACAGTGAGCTTGAGGCCATGCTTCTGACACCACACATCTGTTTCATAGAGTCCCTTCTGGAGAATATGTCTGTCTTCTGGTGAATCTATTATGGCAAACATTTTACACTTCTCAGCAAACTTAGTCAACCACAACCCTCCTGTGTTGTCATGTACATTTGAGAAATCTATACCAAACAGGAGGGACCCCAGGACTGAACCCTGGGGGACACCAGTCATTACCGGTGTAAAGTCTGACATGTAGCCAGCAACTCTTAATGTGTGGGATCTATCTGTGAGCCAGTTTGCAATCCTTCTTGTGATGTATGGATTCATGGCCAGGTTGGTGAGTTCATCTATGATACCTGACTGGGGAATGGTGTGAAAGGCCTTAGTGAGGTATAGGTAAGCTGTGTTGAGCTCATTTCAATCATCTGTAGCCTGGGTAACTGTCAAAGAAATCCTCCCATTTCAGGAGGCATGGTCTGCATTTGACGAAGCCAAACTGGGTGTGCTCAACTGTGTGAAGGTTCCCAATCTCTGTATTGTTGACTTCCATTATGATTGGCTCCATTGCCTTGCAGAACACACTCGACAGACTCATAGAGCATGAATGCCAAGGGGTTTTTGTGGCCCCACCCCTGTGGAGTGTGAAGAACGTTGCTGTGCAACATTCTATGGGTACATATCCTGTAGAGAGCATGTAGAGAGAGGTGTAGGTATCCTTGATGAATATGGATGCATCCTCACCCTATGTGCTATAATTCAGGTTCTGATGCTGGAAGGTATGGAATGAGTAGTATCCTGGTTGTGCTGGTGTGCTGTCTGGAGCCTTGAAATAGGTTTCTGTTACTGCACAGATATCAATATTTTCCACAATGAGAAGTGCCTCGAGTATGTGCATCTGGAGGCTGAGACTATTGGCATTGAGTAGCATTTAGCTCACTTTGTGGTTATTTGTGTTGTTTACGGGGTTTGGATTTTCCTGCATGACTGGTGTTCCACATCTGAAGTCAGCACTTTATTGGTCCCATCTGACCATAAGCTAATTACCCTACATATCCACATTCTGGACCCACACCCTCATTAAGGAAACCATGTTAAAAATGTCTCCAAAGCCAACTTCATGCTTCTTAAGACAGAAGTGCTGAACTGCAGGACACCCATGCAGATGGACAATACAGTTACGACTACTGAATCCTTCACAATTGCACTTTATAAGCACTTACATGACAGCATGCATTGTGCTATCCCAAACAGAACCAATATGCTATCCTCCAAGGAAAGGAAGCCAATCTGGTGTTCCCTACCATAAACAAACTGCACAACAGAAGGAAGAAACTGTTGCAAAAGAGGGTAAAATCCCATGAGGGGAAAAGCTCCATGGTCAACATCAATAAGAAGCTGTGATCTATGATAAAATCCTCCAAAGCTAGTTATGAAAACAAAATTGACACTGATTCTAAAGACAACCACAAAGCATTCTATAGCTATGTCAAGAATCTCAATGGCAACACTCAGATCTGCTCTGAGTTACTGCACAATGGCACTAAATATACAGACCCAACTGATATTGCCAACATCCTGGCAGATAGGATCAGTGCTAACTTTACCCCCCTCTCACCCATGAAAGAGTACATCTCTATAACGGAAGACTCAAAGTTGCTGTCATCATGACTGCACAGCTAAAAAACACTCTCCAAAGCCAGGAACACAGCATCCATGGGACCAGATAACATCCCAGACTGTGTTCTACCAAACTACAGAACGAACAGCCACCACACCAACATACCGTGTTCAGTCATAGCCTCACCTCAGGCTTTGTGCCTGCTGAATGGTGTACAGTGGTGGTTATCCCAATACACAAGGGGGGAGCCACCACGGACCCCAGGAACTAGCAACCCATTAGCCTGATGAGCCTGCTCTGCAAGGCCATGGAATGTATCATCATATAACTTATAAAAAAGACATTGGTAATCTCCAAACTCTGGACCACAACCATGTTAGGTTTGTAAAAGGCAGATCATGTCTCCTAAACCTGATAGACATCATTGAAGCAGTTACCAGAACTGTAGACAAGGGTAAGGTGGTTCACACAGGCTATGTAGATCTTGCCATGGCTTTCAACACCAACTCCCTCTCTAGAATTATAGATAAACCCACTAAATTAGGTATAAATCACCATGAACTACAACATAGGTGGTAGTATACTTAACAATGAAAGTGTAATAAGAGACCTTGGGGCACAGGTGGACAGTGGATACACCTGTGATAATCACATCCCCACAGTAGTCAGGAATTCCTTCTACATGGCACACCTCATCACAAAAGGTGTCTCAAGCATAATAAAAGAGGACATTGTTCCTCTCTACTCATCACTCACTAGATCCATAACAGAGTACAACGCCCCTTTTGCTATGTACCTCACAAGACATGTACAACAACTGGAAAGCCTGCAGAAATACCTTACAAAGAGGATTAGTGGCCTGAAATACATGCCATACACAGACCGCCTCAAAATGCTCCAGCTGTACTCTCGTGCATATCGCCTACTCAGAGGTGATCTCTGCCTAACATACAAAGCTATGTCAAACACAGAGCTGTTGGACATGCTCCATGTAAAACACTCACAATCCCTCTGATCTTCGGCCTCAAAACCCAGAGTGAAATACAAAAGGAAGGGGTGTATCCATTTACCTTATAGATACCCACACCTTCAGGTTAGTGGCACAGCATGAGGCCTTGGAGCCCATGCCAGTGCAACTAACTTTGGGCAAAGCTGCTTATCAGATTGTAGCCTGCTACAGATCACCTAGCTTGTGTCAGGAACCTCACTCAGTATTCCTGGGAACACTGGAAAATATAAAAGTCCTACCAAACACCATTATATGAGGAGATTACAACTACCCAAACATTGACTGGGAGAATTACTCGTGTACAATGTCCTTTGCCCAATGCTTCCTAAAGTTTAAAAACTCAAATGCCCTAGAACAGCTGGTCACCATGCCCACTAGAGGTGACAACATACTGGACCTGATCATCAGCAACATGGGGTACCAGTGTTCCACACCAGAGATAAACCCCTTGCTGGTAATATCAGACCATAAAGTAATCAGACTGGACATCCACATCACAGCCCCCCTCCAATCAAGGAAACCACTGTGAAGGAATTTTCAAAAGCAAACTGCACACTTCTCAAGATCAAAGTGGAAAGTTCCAAAGCCCCCTTGCTATAGGATAATGCTATACAATCTGCAGAATCATTTACAAGTGCATTCTATGAGCACCTACAGGAATGCATGGATCTAGACATCCCAAATAAAACCAAGACACACTCCTCCAAAAAGAAGAAACCAATCTGGTGGTCATTGCCCATAAATCAGCTATACAACAGAAGGAGGAAACTAACACATGATACAGCAAGCTTCACAAAAGGAAAGGCATCACTGATCATTATTAGGAAGAAACAATGGTCGCTCATAAAATAATCCAAGGACAGTTTCTAAAGACAAATTGCCAAGAAATCTAAGAATAACAACCACAAAGCCTTCATTAGCTATACCAAACATTTAGGTGGCAACTCTCAAATATGCTGTCAGCTACTGCAAAATGGTAAAAAATACACTGAACCAACTGACATTGCCCACATCCTGGTGGACAAGTTCAGTGCAAACTTCACCCCCCTCACCTCCAAAAGGGCCTATGTCCATCCCAGAAGAATGCAGAGCCCCAGACTTCATGGACATGCAAGTAAAAACAGTCCTCTCCAAAGCTAAGAACACAGCATCAATGGGACTGGATGGTGTCCCAGGCTGCGTCTTACACCAGCCCCAAAAGGAACTACACCCTCACCTTCATTCACTGTCCAGACTCAACCTTACCACAGGCTATGTATCCAAAGAATGGCATACAGCAACAGTCATCCAGCTCCACAAAGGTGGTGCTACAACAGAACCTGGAAACTATTGCCCTATAGGCCTACTCAGCCTGGTCTGCAATGCTATGGAGCAAATTATCATGGAACCCATAAACAGAGATATTGAGAACCTCCAGACACTTGACTCTACCCAATTTGGCTTTGTTAAAGGCAGATCCTGCCTCCTAAACCTAGTTGACTTCTTTGAAACAGTTACCAAGGACATAGATGGAGGTGAACGTAGTCCACACAGCCCACCTGGACCTCACTAAGGCCTTTGACACCATTCCCCACTCTGGCATCATGGACAAGCTTACCAGCTTGAACATTAACCCCTATGTCACAGGATGGGTGGCCAACTGGCTCACAAATGAAACACACATGGTCAGAGTTGCAGGTGCCATGTCTGACTCTAAACCAGTCACAAGTGGCATCCCACTGGTCTTGGTCCTGGGACCACACCTGATCAGTAGATACTGTTCAGAGGTACAGGCAAGCACGGGAGGAGTATGACTGACCGCGTTTGCAGATGACTGCTAACTGTAGTCCATTATCGACTCTATGGCTGACTCAGACATCCTCCAGAAGGGTCTTACAGAGACAGATACCTGGTGTCAAAACAATGCCCTCAAGCAGAATGCCAAAAAATGCATAGTCATCCCCTTTGGATAAAACAAAGTGCCCACAAATTACCAAATAGGTGGTAATCCAGTATGTACGGAGAATATAATTATGGACCTGGGGACCCAGGTAGATAGTAAACTCTCCTTTGATGATCACATTGCAAATGTGTTTAGAAATCCCTTCTATGTAGCCCACCTAATGTCAGCTAATGTAACCCACGTTGTCAAGTCTGATGATGTCACCATCCTACAAATATATCTGTGGAAAGAAGAACTTCCAATAATGTGTATAGTATGTCGTGTAAATGTGTACTGCTCTAGTATAATAAAATAGTTAGGTAGGGTTTTGAATCCTGCACTTGCCAACTGTATAAGAATGTGTGTGTCTTCTTGGAGAGGAGCAAGCTTTTTGATGACTACTGAAACACCTTAAAAGTGGTATACTCATCTTTGTCAAGTCTGATGATGTCATCATCCTACAAATATACCTGTTGAAATGAAAGCTTCCAGTAATGTGTAGAGCGCATTGTGTAAATGCATACTGCTTTAGTATCATAACATAGTTAAGTAGGGGTTTAAATCCTGCACTTGCCAACTGTATGAGAGTGTGTGTGTGTGTGTGTGTGTGTGTGTGTGTGTGTGTGTGTGTGTGTGTGTGTGTGTGTGTGTGCATCTCCTCAGAGTGGAACAATCTTTTTGAAGACTATTGAAACATCTTAAAAGTGGTATACTCATCTTTGTCAAGTCTGATGATGTCAACATCCTACAAATATACCTGTGGAAGGAAAAGCTCTCCATAATGTGTATAGCGTGTTGTGTAAATGCGTACTGCTGTAATATCATAAAGTAGTTGGATAGGGGTTGGAATCCTGCAATTGCCAACTGTGTGTGTGTTTCCTTAGAGAGGAGCAATCTTTTTGGAGACTACTGAAACACCTTAAAAGTGGTATACTCATCTTTGTCAAGTCTGATGATGTCACCATCCTACAAATATACCTGTGGAAACAAAAATTTCCAGTTATATGTGTCGCGCATTGTGTAAATGCATACTTAGTATTGCAAAGTAGTTAAATAGGGGTTTGAATCCTGCACTTGGTGATTGTGTGTGTGTGACACTGTTGGTCAATGTGTTATGGTTTTGCGTTTACTACTGTATGACATATCACAATGACAACAGTATGTGCATTACACATGTCAGGTAGCTGTGTGGCAAATACATATACATACATGTGACCTCGATTATTTCATAGGTGGGAACCCTGCTTTCTCTATGAACACATCTGTTATCTTTGCCAGAGTGTGCTTCTGCTTCCCAGACCTTAGCTCACATCTGTATGCTTGTGACAAGCCTAGCCACTGCAGTGATCCCTGGCCTACATCATACGTTTCACATACACTCATTATGGTTTCTATTGAATAATGTGAGTGAGGGTTTATGCCTGAGGTATATCTGAAACCTGTTCAAAAGCAGCAAAGTCTGTCAAAGATGGCTATTTATTATAGGTGTGCAACAACCTTTGTGGATATGCATGCAGACCCCTTATTGCTCATGTGATCCACAAATGGATTTTCAAAACCCTTTGGAAATGTGATTATCAAAGGAGAGATGACTTAACACATGGCTCTATGTATACTATGCTCTATGCTACTACCTATGTGGTACTCCTGGGATATTATTGTTTTGTAAAAGTGGATGACTATGCTTTATTTGGCTTATAGCTTTACAGCATGGGTTTGACACCAGGTATCTGTCTGTATGATACCCTTTTGGAGGATGTGTGTGTCATGTGGAGAATGTATTATAGCCCACAGTATACATTGCCAAACGTGGCCAGACATATCCCTACTGTGTTTGCTTGTACCTAAGAAAGCTATATGCCAAACAGGAGTGGTCCCAGAACTGAGTGCAGGTGAATACCACTTGTTACTGGCATAGAATAGTACTTGAAGGCTGCAAATGTTACTGTGTGTCCTACATCTGTGTGTCAGTTGTCAAGCTATCATCTAACAATTGTTTATGGGGAGGCTGTTGAGGTTATGTATACTACCAGAATGCAAACCAATGACAGATAGTAACAACAGTATCACCCACAGCACAGTGTCAAACCATGTCATACACACACGTGTACTCACATTCCAAAATGTGTGCAGTACAATGCATACTGGCCACCAATAGAAACTATGGAGTGTTAACACTGTCTAATACAAGGGCATGTCACCCTGCCCATGTGTCCAATATGCACGTACATGCAGACAGTGCCCCTCAATCATGTTCACAAATGTACACCTGCAAATCTGTGCTGCATACATCCCACACTTACTGTCCACTCTATAACACATGCTGACAAAACTACACACATCAGCCAAGTGGCACATGGGCAGACAATACATAATTGGAATAAACACTGGTGTAAACAATACTACATTGATAATTATAGCTTTAATGCATCATGCCTGCTCAGCTACACCTTCAAGGATATCATTACTCTTTACTGCTGACAACATGCTACACATTAAAACATTGCTATACTGTAATAAAGTCACCCTGTGAATCAGCACCATGTTAGCCTGTTCCTGCATCAATGTTACAGATGACAGGAGGTGGCACAGGTTTCATCATATCCACAGGGTGTGTTGTTGGTTTGCCAGAGGCCTACACTGAGCCATACAATCGACATGTGTGTGTGAGTGTGTGTGTGTGAGGGCCAAGAGTACTGTTATGGGCCAATGTGGATGTAATGTGTGTGGGTATGTGTTTGCCCTAGGTGTCTGGTTTATGTGTGTGTGTCTCTGCATGCACACAGTTCCACCATGTGGCTGCCATATACATGGATTTGTGGGACAGCTGCAAACTGTACCTCACAGGCTTTACAGATCACCTTCTCTGGCCATGGATATGGGACCTGTGCCTAGCAGAGGTGCTACAGACAGTGTCAGGTACTAATCCAGACTGGGTACTATCCTCAGAGGTTGACATATGTCCACTGGATCCAGGTCCCTGCTGGGAATGGCCAGAGTAACGTGCACGTGGTCTTCTATGATGGTCTATGGACAGCCCCCTCCAATATTGCTGGGGCTGGTACTGGCACTACGGGAGCAGCTTTGACTTGATGGATGTCCACGGCAACTGCCAGCTGATGATGTTGCTGGCATACGTCCATGTCGACGTCTCAACTATCCCGCACTGTCCTGACACATGGACATGACATTGTGGAGGACATCTAATGTCTCACCCCAACGTCTATCAATGACCTCAGTGTAATTACATTTGGCACCTGCTAGGTCATGGATACTGTCATTTACAGAGGTGTTATGAGCCCTCTGTGCCCTTAGTCCCTGTCTGGTGCACCGCTCCATACGTGCCTGTGCCTCCATGACAGCCTGGAACATGCGTGTAGTTGTAAGAGTTATGGCACGTCTGCCAGGGGCATGATGACCAGCAGTGCTCTGACGAGAACCCCTAGGCATCTGCCTATGTGGTACCATTCCAGACATCTGGCTATGGCTGCTGTGTCCTGATGCATGTGCCATAGATACCACACTGTCCTGGCCAGTGCCGACTGTACACTGTCCCTCTGCTAAGGGCATTGGTGATGATGGATGTACAGGCAGTATGACTGTGTGCATGGATGGGGTGGAGACTTGTGTACTGTCAATTGGTGGCCCAACAACAGACCCTGACAAACCTGCCTGTGCCTCAACACACCTATCCTCATTATCACTATCTGTGTCAGTGACATCAGGTTCCCTGCTGCAGTGAACCAGCCCCACCTCAGCACCTGTGAGAGGAAAACAGGAAGCACACTTTAAGACCTGTACATGATGTCAGACCACATGCACACATGCACACACACACATGCACATGCACACATGCACATGCACACATGCACATCACATGCACACATGCACACATGTACACATGCACACATGCACACACACAAATACACTCCTCACTAAAGTAGACAGACACACACACACACACACACACACACACACACACACACACACACACACACACACACACACACCACCAGAAATCTCAGAACATACTCAATAGCAGTTGATGGTGGGGTACAGTATCACAAGCAAAACAGTCATATCACACATGTCAGCATGCAGGACATGTGTTGCTCAACAGCATGCAGTTGAAGTGTAGACAGTCCTTGTTGCTAACAGTATACATGGCTTTGATGTATTTTGTTGTTTGGTGATTGGCCTCCCCCTGGAACGCAATGCATACATGGACACAACATTGATGTGCAAGTATTCAAAACTCTGTAATGTACTGTGCACCATCACTCACAGGTCTACATACCATGGCTGGATGTGTATCTGTGTGTTACTTGTGTACATGGCCTACACCTTAACTTTTTTTTTTGCAATACTAGATGTAGAACACACTCACCAGCATCTGTTCACTGCCTTGCTGTCACACCAGAGGGACCTACATAGATACGAGACAGTTTGTCAGTGGCGACAACTGTGGCATTGCTACTGTGGGTTTGCAATCTTACAGTAGAACAGTTTACATTCACAGGCCTACAGATTACGCTCCAAATGATCCATATTGCACAACAACAGGCTCCACATCTTCTAACTGCACAGTACACATCTCACATATGCATGATCTACCAATAGAGGTAACAGTAGTCTACAGATATGCCAGGTTACCTGCACGTTCCATGTGTTCTTGCTGGGTGGATCCAACCTCAATCATGGTAAATGTCTGCTGCTGTTGTTGCTGGGCAGGTGCCACCAGGCCACCAGGCTCAGGAGCAGCTCCTCCACTCTAGTGAGGTGGGGATGGATGTTAACCCCACCACTTGTTGCAAGCTGTTGTCTCCATACATCAGAAGCACGCTGACGAACATGTCTAAGTAGATCACTGCAGTGGTGGCGTACCTGCTCATATGTCCGGTTATGCAGGCCTACCTCGTTAAGCCTCCGGACAACATCTTGCCACTTGCAGTACGCTCCTGCTGGTCTTGGTTGGTTCTGTAGAATAGTAGTCTGTAGTGCTGAATCATACAGCTGGTAAGAATCTCATCTTCAGCACTACTGTAGCTAGGATTTCTATGGTGTGCCATGATCCCTGGAAGACATAAAGAAAACATATGTATGAGCATGTCTTATGGCACATTTAGCATTATACAGTACAGATATCACTGAACTGCCATATATAGCAACCTATTAGCTGACTGAGATTAAACACTTTCACTACCACTTATCAGTGCTCACCGCTCAACTGCTTGAAAGTGCCTGGCATGCTCTATATAATAAACCATGTTCTACACAGCAAAAAAATAAAATCACTATATAAGACTATACAAGAGTACCTGGCACACTGTATGCAACACAATGCACCACCTAGCCACAGCAGATATAGATCAAGCCATTGCATAAATAAATATGTCATCCATCGCAATGTTTGTAAGGTCCAGTTACAGTATTACCATTATACCACACAACTTGTTGATGGCAAACCCGTGGCCAAAATATGTGCACAATTGTGAATATAGGTGCCATACTGCTGTAGTAAACTATAAATGTTGCTAGATACGCAGTTATATGTTGTAACACACATATGACAGAGGACATGTTACAGGCATACCCACACACACATCAGACATAATTACAAGATACAAAGGTATGGCAACCCAGATAAGCTTTACATGTGTACCATGGTGTACTGTGTGTCAGTACTTACAAAACCTTAAGCTTGAGGAATGTAATCTGTGATGACTACAGGGGCCACACAAAACAGTGGCTCCAAGCAATGTGGACATACACCATACTTTGCTGTTTAGGCCCAGAGCTTCACGTAGTACTACAGTACATACAAGATTTGGATTCAACATCAGTACCAATCAATAAGCATACATGTAGTGCTTTAGCCTCCAATGGCACACCCAATTAACACCAAGAGACTACATCAGACTGTATACCATAGTGCTTTATCTGCCTAGCAACAGCATACACAGCTTTTGCTGGGATCAAAGCAAGGACCCATAATACCATGACAGAAACAGTTTCCCACTAAGCTATCCCACAAATACACATCTTTGACATATTCACCAACACAGTGACCATCACACTCAGTCAACTTTACATAGAATCTATTGCAACAAGTAGATGTGGGTGTGTATAAGTATATATGACTCTGTGTGTGTGTGTGTGTGTGTGTGTGTGTGTGTGTGTGTGTGTGTGTGTATATATATATATATATATATATATATATATATATATATATATATATATATATATGGGTCTACCTGACTTGGTCGACATTTCATTTGATTGACAGTTCATTTGGTCGACATTTCATTTGATCGACAAGCATTTGCCCCCTTCCCATTGTTGTGCGACCCTGGAGTTGATATATATAGTTGAGGGGGGGTGGCGGGCACAGCCCCCCACATTGGTGGGTGTGGGGGGCGAAGCCCCCCACTTAAAATGCTTGCCGATCAAATGAACTGTCGACCAAATGAATATTCGACCATATGAAATGTCGACCAAGTGAGGTAGATCCATATATATATATATATATATATATATATATATATATATATATATATATATATACACATATACATATATATATATACATACATATACACATCCATTGGTGTACATATACATATACATATAGACACATATACAGTCCACCTTTCATGGTGGGAATATCAATTATACAAAGGATGTGAGGTATACAGTAATGTAATAATATCGCACAGTCTTGTGAGAAATGCATTGAAAGTGTTCACAGCCCAGGTAGCTTTAGCAGGCCTCACTGGGCTGGAACAGTATATACAAGCCTGCAAAAGAGGCTTAACAATACCCCCACCTCGGGTTGTAGAAAAACTTACTAGCTTAAATGTAAACCCATATGTCACAAGATGGGTTGCAAACTGGCTTAAGGACAGAACCCACAGGGTTAGAGTTGCTGGCGCTGTGTCAGACTCCAAGCGGTCACAAGTGGTGTCCCACAGGCTCGGTCCTTGGCCCCTATTGTTTGGCATCTACTTCTCAAGTACAGGCCAACATGGGAGGACTTTGGCTGACAAAGTTTGCAGATGACTGCAAACTGGGCACCATAGTGGAAAGTGCATCGGACACTGATATCCTTCAGAAGGACTCACGGAAACAGATAGCTGGTGCCAGAGCCATGGCCTGAAGTTAAACGCCAAAAATTGTATAGTCACCCCCTTCGGAAAAACAAGGTAACCCCAAGCTACCATATAGGTGGCAATCCACTAAGCACAGAAGAGGTTATCAGGGACCTGGGGACCCAGGTTGACAGTGGCCTTTCTTTTGACACTCACATTGCTAAAGTGGTTAGAAAGACCTTCTACATTGCCCACCTGATCATGAAGGGATTCACATCCAGATCTAGTGAGGTCATTGTTCCCCTGTACTCTTCACTTATCAGACCAATGATCAGTATAATGCCCCATTCGGGATGTATCTCACCCGACATCTGCAGCAATTGAGAGACCCCAAAAGTTCCTCACCAAAAGGATAAAGGGACTCCAAAATCTGTCATATGCTGCCAGATTGAAGAAACTCCAGCTCTATTCAGTCGCATACCGTCTGCTCAGAGGTGACATGTGCCTGACATACAAGGCCATGTCCAACCGGAATTAATGGACATGCTCCACCTCAAAAATCCAAATCCACCAAAACCACTAGAGCAAGCGACTTAAACCTTAGCACGGATATAAATAGGACGTGCTGGAGGGATAGATTTATCACTCAGAGACTCCCTATGCTGTGGAATAAAATCCGGTCCATGTGAGGCAGAGCACCTCGCTGACTCTGTTCAAGAGAAATCTAGACCTGTGGATGGGAGATCGTAGGTTACCCAGGAATCATCTCTGGGTCACTGCTGGACAGAGGCACAACAAACTAATGGGCACAGTATTTTTTTCATATAAGGGTGCGTAAGCCACAATAATTTGGGCTAGGCTTATAAATGCCTTAGGGCAGATAGCCTAGTATAAACCTATGAACCTATGAACCTATGAACATTGCAAACTGAACAAAACACCCACTGTGTTTAACCACCACATGTCATATACCCGCATTGTATGCTATCTTGTTTGTCACACACTAAAACCTACATACAAATATGCGCATAACAACCTTCACCAACATATATATGTCCACCCTTCACAATCAGTTGCAATACGTCCCTTGCTCTATGCACATATACAGATGTTAATATATATGACACATTAGCATACTAGTCTGATACAGCAGTTGCTAATGCTAAGCTACACTTTAATATGACTATCATGCATGTGTTACTCTGTCACACCCATGTTTATATAAATGTTTGGGCTAATCCCCCAAACAGCCATTGGCCACACTACTGTACAGAAGACAGATAACATGATCAGATGTTTGACATTTAATGCTGAGCTACACATTTCACAGTTATGTCCCACTGCCCACAGGTACACACTGAATTGTCCATGGCAGTAGTTAAGCAGGACATCTGTGCATATATACGTACTGCTGCCACATATGAATGGTTCACATTATGTAGAGTACTCTTCAAAAACATCTACTACATGCCAGTAAATACATATCTGTTACATACCTTTCCTTTGTATGAGTTGGTATTATTTCTTTTTCTTTTTCCTTTTGCTTTTCACTGTCTCTCTCTCACTGTCTCTCTCTCTGTCTATGCAATAGAGTGATTGAGTTTGTTGGCAGCAATTACAGCCTGCTTTTATAGGTATTTGCACATGTGCATGTGATGGCCTCTGCACCTATTGGTGGCCATCATTTAATAATTGCATGCAGCCTGCTGTGTGGTAATTGCAGTAATCACTGTCATAGCTACCCAATGCTATAAATTGCAAACTCAGGTAGGTGTGGCCCTTTCAGCTTTCCAAGATGGGGATCATGCTTGTTTGCTGTGGACATTGTTGTTTAAGGCAGAAGGTTGGTATAGTTCTTATATTTGAAGCCAGGGGTGTAGCCAGTGATTTAAATGTTGTACTCAGACCTGAATGTTGCTGCTTCCAGTACACACTTGTCAGTGCAGAATTGTACTCACCCCTCAAAATGCTAACCCAAGATACTTGGGAGTATGTACTTTCTTTTCTAATTGTACAATTAACTGCCATACAAAACTAGTTATTGAGATGTATTCCTTTGGCACATTTATTTTATTTTTATTTATTTTATTTTATTTTTATTTTACATTTGTTAACCGGGGGTGTCTGACTGAGCTGAATAGGCCCTTTTTCAGCAGAGGCCCGGGGAGAAAAGCTCCACAAACAAAAATTACAGACACATTTAGTTATTTAGACATAATCAGTATACACACAAATTACAAGAGACATGTTTTTACAGTGGCATGCGGCACAAACAGTTACAGTGGAGAGAACAATCAAAAAAGATATTAATTTTAAAAATAAAGGTAAGTAATAGATTTGTGGTGTACAGCTGAACTTTGGAATGTAGGTAGAATACATACATAGTACACAGGTACAGTACATGCATTGTAGATTAGCCAGTGTTTGTGAGTGAGATTGAAAAACTATTATAAATTGCTCTAGATTTAGTATGCATATGTTATCCGCTTTCACTAGCCTGGGGAGCAATCATGGCACTGCCAACTTTGCTTGAGATGTTGCCTGATGAGGTCTTTAAAGGAGGCTTTGGATGATGTGTTTTGAATCCTAGTAGGGACAGAGTTCCATTTTTAGCCACCAAACTACTATATAGTGCATCTCCAAAGCTATTGTAGCTGTTGGTGACTTCTAGTAGTAGTTTGCTTGATGATCTAAGAGGCCTTTTGGCTGAGTGATGTACTAGGTTTTTGAGGGCAGGACACTTATTGGGGAGGTAATAGATAGAATGACAGAGGCAGAGCTGATTGTAGGTTAGGAGGTTGGGCAGTTCAAGCCATTGGAACTGTCTCAAAGCAGTACAATGATGAGTTCTATATGAATTGTTTGTGAACTGCTATACTGTGAAATTTAATTTACTCACTTCTGAACAGTTTGTGCTTTTTTAGTGTTGACATTAGCACAGGCTGCTCAAGAAAACTGGACACATTTCAGTACTGAGTATGCCTACCTACATCCTTGGTAGACCCTGAACACGTAGGTATATTCTACATTTGGGTAGGGGTGCAGAAGTACAGAGAGCATTATGTATTAATGTGTGAACTTTATCTTGCTGGACTTAAAGGATTGCTGTGTACCTGTTAGTTTACCAAGGCAAGTAGTCTGTCTGCGTAGCTCCCAACTGTGGACCTATCCAGATGGTAGCCAGAGGTTAGCCTGTTATTCTTTGTCTGTGCACCACATCGGTCTTTTCAGCACTGGAACAATGGCATTGTCACAGGTGGTTGCTACATAAGGGTATACTTCTGGAACTCCTTCCAAAGCTATTTGCACAGTGTGTAACAGCAGAAAAGCTGATATGCCTGTGTGTTTCTGCCTCTGCCAGGCCTCTCAAACACTCAGGTACATATTTGAACAGACTCAGGGAAAAGTAGGTAAAAGTCAGATACACCTTTAAAATATTAGTGACATTAAGTTGAGACTTTGAGAGAACCAGAGCATATGGATTAATACACCTTTTCTAAAGTACAAGCAGTGTCTAACTCTTACTCATTGTCATTATTCATTAAGTGTAATTCACCACCTTTCTGGCCAAAGTCAGTCCTTTTCAGAGGGATTCAGAGGGACACAGCTAAAATTTGTTTAAAAATCAGGAACATCCCTGAAAATTAGGCACAGTTGGGAGATATGAGCTCTGCCCTAATCAGATATTCCAGTATTTGTCCTGCTATGATACTGTGTGGGGGTTGTAAAGTGTTGCTGTAACATTATTTCCTGCTAGAATGGCTGCTTCTCTTATCACAGTCATGTAATGAAATTCCACAACAACTGCTGGTAAAGATCCACAGAACAAGTTGTGTGTTATAGCATTCCCGTGTTTCCTTTAAATTCAGTCGCTCTGATGCATGATATATATATTTCAGCACCAACTTGGATATCTACTGTGGCTTAGTGGTACTTCATGCTGTGTAGTGTGTACAAGATCACGGGTTCGAGACTGCCACAGGTGTTTTATTTTGCTGCTGAGCAGAACAAGGGCCCTCACATACAGAGTGACTAAGGCACTTTTTTAGCAGTTGTGAGTGGGCTTGCACGGGTTAGAGTGATGCTTAGCAATGCTTAGCAATGCTTAGCTAAGCGCAAACAAGCGCACACACACACACACATAAACCTGCTAACTACTGCTTACTCCTGCTAACCCCCGCGCTCATTTCTTTGAAAGAAAAGAAAATGGGGAGATAGGAAAGTGGTGAAAAAGGGGCACAAAGAGGGAAAGACAGTAGGGAAAACAGCTCAGGATGTTCAGGACGGGTGTAGGGAAGGTCCATAGCTGCCCATTTCTTTAACAGCAACAGCTGTGCATATGCAATAAATTTGGAGGGAAATATGAAACCTTCCACCCCTGAGAGAGGGGTGAGGACAACAAAGTATGTTGTACTGCCAATTAAATTACATTTTATGTGTCCAGTGGACATGTGTGCAAAATGGGCAGCTATGTATGGGGCATATTTTTTTTGGGAGCAGATTGCCCTTTTTTTCTTTTTTTTCATGTGAGAGTGGAATGTGGAGTAGGGGAAGTAGGTATATTTGGGGAGGTAGGTTTTGGAGGTAAACAGACAAGACAAACAAGATGCATACAGGGGCAGAATATGACACATGTAGTGGGTGAACACCATTGACAGGGAATGATGTTTGGAAATCGCAAGCCCATGAGCCCACAGATGGCAACATTGGAACTGAGATCCCCACCCATGGGCAGTCACCACTGCACCTTCACAGCCCAGAGGGTGGCTGTGCTGGGGGCTGCGTAGGAGAGGGAGGCTCACCTGTGAGTCACGCCACTTGTGCCTCAAGCTGGCATATAGGATCAGCAACAGAATGCTCAATCTCTCTACACACCACAGCCCGGACTGTTCGGAGGGTGATAGGTTGCCCTCCTCTGCCCACACTTGCATGGGGGGATGAGCCCCATCCCCTGCAGTGCTTCCACCTGAAGGTGGCACAGGGCCAACGGAGGAGGAGGTCCCAGGCTGGGCACCGGACCTGCTGTTGCCAGATGCCATCACCAGCTGAGGTGGGACAGGTGGGTCCGCTGGGACCGGCCTTCCCATACGCTCTATGTTTTGGAGGATTTAATGAAAATATGGGTTAGTAACAGTCAACAGCATTCCCAATTAGTTATAACAGCATGCAGAAGTATTCCCATTAACGCAACACACCAGAGTTCCAACAGCTGAACAGCAAGCATAACACATGCATATATAGAACAACAGTGGACATTACAACAGCATGCAGGTTTAATTGATGGCAACAGGCCACCAATATTGTGGTATTTGAACAGGGCACATGCATCAAAATAAATGCAGATATTTATAAACCAATAGGACATATGTCCCAACAAATGTTTTGAGATTAGACATACCCATTAAAGTGTGGAATTGCATTTTTTATGCACATACAGTAGGGTGGAAAAAGATAGCTCCATTAACAACTTATATATCCTTCTAGTTTACACTACATTCCTATTAACTGCAGTTATATGTCCCCTACATGTATTATTACACTACCCAATTGTCCTTAAATTGTGAAATGGGTTTTGCTAGATCTTTATATACATGAGCTGTATCTGACATACAAACTGTCCGGGATGCAGATTTTACTGCTACATATTTTGTGAGTTGCTCAGACACACTACTGCTGAGATGGTACACTGACAGCTCTACTTTCCTATAATTATCTAGATATGTTTAGGTGAAATTATCAGTTATATGTTAACAGCTCCCTACATTTCTGGCAGCACACTGGCATTTCTGGGGAACACAATACCAAGCTACTCATGTGCCGGATTAACCTGTACATGCTGGGCATGAACCAACATTTGAGGACTGTAAATATGCTTAAAAGCTACTGGCACTCCCTTCATCCACTTTATATGGGCCTACCCAAGTGTGGGTTAACAGCACTTAATACAACAGTACTATTTCTATAATGCAAGAATACAACAACATATCAAAGAAAATGACACAGACACACTCCAGGAATTATACCTTTATTAAATACTTAAAACACTTTTCTAGAGGATCTCTCATTTATTTTATATAACAGTACATGCAGAATAATTACTAATCTGCCTGATGGCGCAGCTTTAGCAGCCTATCTGCATAGGCTTGCTGGTTCGCAGCGCAGACACCTACAGCTGTGAAGTCAATGAAGTGATATTGAGACATATCTATCCATAGCATAGACTAGAATAGCAATTCTTACATACTTAATTCCATGGCTACTTACTCAGTAGTGGGGCATTTTCCATCCCACGGACCTCCTGGATGCACTGGACCAGTTGATCCTCCTTGAGTCTCTTCAGGTCTGCTTGGTGGTATCTGACCTGCTCACCTGTCCAAGGGACGCCTGTGGCACTGGTGAGTTCATGAGCTAGACGGTTCCAGGCTTCCGCTTTGTATTGGGTGCCCTGGTATGGGCCCTGCAGGAGTCTATCCTCATGATTATGGACAAGGAGCCAAACCATTACTTCTGACTCCTCAATGACCCAATGCTGTGCTCGAAATCGAGAGCCCTCTCCAGCACCAGCCATGCTTCCTGCAGATGAGAGCTAGAAACAGTTATGGCAAGTATTCCTGTCTATGCAGCTTAAATATACCTCATTTCACGCACTTATTTGTGATCAGCCAGTTTTGACAAAACTCAGCTGAAGGCACACCTGCTTAGCAATGGGTAAACTTCCACTGATATGTATGTGTGTGATGAAAGTGCATGGTTGTGAAATGCTGTCATGGCTTAGTGGTTCAGTACTGTGATTATGGTGCACAGTTTCCTGGGTTCTAGTTCTGTCGTTGCTTTTTATTTTACTACTGGCCAGAATGGCTAGGAGGTGTGGCTGTGTTTAGCCGACTTTGCTCAACTTTGCCCGACGTTGCTCTACGGTGCTCTACATTGCTCGACATTGCTGGTTAGTGCGGTGCGCAGCTATGCGCAAACATGTTCTGTTTGCACTAGTTTGCGTGATGCAGAGCTCCACACAAAGTTATTGCGCTAGTTAATGCAGTGCTCAGCTACGAGCAATTACATTTAAATATGCTTAATACTGGTAAACTTTGCTTAGCAGTGGTTCACATTGCTTAAGATATGTTACTCATGCATCCATCATTATGCCTAACCATTTCACTTTCATATATATATATATATATATATATATATATATATATATATATATATAAAATTTGTTCACTACTACATAGGCCATTTCAATGCTTTTTACAAAAATTTAAATAATAAAGGTCAGGAATTATTTTTACATACAGATTTCCAACAAAAAATAGAGGGGGAGAGTGGTGGGACTTGAACTGGGAATGCCTCCTCTTTGTGCGAAGACTTTACCACTACACTATTGCTATTTCATTTAATTTGCATATAAGTTTCTTATTATCCTCTTCGGTGTCTAAACTGCTAACTGTAGCTAAGCAATGGCCAAACCCGCATAAACACGCGCAAATACGGGCAGCTATATCGGAAATAAAAAAAAATTACATTTTTAATTGTACAGGGGTTTAGAATGTGGGGGAGTGTAGTGTTGGGTATGTTCACATTTGAGCAGACTCGCTCATGTAAGTAGGCATTTCTCGAGTGTCAGACTTGCAGGGACGTGGATTTTTGGACTGCTCGGCAGTCCGTCACGCCTCCTTCACTCATGCATGCTCCATGTTAGCCTTAGAGTTGAGGCAGCGCACCCTCATTAATATGCATGGCGTGCTGCCATCTTCTCTTAGACTGGCTCTTCCGTGTAAGACTAATCTAGTCTTACACGAAGGATTAGTGAATCCTAGGGAACATAATTAAAAAAAAAAAAAAAAAAAAGTAACTAACATTTCAGAGTACATAACTGTGTTAACTCCTTAGTGCAACTGAACTCACTCAGAAGTAAAACATTAAGTAAATATACATATTATCATGAAATACATAAAAATAAAAATACATGAACATTAAAATAAAAACCTTTACTTCATGAGTGGTATAGTAGCACTTAATAATAACATGGTAAGTAAAGCCCAGTTTATAAAAGAAGCTTCTAGATACACTTGCCATTTAAATTTCTTTACATTGAAGAAATTATTTAAAAATCCACCCCTAAGATATTTGGACATTCAAATACAGCCAAGGAATGGAGTCTGCACAGAAACATGAGCAAGTAAAAGTCATTGGATTTGTACTGAACAGACCTTAACATGTAACAACATACACATTATTACATTAGTAGACAAGGTGGATGCTATTAAAGTAGAGTAACAATAGCAACAATCCTTTTTAAGTGCCACAACATACATGCAGCTTCACTCCCCCACCCCCAAATGAAAAATATATTAGTTACTAATGAAGACATCTAAAAGTGTAAACCCCATTAAACATATTTTATGGCCACATTACAAGAACTCTGTGAGCTCTGCTGAGCTCAACTCAGAGCCAGAACCAACCGAGGTGAGCCCATCCCATCCCAATGGAAACTAAGGTATGTGTATCCCTAGAATATTAGCACAGGTATCTTTCAAAGACCAACTGGGACATGATGGGTCTGTCACAGGGATCAGCATGCAGGATCCTCTACCAATTCCTGGATGCTATGCTCATACATGTCAGTAAGCACATATGTGTTTCCCATAGTTCTGAGGAGAGGGCCAGCAATATGCAACATTTCTACTGGGTAGCACACTATTCTGAAGTACTGGGTGTCATAGATTACACTCATGTACACATTAAGGCCATGGGAGCCCGCAGGATTTTTTGCAGGGGGGGGTGCAAACCCAGAGCCCCGCCCATACAGTGCCCCCCACAGCCCCACCCACCCACGCAGCCATCCCAGTGCCCCATTACTTGGCTATTTTTCCCCATTTGCCATAGACGCTGTTCAAATCTCAGTGTGCATACTGTTTTATGCTTCACTTCTACAATGATTACATATATTTGGATTTAATTTACAACTTTCATTTCAAATTTTATAGCAGAAACACTGATAGACATTTACTAAACCTAAACAAAGCAATAGTCTTAAAATGAAAACAGACTTAGCATTAAAACTTCTCTATCTTTGAAACCCACATTCACTGAAATGGCATTGAAACCCACATTCAAAGAAAATGCATCTGACCAGTGGCAGGTTAAGTTTAGCTTGGGGCTGTTTTCAAATCATAGGCTTCTTCACACATTTTTAGAAACATGCAAAAGTTATTTGATGCACCTTCCTGATTGTATTAATTATACTATATAATAATTGAATTATATTCCTTGTATAATACAGCACCACTAGTTAGACTGTGTTTTAAATTTATACTTCTGAACATTTTTCCTTTAAGCAATGAAACAAATCATATGAACCAATAATGGCATACTGCCCAATTCAGAACATTTCAGCCATAAAGGGCCACTCAAATGTCTGTCATACAATCCACCAATATCAATCAATATACAGAATCTTTGCAGAAGTAAAGGTCATCTGAATAATTACACATTCAAGAGATCTGAAACAAATGAAGATGTTGTTGCTAGAAAACTTTATATTTCAGTGTTTCATTTACAAATTCAGTGCCTGTTGCCCTTGAAGAATAAATTGCCTATGTTACATTAAAAGAAATGGTAAGCTGGTATATTGCAAAAGGTAATGGGTGGCAAGCTGAAAAAGAGGTTCATAGTTACTAGGCATCTCATCCAAAGGAGGACATACTATGGACTGCAGTACCATACCTCCTTAAAATACAAATGCACGTGCTGTAGGAATAGAACCTACAGCCCTTTGTATCAAGATGCAAGTATACTACCTACTGTGCTGCTAACACTGCTTTAAAATTCCATACCACAATAATGATATAATTTGCTAAACAAAATAGTTGCACATTTTAAACAGACTTAGCATGAGCAGCGGTAAACTTCTCTTTCCTTGAAACTCGCAATTCTTTGAAAATGCACTTCAAAAAAATTCCACCTGCTAACTCTAACTAGGGCATTTCACTCTCTCACACACACCTCAACCTCTTAAAGCAAGAAATCTGGACACAGCCCAAAATAAATAGGGACAGATTATAAACATTGCTCTCATGAACTTGTAAAATTGCTAAAATAACAGGATTTGTATTAGTATACATTTTTCTAAAGGATACGATGTCTAAAACTCAAATGTCTGTCACTCTTTAGCAACTTCAATCCTTTTTTTAGGAGGCACATGAGGCAAAAATCTGGACATTCTGGAAAGACCTGAATAGCTGAGGGATATGCTACCTTAGACACACACACACACACACACACACACACACACACACACACACACACACACACACACACAAACACACACACTATACCTCTCAATCTCTTAGCACAAATAATCTGGACAAAGCCATTATATTGTTAGGGACAAAGGCACAAAACTAGGAACACATTTATAAAGTTGATTAAATAATAGGATTTGTGTTAAAATGCATTTTCTGAAGGGTATGAAGTTTGAAAAATATTTGTCATTATTTATTGATGATCTCAGTCTTCAATAACTTGCCAATGATTTGACAGAAAACCACAATTTTATGAAAACGTACCAAAAATATAAGGTAAAAATCTGGATATTCTGTACCGTTGATAGATATGCTGATACATCTTTTTAACTTTAGTTACACTCTGTGGTACATAGATTACTACTAGGCTGACTGTCTTTGTGGACCATTTTAAGCCTAGCCAATTACCCAAGTGAGAGTCAAACCTTGTACCATGTGTCTGCAAAGTAAAGACCTTAACCATTATGCCAACCTCCCACCTGTGTGTTTAGATTATTCTAGCTCTGTAATCTCTGAGTTACAGAGGAACGAGCAAGAAGATACATTCTGGTCATGCTACCCAGCTGAAGTGCCTTCTCTATGATGTCTCCATGCTGTTCTTGTGTCAAATGGGTTTTTCCAGGTACCCCAGTTTCTTCCAATATCCCAAAGATGTGTCATTAGGTGAACTAGCTGTCCTGTAAATTGCCAGCACTTATGTGAACGGTGCATGATGAAGGACTAGTGTCCTTCCCTAGACAAATTCTCAGCCTTATGCCCACTGATTGCTGGGACAGGTTCCAGCTCCTCTGCAACCCTGAAAAAGATAAAATAGGCATTGGAGAAAGATGGAATTAATGCATGCTTTTGTCCCTTCGTCACTTCAAGGTTATTTTAATGGATCAGTACAACAATAGAGACAAAACTGTAATGCTGATAATTTAATAACTTATTCTTCATATGCATCTTTTTCTTCCTCTAGTTTATATAAAAATAAAACTTTAGAGTATTTCTGCTGAAATTACAGTTTAGCAAGATAAGATATTTGATATTGGTAATACTCTGAAATATTTCAGCTGAGAATTTCAGGTTTAAATTCAGCTTAGGAAATATTATATAAAAAGCAATTCTGTGATGAAAATGTCAGTGTAATGGTAAAAGATTTAGTGCTAAATAACTTTGTCCTGCATGCTACATGCCCTTTCTCTGACCCTCATAATACGGAGTTAGTAAGTTAGATTGCTTGTCATGTTCTCTTCTGATCTACAGCACAGTATTATGTGCATTTAAATAATCAGCACCATTTTTTGTAGCAGTGTTGTACAGAAAAGTATGGCTCTCCTGACACCAGTCTCCGACTCCACTCCAACAATCTCCACCAGCAGTCTGGCAACGACCACCGTAACCACGTCCAGGAATGTGGAAGGCCAAAAGGCCATCTGCTAGTAACTTAATTACTAGGCAGGTGGGGTTGGGCATCGCATCATGGATGCAGCGGAGAAACTGTAAGCTGCAGGAACTGCCTGCAGTACGGGTATTGGGATGGGATTGAGAATGGGAATGGGGAATGCTGGCACTAGACAGACAAACACTAGGGGAAAAATAAATATACTCCCTCTGTGACCATCTCAACTGTGCCACTTTCACGTTCTGGCCCCAAGCTGGATGCTGCCATGAACATGATTTACGTCAGTAATGTACAACAAAATTAACTCAGGAGTCATCGGTCTGGACTGTGTGATGATCAAGCGGACTGTTACCTACCTTCAGTTGTTCTAATTAAAATGAAATGCACTCACACACCACACCACCATTCAAGTCAAAATGATACTTTTGTTCAGGTGAGGTCAGGAATGGACGCATGGGAATCTCTATGCTGTCTACAGTCATCCAAACTCTACATAATGCAACTAAAGGTTGTAGATTTAGAGATGTAGACAGTTTAAGGAGGAATTGAGAGGCTCATCAAATGCACATCATGTGACTGCAACCTCCAATAACATCTCCTCCGAACGATGCAAGCTTTACATAAGAAAAAAAAAGTAAGTAGAAAAGCCTGCGCTATTCGGTGGAGATATTAAAATAATGAAAAAAATGTATTGTTTTAAGACAATCCAGGGGGATGCAAGTGCACCCCCTTGCACCTGCCTGTGGGCGCCCTTGATTAAGGCACAACCTGATCAGGAGGGTAGAATTTACATTAAATGCAAGCTACCACTCCATCAACTGCCACGTCATGTGTGATGCCCAGGAAATTATCCTGAATGTGTGTGCTGGCAACCCTGGCAGTTATCATGACTCCCATATCTGGCACACATCACAGCTGTTCCAGAGGTTTTCTGGGGGCAGGGGCTTTCCACGGGGCCATTTACTGTGGGATGCTGCCTATGCACTGGAAACATGGCTGATGATACCCATCAGAAGTGCACAAACAGCCAAGGAAGAAATCAGTAATGAGGCACACATTCAAAACAGAAATATCATGGAGCGTGTGTTTGGGCTGCTGAAGTCACAGTTCCGATGCCTTGAAACATCTGCTGGAGCCCTGCAGTATAATCAATGCACGTGTTCACAAATCTTCTTAGTATGTGCTATGCTACACAATCTGATCCTACAGAAACAGCTGAAGCAGGATCAGCAAGGGGAAGGGTCACACTTCCCCCAACCAATGCCTAGGTCACCACAGCCACAGTCAGAGAAGGATTCAGTGGGGGAACCACCAGCTGCTGTGGCTGGAGGTAGACATAGGCATTCTCAGTATCCCCTTGTTTGGATAAAAGACAACATATAGCACATTCCCTGACTGCTTGGATGCCTAATAACAGTCTCCTACTTACATACATACAGTAAAACTGATGCCAGGCAGCTCACACAACCTTTACTTTCCCATGTATTGGCTGTGTACTGCTTGCATCAAGGCAGCCCTGAACTAAAACTGTGTCTACAGCTGCATTTGCAAGGTAAGTCCTGAACCTAGAGTTTATTCTTTAATAATAGTATGGTATATCCTTGTATTTCTTAACTTGGTACAGTAATCAAGTAAATATTGTTTGATTTGTACAGAAACTACCTTAACATGTGACAACAAAGCAATGGATTTGCTTATATGTTCCCATTATTAAGTTTTAGGCCTCAGGCATCAAAGATTCAGTTATCCCTCTCAAAAGTACTGATGATCTGTGCATGCCCTCAATTTAGCTCCATGCATTTGTACTGGTAAATCATTAAAGAGAGAAGTTAAAAAGTAATGATACACATTGCAGTTTGAGACTTCACAACCCTTTGCCTAGATCAAACCACAGGCAGGATACAGAACAGGGGAGTAACAGGAGCATCATTTCCTTGTTTGTGCCATAGCTGACCTTCAGTTGTTGGCAACTGTATATCACATAACTCCCCCAGTTAATATCCTCACACACTTTAAGGCCAGAGATGTTACATGGCTTACACACTACATGTCTCACACTATTGGATAGGGTCAGATAAGTGATGAATTACCAAAAAATACAGAAATGTAAGACACAGCTGCAAGCATGATCATAACAGGCTGTATGCTCAGTAAGTGCAAAATGTCCAACTATAATAAAACTAATGACATGTATCAACCACAAAACCAAAAGAGAAAGAAGGGCCACCAAAGCACCAAGGTGCCAGCCTTATAAACAACCAAAATGTAAAACTCCAGAGGCAAAAGGACCACCACAAAAGTAATGCAATAAGTCGAATTTTAATAACGAAAAATAACAAAAAATCCTTAACTGGTTCACTGCATTTTTCATCTCACGGAACTGAGACTTCTTCAGCAACTGTTACCATTCAGACCCACAAACATTTAATTTATTTATTTATTTACATTTGATAACCGGGTATTGTCCGAATAGGCAAAAAAACAGAAGCCCGTTTTCAGCGGAGACCCGAGGAGAAAAGCTCCCAATTACAGTTATAAAAAATACAAGTACATAAAGATTTCAACAAGTAAAACACGATACATAGTACAATGGAGATCATACTGTACACATCATTACAAGTAAAGATAAAGCAGCAGTGTTTAAATATACATTTCATTAATTAATTAATTCATTCATTCATTCATTCATTCATTCATTCATTCATTCATCAATTAAGCAATTAAGTATATAATTGAATCTAATGTCTCATTACATTACTGAACTATAAAAACATGAAAATAAAAGTTAAAACCATCATAATACCTTTTATGCATCCTGTTTAAATGAGTTGTGCACATAACTTTAAAAATATGTTATTAAAAATAGTAAACTGTCTTCATAACATTTTTGTACCATATATAAATATGAAAACACTCTACTACCCTCTAGTGACCTAAAAGTTAATGACACTCAAAGTACCAGACTAGCTGAAAATCAATTATACTTTCATCATAGTAATAGTTATAATGAAATATATAAATAACAGCTGATGATTTGATAGCAGTGTACAATCTGCTGCAGTTGGTTGTGTGAACAATGACTTCAGTCATTCGTTGCAAATTTGTTTCTGTGGCAAAGAGTAATAATGCATGCATGCTGTGTTCTGAAGATGCATTGGAGCGAGAGTTCAAATCCCAGCCTGTGTAGAAATATCTCTTATGTACTATTATGTTCTACTATGTATGTCATGCATTGGTTTTCCTCATTTCACGCCTTTGTCCTTTTTTCCAATTTCTTATTCCTGTTACTTTTATCGAACGACAAATACATTGCAGGATTTGCTGTGCTCATTTGGTTTGCATGAAGCACTACACTGTGGAAACAGGACAAACCAGACCACCTACAAAACAGGCAGCAACGAATATAAACAACATCTATTCGATTAATGCTCTTGGGCATTGAAAAAAACAGGCCTGGAGTACAGATGGAACTATCAGACATTTGCAATGCGACTCACATTTGTACACTGCTTACCTGTGCACAAGCAGGTGTATCTGTCATGTGTGTGCACTTCGTTCACCATCACATAAACCAACTGCTTGCTGCGCTATGAGACTGTATATATATCATGCTCCATTATTTGTGTTTATTCTTCATTTCCTTTGCCTGACATCAAACTCATGTGGAAACATTACAAACAAAGTGCCAATATACCTATACATCATATACCTATACATCATATATCTACAATACATTCATGTGCTGGCCCTTCCACACCACCAAGCACTACAACACTGGGGTGTCAGTATTTTTTCCACACATATATCAAGCACACTACAAAGTGTAATATATAATATTGCATGCTCCATCATGAACAGGGCCATTTGGTGGTGCTTCACAAACTAGGTCTCCTAATCCAACTAATAAGGGTTCTTGTGTTGCTACACAGCTAGGTTTCTAAACAGCCTAGTGCTATTAGTGCTATAAGGCTACTAGCCTCATACAACACTATGAAGCTATGTGCCTAGACAGGCCTTCCATGCTGTTTTGCACCACATTTCCTGCTGATGCCATCTATTATAAGTGCACTTGCATTCTTGTATAAATCTAACTTGTTTTGTAGTGCTTGCATTAAGAACTATGTTCTGTAGTCTGTGCACTTAGATAGGTAGGGGTTCAGTTCTTCCTACAGTTGACTCTGTGTGCATGTGTGTGTGTGTGTGTGTGTGTGTGTGTGTGTGTGTGTGTGTGTGTGTGTGTATGTCTGTGTCCAGTCAGTAGAGTAGACATTGGATCCTGCAGTTACTTCTGCAAGGGCATGGATTGCCAGGATTTTGATTCTTGCACAAGCCTACACATCGATTACCTGCAGCCCTCTCAAACTATTGTTTCCCACATGACCTGCTTATGTCATCTACTATAAGTTTACCTGCACTCCTGTAAATGCCAGACTTGTGTCATGCGGCTGGAATTCAATATTGTGTTCTGTAGTCTGTGCACTTAGGTAGGGGTTCCATTTTCACTGCAGTCAGCTATGTCTGTGTATGTCTCCTAGCTGTTGCTTGACATTATCAAGAGCCTTTTACATCAGCATGTGGGACACTTATTCTGTTTTTAACAGACACAGCTGATGTCATCAGCTACAAACGGTTGTTTGACACACTCCCAGTTGGACTTCAGCTGTGGCACTTGCATAAAGTGCTGTGTTCTGTAGCCCTTGACCGAAATAGGTAGGACTGGAGCTGTGGTGCTTGCATAACGTTCTGTTCTGTAGTCTCTGTACTTAGATCAGAAGGGGATTTATTCTCACTGTAGTCAACTATGTGTGTGTCTGTTAGCTGTTGCTTGGCATTACTGATAGCCTTTTACATCTGCATGTGGGACACTTATTCTGCATCATCAGACTCTGCTGATGTCATCAGCTATATGATAGGTTTGGATCTCCATTAATGCCAACAGGCCTTCATCAGACAGTGAGCAGGAGGTCAGGTAGGTGTGACCTTATCCTATACCATACACACACACTACTCTGACATTGCTTTTAATCTATCCAGAAACATCATGGCATGGTTCTTAGCCTCTGTGTTATGCTGATGAGAATGGCCTATGGCCTATACAGCTATGGCATGTGTCTGGTGAGGGTAATGCAAAATAGATCATTCTACTGTTTTAATTTTCTGATCAGGTTTCACAGTACTGTCATACAATCGTAATATCTGAATATGATGGCATGACTTATAATGTGCACCATATTTTTGTACTGGGAAATCCTTAAAGAGAAAAGTTATAAATTAATGATACACATTGCAGTTTCTTACTTCACAACCTTCACAGGTGAAATCAGTGTGAGGCTGTGATATTTTTGTGCAATAAACTGTTGAACTTTTCAAGATGAATATACATTCACAGTACAATGACCGCTTAATAAACACAGATACAGATATACTAAGAAATAAGTTATCTATACACAGTGAGCATCAGACAGAAGGCATTTATATCCTTGAATCCAAAGGCTAGAAAACAGGAATATGGCACAGTTGTTCAGTTGTTATCACTTGCAGACTATGTTATGGAGATAGGGGGCAGGAAGCACACAAGTTCAGTGAGTGTGTGTGAGTAAGAAAGAGAAAAAGGCAGACATATATATAAAACAAATGGGCAGTGAGACTAAATGAGTAACTGCGGTATGTGTGTATCTGTAGAGTTCTCCAGGTGAAATAGTGGTGTGAGTGTGTGCTTCACTACAGACAATCTCTGTGCTCACTCTATATCTTTGTCTGTCAGACAGTTGTGATCTGTGTATGGTATTGGTCACTGTTTATCACTGGCATCCTGACCTGGTGAAGTGGTTTTGACAGGAGGCATACTGGCACATTGATATCCAGGACCATGGTCAGACACAGTGCTGATACCTGAATGTAACTGATGTCTGCTGGACTAGCTCAATTCACAGGGAAACCCATGACCACAACCCCCATGGCCTTCTATGTCTGTGTGAGGATAGCACACACTGATGGAGTGCTCAAATTACTAGCAGTGTGTGTGAGTGATCAGACATGGTCACATTTTTTGACAGGAGATGATGTGGCTGACCTACAACCATGAGGATACTGTTCCCCTACCAGAAAACATTCCATAACATACACCACTTGGTCCATCACAGACAACCCTCATTTCCACGTCTCATTCATCTGATGCTGCGAATGGGCAACACGGTGGAGCTAGTCACACATGGCAGACTGTGCCACAGTACTCTGAGACATGCATTGTGTAACCCATAACCCATTCTATATCATTGTCCTTAAAATGTGTGAGGATATGAATTGAAAATCATATAATATGCAGCTGTCAAGAAATGAAGGCCAGCTTGGATGTTAAGGGACATAACCTATGAGTTGTGTGCTGCTTACTTACATTTCCAACCTTACATGTAACACTTTATAGATCTAAGCTGATACACCTAATGAAGTAAGGCAGCTTGCAATGCTGTTGCAATCTCACATCCCAAGCAGTAATCATTCACAGCTGCAATCTATTAATAATGTACACCATATGGAAATGCAAACCTGTAGCTAGGCAAGCTGATGTTAGTTCTATATGTATGGAAATTGAGAACATACATTTTCTGCATGATATCTCTACAGAGGAGTATTCATTCTCACAAGGTATGGCTCCATTTTGTCACCTTCATACTACATATTCTTTAATGTATTTAACAATAATGTGAAGCACAGGCTTCTAGACTGTTATCTGTATGCATTACTTAGAAGTGCACTGATGTCATAACCATGTTTGTCCATCCATTTCAGAGGTATATATGACTGGCAAGACATTAAAATAAAGGGAAATGACTGCTGTGCGAGAAATATGTAGAAATCTTTCAGGGACAGGTCATTTGACAGCGTTTGTAGCATTTCAAAGATATTTTATTAGCGAAAAGGGTCATTTGCCTGTTTTTTTTGTGTGGGGTGGAGGCTAAAGTGAATTACTGTTATGGCACTAACAAAGATATCTTGCTGTTGTTACTCCTTGTTTTGCATCTTGCCTGTTGTTTGCATCTCACATCTGTTGACTGTATTATGTTTTACCAGTGAGTAATACTGACTGGCTACCTTTTCTCTTGTATACATATTTTTTTTTTTGTAGTTGTATGATACATGTGTATTATATGTCTGTTTTCTTGGCATCAAGACATGGGAATCCACATCCAAAACTCTTCTCAGATGACAAAAAACAATGTAATAATTCATGGTTTACAACAACATCATGCCTTCCTCCTGCAAAAGGGAAGACAAGATATGGGTCATACGCTCATACTATAGCAACAGATAGTTACCAATGTAAATGGTGTGGGTGGTCACAGCAGAACCTATGAACAGGTACACCACTGGGCCACTATCATCACCACTGCAAGAAGAAGAGCAGCTGCAGAAGGCCGTGACCTCTTGGGTACAGGTGGAGGCTCTGCTAGGGAACTACCACTAACCCCCAATGAGCAGTAGCTAGCTGACTTAGGATCACACAAAGCTTGCAAGAAACTATAGTCCACCATGTGCCAGATGTGGGGGCCAGTGTGTCAGACATACCAAATGCATCCCAAGAGGATCTTCCAGGTAGGCCTTGTTATCTGAACTGTTGAATACTGTTTTATATTTAGTGAATTTAAATGAACAAGTTAACTCTGTGTCACATGTATTTATTTGGTTTGGGGGGGTTGAAGATTGCTACTGTTATAGACTTAACTTGGAGTTGTCAGCTACATTTTTGTTTAAACGTGTATTTATTGCAGCTATAAAAGGGCACATGTATTACACTCCTGTGCTGCAGTTGATTGTGATGTTGTTGCCCTTACCTTTTCCTTACCTTCTTTCAAGACCATCAGGCCTGCAGGAAATTTGCCTTCTGCATCTGGAAAGCCAAATATTTGGATGCCAGTACTGCTGATCAATTTAAAGAAATATTGCAGTGTATGAGTTCGATCTCAGCCATGTGGTCTATATTATTGGACTATCTGTAATAGTGGCAGCAGTGTTACTTTGTTAGCATATATTGCACTATACTAGTGCTGGCATTAATGTATTCCTGTGTGTCTTATTTTTTCTCACAGGTGATTCTCACAGTGGAACTGTAGACTTTAAAGCACCTGATGTCAGTGTATCAGCAGAGTCTGAGATTGATGGTGGTCAAATTGAGGCATGGCCATAGGGGTGCAGAGGTTGAATCTGACACATAGGTTGACATACAGCCAACCACTACAATTAAATTTGACACAGCTAGTATGCCTATACCTATCCAGTCTATTGATTCCACAGATCTTGGACAGGTGCAAGGTGAGGACTGTGACCAGGGAAGTGTGTCTATTGCAACTTCAGTACCGGTTGAGTCTGGCCATAGCCAAAGTGTGGGTGAGATGCCATGCAGAAGCATCTATTGGAGTGTTCGGTAGAGACTTGCTGACCTAATCCACCTGGTGCAGGTGTCATTTCCCATATCACTCAGCATATGTTTAGGGCCATCATGGAGGCACAGGCATGTTCCCATATGTGGTCCAGACTAAAGCTCAGGATTATGGATGTGGCACAGTCTGACATGAGTGACTGCCTCCACCATATTTTCAATTCAGTGGATCAGATGAATGAGTCACTGGAACGAGGGGTGTCTATGATGGACCAAGTTGTGTTTATCATGGCAAGAGCAGTGTCTATGATGGAACATCTGCTGTGAAGGGAATGACATCCTCGTGGGTTTAGGTCAGCCACATCATCTGCTGTCAGCGAATGTGGCCATACCAGATCACTCTCTCATAGTGGCAGTACTTCCACTGCTACATCAGTGACTGTGCTGTCCACACACAGATGTGACCGGCCGTGGTCTTAGACATTTCCATAAAAGGTCCTCATCCAGCAGACTGCAGTCAAGTTCATGTAGCAGCACTGCATCTGAGCATGATCCTGGACATCAACATGCCAGTGCAACTCCTGGTAGAGCCAGTTCTAATGGTTGGAGACAGCAATGATGTACTGCCACCTCTACCATGCATGAGTCACACCTGTCCAACACTACAAGACATAGAGCTACCACTCAGCATGGCTGTGTTCATGGGCATACTCACACACCAATTTCACCTGGAGAAGTCCTACAGGCACAAACACAATTGTTATTCATTTTCTTTATCTGCCCATTTGTTGTTTTGTTCAAATGTTTGCCTTCTTACTCACACACACTCACCAAACTTTGGTGACAGCCTAGGATTCCCGTCCCTTCGCAAAACACCCTGCACAAGTGCTGATAACTCTGCCATATCCCGATGTTCTACCTTTCTGATTCAGAGATTCAAAATCTTTGTCTGATGCTCAGGGTGCATAGCTAATTTACTGCTTATTATATCTGCATTTGTGTTGGAAAACTGTTTATTGCACCTGTGACTTATATTGGCTTTGGAAATGTAGAGAGTTGAGAGCATCCAAATGTCACAACAATAAAGTGAATGCTGTTATAAGGGTTGTTAATTCAGAAACTGCAATGTGTATCATCCCTATAAGTTCTTTCTGTAATGATGACCAGACAACACCCTGTTCAAGTGATGATAACTGTGTCATATCCCTGTTTTCTATGTTTAGGATTCATGGAGACAAAAGCTTTGTGTCTGATCCTCAGGGAGCATAATTAACTTACTGCTTAGTATATCTGCATTTGTGGTCTTTAACTGCTCATTTTACCATTAATTTATATTGGTCTTGGAAAGTTTGACAGTTGATAGCATCAGTATATCAGAACTTTATCTCTTGTGAGGGTTGTGAAGTAAGAAACTATAATTTGTATTAATACTTCTAACATATTTTTTACAGGATTTTACAATCCAAACATATGGTGCACGTCACAGGTCATGTGTTGATATTCAGAGCTTAGGACTGAATTACAGCATGACATTTACTTTTCCCTTTAGTTTTCTTCATTTAAATTTTTTTTGGGCCACTTTTTGTGTAATGACCAGTGTAGCGCAAACAATAGAAATGGATAACCCCTGCACTGTGTTTGTGCAGTGGTAAGCATTGTGTACCATTTTTAAAGACTGTGTCCACACCCAGTAAGCATACTAAAACTGGAATTGGTGGTAAACATCAATAAACAAATTGCATTTGGTAGGAAAACCTCATTCTGCATTGGGCTTGATGATTGGCATTCATGGCTGGAGTTTGTGGTGAGGTAGCACACTTCTAAGCCCAGAGGTGGGGTGTCCAGAAGTCCAAAGTGTTTGTTGGACTCCTAGTAAACCATCATAGGCCATGGGTACTGCAAAGGGACTACTCAGGCTCAGAATACAAAGGTGAAACATGGGATAGTGTTGCCAGGGCTTTGACCAGTTCTACAAGTATCCCCCACAGTGGTGAACAATGTTGACACCATTTTGATGACCTCAGGAGGAGAAAGAGGGATACCTTTGACCAATGTATTGGGGAATTAAGGACTGGAGATACCCCTCACTTGTGTAGGTTTCAATTACAGTGACTACTTGTAAGAGCAACAGATATAAATCCCAATGTAGTATGAGGTTTTTCCGCCAATTGCATTTTATATCCTGATGTTTTACTGCCGATTCCAGTTATCACATATGTACTGGATGTGTGCACAGTGTTTGAATATGCTGAATGATGCTTACCATCATACAAACACAGTGAATAGGTTCTCTGCTACCAGTGTTTGCATTATGTGGTGCATTGCCCAAATAGCGGCCAAAAAAAATTAAATAAAGAAAACTAAAGAAAGAATAAAGCTAATGCCGTGCTGTCATACTATTATTGAGCAGAATAAGTGCTATCTGTATTATAGCTCTCAAGCTTCCATCTCCAAAATGAGGAATAGTAGGAAGGTTATATGATGGTTAAAATGTGCTGCTTTTACTTACATGAAAGAGCTTATAATAAATTAATGCAATTCATTTCTATTTGCCCTGGATATCAGTGAGAAACTTCATAAAACTGGATGTGTGACAGACCCTTTCAATGTGGAACTTTATTCAACAAGAACTTTTTAAGACTGCAAATGAGATACATTGAAAGGTATGATAGGTGTAGTGCAGATGGTCATGGTGGCATTTCGGGCAAATTTGTGCACCATAGCTGTTTGGACTTACAAGGAATTCCTATCCGCGTTTGCTTGCAAGCTTTTATTGCCATCAACCTTAAACAGAAATGCTATCCACGTTCACCTAGGAGGTTTTGCAGCCAGCAACACTACTGCAAGCCGCAAAACCTTGCTGAGGTATGCCATGCCTCATTAATAAGCATTGCATGATGCAGCTCGATGAACAACATTGCGTCCATAGTAACACTCCATATAGGTTCTGTGTGAAAAATACAGGGACTTGATTGAATCACAGGGACTACCTTACATACCAAATAGAAACTTATAAAAACTACCACAAAGTGAGATGTTGTCTCAAAGGATTTTTATTATCATTCTTTTTATGGCATTGACATGGTTCTGTATATGATCAATCTCCTGCTATTTTTTCCAGTATAAAAACTGTCACAACTTAAGCATTGAGCAGCATACATAAATGTAATGCTTTGTCAATTAAAATACTATTAAGCTGAATGGTCATAGTGACAGTATAGAAACAGGTTCATAGGTTTATAGGTGTATACTAGGCTAATGGCCCTGGAGTCTGTACAAGCCTAGCCCATAGGATTACCCTGGCATCATGCCACCTGACCTTAGTTCCCAGTGCCACTGTTGCGTAGAGCCACTGGACTATCTCCAGGGTGAATTTTCTATTTCCCATCCTCTCATCAAGATTTCTCTCGAAGAGGGCTAGTGAGGTGCTCTGTTTGACAAGTATGGGTAGTCTATTCCATAACATGGGCAGTCTCTGGGTTATGAACCTGTCCCTCCAGCTTGTTTTGTTGATTGTGATAATGAGGTTGAGGTCTCTGGAGCATGTGGTGTGGAGGGATTGGGATTTCTTTAGATGTAGCATTTCTAACAGAGCTGTGTTAGACATGGCTTTGTAAGTGAAGCAGAGATCGCCTCTAAGTAGGCGATATGAGACAGAGAATAGTTGGAGTTTTTTGAGTCTGTCCATATAGAACAAGTGTTTAAGGCCTAGGATCCTCTTTGTGAGGTACTTTTGTGGCTTCTACAGTTTTTGCAGGTGTCTAGTGAGGTACATGCCAAATGGAGCATTGTACTCGATGATTGGCCTAATGAGGGAAGAGTAGAGGGAGACAATGACCTCTTTCTTCCTGGATGCAAAACCCTTAAGTAATGAGATGTGCCACATAGAAGGACTTTTTGACCACAGTGGCAATGTGGTGGTCAAAAGAGTGGTTGCTGTCAACCTTTTTTCCCAGAATCTTTTATAACGCCTTCAGTGTTCAGTGGACTACCATCAGTGTGGTAATTCATGGGAACCAGGTTTTATCAAAGGGGATGATGACACATTTTTTGGCATTGAGCTTAAGGCCATGGTTTTGACACCAGTTGTTGGTCTCAGTGAGGCCTTTCTCAAGGATGTCAACATCACTTCGGGAGTTAATAATACCTCCCAACTCATCTACAAACTTTGTCAGCCAGAGTCCCTTTGTATTGGCCTTGACTTCAGAAAAGTAGACACCAAACAGGAGAGGGCCCAGGACCGAACCCTGTGGGGCTCAACTTATAATTGTCAGCAGTCTGACTTGGAGTCAGCTACTTTCACACTGTGGACTCTATCTGTGAGCCAGTTTGCAACCCACCTAGTGATATAGGGGATGATGCCTAGCTTAGTGAGTTTTGTATGATTCCTGAGTGGGGAATGGTATGAAAGGCTTTGGCCAGATCAAGGTAGGCTGTATGAACCACCTTGCCTTCATCCACAGCTATAGTGACTGACTCAAAGAAGTCAACCAGGCTGAGCAGGGATGATCTACCCCTCACAAAACCAAACTGTGTGGGATCCAGAGATTTGGGATTCCCTATATCCATGTCTATTAGGTCCATGATGATGCATTCCATAGCTTTGCATACCAGACTTGTCAGGCTAATGGGGTGATAGTTCCCAGGGTCTGTAGTTGTTCCTCCTTTGTTTAGAGAGGGATGACTGTAGCAGTGTGCCATTCTGTAGGGAAAAAGCCTGAGATGAGGCTGTGATTGAATAGGGCACACAGGTGAGGTGCCAGTTAAATCTGTAGTTCATGTATAACTCAGCCAGGGATATTGTCATTTCCCATAGAAGCTGTATTCTTGGCCTCGGACAGTGCTGTTTTAACCTGTGCAGCAGTAATACTGGGTGCCTGGCAATCTACTGGTATTGTGATTGGTCCTTTGCTGGGGGAGAGAGTGGTAAAGTTGGCACTGAATCTGTTGGTCAGTATATTAGCAATATATGCTAGCTCAATATAGGAGGTACCATTGTGCAGTAGCTCAGAGAAAATCTGGGTATTTCCGTTGTGATTCTTTACATAACTATAGAAGGCCTTGTGTTTGCCTTTGCTATCTGCTGCAATTCTGTTTTCATAGCTAGCTTTAGAAGATTTGATGAGGGATTTCAATTTTTTGCTGAGGCTGATAAGGGAATTTTTCCAGTCTTGGGACTTCACCTTATTCCGCATCAGTTTCCTCCTTCTGTTGTAGAGTTTATTTAATTCAGGGGACCACTAGAATGGCTTCCTTTTTTTGGAGGAGAGTGTCTTGGTTCTATTGGGTATGGTGAGATCCATATATTTGTGTACATGTTCGTACAATGCATTGGTGTATAACTCGGCAGTCATGCAACTATTCTCCATTTGCATGGGTACTGTGAAGTTAGCCACCTCTGTTTTTAGGAGCACAAAGCTAGCTTTGGAGAAGTTTTTATGGTGGTTACCTTTGCAAGGCAGGTGGGAGGGATGTAGATTTCCAAGGTGACTAGTTTGTGGTCAGATCTAACCAGGGAGGAGTTGACTATTGGTGTAGAGCAACAGTTGTCCATGTTAGTAATGACCAGGTCAAGGATGTTGCTACCTCTAGTGGGGGTAAGAACCAGTTGGTCCACGGCATTTGAATTAATGAATTCCAGGAAACGTTGGACAACTGTTTTGGTACACGAGTAGTTTTCTCAGATAATGGAGGGGTAGTTGAAGTCAAGCAGTACGAGAGTGTTAGGTCAGACCCTAATATTCTCCAGCTGAAGAAATGTATATGATTTCCTGTGGAAATATATTTGCACCCTTTATACAGACCATGCAGATAAACATTTGTCCTTGTAAAATGGTTTTCTCTGCCCTCAAACTAGTCCACTATCAAAAATCTTTCAGAATTTTTGTCTCTTACAAACAAAATCAGGCTTACCCTACACTTTTCCTCAACTCCTTATTGACTAAAATAATCTTTCAGTTTGTTTTAATAGTGATCATTATGTCTCTGTTGTCCACATATATAAAAAAGCAAAATTAGCCAAACTGTTAACTTTGACTATGCCATGTCCAGAGTCCTGATGTCTCTGCCTCACTGCTGAGCCTGTTTGCATAAAGGAAGGCAAACTGAATTAAATATACTTTTTCATTAAGCATAGAACCACTTTTATTCCATGCCTACCATTGTGCAAACAGGGAAGGCATGGCAAACATTTATGGCCTCAACATTTCCAAGATATATTATAGCATGTACATCATACTATCTGCCAGCAATTGCTTCAGTAACATATTTAGCAAGCCTGACACATGAAACATTAAGAACAAACAGATATCTTATGCAGTTAATCCCAATCAGGTCAGTTACTGTATGTCCTTGTTTTAGCAGTTTGGAGAAGAGCACCAGTAGACACTGCTAATTCACAAGTCCAAGTTACATTCCTGAAATTTGCATCATGCATTCGCTAATTATTTGCCATTATTAGTGCAAATAAGCTTCTAATGATGCACTTTGTGAGGTGGTATATGACATGGCTAACTCTGGTTACTGGGCTGTAATCCTAAAATACATGATAATGTATTCATAAACATAAGAGGAGGGCAGTGGCAGGGGTGTTTCACTGGATGCATACTTTCTGATATTTATGTGTGCCCTGCAACAATGCACTTCCAAATTATATATCACAACTTGGGCCATTATCAAACAGAATCTAGAATTACAGACCTTAACTGGATTATTACATTTGTTATGGGTGTATAGTGACAATAGACATTGTTCTTCCATGATCATATCACAGTAATATTGTCAATAATTTGCATTAATGTGGCCATACCTTCATCTGAATATGAAGACACATAACTTCATCATTACACTACTGCTTTTACCAAAGTGTGTGTGTGCATGTGTGTGTGTTTGTGAGTGAGTGTGTGTGTGTGTGTGTGTGTGTGTGTGTGTGTGTGTGTGTGTGTGTGTGTGTGTGTGTGTGTGTGTGTATGCCTGTCATCTACACAACATCCTGAGAAACATATACATATCAGTCTCATTTCTGGAATATGCATTCATTACAGATTATTTGAACTAGGTTGACAGGATGTACTTATATGTACTTTTCCAAGTTGCAAGCACACAGTCATATCACAAGTCCTGACACTGCAAACAAGTCTCATAGCAGTATGTGCTATCTGAGACACTATGATGTCATCACCTATAAAGTGCACTGTCACCATGATAAAATGTTAGTTCTGTGGTTGTGTGAATATTAAATATCAAATTTTATAGCATATGTAATTAGAGAGGTAAGGGTTCTAAGTTCACAGCAGTCAACTGTGTGCTGGTGTTTGCATGCATGCATATGTGTTGTGTGTGCATGTCTGTGTGTGTGTGTGTGTGTGTGTGTGTGTGTGTGTGTGTGTGTGTGTGTGTGTGTGTGTATTTGTGCCTGTTCATTCAACTATAAATCTGGAGACCCATTTTACACCAGGATGTGAGTCCACAGCTATGTCAGGCACTCCTACCCAAACATCTTCTTCTGTACATAAACTGATGATGTCATACTCTATAAAATGAACTCTGACAATGTCAAACTTTGTAGCTTGTGTAACTAGAATAAGGGTTCTAATCTCAGAGCATTCATCTTGTGTATATGTCTACGTCTTAGTGTATGTAGTCAGAAGAGCATGAATACAGGACCTGTGTCACTCAAGTAGCATTCAGGAGGTACATTTACACTGCTACATGACTCCACAGTAGTTTCATTCAGTCCTCCTCACATTCTCTTCTCAACATACACAAATTATGTCATCCTCTATAAATTGCACTCTGACACGGTTAAAGACAGACTTGGGTCATGGCACAACCATTAAGTACTATGCACTGCAGCTTGTGAAACCAGATAGGTAGGGGTTCTAATGTCACAGCAGTGAAGTTGTGTGTGTGTTCATTCAACTATCAATCTGGAAACCATTTTACACCAGGATGTGTCTACAGCTATGTCAGACACTCCTACCTAAACATCTACTCTGCATACACTGATGATATCATCCACTATAAAGTGCTCTCTGGCAATTTTATAATCTGATGTCTGTGTTGACGCTACTTGTACACTTTATGTAATATAGCTTCTATACCTATACAGGTGTGATATTCAAATCTGACCTCAGTGACCTGGTATGTGTGCAGTTGATGTGATGTTAAGGTCAGGGTGTGAAGATTTGAAATTTTTTTCATTTGATTCACACTCAGGAGATCCTTTTATATAGACCCCTGAATCAAACATCACCTTTTTCCCCTCTGTCCATATAAATCTGTTCTGTGGAAGACTGAGGATGTCATCATCTCAAAGATACAGACATACATCATGAAATAGAGCCTCTCCATAACCCTTTGCAAGCCATCTGCAGACTACTGGAGGTATAATTGCTAATTTTGTCATGATGTCATGCAAGTCACATATGGGCAGAGGCAGTCCATATTAAATCACATACACACACACACATATACACACACTACTATCTTCCATCACATACATATAGTGATTTTTGTGTAAATGATATAATAATAGATAGGATTTTATTTGGTCTTAACCAGTAGCTTATTAATGTCCTATACATTCTGAATATTGCACATGTCCATGTTGTTGTCTTCCACATGTGCTATGTTGAGATATGGTTGTACCATATCCCTGCAACAGTGTATTCCAATCTGTGATTTGACTATCTTGATATTTGCTGCTGCCATTTGGTTACATTTTCCTTCCATAACAGCTGTAGTAATATGCCTCCTGAGGATTTCTTACATCAGGTGATACTATGTATATTTCTGCCTTACTAAGCCAGGTGTTCTTGTACTGCAGTATATCAACATTCTACACAGTTGTCATACTACCATCACAGTGACAGATGCTGCATGACATAGGGGTGTATGTGTATACCTAGTATCTGGAAATGTTATTTGACATACAGCAATATTACGTCACACTTATTACATGGGCACATATGCTAGGGTCCATCCACATGTTGCAATTCTGTTATATAGACAAACATATTTATGACCTTTTGGAATTCATTGTATGCATTATTGTGCTGCTATTTACAAGTATTATACTGGTGTTCTACAGCATCACTGTATGACTGTCGGCATTTGTGTCATTAACTGTTCTGCATAAGCCACATCTGCCTCAGTTGTCATGAGCCCACATATGGTGTCAGGGCTCTCACCCACAAATTTCCACTGATGAACATATAGGCATATGATGTACAACTCATGTAATGACATGAAATAGGTAGAGTTGTATGACTGTATTAACAGTTTCACTGTGGTGCATGTGATTCATACAAAACATTAAATTTGGAGGTGATATTCAGCCTGAAGTCCAAATGTAGCACAGATAGAGCTGTAATGTGACTGCACTGCATCATGGGTATATCACTCCATCACATTACTATTACCACTTGATAGTATGCATGAGCACATATGGATGTGTGTCAGGATTGCATGGCAGTATAACATTTTAACTGGCAATGTCAGGGGAGGAGTGATCATGTGGCACATGTGCTGTCTGTAGACATATACTTATAGAGGGTGGTCCATGTATTGTTTTTTATGTTTATAATATCACAGTGACAGCTTCCTTACTCATTGGCACTAGACTTTGCACTGCTATACTTCGTGTAAACATGGGCACAGTTGCCATCAGTCTCACCTTTTGCTGTACCATTCATTCTAATGGATCACTACTTAATTCATAAATCAATTGCAGATGCTTCAGATAATATCCATTGCTATTTTATGAAATACACAGCTGTGTGTAGGGAATCCACTCATAACAGTTTGTTGTCTGTAAGTGTTGTTATCCATATGGCCAATATCTATGTCAGTCAGGATGCTTTAGTCAAGTGTATCACATTTGTCACAGTGAGCTCCCAGATATATTGTCAGCCAGACATAGTCTTCTTTGGGATGCATATCCATGAGGATTTGACAGTGCAGACTTTCCTTCAAGCTGTTCTACTATATGAATTCATGATACGTCTTTCTGTGTTGCACACAGTAAATACACAGGTCAGTAACAATATTGATGATGTGGGTTTGATTCCTGTAAGTTTTATGTTTTATAGACTCCAAAGAATTCAAGTGAATAGTATGGATTAAGGTGAAATCTCCAGTAAAATATCAAAATACATAAAAATGCAACTTCCTGTTAATGTACTGCAACAGGCTCAAGTGATACAAGCCATAAATGAGGCTGTGACTGTGAGCCCTAGAAGACAGCCAGATGGAGTTGGAACAAGGCTGCAGCTAAACCAGTTGTCAGTACAGCGAATAATTTACAGATACCAGCTAGAAAGACAACTGATGCAGGTTGTCTGCAATGTGTGTGCACCACACTCGTCTGTGCAGACCCTGCAAGGAAATCCTATCTTCCCTGACACCAAAGTTTGGCTCAACCTGGGTGTTTTTGCATCTGGGACATGCCAGAGAAACATGAGGAATGCTGTAGAAGTATCATTGGCAGCATCCATTTGTATCTTGGCAAAATTCCTGGAAGCAATGTGCAAAAAGGTGGATGACTACATGCACTTTCCATTCACTCTCATGGAGTGGAGAACTGTAATGCATCTGCAAACTTCCCATATGTATGCAGTTCAAAAGACTGCACACACATACCTATCAAGATACCAGTACATCCTGAAACAGACTGATATACAAACAGAAAGGGCTGGCCATCTACCAAATGCTTATTGTGTGTGCGGCAGATGGCAGCATAACAAACATTGGGGCAAAACATCCTGAAAGTGTCCATGATGCTGCCATTTAGAGGCAAAGTAGACTGACGGCTGTACTCTCACAAGGTGAAATACCTGAAGGACTGCTACTAGGTAAGTACAGGAACACATCTAGGCCACAACCTAAGGACACCCCTCACAACAATATCCATTCTAACCAAAAGTGTTTTTATTTCTCACAGCAGAGGACTGTGGTTATCCACTTGAGTCATGGCTAATGACCACATACCATGAACAATCTAACCTTGCACAGGTGGTCTACAACAGAGCCCATGCAACAACCATTGACACCATAGTGCATGGATTTGGTCTATTGAAAGCTAGGTTCAGATGTCTGGATACATCTGAGGGTGCACTGCAATACATATTTGAAAAGGCAGAAGAGATGATAATGGTGTATGCTATACTGAATAACATGCTAACCAGAGAATATGGTGGGCTTCCAGCTGAATATGGTGTGGGTGAACTACTCCATGAATACCAGACGTCTGAAGAGGACATCCCACAGGTATCAGAGCAGGAGGAGTAGGAGGACACGGGATAGAAGACACACAAGCAGACAACATATGGTGCAAACACAAGTGCAGGCCCAGGCAAAATGTCAGTATCTGACCCACATATTTGAGTCATAGCAAGCTACATGTACATGAGTACACAGACTAAACACTAATGTTCAGGTGTTGCCCCAACACAGCAACACAGATTGCATTTAATGGTGAGTACTCACTAGATGTACACACTGAGCATCAGACATAACACCATAATCATAACATATTACAACATGAAAATATGCAAATGTGTCATGACAAGGATCATTAGCTCAGGGCACAAATGACACTGGTGTATATATATATATATATATATATATATATATACTTCTTCAGACAATGCAAACCCAAGATTCCACAGTTAAAATAACACCATCAATTAAGATGAATGCAATAATTACAGATTGTAATTGACATCATTTAGAAATTTAAAGAACCAGTAGTACTTAATCAAGTAGATAAAATATCATATAATAAAATGCTTTTTTTACACAAACAGCAACCTAAAACCATTGTTTCTACTTCTTATTTCCCTGTACATGGCAATTTAAATGTAATAATTTTTAAAATAATATAATATTTTATTCATAAAATAAAACAAATGAATAAAATATATTAATATGAAAGGATATGACAGATAAACATAACCAAAATGATAAATAAATCAAGTCTCATCTTTGAAGAGATTTTAATTTTAGAATACATTTAACCGAACAGTATTCATTAAACCCTGGTGGAATATGTGCGCATGTTTTAATCTGCCAAATGAATTCTTGCTCTTCGAGTTTTAATTCCCAGTGTCCACCTCTGATATTCCTGCCTATTTGTTGTAAGACTATATATTGAAATTTAGGTGTGGGATATTCCAATACATGTCTTGCCAAAGCATTTGTTGTGTTACCCCTACTAATCTGATATTGATGCTCGTATATTCTTTGTTTAACCATTCTTTCAGTTTTGCCTATATAATAGCTTTGACATTGTTGACATAAGGCAGCATATACTACTCCTCCAGTTTCACAATTAAGCTTTTAAAATCTCTTCAAAGATGAGGCTTGATTTATTTATCACTTTGGTTATGTTTATCTGTCATATCCTTTCATATGAATATATTTTATTCATTTGTTTGATTTTATGAATAAAATATATTATTTTAAAAATGATTACCTTTAAATTGTTATGTACAGGGAAATAAGAAGTAGAAACAATGGTTTTAGGTTGCTGCTTGTGTAAAAAAGCATTTTATTATATGATAGTTTTATGTACTTGATTAAGTACTACTGGTTCTCTAAATTTCTAAATTATGTCAATTACAATCTGTAATTATTGCATTTATATTAATTGATGGTGTTATTTTAACTGTGGCATCTTGGGTTTTCATTGTCTGAAGAAGTTCATGTATTTTTTTTGCACAAAAGCGCTAACAATAAATTGGCTCGGATTGTACAGATTGCTGCCTTTGTTTTTGGTTATGAGTTTGTTTTTCTTTGTTTAATACATATATATATATATATATATATATATATATATATATATATATATATATACTCCATTTCTTGTATCACAGTATGGAAAACAATAAGGGAAACACATCAGTGTTACACATACATATCTCTACAATATAATAGCATGAAAAAAGAAAATCCATACAGAATAAAATGCAGAAATTTTAATATCAGAAGACATATATCACAGTAACGTGGTGATTCAATAATATGAAAACAATAACAAAACAGATCTCAACACTGGAAATAAAAAAAATCACTTATTTTAATCTAAATACATATAGCAGAGCTTTTGTGAATATTCTCCTCTTCAATGCATATAAAACACAGTTTAAATACAGAGTTTTTAATTGCAGCACATGATCCCATCACCCAATAAGAGCGCATCTTAGAAAAAGAACCTTACTGTTTAAAGACACAGCGACATATAAACAGTACATGCAAAAACATCTTAAAAAGCACAACAGATACAGGCAGTCAGTAGTAACATTCACTTCAGTTTCATTTGCTTTTGTTTTGCTACAAGTTTTAAACTAACTGAAGCATGGATCCAGGTGTATGATCAGCCTGCAGTTTTAAAATATACCTGTATTCAGATAGGTCAGTGGAATTTAGAACATTACCACCTCTTACATTAAAAACTATCCTTTGTATTACTTTAAATTTAAATGCCTGGTCTGTACCATCATCATGAATATGCTTAGCCAAGGAATTAGTAAGTATATTCCTTCTAATTTCTAAAAGATGCTCAGAAATTATTTCCTTAATTTTCTATTAGATTTGTCTATATAGAAACTAGTGCATGTTATGCACACAGCTAAATAAACTAGATCTTATGTGTTACAAGTATCAAAGCAATCAAATTCATAAATATGCTTTGTTCATGGATGCTCAAAAGTAATAACAGGATCAATGTGTTTACAAAAAACACTTATAGCATGGAACAGTACCTTTTCTTTTTCATTCTAGTGGAGTGGTCATTTTTTCATGCCTTTCCTTACAGTATATTTTCTGTTTCAGTTTAGGGCATTTCTTAAAGGTATTATTTTACCCAATTCTGTTATAACAGTTACTATGTCTCAATTTATCTGTATAATATCAGTAACACCACAAGTATCTCATAGTGCTGTTATTATGACTTGGGTTAGTCTGTGGAAGTTCTGACAAAAACATATGGTTTGGCTCTACCATCTCTTTCACTGGTTACATAGATAGATGCTTCATTCAAAAGGCCTTCATCATGCCTCTCATCTGAGTCTTGTCTTAACATATCCAACTGTTATCACTACTATTGCCTCTTGTCATCCTAAAACATTTTAATCCCCTACCTGGGACTGAATTTCTCTGTTATTTAATGTACTATACTTTCAATAACAAATAGTTTGGTGCTTCTTCCATGAAAAATGGTTCATTTAACCACAAATGGATTGTAGCTATGGCTTAAAAGTTAACCCACTTAGAGCTTAAGTCACATAATGTTCTTCTGTTAATGTTGAGTTCACCTAACCTATAAAGGTCTAGTAATCCTCATGTTTTCACTGTTAACTCTTTAAGGGCTTATTACATAATGTATTATTCCTCTGTAATGTTTAATTGTTTTGTATGAACTCTTTGTTATTTCTTTGTAACATTTAACCTACAATGTCTTGGAGCTTTTCTCCCTGGGCCTCCACTGAAAAGGGGCTCTTTATGGCCCAGTGGACTTCCCCGGTCATCAAACTTAAATAAATAAAAAATAATAACTGCTGGTTACATAATGTTGCATCTGTAGTCAGTCTACTCACTCTCATATATTGGCTTTTAACTATCCCTTTAAAAACATGACCAGGACGTATACTGCAACTAAGGAAAAATCTGCTAGCCTGAGCATCCTTCCTATAGATATTCATTGATATCAGCCCATCAGTATTTTTAAGTGCTATATCCAAAAAATTAATCTCTGTTCTAGAAAATTTTAACTTAAATCTCAGAAAATTTGTAGTAGTTTTCAAGAATTGAACATACTCTTGTAGTTCAATTTCATCACCCTTCCATATAAAAAAATCATCAACAAAGTGTTTATAAAATAGAATTTTATTAATATAGTTGTTTGTTGAACCAAAAACTTGCATACTCTCTCATTCATACAGGGCTATATAATTATTTGCTATCAGTGTACCCATAGCAACACCTGATTCTTGATGGTGCAGATGCTCTCCAAATAGAAAAACATTACTTGTTAGTACAACTTCTAAAAGATCAAAAGTCATTTCTATTTTCCCATTTGTGAATTGTGTTCTTACATAAATATTCTCTCACAGCCTGTATGCCATATTCTTTTGGGATGACAGTAAACAAAGAGTTGACATACAGTGTTACAAAAAAAAAAATAGGCAATCTCATTCAGAGAATACCACTGATAAAGTTGTTTTAAAAAGTCATTAGTATCACAAACATAACTTTGAAGATATTTTAACAAGGGTTTTAATTGTTCTTCTAAGGAAATTGAATTGGGGTCAGTTACCTATCACCTTCCAGACATGATGGGTCACATTGGGGATTGAAAGTGATCTTTATGTATTTTAGGTAACCCATATAGAATGGTAAGCACTGGATTAGCAACATATAAGAAGTTGACCAGTTCACATGTAATATCTTGTACTTGAAGCTCATAAATAACATCAACCCATTGTATTATGTTATTCACATTACTCCTATCTAATAAATGAAAAGTAATTGGATCATTTAAAAATGCTTGCATAGACTTGTTATATTTTTCTCTATCCAATATAACGATGGCACTCCTTTTTCTTCTTTTTAATTACAATATTAGTATTACTTTGCAGTTGCTTTAAAGAATCAAATTCTTCTTTTGACAAATTATTACTTATTATGCATGGAAATATTAAAAAGCTCATAAAACTGTTTCTCACAAGTATTATAAAACTCAGTAATTACAGGACAGCTAACAGGAACAAAAGTGCTTGAACATTTACATACCTATTTAGTAGTGACAGAATTTTGAAACATTAATTGAAGATTTAAATTCCTTGCAATCAGCTTCAGATCAGTAATGCCATCCACAATAGAGTCTTTAGTTGTTAGTGTAAACTGCAAGCCTCTTCTTAGCAAGGAAATATCAGTAGCAGAAAGTATGTTGCTAGATAAATTAATAAAGTCAAAATTGTCTGTAATATTGTTCATCCCTTCACTTTCGACCTGCTGCAAGTCTGCGGACCATTTGATCTCATATTGACATTTCCTCTTCCTCTTTGATTTGCATTTCTTCCCTGTGATAGGTCTCTTGTTAATAGCACCACTGTCTATGGGACATTCAACTTCATGGACGTCAGAACCTGATAGAAATTCTCCTCATGGGGAACTGCATTATTAGATGTAGATAGTATTGCAAACATATTAACATTATTTTAATCAGTGTGGGTATGTACAGATAAGTTCCTTCATATTTGTATTGAGAGGTGGAGCATTTAGTCCATTTATAAATGAAAATGTTTCAGATGTAAATACTGCACATAATGAAGGTATACAAAATACCTCATTGTAAACACTTACCTGATGATCCTTGGTTTAGTCCTGAAGTAGTTGGACCTGTGAATATTCAAGCAAACAGCATTATAAATGTTGTTTGGACTGGTCTCTCTATATCTCAGTTGTATTAATACATGCCATTAGACTTATGTTCATCATCCTCACCCTAAGTGGATGTGTGTGTATGGCACAACAATGCTTAAATCAAAAACAATACATGAATATGCATGCTACAGTAATATCCAGTGATTTTCACAGTACACAGCCATGTACTGGAAATAAATACATACATGTTTAGCCTGGAACTCCAGCTTCAATTCTACCACCAGGGATGCATTGCTCCCCTTTTGCTGCATGCAGTAAGACCAGAAACATGGTGATGTCATTGGGGAGTCAATAGTGGTCCACCACCGGTGACATTCCTCGATCTCTCGTAAAGTGTCCCACTTTTAGTGGCACAAAGGATCATGTCCGAGCAGCATCATCTACAGGCTTTATGGGATGAGTTGTGGCCTCCAGCTGTATTGACATGTTATTGAGTTCTGTCCAGATTTCATTTCTCTAAACTGTATCCCCTGAATGGCCTAGAAGTTTCCATCCATGTTATTCGAGAGCATCAATTATGATGTAATTTTCCTGAGGAGAGAGATTGCTATTCTTAGCATGGTTGGCCATCTGAAAGACAGTGTTATACACATGATAATATTCCTGTTTGAGCCAATTTATGCATTTGATTCTATGAAATGCATATATCAACATAAACAGTATGCATTCCTGTGCAATGCAAAGGTCTGTATAACACTATCTGTGATAAATACTAACGTGGCTCATAAAAAGTGACAACACTGCCTTTAACCACAACATTTGTAAAATCAACATCACTTGCAATATGTTTACAGTTCTTAAGTGGAATTAGAACTCCTGAATCTGCATGTATGTTGAACAGTGGTCTAAAGACAGCAGCATCATGTCACAGGAGTCTTCTTACATTTCACATTAAAATACTACAGCAAGTAACAATTGAACAACTTGCAGAATGTGCCAGAATACCGCAGGATCCATGATCCATAGGCAGGCCACAGATAGTATGGATCCTCTGTATATTGAGCCAGTAGTGATAACTCCTTTGTTAAGAAGCATCATTGAAGACATATCCATAACAGCAACAGCACATGTCTTTAAGAGTTTTGTTAGAAAATATGAATTAAGAAATATCTGTAATATCAACATCATATACTAGATTCAGATAATGTCGGAATCTGAAGGTTTCCATAGTTACACCAAAATCAGCCTTCATAAACTGTTAACATTTGCAATATACAGTTGTTCATGCAACTGCATATGGGACTGAAATCAATTATTTAAAAAAGCAGCACCTGTATGCATAAAGTTCAAAACAAAATCACTCCAGAAACATAAAAACTGCTGTTAAAGATAACATTTTCAGTAACGATTAATTTAAAGAGGTACCTTTGGAAATTACTTGAAGGGATTTACTAATCACCTAAACAGAAATTCTACCAATTGCCAAAGTACCTCTAACTCTGAATCACAGAATCAAAGTGCATCTAATAGACACCCACCTTTAAGTACTATTTGCACCATACATAAATAAAGAGGTTCTTTAAAATTCAAGTTTTTGGAACTCCATTTGCATGCCTCCTTGTAAATTAGCTTAATGCGCTGAAACACCAAGGTGAACTGTGTTAACACCCTCTAGGTATCACTAAACAGCATAATATGTGGGACATGTCCATTATCTTCCAATGATCTGATAACATGACATCAATGCCATTTTCAAATATTGATGTTGATGCATTTACTGATCAGACCATTGGTAACTTCAAAATGAATGGCTCCTCAGTGAGCATTTTTCTGTGTTTCTATTTTCCAGACTTCTTCTTCACCTTGAGGATCTTGATGGCTACTTCAAGGAGATTGAGATGTGTCCATGCACCCAACTGGAACAAAGAGGAGATGGCCCAGATGTTAATTGTGTATTCTGGATTAGAGCAGAGGATGAGATCCAGACCCAGGAACTTTACCATGATCAATGTATGGAACCAGATAGTGAAGCAGCATAGAAACAGAATGTGGATCTACCACACTGGCATGCAGGTTCATCACCGCTATGGTGACCTGCATCAGATTGACATGGAGGTGCTTCAAAGGAGGTGTGGCAGCAACTCAGTGTGGCGGTAACCCATAAATCATTACAGTATGTGTCAATATTCTATACATCCCTGAGCATTGCTACATATTTTACAGATATTTGTCTGTCCCATACATATGAGATAGATATTTTTATAACAATTTAGCAGTTACTGTGACAATTAGCTTATAAGGATAATTAAGTGGACTTGGTAAATACTGCCCTATTAACTGTGTGTTTGATTCCCACGTTGTTATTTTATTTAATAGTGTGTATAATCTCCATAATTATGAAATTTGTAGATCTACATATGTTTTGCAACATCTAATAACATAATTTCACATAGGCACTAGCATTGTGCATCACTAAGACCTATAGCTCTTAGGCAGTGGATGACTGTGCACTTTGTAGTTTTCCATTATAGTAGAAAAGTATTCCCTACTGCACCATTATCCACTGGAATAAAAACACATACATAACTCCATTAAATCATTCTTCCTAAGAAAGTACAGACACATTTATTTAAGCTAAAAAGGAATGCTTGCCTGGCTGCTTACACGCATGCTTTCACTTATGTGAAGATAGCTGTTATTTCTTTACAATAAAATGCCCAATAATCATTTGCAGTTTTCATATTCATCTGTCCTCTGCAGGTCTCCTAAAAACAACTGCAGTACCTGTTTTCTAAAAGGAAGTCCATGTTGAATGCTAGCTTGACTTGTAAGGCTATGGGCCAGCATGTGTGAATTTTGGTGTGCTGTGGGTTCCGAGAGGGGAAACATATATCTGTACTTGTTATCTTGGTTTAATTCACACATAGCATTTTTTGAATACCCGTATTCCAATACTTAATATTGCTTCTGTTGTGCATGGTTTCAAATAAATTAGTAAGTTTTCATTTACCTGCAGATATACCCATAATCCATTAAGTTCTGATAACTTCAGCTTTCTAACAACAGGGTTTGTAGAGTACCTGTTTGAATAAGAGTAGCATGAGTTGTCTGTTAGCTTGGCTTGTATGGAAACAGTCCAATATGCCTACTTTTAGGCATGCTATGTGCTCAAATCCCAAGAGGGGATACATTTATCTGAAACTGTTATCTTGTTTTAATCTATCCATAATCTATCTATAACATTTATTCAGAGAATCATATTCTACTTGTTGATATTAACGTACATTTTGAGCATGGTTGCAAAGAACTCAGTTATTCATCAAATTCCTATCAACATATTTATAATCTGTAATGTTCTCTTAACATCTGCTATTTAACATCAGGGTCAGTGAAACTTGATGAATACTGTTATATGTCTGAGTAACTTTTGTTTAATGTTATATACTTTGTAAAAGTGTTATCAAGGTCCCTGTTTTCTCATGGAATATTGCAATAAATTCTAGAACATCATCCTCAAGTTTTGAGGGAGAGGGATGCACAGACAAAGAGGAAGATATATGTATTTTCCTAGTCATACAAATTGGACAAAAAAAATCACTGTCCTTACACATACCTTACTGTATCCATTATGTAAAGCAAAATGTATGGTTCTGTTCACAGAAGCTATATGCTACATGACACCATCCTACAGTTTGAGAAATGCATTACTGTTAATGTTTCGGAACATAGTGCTGACATGAATGTAATTTTCAAAAGATTTAGTTATATGACCATCATATCTTCAAACTTTGAAATCCTAAGCTAAGAACCTTATTAGTAGGCCAGCCCTATCCAGATGATGTCAGAAAATAAAATCTTATTACTGCATTCAAAACATGCTTTTGCAGTAAAGATGTTTTAGCTAAGCAGGTAGCTCCCAAGATTAAAGTTTGGATGTAGATTGTTGGAGGTTTTAATCTCATGTCCTCAAATCTATGTTCAAAGATATTAATACCTGTATGTGAAACTATTTAACTCTGTATTGTGATTACCTTGTTCTTCAGAAATAAATGACTAAAATCTGTGATGAGAAATGTATCCCGCTGTTATTTGAGAAATACATTATTTATACATTCTATTTTCTGATTTCAGGTGAGGAAGGATTGCAGCAGTAGCAGAGCTGTGTGCATTGTGCAGATGCACAGGCTTGAGGAGTAGCAGAGGGAGAGAGGTACATTAATAATTTTTCCTGTTTTATGAAATGCATATTCCCCTGTCTACAGATCTGAATTTTTCATAATAACATGTATATTGGTTAGAATGCAGGGATACCCATCATGCATCAGTAAGGTAGGTGAAATCATCACACAGTTAAAATCTAAAAATGTTGAACTTTCATGTAGCATTGAGCCATTGTTTCAGCAAAAGTTTTTGAATGGTACTCCACAACCTAGATAACAGTTGAGCTGATGTATCTGTTACACATACTTTGAGGCTGATGTTTCTTATGCAAGTTTAAGTACTTTGACTCCTGTTGTAAATGTGTGTTGTAGCAGACTTGTATGTATGGCTGTGTTTTATAGCATAGCTTGTCTTTTCACAGTGTGAATAGGTGGCTGTATTTGCCCTGCAGGTCAACACTGGTATTGTATATGCCTCCAATTCCATTTTTGCAGTAAAACAATTATAACCCAGGTTTGCTTATACTTGAGCCGATACTCATTTGTTTGCAGCAGTTCATTATCAACAAGCATATTCACAATGTTTTGATTTTTCAGGCAACTGATTGCTAATACTTGCGGTAGATAATGCATGTAGTTATACACATACAATACTGTTAGTAAAGGATATATTAGATTATCATATGTTGCCAGTTGTGTTGCTTGAACATATCACATTGTTTTTACTGTTGTACTCATTATACTGATGTGTGCAAAGCGAATTATCATGCTGCCCATCTTAGATGTTTGTTATATGGCTTGCCTATTGTCCACAATATTGTCATATCACTTTCTGCTCATTTTAACAATGTCACATTGTGGCTGCTCACCTAAATCATTGAATAATAACAATACAATATGTTGATTTTAGCATTCATACATTCTTATAAAGCTAATGACCCAGGTGGGTGTGTCTAAGTTTATAGAATTGTTCAAAAAAGAATACACACCCAGGTGAAGGATGACCACAAATCTTTTTTTAACTATATTAGAAACTTCATGACCAATGTACACCACTGCACAGAACTAATGGCAAATTATATCACCTACTCAGACCCAATGGACATAGACAATCTACTAGCAGACAAAGTTAGCTCATACTGCTCCACTCCCCTGTATTCCAAGACCATATGCTTGTTTCTATGCCAAATCCAAATCCAATAAATCACAAAACACTATCAAAGATAAAAAAAACACTACTTATATGGGGCCAATTAACATATCAGGCTGACTTCAGGTCAGCCTAAAACAGGACTTGTCAAACTCCTATAGAGGCTATTTAATATCAACCTACAAACAGGTTTCATGATGGATGAATGGAGAATAGCAACAGTCATCCCCTTGCACAAAGGCCAAGCATCAACCAACTTCAGTAATCATGGACCAATAAGCCTGACCAGCCACATCTATAAGGTTATGCAATGTATTATTATGGAATTAATAAATAAGGGCATAGCCATCCTACAAACAGGTTTCATGATGGATGAATGGAGAATAGCAACAGTCATCCCCTTGCACAAAGGCCAAGCATCAACCAACTTCAGTAATCATGGACCAATAAGCCTGACCAGCCACATCTATAAGGTTATGCAATGTATTATTATGGAATTAATAAATAAGGGCATAGCCATCCTACAAACTTTTGACACTAGCCGGTTTGGCTTTATTAAAGGCAGATCCTGCCTAGTTAACTCTGTTGACTTCTTTGAGAAGGTTACTAAAGCAATGGATGAGGGTAAATCAGCACACACCACATGTGTATATCTTATAAAGGCATTCAGCACCATCCCACATTCAGGCATCATTGAAAAAAATCACCCAGTTAAATGGAAACACTTACATAACTCATTGGGTAACAAACTGGCTCAAAAGTAGACCTCAGGAAATTAGGGTGGATGGCTCTATATTAAAAAAAAAAGTCACATAGCATCAGTGTTTTATCCTATGGTTCAGTCTTTGGCCCTGTCCTTTTTGGCATTTACTTCTCAGAGGTCAAAGTAAATTAGCTAGCTGAATAAGTGCCTAACAGTAAACTTGATGCCTTCATAATCTCCACAGAGGACAAATATCTTTCAAAAAAAGTTGCTATCAAAATCATGGACTAAAACTAAATACCAAGCAATCCTTAGGCACACATGACCACCCTTATAACTATCATGTTGGCAACACACCCCTGAAAGTTAAATCTGTAATCAGAGATCTGGGAGGCTATGTTCACAGCTAAGTATCCTTTGATCACCATATGTCCACTATTGTAAGGAAGTCATTCTTCATAGGTTCATAGATTGGTACTAGACTATCGACCCTAGGGCCTATACAGGCCTGGCCATAACATATCCCTGGCTATTTCTTCCCAAAATATTTACTTCCCTGGTCCACTGTCTAGCAGGGCAACTGACATGATCCCCAGGGTGAATTTCCTATCTCCCATCCAGTCGTCAAGTTTCCTTTTGAAGAGCGCCTAAGAGGTGCTCAGCTTGACATGTATGGGCAGTCTATTCCAGAGTATGGGGAGTCTCTGGGACAGGAACCTATCCCTCCAGCATGTTTTGTTCATTGTGATGACCAGGTTTAGATCCCTGGAGCGTGTTGCTCTGAGGGATTGGGATTTCTTTAAGTGTAGCATGTCCAACAGCACTGGGTTTGACATGACCTTCTATGTTAAACAGAGATTTCCTCTGAGTAGGCAAAATGAGACAGAGTATAGATGGAGTTTTTTTTAGACAGTCATCATAGGGCATCTGCTTTAGGCCTGTGATTCTTTTAGTGAGGTATTTCTGTGGACTTTCCAGTTGTTACAAGTGTCTTGTGAGGTACATACCAAATGGGGCATTGTACTCTATAATGGATCTAATGAGGGATGAGTACAGTGAGACAATGACCTCCTTTTTTCTGGATGAAAAGCCCTTAGTGATGAGGTGTGCCACATAGAAGGATTTTCTGACTGTTGTGGCTATGTGGTTATCGAAGGTGAGACCACTGTCCACCTGTGACTCTAAGTCCCTTATCACACTTTTGGTGTTTAGTGTACTGCCACTTATGTAGTAATTCATCATTTGGGGATTCAAAAATGGCTCCCAGTTTGCAGTCATCTGCGAACTTTGTTAGCCAGAGTCCCTTAGTGCTGGCCTGTACTTCAGAGAAGTAGATGCCAAACAAGAGCGGTCCCAGGACTGAACCCTGAGGTACTCTGCTTGTCACTTGTCTGGAGCTGGATTTTGAGTCTGCTACTTTTACAGTGTGGATTCTATCGGTAAGCCAGTTGGCAACACATCGAGTGATGTAGGGATTAATGCCCAGCTTAGTAAGTTTATCTATGATTCCAGAGTGGGGGATGGTGTCGAAGGCCTTGGCGAGGTCCAGATAGGCTGTGTTGACAACCTTACCCTCGTTCATAGCTCTGGAGACTGATTCAAAGAAGTCAGTCAGGTTGAGGAGACAATATCCGCCCTTTACGAAGCCAAACTGGGTGGGGTCCAGTGTTTGAAGGCTGCCAACGTCTTTGTTTATAAGTTCCATGATAATGCGTTCCATGGCTTTGCAGATCAGGCTTGTCAAACTGATGGGACGATAGTTGCCGGGATCCAAGGTGGATCCCTCCTTGTGGAGTGGGTTAACTGTAGCTGTGCACCACTCATTGGGCAAGAAGCCTGAGGTGAGGCTATGATTAAACATGACACTTAGGTGGGGTCTCAGTTCATTTTGTAGTTCATGTAGTACACAGCCTGGGATGTCATCTGGTCCCATGGGTGCTGTATCCTTAGCTTTGGAGAGTGCGTTTTTTTACCTGTGTGGCCGTGATTACCAGAATTTGGCAATCTTTTGATATTGAGATGGGCCCTTTATGGGGTGAGAGGGTGGTGAAGTTGGCACTGAATCGATCTGCCAGGATATTGCAATATCCTTGGGATCAGTATATTTGATGCCATTCTTTTGTATCTCAGAGCAGATCTGAGCATTGCCATTTAGATTCTTGACATAACTATAGAATGCCTTGTGGTTGTCCTTGGAACCTTTGGCAATTTTATTTTCATAACTAGCTTTCGAGGATTTTATGAGGGATCTCAGCTTCTTACTGAGGCTGGTAAGGGAGTTTTTTGCATCCTGGAATTTTCTTCTTTTCTGCAACAGTTTCTTCCTTCTGTTGTATAGTTTGTTTATGGCAGGGGACCACCAGATTGGGTTCTTTTTTTTTGGAGGAGTCCATCTTGGTTCTGTTTGGAATGGCATGATTCATGCACAAGTGGATGTGCTCGTACAGTGCCTTAGTGTAGGATTCAGCAGTCAAACTTTCAGCTCCCATCTGCATGGGTGCCATGAAGTTTCTCACTTCTGACTTGAGTAGCATGAAGTTGGCTTTGGAGAAGTTTTTTATGGAGGTTTCCCTACTGGGGGGTTGGGGTGGGATGTGGATGCCAAGGGTGATTAGCTTATGGTCAGACCTGACTAACGAGGGGGTGACTACTGGTGTGGAGCATCAATCTCCCATGTTGGTGATGACCAGGTCTAGGATATTTGAGCCCCTGGTGGGACTATGGATTAGCTGGTCCAGGGCACTGGAATTTATGAATTCCAAGAACCATTGGGCAAAGGTGTTGGCACCAGACTAGTTTTCCCAATTAATGGCAGGGTAGTTGAAAGTACCCAGTATTATGGTGTTTGGTTGTATCTTAATATTTTCTAGTATGTTTAGAAAGGTGTAGTGAGAATCTTGGGGCATGGTGGGGGATCTGTAGCAAGCAACAATTTGGATTGAAGTCTTACCTTGTGTTAGTTGCACCTGTAGGATTTCAGATGCATTGTGTTGGGCAACTAGCCTGAAGGTGTGAATATCCTTGGTGAATATGGACACTCCATCTTTAGTGCTTCGGTCCTGGTGTGGTGGCTGAAAAGTGTGGTAAGAGTTGTAGCCTGGTATTGCAGGGGTGCTCTCTGGAGCCTTGAACCAGGTCTCATTTACTGCACAGATATTGATTTTCTCCATTTTTAGAAGTACATTTTAAGGTTTAGACTTCTAGCATTGAGGAGCATTACATTCAGATTTTGCATGCTTATATCTGTTACAATGGTGATTTTGTCCTTTGAGCTTTGCCTAAAAAAGCCACTGTAGGGGTGGCAAGCACCTTAGCTAGTAACATGAATCCCAGGGGCAACAGATGTAGACCATCTCTGGCAAAGCATCGTGGTCTATCATGTAGTCCCAGACAGACAGATACTGGATCCCCTTTGAATGACACCAGAAACTTAGGCAATTGTTGAAGTCAATCATTTTACCCTTATACTGTGGTATCATTTTGGGTGAGGGCAGGATACTGCTCAGGGCTAGGGTCATACTTGCTTGGGCCACATAATCCGAGAGCTCTATCATGTCTCTTTTCATGTAGTCCAGGCAGGTACGTCTCAAGTCATTCACTCCAACATGGACAATGACAGAGTCATATTTGTACTTGTGGAGTGACTTGAGTGCATGCATTATTTGGCAGATCCTGGCACTCGACAGGCAGCTGACAGTAATTTTCTCCTTGTTCAGCCTGGTGAGTGGGACATCAGTGTGCCTGACTATAGAGTCACCTATGACTAAAGTGTTGGGTACGTTGTTTTGCTTTAGGGGCTGTTGTTTCATGGTGCACTGGTGTTTTGAGCTATGTGTCACTTTGGTTGTGATTGGTGTTTGTTTGCATTTCAACTTTGAAGGTCCTTGTTGCTTGGGCAGATTAATGTTAAGGGCCTCCACATAAGTGGGTTTAGTGTTACTATGTCTGGATGTTGGTGGTGTGAGTTTTGAAGGGCTATGTGTTGCTTGAGGTGTAGTGCAGGTGTTAACCTTCTCTTGACTGTCTAGCACAATCTTGGCTGGAGAGAGCTTTGCTTCCAGTTTGGTTATGTAAGTGCATCTCTTGCAGGTTGTAGTGTTGGGCATAGGAGGAGAGGGTTGTCTGGGTACATGAGACAATTGCTGCATTGCCCCAGTATACCCAGATTCACCAGGTGGACAGGAGAAATCACCAGAAGCTGACCCTTGGGCATAATTGGTTCAGTGTTTCTTCTGTAAAGTACAAGAGCTGTTTTCCCGTACCTTGGCAAGGTACTTTGCAATTATAGGCTGTTTAGTGCCTCTGATTAATTTCTCCTTATTAAGGAGGAGAATTGAGTGTTTGTATCAGTTTAATGCTTTCGAGTGCTTTTCCGCAGGTTAGTTACAGGAAAGGTGGGAAACAAGTGCAGATGTGGGCTTTTGAACCAGAAAGTTGAAAGAGATTGACATACTGCCCAAATGGTCAATAAACTACAATTTCTGGGCCAGAAACCACTCCTCTTGTGGTAGACAGGCTACCTAGTACTTACCACTCCCACTGATAAGCTAGAAGGCTTCCCTTCAACACAGAAAGGCTTGGGGGGCTCAGAAGCTTACAAACAGTCCTGGATTAAGGAAATCTGTACCTGGACTAGACTAGTCATGGGAAAGGCGGGGGGCAAGTGCAAACATGAGCTTTAAAACCAGAAAGTTGAGAGAGATGGAAAAACTACCCAAACAGCCAATAAACTACAATTTCTTGGCCAGAAACCACTCCTTTTGTGGTAGATAGTCTACCTAGTGCTTACCACTCCCACTGATAAGTTAGAAGGCTTCCCTCCAACATAGAAAGGCTTGGGGGGGGCTCAGAAGCTTACCAACAGTCCTTGATACAGCAACTCTGTATCTGGACTAGGCTAGTTACAGGAAAGGCGGAAAAGAAGTGCAAGTGCGGCTTTTAAACCAGAAAGTTAAAAGAGATGGAAAGACACCTGTCCAAATGGCCAATAAGTTACAATTTCTGGGCCATGAACCACTCCACTTGTGATAGATAGGCTACTTAGTGCTTACCACTCCAGCTGATAAGCTAGAAGGCTTCTCTCCAACACAGAAAGGCTTGGTGGGCTCAGAAGCTTACAAAGAGTCCTGGATACAGCAAATCTGTACCTGGACTAGACTTGTTACAGGAAAGGCGGGGAACAAGCACAAGCACAGGATTTTAAGCCAGCAAGTTGAAAGAGATGGAAAAACTGCCCAAACGGCCAATAAACTACAATTTCTGGGCCAGAAACCTCTCTTCTTCTGGTAGATAGGCTAACTAGTGCTTACCACTCCCACTGATAAGCTAGAAGGCTTCCCTCTAACACATAAAGGCTTGGGGTGCTCAGAAACTTACCAACAGTCCTGGATACAGCAAATCTGTACCTGGACTAGACTAGTTACAGGAAAGGTAGGGATCAAACACAAACATGGGATTTTAAACCATAAAGCAGAAAGAGATGGAAAAACTGCCCAAACAGCCAATGAACTACAATGTCTGGGCCAAAACCCACTCTTCCTGTGGTAGATAGGCTACCTAGTGCTTACCACTCCCACTGATAAAATAGAAGGCTTACCTCCAACAAAGAAAGGCTTGGGGGCCTCAGAAGCTTACCAACAGTCCTGGATACAGCAAGTCTGTATCTGGACTAGCCTAATTACAGGAAAGGCAGGAAACCATCTTAGATATTTTTTTTTTCAAAAAAGCAGCTAAAACAGCAGTAAATACAATTCAAATGCAGTGCAGGCTAACACACTTGAGTGTGTAGCAATATTACGCAAATACAGATTAAATAAATGCAATTACATTAACAAATTACTAAAAACAAGTGCAGAAGGCAGTAAATTAGAAGGCTACTAACAAGCAGTAATAAGTGCAGAGTAAGAACAACTGAACAGATAACAGCACGCAGAACAGCAACTAAGACAATTACAGTAAGAGCAGCTGAATACATTTTTTTTTTTTTTTTTTTTTTTTGGGAGGGAACAGAGCAGGATTAAGAGGCTATAGGGGGTTGTCCTTCCCAAATGCTCTCTTTATGCACAGTAGGAGTGCCTGAAATCAGAATATGATCTCACTGCACTCAGTTGAGTGAGCAAATGAGATGGGCCCAGAAGGAGTATCCAAATACAAATTTAAAAGAGGGGCGTGCAATTTCAAAGCCACCAAGATTAACACCAAAACAAGAACAGGGAGGGGGGGTGGGAACTAACTGTAGAGACACAGAGCCACAATTTTCAGTTCAATTAATATTCAGTGAGAAACAAAAATTAATACAATGCAGTAGAATATGAAAAAGTGCAGATAAAAATTTATTTAAATTCGCTTATACGTCCAGTTGATTGCAGGTAGATCTTAGCTGGCCAAAGCTCAGATATTTAGCAGAAATAACCCAAGATGTATCACTTATATAAGGCAGGGCAGCCCCTAGGCTAAAACATAGAATACCAATGAAGTGAAACTACTACCGCACTGCTATCAATGACTACACTTCTAACAAGTTCTCTGTAGAGACGCAGAGCCACAATTTTCAGTTCAATTAATATTCAGTAAGAAACAAAAACAAATACAATGCAGTACTATATGAAAAAGTGCAGATAAAAGTGTACTTAAATTTGCTTATACGTCCAGTTGACTGCAGGTAGTAACAAGTTCTCTGTAGAGTCACAAGCTCTCTGTAGAGACACAGAGCCACAATTTTTATAACACAACTTATATCTAAAGGTATTAGTTATGAATTACTTTACGTTTTGGACAGAATACCAGAGTTGGGTAATTTACTTGTTTTACCTAAAATTAAAATAAATATGTTCATTATCCTCCTTTTCATGACATGGTCTCCAGCTATGGCAAAAAGATAGACTATACATTTGTATATGTTGACAATATTTTAATTTGTCTGCATAGACTGGTTTTGTATACAATGTACTCATGGAACGTTCTCAGTTTATTAAGAAATTAAAAAATAAGTGGTTTTGAAAAAACAATGTTTTATTTTGACATGGAGTGTTTTCAAGATGCCAATCCCCAGGTTAAAGGAGTTTAGTTTATAAGGGAATGATTTTAGCAGGCACACTAATTTTCTTAAAATCACACTGCATGACTATTATTTTATTTATTACTTAAGAACATTACTTGTGTTCAGTGACAAGATCTACCACCACATGAAGGGTATGGCCATGGGTACCACAACAGTACCAGCTTTTGCCAAATGACAATGGCCTAGTAATTAAGGAATATATATTTTTTGTATAAACACCATATGTTTAAACATTTGCCTATCTGTTTATTTATTAGCATTTGTTTCTCAGAATCAACAATCTGGTGCATAAGTTGTTTGTTATCAGCAGACACCCAAGGAGAAAAGCATCATGGAAAAAACATATATAAAAGTTATAAAAAGCACATAAGAAAAACAAATTCAATTATTTTAAGCAAATCAACAGTATGAATGCAAATAGAACATGTAGTAAAACATAAACAGAGTTTTACTAAAGGCAATGGAACATATCACAAGATAAAACATTTTGTAAGCTATAAATAAAATCTGAATATCTGAGTACAGTAATGATTAAAATGATAGGAATAAGACAGAAAGAAAAGTTAAAAATCATTTCAGAAAGTAAGCCTTCATAAAGTGAGGTTTGAGGAAAAAATATTTAAGTAATGTGGAATTTATAGTTATACTGTAATGTGGAGGAGGAAAAAGATAAGAAAACAAGTTTGATAGATTACACCAGGGAAACAAAGAGAGATAACAGCACAGAGAGTGGCTGGATCATGCATTGTATGAGGTAGATGCTGAAATAGATGATTAGTGGATAAACTGAGTCAGAGGAATGTTTGGGAAGGTTAAGTAAGATGATGTAAGACTGTCAACGTTTACAAAAGTTTCACCTTTTATAAAAGTTTCATTAATGGCTTTTTATATTAATGGAGAGACAGATTTGGTGGAAACATTTGCTTAAGATGTAAATGCACATATTACATATTAAATTCATCAAAAATATGGGACTAGCAGTAAATTATCTTGATGTTAATAATGGTTTGGATAGTAAAAGTAATAACATAACATAACAAGTATTTTTCCCTAAACCAACATTTGGAAACAATTATTTACATTTGGATAGCTCAGATCCTAATTTCATGAAAAAAAAAACAATATTATCAATAGGGAAAGATTGCCTGAGATTCATGGTTATGTTCTGAAGATAATTATTTTGCTCAAGAGCTTAGAACTCCAATTTAGTTATTTATGGACAGGGAATAATATCCTTCAACTATAGTAAGGAAGCTATCTGATGACATGTTCAGCAGCAGTGGTGATAGTGTTCATCCTATTTTGCAGTCTGGTCTTTCAGTAAAAATGGGAATATACCCAAGGTTGCTACTTTGGCTAGCTTTACTGTTTTCATATATGTGGACAACAGGGGCAGTATTAATGCTGTCAAAACAAACTGAGAACATTATTTTATGTAATAACTGAATAGAATTGTTGCAATAATTGAGTAGACTGGTAAGGTCAGCACTGACTTTTGTTTATAAAGAGACATAACATTCTCAAACATATTTGTTGACAGGAGACCAGATTGCTTGCTCTGAAAAATAATTTTACATTACAATAACTTTAATTGATAAGTATTCATCAATGTGGTCTATGTAAATGGTGCAAATATATTGTCATTGGAAATTGTATATATTTTACACACATTGGGTACAATTCCAACAGATTTGCTGGCAGTGTAAGTGACCACTTATACTGAGAGCAGGCTGAGATCAGGTCTTTTAGAATTTGGCCCCTAGTGTAAGACTGTTTTTAGATATGCCTTACACTGAGAGCAGTTCTTTTGGAATTAGGGCAGGCATACACTGTGAGAAACTATTTTGGGATTTGGCCCATTGACTATCACAACTTGGATAAACAGTATTTTAATTATCAACTCATTTGGAGTAATGGATGTTGAGCTAGGCTTAAGCTGTGCCTGTTATTATATTGGCAAAACCAGCAAGAGATTCATTGATCATATACAGAAACATGGCAGTGCAGAAAAGAAGGGTAATAATAATAATGCATTAGCAAAACAAGCTTGCTTTGTAGTAATTTCAGAAATGTTTATTTGTTCTTTTAGATAGTGGTATGATAGTGAGAGTTTAAAAAAATTGTCAGAAGTAAAGGAATTAAAAGCCAGTAGTATATCAAAGCATTCGGTACACTGGAGTATAATCACCATGTTAATATTATTTTTTTCTTAAAAGTCTTTACAAGTTAAGAGGGTTTTTTGATTTCATCATACTCTAGGTATAAACTGCAGCTTGTGGATTGTATATAGATACAAGAATAAAATTCACACACAACTTTTTTTTCTCAGCTAAAGAAACTAAATAAACTTGGCAAGGATGCATTTACATACATATATACATACATATAAATATTTCAGGCACAGGCAATAATGCCCAATAATGCCAGCAGTTACTCCCATAATAAATTTCAAGGCTTTCTTAAAAAAGCTATTTAAACTAGTGCTTGCTTTAATGTAATTTGGTAGTCTGTTCCATGCATCATCTACTCTCTCAAAGAACTAGTTAGTGCACCTCTCATTCCGATATAATCGCCTGCTTAGGTTGTCTGATTATTTTCTATTACTTTTTGTTTGCATATTATTTCATACTTAAGTTTAGATCAAATGTAACTAACAAACAATGATTTCATCGTTTCTCATTTTCCAGACTTTACAAATCGTTTTATATAACCTATAAACTACCATTAATCAATGGCTGATATGATTAGAAAAACTCAAAGCTGGAGATACCGATATACCCAAATCCTTAAATGAAGTTGCAATTTCAATCACTATTAAATATTCACATTTCAATCTATGTCTCCCAAATCTCATATGCTTAGTTTTTTTACGTATTTATCTGCACATTATTCTTCTGCACCCAGATGGTCAATTTAGTCAATTTCTTTTGCACTTTACCCATTTTCACATCATCTGCATACAGACCGTAGAAAACCTCAGACAAAAAAGATATAACTGAAAGACGCAGCATAAGCAAGTATGGGCATAGGACAAGGCACTGTGGGGCAGCTTGTGTGTAACCTTGGGTATCACCTGTCCTATTGCAGTGTGATACTTGCTATGTTCTATTTGTAATCCATGCAGTTATCCATCTTATCAAGATTGCATTCCTATCTAGTTGTTCTAATTTATTGATCAGTGTTTTGTGTATGACCCTATCAAATACGGAAGTTAAGCTATATAAATTATATCACAACACATTATTTCATTTATAGCTGCTATTATATTGTTATATAACATCATGTTACAGGTGGCTAGAGCTCTAATTTCAACACATGCAAGCTGCTATATGATTTCAAGTCCAAACTTCTCCAATTCTGACAATAATGTATCCAAAATAACCTTCTCCATTTTTTATTACAACAAGAAAGTAAACTTATTGGTCTGTATGAATTTAGGTTTGTCATATTCCCTTTTCTGTTAAAGACAGGTTAAACAAGTGCTTGCCTCCAATCTTGAGGAATCTCCCAATACTTAAGCAACTTAATGAATAACAGGTACAGTGTACTGCAAATTCATGCTGAAGTGGTCTCAGGTCATTATTATTAATTCCATCTCAATACCATGCTTGATTTTGTTAAAGTTTGTGTAGTTTGTTTTCATTATAGTCTAATTGTAGTATCTGAAGTTACCTAAATGCTGGTAAGACAATATATCACCCCTTTGTGAAGCAAAACTTCTTTGCATAAGATTTTATAAATATGTCTATAATATGTTGTGTTTAAAAGTAAATTTTAGAATCTATGCATAGTTTATCAACATGTTTGTGTTTACTCCTACCACATCTCAGTTATTTATAAAATTGTTTCTGATTATGCTCAGGATAATTCTATAATTTTTCTTCAAGTTTTTCTTGATCTTGTCTCACACTCTCTTTAATTTCTCTCTCCAACTTGTTTATTTCAGTTTTCACTGTTATAGTTCAACCTCTTTTCAACTTCTTATATTTTTTTGTCTCTCACCTTAATCAATTATCTTGTTATTTATATACAACAGCATCAGTAAGTGAATTTAGCCTGTATAACTGATGAATGGATATTTGAGAACATGATATAAAGATATTGTGCATAATCAAAATGACAAGAATGCTGCACACAAGCAGTTCAATAAGTATATGTGAAAGGATATATGTGAAAGGTAGGTGTTCAAAGATTCAGTCAGAACATATCAGCTGATAGTACATTCATTTATTCTAACAATACTTTGCCTAAATTGATACACAGCAGCCAAAAATATAACAATAAATGATAGGATAGAATAAACAGCACACTTTTAGAGACTTTCATCCTAGTGTTCAGAGAAATAAAAAGGAGACTAGAACTTTTTTAAGCATCACTGCAGCTGCAAAAATCCAAAATGCAATGATAAGGGTCTGAAATTAATGCCTCATAAAATGTTCTTGTTTTAGTTGAGGTCTAGGATGTTTAATGTTGTGAATCATATTAACCTAACATCAGAAATTATACCAATGACACATACTCTGTGCAGAGTGCTTGTAGCTCTGAGAGCAAAAATAGAGTGAGACCATAAAAAAAAAAAAAAAAAAAAAAATCTGCAAGCCAGTTCCATTTTTATACAGTAACCTAAGTTCACCTAGTGGTGTATGCGTATGTTAGAGTTGGCAAGAAGAAGATAGATGTAGCCCTCCATAGTAGGATGATCAGTTACACAAGTATGTCTCTGGATTGGGTGTTTATTCACCAAGCCTGCCATGCATTTGCCCTAATTGTACTCAATGGAGAGGAAGTAGTGGCTTCTAAAATGATGCAGGTCACTCATCAACTGAGCAAAGAAGGGTTGTGGGTTATATCATATTCTTTTATTATCAGGATGCTAGCAAGGGCACAAAGAACCCTCATGCCTGTAAAAATGGTGGCAGCTCCAAGCACCTCTCACCACTCATTTTGGGGATACCAAGTACAGGGGAGTGAAAGGATTAAAATACATTAAGAAGAGGCTTATTGGTCAACAGTTATGGGTGAAAATAGAACACTGAAATAATTGTGCTGATAGATGTGATACTTAAACAGACTGACTCTACTGAATAAGTTAGTTTTATGATGACAGTTGTGAAACAAAATAAAGTTAGGCTTTACATATTTTCATAAGATCTGAATCAGTGGGCCATGAGGTAATAGGAAAAATAAGTCACACACAAGCTTGGGGTATTTGCATCTATATGGCTTACTTTATATCACATTTGATATTCTCAGTACATATTTGGTTGAAATTTTGTATACTGTGATTTGAATAGCATCTTTAAAGTCTACATATAAATCTGTCAGTATTAAGATGAATGTGTGCACTTATTCATTTCATTTGCTCTATGTAGTGCTTACTATTTTAACTTGTCCTTCTTCTTATTGTCAGTTTATGCTACCTATAGTCAAGTTTCAGTTGTAAAATAAACAGAACAACATGTCAGACTAGTGTGCCATTTTGAAAATATGTGAGTCATCATCTGTCTCATAAGTTACAGCCGGACTCTGATAAGTTATATGGTAATGTAAATAAGCAACGTCCAACATAGAAGCCATCATTAATACAATTCCTTGGGATATTATAACATAATTTAAAGCTCATACTTGACTTTTTAAATATAACAGTACCTCCATGGAAGATGCTTGAGTAAGATAAATATAGAGTGAATTACTAAAGAAAAGAGTGTCCCCTGAATTTACACTCAAATATTGTGATATAAAATTGTCAGTGACCTTTCTAGTGGGCACACAGCACAAATGCTGGGAACAGTACATCTACAGAATAACATTCCTATTGTCCACACATAAAAAAAAAAACTTTAAAGAACTTTAAGAGATTTGCAAGCCAAGTATGTGCACACCGATGAGCAAAATTTCTCCATATTTCTTGGCCATGATAAATTCCATGATTGCTGCATGGCTAAGTTGGCTGTGCAGCAAAAGAAACTGCAGTAGGCTCTGTGACTTCGACTTAATTTTGGACAAATATAATAACTAAAATAAGCAGTGTTTAAGATATTTTACACTTAATTTAAACTGCAAAAAGTAATTTAAAAGCAATAATGACATTTACTTCAAATGCACAACCTTCTTGCCAGATTTCATTGAAAAGTCATTAGCAGTTAAGAGACACCACAATGAGTTACAAAAAGAATGGAATTATGCATAAAAAAGAAATGCAATCTTTGATGGCAGGTATGCAGGACGTCTCAGAATGGATTAGCTAGACTCTAAAATGGGAACTTTCAAGAAAGATCATAAAACAAACTGATATGTTGAGCAACCTTATAAAACAACAAAATGAATAAATCACTGTTTATAGAAACTGCCTTCACAGACTATGAAGACAGAATTTTAGAAAATTGAACTCAGACTTCTTACTAAAACAAAACAACTGGCTTATTGAAAGACTGAACATGAAAATAGATTAGGGAGAAATAATGTAAGATTATATGGGATTCCTGAGAAAATATAAAGGTAATGACATAATTAACCTTTTAAAAACATTGCTTTACAACTTTCTAAACTTTATAGAAATTTTATCATCTGGTATTAAGAAATCACACAGATCTTTGACATCTCCACCAAAAAAACACAAAATATCCACTCATATGATGTCAACAACAAAAATTAATGAAACCAAACACTGACAGCCAGGCAAATAATGAAGTTGAATCAATGTAACTTAATTATTTGCCTGGGCGTTGGTGTTTGGCTTATTTAATCTCCACCAAGAAATAAAAATGTTCCATCAGTGTGAAGTTAATTTTTAGCATGGAAAAAGATTTGATATTAAAAACAGCCTGGTCCAATCTTGCTATTAAAATGGTAAGAAGCTAGTCAGGCTTGATAATGATTATTCTACAAAGGTTATGTCTAAAAGAAAAGCTTGTTTACCATTTATAAAAGAACTGAAGAATAAGAGCATCAAATCCAGTTTATTTCCAGCAAGAATTAAAATGACTTTGCCAGGAGGACAAAAAATATTTGACACTCTGGAAGAAGCCTCATTCTATATACAGTCTAAAAATCCTTTCTCTTATTGAAGATATGGACTGGAACACTGTATTGCTTAAGATAAAAAATAAGAAAAAAAATCCTGGAAATAGCTTTAAAGATAAAGAAATTAAGAAAAAAATGACATTCATTCTTTTCCATGCTACCTTTAAAATTTATTTCATTAACCGTCCTTTACAATATATGTCCTTTTTTAATATAAGAAAGTAAGATTTAGAATAAGTGGTTAATTTCAATGTAGTATGAATGCTTAAATGATTTTAAAATATACATGATTATGTTATTGTTTTTAGAAAATGATAACTATATGTTGATACTTGCATATATATTTACATATTCATCTAAAAACAAAACATCTCATATTTTTTAACATCTGAATAACACTTACCGGTAAAAAGTTTTCTCATAGTATAAGTGTTATTTTTCAAGTAGAATACTTTGGCTAATTCTCAATTCTCCAGTGTATATCTTTTTCATATATTAAAAGACCATTTTGTGAAAATTTTCAAAATGAGATTTAGAGTGGGAAGTTCAAAGAGACTGAAAATGTGTGGAGGGAGATGTCATGGACATTCTGCCTTGATTTATTAGTCATGTGATTAAGTGAAGTGCTAAACATATATTGTTTTATAGGCAGAAGGATAATCATGGATGACATAACAAGGTTAATTTATGTGAATTCCTATTTTTTCTTTCTTTTTTTTTTTTGATAGTGTCGTATTCCTCCTCAAAATGCTTTTGGATGTTGTCAGCTAGCTTGGAAATTTGGGTATTTCAATAATCAAGAAAAAATAGTTCTATAAATTCAGTTGCAACATGAATAGCATTTCAATCGACTGTTGTTGTTATCCCTTATCTAATGTTATCAAGTCTTCCAACATAAGAAGTACAATTATAAGGGCAAGTAGAAGAGAAAAGGAAAAATTCTCTTAATTTCTAGTTGTCATTTGTTAGAAGTATTATTTAACAGAGATAATTGTGATACCTATGTGATTGCATCATTATGACTCGAGTTTCAATGTCAAATAGAACACATTTCTAAAACTAATTTTAGATTTTGTCTTGAAAGAATATATTACTTTATTGTCACTTGAATTCCAATAAGTTCTGAATATATATGTATGTAGTGGGGCATACACTGCATAATCATAAGTTATTAAAAGGAAGAGGGAACTGTAAAATCCATCTGACTGTTATAGTTAGAACACTAAAAATGCACTGACAGGTAAATAAAATGATTAGGAGATGCACTTAAAACCCCTTTTTGAGCTGCTTTGAATTTGACATAGTACTTAGATGAGATTTTTTTTTGATGCACCTTATTACAGTGGCATCTCTCTGGGATTGCTATATTATATACAGTGCATTCTTCATTGTCTTTTGCGCTTAATTACAAGCACCCTTATATAGAAGAAGAACAAAAAAGCAGTAAAAAGGGTACTACAACACAAGTAAGATACAATTAAAAAAATGATTGTCTTATTCTTTTTCAAATACATTTATTCAATTAACACAATGTACAATTTGATATGACATTAGATAAAATGCTAAATAAAATTCTGGTACACTCATTTCATTCTCATAGGTCCTTTTATTTTGAAACTGAGTATGTCAGCTACCACATATGCTTATTTCCTCTCCTTGTTCTCACAATCTATATAAAGGTTAACATTTAATTCTAGTTAATCACAACAGGAAGTTGGGCATGATTGTAATAATGATCATTACAGCTGTATTTTAAAAAAGAAAGGAAAAAAGAAAATTGCTGATTATTGATGTATCTCACACTTTTTTCAATATACTGATTAAATAGATGTATAGTGAAAAGAAGAAACAGAAAGTTATGATACTCTGTCAATTTGTTGTTTAGAAAGATTATTCTATAGCAGACACTAAACTAATCTTTAGGACAGCATGTTTATCCTTTTGAAATGTGCTTAGTGGGAGGTCGTCCCCTTATCTATAAAATAAAATTGCCTATTTGTGTTTTTCTTGTTCCTTCTAATGGTATAAAAATGTATATTGCGTGCAATAATATCTTACAAATATTGCAGGAATATGCTCATATACTTGCTGACTTATTTGTATAGCAATAATTTTAGTTCACTTTTATAAAATATCCAGGCAGATGGAAAGAGAACATGCAAGCTTTCTGATTTAATAATATTAGAAACTTTGTAAGAGCAATATAATAACAGGCATATACACCAAACAAAATGGGTGTAATCTATGACAAAATATTACTAAAGTTTCTATTGGGTGCTTGTCATCATTTTTAAAGAAGCACGTGGAAAGAGTAATTATTAATAATAAATAGGACAATGTTATTAGCAAGATATGAGATTGTTTGAGATTATATTAATGTTTTTTTTTTCTTGATATTACTATCGATCTGAAATATATATGCATATTGTATACTTCTTTGAATTGCCTAACTAGGGGTATTGATATAATATTAAAAGATTTATTATAGTAATCTTTTAAAATTACGTGCTAGGTATATAAAATATGAAAACACAGACAAGGTTTCACAATAATTTATTTTGAAAGCAATATAAGTATACTGTATAGTATTATTATACTTAATGAATAGTTTTGGAACTTACCAATCACATACATGTATTGGATAAAACTATATTAGTATTTGATACTATGCATATTTGAATCATTTACTATTTATTCTTTTATTTTCTGTAGTATTAAATATAAAGATAAATCAAATTCTTTCTTATTTGAATGTAGATATGCATAGAAATAACTTTAAGATTGAATTACTGTTGCTTCCATATACTTTTTTCCATTTATAAGTTTTATTAATTAATGTTTTTTAGTAGCTTATTATATACAGATTAAAATAATAATAAATATTAATATGTGCAATAATACATATATTGCATATGCAAACACAAAAATGGCACACAGCTAAACTAGTATCTACTAACTAAATCTATATTATTAACATTGATTCAAACTATAAGATCATCTATGTTGTCTGTAACTGGAAAATGTAATGTAATGTTTTAGTTCTTAGTTGCAGTAGCAATTACATGGTAATATGCATGCTAGGTATTTGTCTAACTGTTTAACTGAAATGGGGATAGTTGTATCTATGGATAGTTGGTTGAATTTTATAAATAGTATTAATATAGGAACACTATTTCTGTAGTTAGGTTTTAAAATTAATTACTTTATTAAAATTGTAGTAGAATATAAGAAAAGAATAATGGTTTCTCATACAATAAAAAAATATTCTTTATATTACACTCATTAATCTTATGCACATGGAACAAAGACTAGAACTGACAGACACTACATTTCACCCAGTTCACTAAATAAAGTTAATAGTAAATAAAATTAATAGTTTTAAAATCATTGTATGTCTCATTTCAGATCATAATTCTATAAGTATGAAATTAATAATAGATACAAGAAAATGTAATATATACAGAATTCCAACATAAATGAACAAATAAACGATTATTTATTATTCAATGACAATTCAATATCAGTTAAGTTATTCTTTTGGATTCGGTTAAATTACATATAATAGTAAACTGGGGGAATAGTCTAAAAAAAAGGAATGTGATAAATCTTGAAAATCCAGAAAGAAGTAAAGAAAGCAAAGTTATGGCTGCACACAAAAACAAATCAATTAACTTGGAAACCATTGTCATAAAGCACAGTTAGCTGACAAAATGCTTAAATGACATATTCAATCTCCCAAAGTGCTTACATAGATTGGCTAATAGAAGTAAATTAATAAAGAGGAATGGCCAAATTAGTAATCTTTTAAATCCAAATATTAAGTAATAATCTTCAGATATTGAAGTAATGATAAAGCAGGGAAGTGTGAAAGGATTACTGAGAGCAGAGTGTGATTGGGTGAATGGTTGGGGGTAGTGTCTGCATGAGTGTGGTGCTCAGCTTACCTGGGTGCTGGTGTGATTCTCCGAGAGTCCGGTATGCCTGGTGTTGTGGTAGGTATTTCCTGGTGTCCTGGAGTGTTTGCTTCATGGTTGAGGGCTTCCTGGTGGTCCAGTGGTGGCTCTGGTTGGGTGGTAGGGCCGAACATGGTGGTTGGGGTCTTTGTGGTTGTCTGGTGCTGCTGAGGTTGCTCCCTGTTGTCCAGGTTTCTCCGAGGGATTTGTTGGGCCTGTTGGGCCTTTTTCCCATTTGGGCCATGCAGTTGAGTAATATCTGTGTGGGTAGGCTGGGCCTGTTGTTACCTCCTTCCTGTTTGGGGCCATGTGGTCGGTTAGGATCCATGTGAGTGAGCCGGGTAATCCATCGAGAAAAAAAAAAAAAAAAAAAAAGGAAAAGTGTACTCCTGGTGGTTGTGGAAGGCTGTGGGGGTCCATCGCCATAATCTGGTCCCATTAGAATTGAGGGTAATGGTGGATGATCTTCTTGTGCTCCCTGGTAGGTTCGTGGGCTTCTGTGTTCTTTCTCCAGTCCTCAGTGTCATTCCTCGGTTTTGTAAAAGGAAAAGTGTTCTCCCAGTGGTCATGGTAGGCTGTGGGGTGTCCATCGCCATAATCCGGTCCCATTAGCATTGGGAGTAGTGGCGGATGATCTTCTCTTGCTCCCTGGTGGGTTCGTGGGCTTCTATGTCCTTTCTCTGATCCGCTGTCTCGTTCCCAGTTTTGTCCATGCATGCTGGATGATGGTCAGGGCCATTGTGGTTGTCTCTGTGTCCTTGCATCTGTGGTAGTAGTGGTGGGAAATCCTTTCCATCCTCCCTGGTGGTTTTATGGGTTAGCTGCTGCAGTTTTGGCGGCCGTTGGGTCCGGGCTCCGGTTTGCGCATGCGCACTGCTGTTCTTGTCTGTTACCTCTCATAGAGATAATGGATTGTCATTCTGGGAGAAAAAGGTAAGTGTTACAGGCTCGGTTGTAGTTGAATGGTGCTAGGATTGGGTGGCTGGTATGTAGGTAGAAAGATGCACAGGATTATTTATTTATTTATTTATATATATTATTTTTATATATATGGGGAGGGATATTTATAGACAGGTAATGTTCAATTGTTAGGAAGGTGTTGGTAGCTGTAGGGAAGTTGTGTGGCTGATAGCTGTAGGGAGTGTGTGGCTGATTGGGTGTGCAGCTGAAGGGTGAAGTGCATGCCAGGCAGGAGCATAGTTTAATGTACGGGGGATATATCAGTGGCTTAGTTAGTGATTACACTGTATGATTAGTAGGTAAGCTATGCAAGAGGTGGTTTTCAGCTGCAGAGTATAGGTAAGCAGGGGAGTTGGCAGAGTGTGGTAGGGCAAGACAACATAGGGGTTGGGGGGAGTAGGGCAGTCGGGTTTGTGGAACAGTTTTAACATTGTGTTTCTCTTTTTACAAATGACTAACTTACCAGAACTAAGACAGCGATGGTAAGCTATTGTGGCCCAAGCGGAGGAGTTGTTCCAGGAGGTGGCAACATGCGAGGTGGTACAGGAACCAGAACAGACCCCGGGTCAGAAGAGGCAGCGCACCACAGTGAGAACCTCAGTTTGAGGGAAAAAGCAACAGGCATCAAAGCAGGAAGAGGCAGTGGATCCACCGGTTCCCAGTACATCTCAAGATGATGGTACAGGTAATGGTTTTACTATGGCAGTATTGTCTGGGGAGCTAGGGGTTGAGGATTGTGGTGGGAGGAGGGATGACAAAGACTTGTCAGTTGGGGACTTTGGGGGTGGTGTGCAAGTGATACAGGAGGCTCAGAGGCAACTAGCACAGGGTGCCAGGTAACCAGTTGGCGATGCAACGGGGTGGCTGTTGGTTCCAGGGACAGTTCGGTCTTGAACTTGAAGGTAGGCTCTGACTTTGGGCTGCAGCCAGTGGACTGGTTGGCTACCCAATCTTTGGGACAGGGGACAGGAGTGGTTTTCCTGACTCCGCACATTCCGAGTTCGGTTAAGGAAAAAAATTGGAAAGGAGAGTATATGAATTTGTTTGAGTTGATTGACATAGAAGGGGTCCAATGGCTAGTGAAAGCAGAGTCTTCTAATAGCAAGGACCTGTTGGTGGCTTTAGTGGCATTCAGAAGACAGAGGGTAGGTAAGCTTCGCCCTAGGACATGGGATAATTGGGTGTTTGGCTTTATTTATTTTATGGCAGTGTAGCTGGAGAAGGATAGGTCTTTGGCCCTGCCACTTCTAGGCTATTTCCTTACCATTCGTGAGGCACAATGGTTAAAGCCTGGTAATGCATGGCTTTGGTGCGATCAGCGTTTCCGCAAACAGAAGGCTGTGGCCAGTCACTCCATTGGGAGGTGCATCATCCAGGTCTATGGTTGGCTACAATAATGGATAGTTATGGTGGCTTTAACAGAAGGGTGAGTGGTGCAGAAGCAGCGTGTGTGTGTGTTGGTCCTTTAATAGTGGTTCCTGTTCATGGGTGGGGTGCAAATTTGCACTCGTTTGTTCAAGATGTGGAGGGAGTCATTCAGCCATTGGCTGTGGTCAACAAGACCTGTCCACCTGGAACTCTGTTATGGGTCATGAGGATGGATTTGGTGGGCAAGGCTTCTTGCAAGGCTTTCAAACAGTCTGGGGTAGGGATAATTTTTTAGGGTCCCAGGGATTTGGACTCAGGTTCTTTAGAGGCAATAGAGGAAGGGGCACCATTCCCCATTAAGGTGGAGTGTCTCCAGGGTATGCTTCATCGGTTTCCAGATCTGGCCATCAAAAATGAGATAATACAGGGATTTCATGGGTGGTTTCCTATAAAGTTCACCATGTTATGGGGGTGGGGTTTGCAAGAATCTGAGATCTGTTCAAGGTAAAGAGGACATCTTGGAGGTTTTAGTGGAAAAAGAGTGTTGGGCAGGGCGGTTATTGGGTCCTTTTGACAGTCCACCTTTCAGTAGTTACAGGGTGTTACCTTTGGGGTTGGTGCTGAAGAAATGGGCAGGGGAATTCAGATTGATGCATCACTTGTCGTATCTGGAAGTGAATTCAGTAAATGATTTTATTGCAGAAGAGGAGGTTAGGGTGCACTATGGTTCCTTAGATGTTGCAGTGAAAGTGATTAGGGAATTTTGCGAGCCATGGTTGGTTAAGGTTGACATCAAGTCGACTTTTCAATTGTTGCCTATTAGGAGTGAGGATTGGCCACTACTGGGGATGCAGGTAAGTGATAAGTACTACTTCGATAAAGCTATGCCTATGGGTTGTTCAGTGGCATGTGCAACTTTTGAGAGGCTCAGTAAGGTAGTGCATTGGATTTGGTAGCAGAGAGTGGGAACTCAAAAGGCAGTGCATTATTTAGACGATTTTTTGTTGGTGGACGAAGGAAGGGTAGGAGCACAAGAAGGGTTGCAGGAGTTTACAATTATGTGTGAGGAGTTAGGGGTACCATTGGCTCAGTATAAGATGGAGGGTCCAGCAAGAGCATTAGAATTTCTGGGACTAACAGTTGATTTGGAGCAGGGACTATTTTGCCTATCCAAGGATAAAATAGAGAGGTTTAGATTGGCTATATGTTTGGTGTTGGGTAAGGATAAGATTCGGATTTGTTCAGTTATGGAGTTGCTGGGGCTTTTGAATTTTGCCTGTTGAGCTGTGCACCCAAGTTTTTTTATAGGTCAGTGGCATTTTGTTGAAAGTGGGTCAGAGTTAACACCATTGAGTTAGGGTGACCCAACTGGTGCGGGAGGACTTGGTGTTGTGGGATGGGTTTTGCAACAATTTAATGGGATATCTTTTTGGCAGTCAGACTGGGAGGGGCAGGAGGAACTTCAGTTGTTTACAGATGCATCTGGGGGTGTTGGTATGGGGGCCTATTTTCAGGGTCAGAGGTTTGCGACTGAATGACTGCAAGACTGCAAGGAGGTATAGAAGCGGGATGTGGCCTTTCTAGAGTTGATGCCTATATGGGCAGCTTCTGTGGTGTGGAAGGAGCATTTGAGGGACAAACATGTAGTTTTTCACTCTGACAATATGGCTGTAGTAAGGGTATTACAAAACAAGATGGCTAAGCTGGGTTTGTTATTATTGGTATTACGTAAATTGGTTTTGCAGAGCCTCTTAATAAATGTCTCCTTTACAGGAGTGCATGTGCGTAAAGAATGAGATTACTGATAGCTTGTCCCGATTTCAGATTTGCAGGTTTCAAGGGTTGGTTCCATGGGTGGAGGAAGTGCCAGAAACCCTGCCAGAGGTGGTGTGGAATCTTGGGTCGATGTAGCCAGGCAGTTGGTATGGCATTCCTGGGCCCCTTCTATGAGGAAGGCATATGGTAGGGCTATTTCTGATTTTAATCAGTTTATTTTGCAGCTGCCAGAAGAGGAGGGGGTATGGTCGGAGGGATTACTATTGTGATATGTAGCTCATGCTTGGGGGCTAGGCAAAGCTTTTCAGACAGTTAAGGTGGATTTGGCTGCAATTAGCATTTTCACTAAGGTAGCAGGGTTGCAGGATTTCACTAAGTCTTGGACATTAGGGCATATGTTGAGGGGTTGGGGAGAGAGGTGGTGGAACGTAGGGATATTTGATGGTCACCCACGCAGGTTATATTGAAAGATTTGCTGTGAGGGTGAGGTTTGTTACAAGGGAGTCTTCAGATTATTTTATGTGGGGTGCATTATGTACATGGTTATATTTTGGTGCTTTCCATATTTCGGAGTTGTTAGGCTCATTATGTTGAAAGGATGTTATCATAGGGGAGGAAGAGGTTACTATTGTATTAAGGAGGATTAAGACAGATCAACTGGGTAGGGGATGTTTGGTGGTGCTTAAACCTAACAGGAATCCTTGCCTTTGTCCAGTAATGTGGGCTAAAGAATTTATGAAGAGGCGGAAGGGGAGTGTTGATCAGTTAATTTTTTTGCTCAATGGATGGGAAGGTGATGTTGAGTAGTAGATTCATAAGTTTGGTGAGGAGGGTTTTACGTTGCATGGAATTTGCAGTGGAGAGGTTTGCAGCTCACTCATTCAGGAACGGTAGGGCCTCAGATTTAGCTAGAGAGGGTAGTTCCATTGAATTGAATAAGAGAGTGGAGAGGTGGTCTTCAAATGCATTTTTGTCATATATTAGATAAGTTGTGGTCTGATTATTAATTTTCTCTTCTTTTCTTATAGGGAAGAACATTATCATCTTGGGGTATTCATATATCCACTGGGCAGAGAAGCGTGCTTTCGTTAGGGATGATGGGGAAAATTTGGGTTCATCACATTTAGGGTGGTCAGTGACTTGGCATGGTGTTAGGGGTCTTAGGTGGGATGGGTTGTTGAATGAATTTGAGAGTGCTAAATTTAAGGTGGGTTGTCCTTGTATACTAGTCATTCATTTGGAGGGCAATGACTTGGGCATTTTTTCCAAAAAAACAATTAGTGGACATTATTCTTCAGTATTTCATGAGATTACAGGCGTTGTACCCAGGTAAGGAAATTGTGTGGTCAGAGTTGGTTCCTTGTTTGTGTTGAAGGAGTGCATATAGTTATAGGGTGATTGAAAGGGTGAGAAGGTGCATCACTCAAAGGCTGGCTAGGCAGTTAAGAATTTTGGGGATGCATACCTTTGACCATAGAGATTTTGGGGATGTAGAGGAGTCTTGGTACCGAACGGATGGAGTACACCGTAATGACGTAGGATTGGATGTTTTTAATTTGCATTTGAAGCTCTTTTTAGAGGATATGATTCTGACTAGGGGTTAGAAGGGGGAACAGCCTGGAGACCAGTCTGGTGGTGGAGAAGAGGGGCAGGATTACCCTCTTCTGTTCCCCCTCTAAAGAAGGTGGTTATTGGTGAATGGTTTGGTCTGGAGGCAAGGTGAGTAGGTATGCTGCCTCTTTATGTGGGGTGAGTAGGTATGCTGCCCCAGTGGAGGAGGTAGCAGGGTGAGTAGGCATGCTGCCTTGAGGTAAGTTTGTCCAGGGTGAGTAGTGACACTGCCCTTAGATCATTGTTGCTAAGGAGGATAACTAATGTTGTTTTGTGTGTATAAGTTCATTGTATAATAGTGTTTAATAAAGGTTGTCAAATGGCTTTATGTGTTTGGTGTGCTTATTTGAAGGGGGGATGGGACAAATGTAGTTTGGGACAAACTAAGTTGTCCCGGTCCTACAAATGAGGGTAAAGGGGTGTGGGGAGGGTATAGAGGTAGGAATTAATGTGAGGATTTGTAGTTGGATAGGATAGTGGGGTTGTGGTGGTGAAAGGGTTAAAGAGAAAGGGAGAGGTGAAAGGAAGTGAGGTAGGGGAAGGAGAGACTTCTGGCAGAATTAAGTTCTAGGGATTAAAGGAAGTAGGCACATTTGGCATGAGTTGGTGGCCCTCCCACCCTCCCTTTTTTGGTCATGGATGGAAGATGTGGGCAATTTGAGGTGGAGAAGTGGGACAGGATTGTCCTCTTCTGTTCCCCCTCTAAAGAAGGTGGTTATTGGTTAATGGTTTAGTCTGGAGGTGAGATGAGTAGATACGCTGTCTCTTTATGTGGGGTGAGTAGGTATGCTGCCCCAGTGGAGGAGGTATCAGGGTGAGTAGGTACACTGCCCCAAGGTAAATTCGTCCAGGGTGAGTAGTGATGCTGCCCTGAGATCATTATTGCTGAGGAAGATAACTAATGTTGTTTTGTGTGTATAAGTTCATTCTATAATAGAGTTTATTAAAGGTGGTCAAATGGCTTTATGTGTTTGGTGTGGTTATTTAAAGGGGGGGGTGGTACAACTTTAATTAAAGCAATGTCTTTAAAAGAAATTAAAATTGTAATAAAAGTGTAAAAATAGCAAAATTCCAGGTTTAGCTGGATTACCAGTTGAAATGTGTAAACTCTTCTCTCAAACAATTATCTCATTGCTTCAAGCTGCCCTGCTTTTAATGCAAAATTCTAATCTAGTACCAGCATATTGGCCATTTTCATTGATTCATCATATACATAAACAAGGGAAGAATAAAAACCTTGTATATTCTTATAGCCCATTTCTCTACTCAGTGTTGATTATAAAACATTTATATATTTTTTAACCACACAATTAAGAAATATTATGAATTCTAATATCAACAAGGATCAAAAATGTTCATTGGGAATACTCTAACTTTTAATGCTATGGAAGGGTTACTGTTCAAGGAGGTGTCACAGACAATCTAAACCAAGAAAATCTTAATAAAGGAATGTCATTAATAAACTTAAGATATTGAGATAACTTTTGATGAAGATGACCAGAATGACTTATTTAAAATATTAAACATTTATGGATTCTGTGAAGTATTCATTAATATCATTAATGATTTATAAATTGATTTAAAAGCTTTAATTAAATTGGGCCCACTATTTCTCAAATGTTTAATATTAACAGTGGAATCAAAGTGTGATGCTGCCTACCTCCCTTAACATTCAATTGGGTGACTGACTCATTTACAAACAGCATTAAATTGGATCAAAGTACTGAAGCCTACAAAATATTTGAGCATTTTAATTCTAAAATTCAGCTTGTTATGGAAAAAATATTAACATTAGTAAAGGTATCTAATTATATTGGTGAATGAAATAAATAAATTCATTTATTCCAACAAGTTTCTTACATGAAATTAAGTGATAAGAAAACAGAAACTTTCTTAAAAAATCAATCAAAATTCTTCATTACAGGTAAATCATAACTTGGAAAAAATGAAATAAAATATCTTTGGACAAAGCATATAAATTATATTGACTTAATTGTCAGTTTTAATTTAAAGAAGTATTAAAGAAATTCTGATTTTAACAATCCAATGGGGTGAATTATATTTTATATTTGAAAAGAGATTAATACTTGTTAAGATAATTGTACTATTCTAAAAATTCTATATTTATTACAGTCATCATCTTTAATATCCAAGAAGAAGCTAATTAAAAAATGGAAACATCAATCTCATTCCTATGGCATCTTGGTAAATCTGAAATTTCTTCTAAAAGTCATGTCAAACCATGGAAACATATTGGGATTAATTTTTCTGATCTAAAATAGCATAATTAGCTGCCCTATTTAATATGTTAATGTTATGGTTATAGCCAGTGTACTGTAGTCAGTTGAAAACTCTTCATGAACAAATTATTATTCATAACTGTTGCAGAACTGTATGCTCAGTTATGGCAATTAAAAACTTATTTTGAAGAAAAAAACTATTTATATATAAAATCTTCTTAAATTACACTGACATTAAAATCCTTTAAAAGTTACGTTTCTAAAAATCAATCCATCAAAAATAGAAATTCATTATCTTCCACATAGCTCAATTGTCAAATTGTATATAGAATTTTAATCAGAAAGATATGAAAATACTTAGTAATCATGGCATGATAATGAGGTATGCTTGGTCTGACAAAGAAGCAATGACTTCTTTAGAAGAAGCTATGAGAACAATATCACAGACAATTCTCATAAAATGATATTCTCCACAATATGAGATAAATTAAGTAATTATTTGATTTCTTTAGATGAACAAGAAAGAAAAAGTAATACCCCCAAATGATTAAACATAAAATATTTTTCTTAAGTTGTAACACCTCTTACAAATTAAGTTTATCTAAATTATATAAAATAATTAAATCTGATAAAACAATGTTGATAAAATATTCACATATTCTAAAAATTAGTGGTCAAAATAATTTAATAAACAATGAAAATGGAAATGTTATGTTGAAACCAATTGGTCAAACATCATCTAGTTTTTACTGGAAAAGTATATATGTGGCAATATACCCATATTGTCTTTATTACTCCATGTACAATTTCAAAATATAAGAAAATAGAAACTTTAAAGCTTTGAGATATAATGAAGTGGTTAACACAGATTGGGTACATATTTTTTTGATTACAAAGAAATTGCTATTTTCTCATAAAACACTAATGATTTGTAAATTCTTATGGTCTGACAATTGTGAGTTAAAGAGGATTACAGTGCTTGAAATGTTGCTCTGCTGGATCTGTAATACCTAAACTGTATTCTGTGTTTTGGAGTCAACTACTTATTACTACAAAAACAATCATTAAAAATGGGGCTACTGAGGTACCAGTGTCTGGGTGGTCTTTCAAGTTTTGGAAGATTATTTTAAGAGCCACAGCATGTGACTATGTGTTTGATACATACAGTGTGAAGTGAGTGTAATGTGTGCATTTTTGTCACCCTGATTAGTATTATGAGTACCTCTATGTAAAAGCTTTGTCTTCAGTGTCATTGTATAAAGGTATCTTCCACATACCTTATCAATTTGTTTAAGCTTCAGTTGGTTGACAGTGAACATAAGAAAATTGCTACATTGTCTTTGGAAACCCATATCCACCAAGCAGGCTACAGAGATATCAGTACAGTTTATATCAATTGTTACCAGCACTTTTTAGGTAATCTGCAGGTTGTTGTGAGACTATAGCATAAAAATGGAAGCATGAAATCCAAAGCATGTGGGGTAGTGCTTGTCACTGTGTATTCTAGCTACTTTTTACCTAGTGAGTACAAGGACACTTTGATGGTTTGATTTGTCTGGACAATGTCAGTTCTAGGTGATTGTGTATATATAGAGAGTACTGCTAAAACCATTTCAAAGAGCCAAGCTTCTTTCAAATGCAATGCATTTATAGAGGCTCAAAACAACCACCAGTAAACAAGTAAAATGGTCCTTGACCCATCATGACTAGCACAGTCTAAGGTTTCTTAAGTGATCTGCAGCAAAAAATTCAACCAGACTACCTTCCACAGGCACCAGAGAGAAGCATTAACCCTCCCAGGTTCTTAAACCACACAATGGGCCTGAAGTACAAGAAATAACCCATTTAAACAACAGAACTACTTGTAGTACAGGAAATAAACTAGTTCAATAGTATTCTAAACAGCAGACATAACAAAAAAGGCAGGAGTGCAGAAAATGCAGTTTTTAATGCTGTAGTAAAACTATAGTACTCTAAAATTATTATAGTTTAAAACTTAAAGAAATAATGCACAAAAATATTAGTAATGCATATGTTAGTCTTGAAAAAGTGCAGTCTAGCTATTTACCATGTTGCTCAGGCCTGGAACTCCTTACGTGAAATCAGGTAAATACCCTCCCTCCCAACCTTGACAACCATTCTGAAAGACTTCCTAGCCAAAAGCTGGTTCTGTTCTTGATCAACACCAGGATAAACTATATCCCTAAATGTGAATGAATACCCATTTATACCTTACACCTCCTTACTTTCCCTTTCTCACTCACTTCCTTCTATAAATTTCAACCCCCTGGCTTTCTCTCTTAATATACCATAATAATGATTTTCTCTAACTTCACATGGCAATTCCTGTTTGTATTATAACAACTTACCTTCATTTTCTTTAAAACAAGACATAATTTCTCTAAATATTAAATCATTGCCATATAACTTGTATCTATTCTTAACCAGCGTTTTCATGTTATATCTAATTTGGTATAATTATTTAAACTATAGTTGTTTTTGTATTATTTTTAAAGATCGTAAAATTATTGTTCTTAAAATGTTCTGTAATACTTTGGAGCATTTATCCTTGGGCCTCCATTGAAAATGGCTTCTACCCAGTCAGACTTTTCCAGTAATTAAATGTGAATGAATAAAATAAACAAATAAATAATAAAATATTTATTCAGTGAATGATGGAACAAAATTTACTTTGAAGTTACACAGATTGATAGCGTAGTTGTCAAGCATGTTTAAACTTTGTAGAAATGAACCAAGTTTATAGCAAACATAAAACCTGTATAGATGTTCAAAATGACCAGTACATAAGCCAAATGCCCTGCTGGTCTTGATTCTTGACCAATGAGTAGACCGTGTCCATGCAGTCTTTCTTCACACACCTGGGGTGTTGGTTTGCAAACTTGATGTTTACATATTTTAGTCAATTAAACATAAAATCAAATACTAAAAAACAAGAAAATGATAATGCCTTGCTTAAAAATTGTAAACAATGCTGCTCAGCCCAAACTCTTTCAAAGTGATACAACTATGTGTAGGTGTTTCTGTGTTAAATACTGTTCTGGCACATAGTCATCAGTGGTATATCCAGCACTAGGAATGATAGTCCCATAGCAAATGGAATGGGATCTGCTCATTATATATTATTTTATATCAGTGACTGTTTAAGAATACCACATTATAGCTCACTGCACAGAGAATTTTGAGGACTAAGGACACTCCCACCAATATGCTCTATTAAAACATATTAAGACGAATAGCTTATCAAGAAAAAAGAAAGAATTGTAATTGTCAGTTATTTTATTTATTTATTTATCATATGTTTTATATATATATATATATATATATATATATATATATATATATATATAGATATATATATATATATATATATTATAGTTTAGAAATGCTGTAAAAAATCACCCCCCTGACTAACCTTACTCCTCTCTGCCTCCTTTCCTCTCACTCTTCTTCTATACACATACTTCCTGATTCCCCTTTTCCTCTAGTGTTTTATTATATTACCCGTACTAGTTCTATCATCTGCAGCTTTTTAGCTGATTCTGATGAGGAATGTAATTTCTGTTGATGTATGTAAATTTTTGACTATGTATTCCCCTTTGATGTACTTATTATTCATTTGTATTCTCATGTCTATTATCGTAAACTCTTGTTTTTACCCTTAGTAACTATTGTTAATGTGGCTATGTATTATGTATATGTACTTCATTTGTTATGCAGAAATATATGTGGAGCTTTTCTCCAAGGGCCTCCACTGAAAAAGGGCTCCAGCCCAGTTGGACTTATCCGGTCAACAAATGTCAAATAAATAAATAAAAATAAATAAATAAACAAATATGCTTACTGAAAAAGCCTGACTGGACCTAGAAGACCCATTTTCAGTAGATGTCCAGGGAAAATAGCTCCACATAAATAAATATACAATATATGTGAGATGGTAAAAACATTTGCAGTTCACAGTCAAGGATACAAAATGATAGTATAGATTCCATGGAGACCTTCAAATAGCAGTCATAGTAATAGATGACAAGGAAGAGCAAGTTCATAGAGGAAAATGCATGTGTGTGTGGGTAGTGCAGGTTATTGCCACCAACATATTTAGAGATTATTTTTTATTTGTTCAGCAAAGGACATTGGCAGGAATTCTCAAGAGCAAGTTGAATTTCTTGGAAATAAAAAAGGTTACTAAATTTTCTGTACACTCATGTTGCACGGATTTTGTGATATTGTGGCATAGAAGAACATGAATGCTGCTGCGCTGTGGTCAAAGGTGCAGCAAATGTAATCAATGGACATGATCATGTAACATCAGAGTGGTGCCGGCATGCTGCTGACATGAAGGAATGCTTTGAGAAGAAAACAAGTAATATTCATTTGTAGGGGCAGATGAATAATTCACAGCACTGAGACAGATGAAGGAAGATGCTGTGTTTATAGTACTAGTTCCTGAAGTCTTAGTCCTCATGATTGAAATTAACCTGGATGGTGGCACAGCACTGCTTACAGCTATGTACACATGATTATTATTGTTCTGAGCAGGAATGCTTGTGAATCATTTGTAAGAAACAAATATGCATGTGATACTATCAGTTTGACATATGAATACCCAGAGTATGTAGGAATGCAGGACAGTGATGTAACAAAGTCAAATGTTGATTTCATCCCCATAGGTGAAAGCCAGTCAAGTAAGTAGCCGTAGATGCAACGGCTTGGGTTAGTTGCCTGCATATGAATACACATCATGGCAAACATCATAAGACAGGTAGCTGTGAAAGGGAAGATTATTATGGTGGAATATATTTTGCTGAATACAGGGCTTAAAGTGTCATGTTACAATAGCTGCATGAGCTGAGGATGACAATGTCACATATGAATGTGGTGTTGATGATTCCCTTGAAACTGTGATCCTACATTGAACATTGGACAGCTTATGTAGTTAAGTAAATTAAACCTCTACAGAAGTTTGTCTTATTTATTTAACATTTGTTGACCGGGAAAGTCCGACTAGGTTCTACAGATCCTGTTTTCAGCAGAGGCCCCAGGAGAAATGCTCCAGAAGTATGTTTTTAGAATGTGGGAGGAAACCGGAGTACCCAGAAGGAAACCCACGCGAACGCAGGGAGAACATGCAAACTCCACACAGAAGGCACCCCAGCTGAGAATCGAACTGGAGAACCTCTTGCTGTGAGGCGACAGCTTTTACTGCTGCACCACTGCGCCGCCCGTTGACAAAAAGTACTACTTAGACTGCATGCCCTAACAATAAGGCACTGCAGACACACATCATCTCTGCCTCGGGCAGTTTTGGAAGCTGTGTGCCATGAGTGCATGCTACATAGGCTGCAGTGTGTCCACCTGATGCCAATGTATGTGCACAGAAACCATCCCATGCTGTATTATGTTTGAATATAGGCCCTATTGCTACAGTTGATGTCTCAATCAAGACATTATAATAGGTTGAATTTCTCCAAGTCTTTTGAGTTTCAAATAGCCTGACAGAAATGGACCCCATTCTTAAGTTCATGAAATTAGTATTGTTTCAGTCTTTCTTATTAGCCAGAAGTGCTCTTTGCAGCACCTGTAATGTGCCCGAAGTGACTCCTTCTGCAATTCATATGGAGTTACATATATTGGTAACATATCTAAATAAGACAGTAAGTTCTTTTTTATGAGAACCATTGCTTCTACTAGTATTGCAACTGTCTGGGTATCCTTCCACATTGCCCTCTTTTATGCCTGCAGATCCTGGCATTTTATAACTTTGTGTCTCTCTGAACATAAGACAATTCAATCACTGGGTTTAGCAATTTCAGTGATTAATGCTACTGGTAATGGGTGATCCCACTTGACTTAAACTTCCTCATACCCTGTAATGGTCTGTGGCTCATGTTTACAGTGCTTCTCAACTACTTCAATATAATAATGTTTGCACAATCCCCCAATGCAACAGTCTTGCCACATTATTATGCCTTTCAGTATACAGGCCCTCTGACAGTGTACCCAAGTCAGCAACAAGATGTGTGATTGTTTGTAGTTCTGTTTTACAGAATCTGCATTTGTCTGTTACTGACACATGTTCAATGGACTTTGTGAACCAACATGGATGTAGTCCACTAGCCTGGGCCTTTAACATTATCCTTTCAGATTTTGGTTTAAATTCACCTCTTCTTAACCATTCCTGCATCAGATCCTGATTGACATAAGGTTGTTCCAGAAGTTTTCTGTACTTGCTACTGTATTTATGCCTTTTCCATATTTCTTTCCTTCTCATCTGATCCTTCTAGTTAAATTCATTCTTTTATTTTGTATTTTTGGCACATTCAATTGCTGCTTGATTTTTGCCTACTTCTGGTTTGGTTTCCATTCCTGCTTGACACAGACATAATTCTGCTAAGCTAACTTTCACTATGTTTGCATCTAATGAAGTCAGCAGATATGTATGCAGTCCTACAATTGCTGATTTATACATGTAATCCGTTTTGAGGAAGCCCACACCTCCTTCAGAATGAGGAATGTATAATCCTAGTATACATTGATTTTTATATATCATTCATAAGTGTGAAGCAGTTTTCTTGTTTTCCTGTCCAAGTGATCAAATAGCTTTTGGGACCAGTCACTCATCCCAAAAGTGGGAGGTTAGAACAGAAAGAGCAAATTGATTTATAGCTTGGAATTTGTTCATAGGTGTCAGGGCTGTTTTCAGTATTCATTTTAGTCTTCTAAGATATTTTTTATTGAGTTTGTCTCATATTTGCTCAATTTTATTCTCGATCCTTTATCAGTTCCCAAATATTTATATACTTCCTTCTGCTCAAGTTATTTTATATTGCATTCCTGTTTCAGGCTAATATTTTCTTGGCACTGTAGCTTTCCTGCATTAAATGTTACTTTTGCACATTTATCAAAACCAATTGACATTATTATATCATCTGAAAAACTTTTGACCACTTCCAGTTGTGCTTTTAGCTCTTCATCAGATGAACTATGCAGTTTTAAATCATGCACAAAAGAAAAGAGAGAGAGAGAGAAGTGTTTATACTTTGTTGTTGTCTGGGAGACATATTGTAACCATAGCCTAATGTGTTTAGCAGATAGCTTAATGGGTTGAGGGCAAGACAAAAGAGCAGCAGTGCCAAGAGTCAACCTGGGCAATCCACATGCACAGCAAGTCAACATACACAAATTGTCACACATAGATTGTGCTTGTAAATGCACATGCTGATGGCAGACCTCTGATTTCAAGGCATAAAATCCTAGATAGTTAGAATTTTACAGTATAGCTGATAGATTATTATGTTAATAACATGAATAAAAATAATTCTGTGGTCACTAAAGTGCACTGCATTATTGTCAGTGATACAGGGAAAATGGGCAGCATTTAACCAGCAGCAGACATCTAAAAGAGATGTACTGCACCAAACAGACCTCTAACAAACATGTTGTGAGCCTGTTTAGAAACACCCTGTGATAAGCACAACATGACAGTTCAAATCCTGCAGCTTTTGGTATGGGAAATCGGTTAAATTGTCTCCACTCAAGCAATATTCTAGGAAACAAAGAAGCACTATATGTATAGAAACAATCCTTATTGTTTGCTGTCAGTAGACAATGTAAACATTGAGACTATATCAAATGTGCAGTTGTTGTGACCTATAGTGAAATGAAGATTGTGGATGTCTGACGATATGATGTGATTTTTATCCAAGTATAGATCCCAGCTGTGTTTTTGATGATGTCTGGTGGATTCTGAACCATAATGTTCCTATACATGCAAGAGTATTTGCTAACTGTAAAAATCATGATTTTAATATACAGATGACAACTGCATACTATGAGGCATGCAGTCAGGTAGACACACACACACACACAACCACACACACACACAAATACACACACATGCACATACACAAACACACACACACATAAACACACACATGCAGACACTAGCACTCACAAAAAGGTAATAAGCAAATATGTGTGCACTATACTTCAAAATAAACATCATAGTCTGCCACAACATCCAATTACATCTCATAGATAGAATGTTTGATAAATATAATTTCATTATTTTTTTTCTTGTTATATAATATACTGTATACCCTGACATAAACTGTAAAAATGTGTAGCTGGACTATTACAGCATCAGTGTTTTAGGGACATATATTATAATGAAAAAGATAATTTACTTTACTCTTGCAAACACACACTGTCTGAAGGACTCTGTTGATGTTTAAAACCATGATAATATTGAATTTTCTTTATTTCTTTTTTCTAATTTTGTAGAAAACATGAAAAGTAAAACAAAGCTGGGAGTGTCTATGTATTTAAGCTACCTTTAATAAAGAAATAATTTCACATAGTTTAGTTTAAAGTTACAATACAGATACTGTTCAAATGTGTGTGGCAGAATGTTAAAGGAGCTGATTATAAACTAACTTACATTCAATCACATTAATGTATACTTTATGCAGCTATACAGAATTTTACACATGCACATGTAGTATAGCAAATTCATGTATTGCATTAAACTGATGTAATCTTTTTCCACTCTATCAATAGACAATCCAAATAGATCATAAAAATAATATCCATTTTCTACTGTAGTTTGCAAAATAGTATAGTAAACTATGGTGTATAAATAGTAAACTAGAGCTTATAGAAACATCACAGCGCATACAGTCTCTAAGAGTAGTAATAATGCACTGCATTCTGAAAGTGGCTATCCAATTAAATGTTCTACTTGTAGTCTTTGTCATACCCATTTCAACTGCTTCATTTTTTAATTCATATTTTAATAAAGACATTTTTCTCCTTTACATTGTGAAAAAAATTATTTCAGGAAGGTCAGTTACACATTAGACAAACTCAGGCATGTGATATCTTATGCATATTGAAAAGAAACATAAAGTCTCACCCAATGTTACTTTCTTTACCTCTTCATGTATTATGACAAAGTACCAATGTATGATGCAATTCCTAGCTAGCCACACTATCTCCTTTTGGGATGCATGCAGTAACAGAAGTTGCTATTTATTAAGCTTAGAACAATACCCAGAAGGAGAAAATGTAATCAGTATTGCAGGAAATATTTTTCTAGCACCTTGTAGGCTCAGCTGCAATTATGCTAATTATATTTTAATTTTATGGTCTGATGAGACTACAGCATTTGCTGCTGAAGGAAGGCTCAGCAATAATAAATATATATTTTTAATAATAACAATTTTGTAGGACAGTTCAGATGAGATACTTCACTGAACCCAAAGTAAATGAATTAAAATATGAGCTTCAAAACATTGAATAAATCACAGCCTATCAAATAAAGACCGACCTAAGCTTTAAACATATTTAATTTTAGTATAATCATTACAGTTATTGACAGATTATCCCTCAAACCTACCAAAAGTGTTAATCTCTGCCAACAAATTAATAGGACACAGTTGTATAAAAGGTTCATATACCAGCATATCCCACATCAGGAATAAATCACATCTGCATATTAAACAAAGCAGTACCATTGCTACATTAACAAAAACAAAAAATAAAAATAAAAAAAAAAACACCTTGACAAGAGGATAGATCTTCATTCTTCTTGAGCCTACCTTTTAGTCCCTTTTCATGGCTGAAAGAAATGATTCCTGCTGTTGGTTGTTCTGGCTAGGGTTTAAATGTGTACACTGATTGGCTAGTAAATATCTATGAACTTATGATCCTGTAGCTTCAAATGTTCATGTTTGGTCTAAACGTCAAGCCTGTAAATTGCAAGATGAGTCATGGATACAACTGAAACTTTTAGCCTCATAATCTGAATACTAAACCTATACCAGCCTAAAACAAAAGGGTAAAGTTCTAATTAAACAGGATAAAACAAATTAATTTAAAGATATTCGGATAACAATGTCCTGAAATTAAACACTCTTCCAGAAATTAGTTAAGAATATGTCAAAACATCTCTCCCCAAAGAACACAAAACACTAACCAAAACTGATAATAATCTTTTGCAACAACTGAAAAATGTTAGCTCAAATGTACATCAAATAACAATAACATCACGTTTGTTATATTTACACATATTACCCTTCATATGGAGTTACCTCAAAATGGGAATGATCACACATCATTCTACTAGGCAAAACAATCGTACTCTAACCTTCAGTCTATTAATTTCTATTTAATACTTCTTTCAAAAAAGGAAATACTTCATTGACTTGTATTCCTAACCTTTTGTTTGCCTCTGGTATAACTTCCTTACAGTTCAGGCATGCTCTGATCATTCCCTTACCAAAGACACCATATCCTGCAATTCTGTGGTCTACCATTTTATCTCCATCCTATTTTACAAAAAAAATCCTCTTTGAAATGATACTTCACAGACAATTCTTATTCACGGACACCACATATTTTAGAATATATATAATGTTTTAACTGACCACAAACAACAATTACCAATATCTACTATTATACTGTCACAGGAAATATGACATCTGGTATATTTACTGATATTAAAAGGGCATTTAGGTGGGTTACTCACCAACTCTTGTTTGTCAACCTCTAGTCTAAGTGTTTGTGTAGGAGTTATAATATGGATTTCATATGACACTATTAGCTTCACCTTTTTGATCTAAACAGTGACCAGATCTCCTTTCAACACAGGTGTTCCTCCAGAATCCATTCTAGACCCATTATTGTTCTCCCTTTTAACATTTTCTATATCATCCACAATCCCTTCTGATGTCTTTATATTTTATTCTGACAACATTCTCCGCTTCAGGATATGATCTCCATACAAATCACTGGGACTCCAAATGTAAAACAAAATTAACTGTTTGCACTTACTTCACAAATTAAAAAAATGCACTTGAATCAGTGGTCATACATTTTGAACTCTCACAGAAGCTTGAAGACAACTATTTTAATTCCAGATACACATCAAAACAAAATAATCCAATTACAATCAAACCATTACCTTTGAATTCACCTTGATTACTTCCTAAAAACTTTGAACCATGCTGAATGCATCAATGATAAAGTCTAACTTCAGTATTCTATATCCAGAATGTGAAACACAATCATAATGTGGTGCAAATGGGAAAATACAACTTTCTATGAACTTCATCTAGGTAGGTCGCATGTTGGTTAAAACATGATAATTAATTTAAACATATAAAAATATTTTAATGAATTAATGTGATTCATTATTATTTATCATGGATAGCAGTTAACAATTCTTAGCAGTGAAAGTGTGACAGACCCTTTCAGTGTGGAACTGAGAGGAGCATGGTCCTTTTAAGACAAAGAAAGAAAAACATTCCTCATAATCAGATATACCTGAGAGGTATAAATAAATTACTAAAGCAAATTAAAGGAAAACAACCATATTCAGGAGCCAGGAAACTGCAGATTTATTGTCTTCTGGTACCTCGACTAAAGAAAGCCTTCACAGGAATAATTCATGACAATCAGCAGCATCTTTTTATATTAACTTCAATTAAATAATCAATTAACAAGTATAAAAGATTTAAAGAAACATCAACATCTACCATCAAAACATATTATAAAGTGAGATTCATCTCCAAATTTAAACCCTTAGGTGTAAGAGTGCCAAAGTTTAATATAAACCTACTTTCCAAGTTAAGTAACCTCTGAGAAAAGTTACCATAACACTTAACATCTGGCTTAGCTAATACACAGAAAAAAAAAAAGTGAATCCAACACACCATTATGAACTGTATTAAAGTGCTCAGAAATGGGACTCTCCAACCTGCAATTCTTCACATTGCCAATATGCTCCATAATACGTATTTTAATTTGACGTTTCGTTTGACCAATGTAATATTTTGGTGGTGCACATCCACAACCCACAATATAAACAACCTCACAGGATTTACAATTAAATCCATCAGTTGCAGTGTATTTAACACCATTAATAAATTCACCTGATAGATTTTTCACCCTAGAACAGACCTTACATTTCCCACACTTAAACATATAAGTATTTTCACTCATAATTTTGGTATTATAGTTAAGGCTCAAAAGCTCTTTCAAATTAGGGTATCTTCCATATGAAAAAGTAACTTTATTAACAAATAAATGTCCTATTTCATCACTACAACAGACTATGGGCCACACAAAATCCACAACATTCTTCAATGTGTTAGAAAATGGAGAGTATATTGTTGCAAAAAATATTTTCTCATCCGTGTTATTATACCTAATCTCCATATATCTTTTAGAGAATTGTGCAACATTACTCCTGACAGAATCATTTTTATTCCACACTCTAGCTTCACTTTTTTTAATCAAGTTTTCAGAATACCCTCTAGCCAAGAGCCTACTCTTTATATCATAAAACTCCTCTAGCAGGAAACAACTTTCAGAGGTGTGCTCAAAGGTACGTTTAAACTCACCATATGGGAGAGCTTCAATTAAGTGGGTCGGATGTGCACTACTGGCATGTAAAAAATTATTGGTTGCTGTTTCCTTCTTAAGAGGTCTAAACTGAACTTTATTCTGGATGTCCACATATAGCTGAATGTCAAGGAACTTTATAGCATTCAAATTCACTTTAAAAGTAAATTCCAAACCAAACCTATTACAGTTTAAATTGTCAATAAACTTCCCTAATTCCAAAATATTGCCTCTACAAATGAAAATCAAATCATCAATGTACCTGCGATATAAAATAACAGACTTATGAAAAAATTCAAGAGTGTACATAAAACTAGTTTCAAAATAGGACATAAACAGAATAGCATATGTAGGGGCAAAATTTGCGCCCATTGCTGTGCCTTGTTTTTTTACAGATAGAAGGCACAGCAATGGGCGCAAATTTTGGAATGCTGTGATGTTAGCTATAATATTTTGTCACACACAGCAGGGGATTGAAACCTGGGAGTACTACTAAGTTGTATGCATAATCATACCCCACAACTGTGCAGATGTTGATACAATGTTCAGATAGAAAGCTGTATGCATAATTACACTCAACAGTACAGAATTTACTAGAATGTTCATATTGTAAGTTGTATGCATATTCATACCCCACAACTGTTCCAATCTGTCCAACATGTCCAGATAAATGGCTCATATCACCAGCTTGGTACCCTGTTCCCCTGAAAATCCAATGTGATGATCCAAGAATTGTAGACAGCTGTCAATGACATATAACTGATAGTCAAACATGTACATAGTCAGAGAATGTATATGGAAACAAACCTGTCCTTCTAGCACCTCACCCAAAGTGTATGACAGCAATTCTCAACCTATGTTGCATTAACACCTGCAGCCTGTCATGCCTGTATGTAAGGCACAGGTCACATATTTAATAATTTATAAACATACCAGTATGCAATATAAGGCTATTGTGCAGTGTAATAATATATGTAAGGGAAAGACCACTGCAGTGACTAAGAATGTTGTGAAAACTACAAGGATATATTAGTTGTTAATTGAACTCTCTCTCTCACCCCTAGCATATATGCATAATAACCCAATGACATTCCTCAACTGGTATGTGTGCACTCCAAACTTTTGTTGGGACATATGCCCTAATGGTTTATAAATATTCACATTTGTTTCTATGCATGTGCCATGTGAAAATACACCCATATTGGTGGCCTGCTGTCATCAATGAAATGTGCATGCTCCTGTAATGGCCACTGTTGTTCCATATATGCATGTGTTCTGCTTCCTCTGCAACTGTGTTAAATCTGGTGTGTTGGGTTAATGGGAATACCTATGCAAGCTGTTATAACTAATCCTGAATGCTGTTGATTGTTACTAACCCATATCTGTCATAAACCTGTGACAGCACAGCTCATATGGGAAGGCTGGTCCCAGCAGACCCACCTGTCCCACCACAGCTGGCCATGGCACAGGGCACCAGCACAGCTGGTACCTCCTCCTCTGTGGGCCCTGCACCACCTTCGGGTGGAACCACTGCAGGGGATGGGGCTTGCCCCACCCTCAAGCGGGAGCGGATGGCAACCTGTCACCCATCAACAGGTCTGAGCCGTGGTGCATAGCTCGATCTTGAGTATCGAGAGTGGCTACACCAGCTTGAGGACCGAGTGGCGCAATTAGAGGGTGAGCCTGCCCCTCCTACACAGCCCGCAGCACAGCCACATTCGGGGCTGTGAAGGTGCAGTGGTAACTGCCCATGTGTGGGGACCTCAGTCCCACTGTTTTCAGCTGGGGGCCCATGGGCTTGCAACTTCCCAACACCCCTCCCCATCCAAGCTGTTTACCCCCCCCACATGTGTCATATACTGGCCCTGTATGCATCTTGTGTATCGTGTCTGTTAACCTACCCAACCTACCTCCCCAAATATACCTACTACCCCTCCCCAACATCCTACTCTCACCTGAAAAAAAAAGGCAATCTGTTACCATAGAAAATCTCGCCCCATACATAGCTGTCCATTTCACACACATGTCCACTGGACACATGTAATCTGGTCTAATTAGCATCACAATGAATATATGTTGTCCTCACCCCTCTCCCAGGGGTCTGAGGGTGCAAATGGACCTGCAAATATAGTGTATATGCACAGCTGTTGCTGTAGAAGAAACGGGCAGCTATGGACCTTTCCTATACACTTCCTACACATGCCTAGCTATTTTCCCTACTGTCTTTCCCTCTTTGTGCCCCGTCTTTCACCACTTTCCTATCAACCCCTTTTTCTTTTCTTTTAAAGGAATTAATGCAGAGGTAAGCATCAGTAAGCACCGTTAAGCAGCGCTAAGCATTTTTTTTGCGGGTTTGCATGGGGGTAAGCTATGCCTACACAGGTTGAGAAATTGAAGCTAACTGACTGTAAGAAAACATAAGCGGAGGTTGGCAGTGCTTAAAGTCATGTAAACCTGCACAAACCCACTTACAACTGCTTAAAAGGGCCTTATTCAATCTGTAGCCAATGTCCCTTGTTCTGCCCAACAACAAAATAAACTACCTCTCCAAGGCATGAACCCAGGACCCTGCATTACATACACAAAGTAATTTACCACTAAACCATGACAGATATACATAACCTGATGTTTGCACAAACATATCATACAGCACAATCAGTCAACAGTACAGGAAATGTATTAAAATCATACCACACAACCTGTTAATGCAAGAAGTCTGGACAAAGTATGCCACACTGTGGGTACAAATAGAGATATATGTCAACTAATGCTCTAATACACTTAAAATGTTGCTAGTTACACAGTTATATGTATTAGAACACATATGTAGAAGGAGATGAAGTCTGAAACACAAATGTGTTGGCACTAGTTACTGACTTCAATGCTGCGATCATCCATGACAATTGCCATGTGAATGAGGAACAGGCCAAAATATGAGCTGAACATGCATGTATATATGGACATATGGACAGATATATATATATCTATATATATATATATATATATATATATATATATATATATATATATATATATATGTAAATGTAGACAGATAGACAGCTATATGTGGATATATATATATATATATATATAGGTTTACTATCAAATTGTTGATCCCGTTATGTGCGACGCACATTGCCCGAACGCGGAACTGCGAACGTCACTACACCGACACCCAGATGTGCAAACGGCAAAATCTCACACCCATCCGACCAATGGTAGCATGGGAGTGGAAGTGTTGCGCGGGCGGTAATGTCGATCGTCGGAGTTTCGCGGTTTCGGCCATTCGCTAAACGGTTTCGGTGTTCGTTCGCGCAAACGCATCGATGGGTCGCCGTCGTTACGGAGTGCATTGAACATTTAATAGTAAACCATATATATATATATATATATATATATATATATATATATATATATATATATATTAATGCATGACTCACAAATAATCATATAACACCAACTGTATATAGATACATACATATGTTCATATGTATGTGTATGTGTGTATATATACATATATATATATATATATATATATATATATATATATATATATATATATATATATATATATATATATATAGCCATATGAGATATATATATATATATATATATATATATATATATATATATATATATATATTTATATGTATATCTATAGATATATATATATATAGCCATATGATATATATATATAGCCATATGATATATATATATATATATATATATATATATAGGTACATACACATATACACACACAAAAGGTATCAGTAGCCATACATATGTAGAAGTAGTGTGGAAGTACTGGGTGCAAAGTATATCCCTCAGCCACAAGCCCTTTAACTGCCATCTGTGAAATGTGTAGTGTGACAACCATTCCCACAAATGCGAATACTGACATTTAACATATACCCACCCACAGTTCAAAGGACATGACAAGACACACAGGTATGCATACACAGATAACCTTTATTTGTGTACTATACAATAATGTATGCCAGTGCTTACACCACATAAGGTTTGAAATATGTAATCAGTGATGAATGCAAGACCCACACAAAACAGTAGATGCAAGCAATGTGTATATATACCATACTATGCTGTCCAGGCCAAGGCCTTCAATTAGTACAATAGTAGAAACAGGATTTGCCTTCAGGATACGTAACAAGCAACAATTACAGATGTAGTTCAGCAGCCTCCAATTACACCCTGTAGTCAAGCCCTAGGGGGAAATGTAGCACTTGTTTTATGTCACAGTATCTTTCACATAACATTGCTTAACCTAAAATCTCACTATCACACTGAATGACCCTCGTCTTAACAGTTATATCCCTGAAAAGGTGTCATAGCCTAGGTTAATGGCATAGAACCCCCCCCCCCCATAAAAGGCTATACAAGGGCAAGGAATACTGTGTACCACACACTTACCTCTGGAATGTACAAGGGCATGTATGTGTTCTCCAGCTGTTGCCCCCGTATATATATGGACTTGGCCCAACAGTTGGTGTGGGAATCCATGACATGACTGGGATGATAGCAGTAATGCTAGTGGTAAATAATGATAGGCCATTACCTAACAACCTTTCCTGTATCACAGAAGGACAAAGACTGGCATATGTGTGGAAGACAGAGGCAGGAACATAGGGCCATATTTGCATTATTGCTGTTACACACACTGGAAATTGCTAGTGCTACAGGATTCGTTGCAGCAGACCCGTATGCAGGAATACAACATTGAAATACAAATGGATGTAGTCATGTACTGATAGCACTCAACAGACAGAATGCCACAGATATATTTAGCACAATACCTGTGTGGTGCACATACAATACCTAACAGCCAATCCCCTGGTATCATATGGATAGGCCCACAGTTGAGAGCTATGCAGACAGACAACATTCCATGAAAAAGTACAGTGTACACAGAAACCCTATAAGAAAAGCAAGCTACAATGCACACAATAACACTACTCATGCTGTCTGTAGGTCTAGAACCTTACCCAAATGTGGATTTAGCCTGTGTCTTAAGGTTTTGCTGTTAGAGGTATTGCTACCTACTGTCTATAACACTGATGTCCACACACAGTAAGGATGTCATCCATACTGGAAAGGTGATGGGACAACGCCCACAAAGGCAGCAATTTATAGTACAGGGTTGCCATGACAGTGGTTATCTGAAGTACTACACAGCCAGGCTGCATGCAATTAGCAACTGGTGGACACTGCCTGGTACAGAGGCCACCACCTGATCATGTGCAATACCAACAAAAGCATGCTGCAATCTATTCAAACCAGCTCAATCACTCAACTGGAGAGACTGAGAGAGAGACAGAGAAAGAGAGAGAGAGAAAGAGAGAGACAGAGAAAGAGAGAGATTGAGAAAAAAAATTCAAGGAAGGTCACAAAGCTCAGGGTTGTGTTACAGCAGAAAAAACATAACAGGTATGTGAAACAGATATGCATTTACTTGCATGTAGTATATGGCATAGAATAATAGGATGTATAATGTGAAATGATGTGTATGTGCCATCAGTACTTGTTCCTGTAATGATGTTCTGATCAACAACTGTACTGGACAGTAGTGTCAATCCTTGTGGGCAGTGGGACATACCTGTCAAATGTGCAGATCAGCAGTGAATGGCAAAAATGTGACCCATGATATCTGTGTTCTGTAATTTACTGTGGCCAACGGCTAGTGGGGGTATTAATACTGCCATGATAGACACATAGGTGAGAGACCACACCACCTGCAGGACAGTCATGTTAAAGTGTAGCATAGCATGCCCAACTGCCATAGAAGTATAATATGCTTATCTAAAGTTTGTCACCATATATACCCCCCTAATGTTAGTATGTGTTCACATGTGACACCTGTTTGTGTTGCAGCAAGGCAGAATAGTTCAGCTGTGAAGTAAAGAGGGTTACATGAGTGTGGTTCACATGTTTGTATGCATCCCACATACAGATGCATATATGTGTGATACATATTCACAGCTGTGTATGTCTACAAAACCTCAAACAGTTATACATTTATATAGGTATATAAACAACACAATGATATCTACACATATATGCATATATATATATATATATATATATATATATATATATATATATATATGTATAATATATATGTGTGTATACAGACATATATATATATATATATATATATATATATATATATATATATATGTCAATACATGCCCCCTGCCATGACATGTGTGAGAGAACATCGCACATCAATACACAACATACCTACACACCAGTACATGGCTGCAAGATGGAGTGTGGTGTGTGACGCATATTGGGAATACATTGCAATTGTTTGAGAAGGTGGGATATATATGTTGGTGAAGGGTATTAGGCAAATATTGGTATGTAGGTCTGGTTGGGTGACAAACAAGAAAGCATACAGGGCTGGTATATGACACATGTGGTGGTTAAACACTGTGGACGGGTAGCTACATTTGGGATGTGAGTCCATTGAGCCCCCACATGGGAACAAAGGAAACATGGTGCCCATCCATGGACAGACACAACAGCATCTACATGGACATAAAGGTGTCTGGGCTGTGGGCTGGGCAGGAGGAACATGCATGTTGAACCTTGTATATGTGTACTGCATGCCTCCAAGAGATGTAGCACATACCCCATGTCGCTGTGGAGCTCCCTATGCATAAGACCCTTGACCTAACTGGGTGACAGACATATGTCTGTGTGTGTTCCATGGGCAGGGAACACCATTCCCTGAGGTAATTCCATAAGAAGGTAGTGATGGAACAGTAGATAATGAGGTTCCATGGTGGGTCACGGATGTGATGTGGAGTGGTAACATGTGCACATTAGGTGGGAGTGGTGTCCCTGCTGGCAAATAACCCCTACACATACTGGTGTGTAACTGTCATGGAACATATATGGGTTGTAATAGTCCACACAATCCCAGAACATGTCCAACAGCATGCATAGATATCCCCAATATCATAGAATGGCAGATGTGCAGCAATCACATAGCAGGCATACCACATGCATATGTGGAAACGTAGTGACAGTGACAATGGCATACAGGTGAAATACTCTGTAACAGCCCAGCAACTCTAGTCTCCCCACAGGGAGCATGTCTATAAACACATAGCAGAAAGTGTTGTACAATACAATATATGACCCAATGGTACATATACCAGAGACATACCACTAGCATTGTGTGAACATTAAGTTAGAACTGATATGTTGGCGGGAGACTGATATGTGTATTGTATTATGGTAAACTTGACATATGATTTGCTCAGAGATATTTCCATCATTATGTCTTTCTGGGAGTATGGCGCACCTGAGGAATCCCACCTAGAGTGCTGCTGAGGATGAAATTATAATCACCAGCATCAACCAGAACTAACAGGTGTTGTTCTCACGGACAAGCCAGGACCAGCAGGACAAACAGCCATGTGGAATGATGTGGTCTGCAGGGTGAATGAGGTGGGGAAGCACAGCCGTAGATATGAGCAGGTCCGCCACCATTGTAGTGACCTGCTCCGCCATGTATGTCGCCGTGCCGCTGCTGTGCAGGGTGACCACCTTGCAACAGGGGGGACATAACATCCACCCCCCCTCACCAGAGTGGAGGAGCTGCTCAAGAGCCTGGTTCACCTGCCCGCCAACATGAGCTACAGACTTATATAGTCATGGAGGTGGGTGCTACACACACACCAGACATGGAGCATGCAGGTAAGCTTCCAGGGCATATCAGTAGATGACTGTAGTGTATGCATCTGTACAGGTAGATCATGTATATGCGAGATGTGGGGCCTGTTGCTGTGTAGTACTTATAAGCAGTAATGCATAATCTGTAGTACTGTGGACTTTAGCTGTTGTTGTACTGTAATATTGCAGCCTCCCTGTAGCAATGATGCAGCTGTGGCCACTGACATCAACTCTATCCCATCTAAATGTAGGTACCTCTGGGATATCAGCAAGGCAGCGACCGGATGCCGATGGGTATGGTTTAAGGTTATGCTTGTCAATTCACTGTGCATGTCATAGCTATGGTGTAGGCCATGTACACATCTAACACACCTACCCATAATGCATGCTGTGCATGTGCACTGACAGAGCACACACCTCACTAATGGGATTACCAGCCTCAAACCCATGCAATACACAGTCCATCTCAGGCAACTACGGCTACACTCCAGTGCACATTGCCCAGGCACAGCTAACATCTGCCCAACATACACAGCCATGTCATACACAGAGCAGTTGAACATACTACACATAAAGACATCTCACTCCCTCTGCAAACACATGCTCCAGGGTCCTAAACCTCATCAACACATTACACAGAACATACTGGAGGGATAGGGCCTTGTCCTGGGGAATTCCCACACTCTGGAATGGACTACCCATACATGCCAGGCAATGCTACTCATTGGCCCTCTTTAGAGAAACACTTGACAACTGGATGGGAAATGGGGAATTCACCCTGGGTAGTATGGCTGTGCCACAGCCTGACAGGGGCACAGAGGAATAACATTAGTGGGTGGTGCATGGCTGGAAACCCCTGTGGCTAGGCTTATGTAGGCCACAGGATCAATAGGCCAGTGCTCACCTATGCACCTATGTGTACCACAGGCAACATCAGCCAGGGCTCAATAATGGTCAATAATGGTCTCTACACTCACCATAGGTACAGTACATTGTGCCTATCGTCGGTCTAATGGTAGTCTATCATTCATACATGCACCACTGATGATGACATCTGTGAATATACATCAAGCATTCACTAAACACATGTGTCCACATGTAATCCAGAAACACACAGAGGCTGTGAGCAGCAGCAGAAACACAACTGACACAGATACACATCCTGCAATGGTGTGTACACCTGTGAGGTATGGTGCACAGTACATGCCAGGGTACTGAACAGATGCACAGCAATGCTGTGGACATGGGTGCAATGAGTTCCAGGGGAGGGCCATCACCTACTACCAGAAGCCATGCATCACAGCCATGTATGATATTGGTAATGGGGATTGACTACAGTTGCACTGCAAGCTGTTGACCGCTACATGTCCTGCATGCTGACGTGTGTAATTACAGGTTTGTGTGTGATATTGTATTGCACCATCACCTGCTATTGTGTGTGTTATGGGGGTGCAGGAGTTGTCTGTAGGTGCTGTCTGGTGGAGTGTATGGGTTGCCATGTATGTAAACTGCATGTGTGTATGTCTGTGTGTGTGGCTATTTCTGCACACATGAGTGTGTATGCACTGTTTAGTGGTGATATACAGATCTTACAGTCTGTTCCCTGTTTTTCCCCTCAAAAGTGGCAAAGTGGGGCTGGGTCCCCTCCCAGGGAATCTGATGTCACTGATACAGACAGTGACCATGAGGATAAGTGTGTTGAGGTACAGGAAGGGTCATCAGGGGCTGCCACTTGGCCACCAATTGACATCACACATGTATCCACTCCATCCATGCACAAAGTCACACTGCCTCTACATACCTCATCACAGTTGGCCTTAGCTGTGGGACAGTCTACGTTTGGCATTGGTCAGGACTGTGTGGTATCTATGGCACATATGTCAGGACATGGCAACCATAGCCAGATATCAGGCAGGGTATCACAAAGGTAGATGTTCAGGGGTACTCGTCGAAGCACTGCTGGTCATCATGTCCCTGGCAGATGTGCCACATCTATATCAACCACATGCATGCTCCAGACTGTCATGGAGGCACAGGCACCAATGGAATGGTACACCAGGCAGGGTCTAAGAGTGCAGAAGGCTCATCACACCTCTGTAATTGACAGCATCCGTGACCTAGCAGGTGCCATCTGTAATTACACTGAGGTCATGTATAGACGGTGGGGTGAGACATTGGATTGCATCCACAATGTCATGTCCATGCGACAGGGTGGGACAGTTACGATGGCCATGTGGACGTATGCCAGCAACACCAGCAGCTGGAGGTCGCTGTGGACGTTCCTCCATTCACAGCCACTCCCATAGTGGCAGTACCAGCCCCAGCACTGTGGGGGGGGGGTGCTGTCCACAGACCGTCATATCAGACCACGTGCATGTGGCCTTGGCCAGTCCCAGGAGGGATCTGGATACAGTGGACATCTGTCAACCTCGGGGGGCAGTACCCAATCTGGGTCTTTACCTGATACTGTCTGTAGCACCCCTGCCAGGCACAGGTTCCATGTCCGTGGCCAGAGATGGTGAACTGCAAACCCTGCCAGGTACAGTCTGCAGCTGTCTCACAATTCCCTGTATAAGGCAGCCACATGGAGGAACTGTGTATATGCAGACGCATACACTCATAAACAACAAACTTAGGGCAACCACATACCTGCACACATGACATCACCAGTGGCCCATAACAGTACTCAGCCCCCCCCCCCCACACACACACACACACACACATGCACATGTTGTCAATTGTATGGCTCAACCTAGGCCTCTGGCAAACCAAAAACACCCTGTGCATATGATGACACCTGTGCCACTACCTGACATCTGTAACATCGATGCAGGGACAGGCTAACATTGTGCTGATGCACAGGGTGACTGTACAACAGTGTAGCAATGGAATGATGTGTAGCATGTTGTCAGCAGTAAAGTGAAATGCTAATATCTTGGAAGGTGTAGCTGTGTAGCCATGATACATCATAGCTGTAATTAACAATGTTTTATTGTTGTCACCATTATCTATTCTGATTGTGTTGTGTTTGTCCATGTGCCACATGGCTGATGGGTGCAGTGGTGTCAGCTGGCCTTCTACAGTGGACACCAGTATGTGTAGTGGATGGTACACATGTCATGGCTGGGTACATCACATGGAGCCTTTGGTTTGGATGCAGTACAGGTACAAGGCAGTACACATGGAGGTATGTCCCCTTGCAGGTAACACATATGTTGCACATGTAATCCCACCAAGAAAGGATAGGCACAACCACACATTGCTATATATGCAGTCTGCAATGTGGATGACACTGAACATGCTAACAGCAGGGTGTATGTCCCTCTCCCCACTCTACTGCGATCCTCACTTCAGTAACATGTGTGTGTTAATGCCGGTGGCATAACACTACCCTTAGGAGGGTGTGAGGTGCTTAACTACTGTGAATGGTGTAAACAACAACTAGCAACCTGATTACATACACTGTACAGTAGTACAGACAGCTATGTGGGGGATAGATGCAACAGTAACTGCAATAATGGTGGATGTGTCTTCAACAGCCACACCCAGTGAGTTATAGCAACCCCAGTAGTGCTGCACACCTCTACAGTGTGGAGGGGAGTATTAACACATCTGTGACCTGTGAAGGACTGTATGTCCATGGGGTGGCACCTGTGGAATGTTGGCATTTGCCAAGCAGTCCTTGTGGACACATATTCTGTGAATGGAGGTAGATCAATTAACAACTACACACATTCCTACATGCAGGATGGTTTATAAAAGCCTGATATGATCTACATAGGCATTGTGCACCTCCTAACTCTCATCTACACCTGTCATGATTGGGTAAAGGAGGTATACCAGGTTCAGGTTGTATTCCCTGCCTTTGACAAGTCCAAAAGTGGTGGGGTCCCATGTGTTAACATTACCAGTGACATTGGCCATGGGTTCATTGTTGATATGTTCCATGTTCCTGCAGACCAGGGTCATCAGGTTACTGGGTGGTAGTTCCCAGTTGACATGGTGGATTTGTGGTCATCTTTGCCAACACTGGTGAATCCATTGTCAGGTGTAGGCCTATTGGATCATATGAGGGAACCCAGCTACTTAATGCACCTGCACAGGGGGTTCCCCGAAGCATGACATGTCACTTGACTGTACTGCATGATATGTTAGTAATGCCAGCCTGACATCTTACAGGTGGGATGGAGTACTGTTAACATGTACCGCCCTTGTCATGTAGGGTCCTGGTTATGGGATCTGCTAAATTTAGTACTGTATTGCAGGCCAGATGTGTTTGGCTTCTGGGGGGGATACCTATCCATGTCAGATGTATGTTGTTTGGGTATCTCAAACCCATCAATGGTGCATGTGGACATATATGTTGTGGTTATGTTCCCAGTTTCATCTACAGATATATGTCCATATGTACCTACATTGATATATATATATATATATATATATATATATATATATATATATATATATATATGTGTGTGTGTGTGTGTTCACCTTTGAAAGGGAGACAATCATTTATTTGAATGACCCTTTCTGCAAACTGAAAGGACAAATCTGTCATTTCTTACTGCACCACAGTTCAAAACATGGCAGTTATAAAGGCACCTTCGCTGAATCTCGAACTGCAAGTTGGAGAACATATCATAATGCAGGGGGACATGCCCCCCTGCACCCCCCATCTAGGGAGGCTGGGCCTCCCACAAGCCCCTTACTGTGATATACTAACTCAGAGTTCACACTACAGTGGGGATATGCAAATATTCCCCATCCCCACTATAGTGCCATCCGCACCCAAATTGCCAAATCTGCAATAAGCGAATGCTTAGTGACATTCACTCATTGCACATTCAATGCATTTATTGCAAGACTGGTGGATTTCTCCATTTGAAAGGTGAGCCTTATATATGCTGTCATATATGCATTCCTAGTGCTGTATATATGTGGACATATGGATGTATACATATATATTTATAGATGTATGTGCATCTATGTGTGTATATATATAAATATATATATATATATATATATATATATATATATATATATATATATATATATATATATATATATATATATATATATATATATATATATATATATATATATATATATATATATGTGCATGTGTGTGTGTGTGTGTGTGTGTGTGTGTGTGTGTGTGTGTGTATTTCTACAGTTATATCTACATATATAGATATGTTATATCCATTTAAAGTTGAATATATATACACACACAAATACATCTACATGGCGGAATACATTCCTTGTAGTGTTGTATACCTGGGCTGGATGAGATGTATGTGAATAAATCAGGATTATGCATATATGCCATGGCATAGTGATAAATAACTTTGTGTATGGTGTGCGTGTTCCTGGTTTTGAGCCTTGCAGGAGCTGTGTATTTTTTTTGCTGGGCAGAATACACCACCTTGGATACAGAGTGGTTAATGCATTTTAAAGCAGCTGTGCACAGGTTTGCATGACGGTAAGCACTCCTAACCTCCGGTTACATTTTCATACACTCAGCTTCTAAATTGCTTGATCTGTGTAGCCAGTGCTCAGCTCCGCGCAAACCCAAACAAACCTGCTTACAACTGCTTTAAAGTGCTTTAATCACTCTGTATCCAAAGGGCCATGTTCTACCCAGCAACAAAACAAACAGCTCTTGCAAGGCTCAAACCTAGGACCCTGTATACCCTAGACAAAGTGATATACCACTAAGCCATGACAGATACACAAATATACAATATTTCAGAAACATATCAGCCAGTCCTGTCATGCAATAGTACAATGTATACCAACATCTAGATGTCTGCGTGTGTAACTATATTACAACCTTAACAGATACAACATATCCATGTATGTATATATATAATATATATATATATATATATATATATATATATATATATATATATATATATATATATGTAAATACATATTTTGTTTTACTAACTCTATATACATATATATCACTATCTATGCACATATTGTTATATATCTGTTAGCAGATAAATATATCTATATAGGTATATATGGCCATACATCTGTAGACAGCAATTGCAGATTAACAAATACACCTATGTCCACATGCACTGTTAATGGGATTGAGAGGCCCCACACACTATATGTCTTGCATGAATAGGCATCCCCCCACAGCCAAACACATGTGCCTTGCAATACATTACCAAGTGCAGTCTGCCTCCCATAGGACATGTGATATGTGGAAGCCATCAACATCCCCAGGATACAGATACACAAACACAGATATGCAGATACAGTTATACATACACACACATATATATATATATATATATATATATATATATATATATATATATATGACTACACATACACACACAGATATATGTACAGTAGGATACATATGTAGAAGGGGCACACAATATGGAACAGCCACTATGCCTACAGTTAACACCTGAACAACTGGACACTGTATGGGTGACACATACTGTCAATCATTGCCTGCAACATATACCCATAGAAAGGTCATAGGAAAGACACCACACACAGGTTTGCTGAAATGGGAATCCTTTAATTGTGTACTATAACAGTTCTGTATGCCATGCCATATAGCTGTTCAGATACTGACAACCATATAAACAGAGTACTGCAACTGTTAAACAGTTACACTAATACAGTAGTCTGGAATGGTTCACAACTGTTGCTGTCCAGGCCAAGCCATTCAGAATGTAAAATAGTGCAGACAGACTGGGCCACAGGGTACCACACAATCAATGGTATGTGCTGCAGGTGTGTAATTCAGCAGCCTCTAGCTACAATCTGTGCAAACTCCGTTGGAGGTAAAGATGTTTTGTGAACAAATGGGTTGTAACCAGTACATAACAAGGCATAATGCACAGAACAGTCTCTATGTCAAGAGGCAGTAGGCTTGCAGTACCCCATGTCATGTAAGTAATGTCAATATAGGTGGAGTATATGGTACTGTACATACAGATACCTTGTGGCAACTCACCCCTGATACCCCCACATTTTGTAACAGCCTAGGTCATTTATGGTGTTCCCCACCTAGACTCAATAATACAGGCCCACATACCACTGTTACATACACTGGCCTCTGTAGTGCATAAGGGCGCACATGTGTTGTGTAGGTGACGCCCACACATATATGGCCTCAGCCCCACTGTATATGTGGGGGATACAACAGCAGTGGACTAATGGCAACAATGGCAGTGTGATATACTCACAGCCCACCACAAAACAACCCCCAACAACATGACATATGTGCAAAGCTTGGTATGTAAATGGAGGACAGAGGCTGGAACACAGGCACATATGTGAAACACTGTTGCCATGCACTAAGCAAGGTGCTGGTGTTATAGGATAGTCGGCAACATACCCTTAATCAGGGAATTGAGGCTAGAATTAGAAATGGATGTAGCCCTGTACTGATGTCACGCAACACACACACACACTGCTAGTGTAATATCTGACACAGGACCTGTGTGGTGGATGGACAGCAGATGATAGGCATACCTCTGTCCAGCAAGAGGATAGGCCCACTGTAGTGAGCTATGCAGACAGACTGCATTCCAAGGTACACTAGTATGTATACACACACACACCCTGTTTCACCAGTACTATGCAAAGCATAACACAATTCTACTCACAGTCTGTCTGTAGATCCTGATCCTCCTACAAATATGTGACTGCTCTGAGTGTGCAGGTTCTCCTGTATGAGGTATTGCTACCTGCTGTCTGTATAACTGATTACAACACACAGGAAGGATGTCCATCACACAGGAAATGTAAAGGGACCACGCCCATATGCTGCAGGGATTTATAGTGGGTGGTTGCCATGACAGTGGTAATTGAATTTAGCACACATGTGTAATTATATATATATATATATATATATATATATATATATATATATATATATATATATGGCTATCTGGATAAGTACATGTACATATATTTCCACCATATGTCCTGGACATGGAGTGTAGCCAAACCCCAGCCCCTACAGTCCCAAAGTCGTAGTGCAAGGGGATGACAGGTATGTATAGCAGATATATAACTAGACTGTTGCTACTGTCATTGGGATTGTATTCACAGACATGGTGTGTGTGGATACTGACATCTACTTATAACATGTGTGCCATTAGATACTGACAGACATCCTAAGGAAATCATTGTAAAGTACCACCACTAGCATGTAATGCCCCTGTGGAGTGCTGCAGAGATATTGCCCACTATATGTGGAACTTCGGACACACCCTGTACAGTCAGAGGCATACACATAATCTCTTAGTGCACCGCATGTGTACCAGGCCTGACAATATGGATGTAGACAGCCATGAAGATGGATATAACACATAACTACTGGTATACATTTGGCACCATAGGTGTTGGATTCACACACTACTTTCTGGCCTGACACATAATGACTGCTGGTACAGGGGTGCCATGGACACATACTACCCACTAGATATTGACATACATCTGTACAGCATCCCACTGCTCTGTCTGACATACATGACGTTTAAGGGAGGTCCATCAGCAGTACATCTGGCAAGTATCTGCACATAACATCCCACTGGTTAAGTACACTAAGCTGCTAGGCATGTACAATGCACTGTGTTGGCTACAGGCAGACTGGCTCAACACTGGCCTACATCTCGTATGGGGGACTGCACATGTACCTGCATATATAGCAGACTCAACAGCCATGTCACAGCACAGGGTAAGATACACCTGTGTGACAATGCATAACCACAACCAATGTGAACACAGCCACAGCCACATATGGTAAGCTAGCATAATGTTACAGTATATGGACTATCTGTTCTACACCATCCTCATATGTGCCACTCACAGAATGACTCTACATATATTTGGCTGCTACACAGTTTAGTCTGATGGCTGTCTGTGGTATGGGACATGTGTGTGTATGGCCCTACAAACATGTATGGCAAAATGGCAAAATACAGTGGGGCAGCATGTAACATCTGATAGAAGGGGAGCTAGAACAATGACATCTACCACAGTCTATACACAGGCTAAAGTACATATTAACAATACATACACTGCCGACATTCACCATCACTACACAGACCTCAGTACTGTACAAACGTCCACAGAATGTCCAGCTTATTTCATGAAATATAACCCCTACTGTACATGACGTGTAGCAATCTTATATATCACTGGCTTGTTATCAGATATGACAGTATTTATAGTGTACAGCACATATGCACCACTTCATATGTACAAAGGTTGACAGAGGTGTGGCTGATGGCACATACACAAGGCTAGTATAGACATGTTGCTGTGATAACCTCATATAGTTTCCATTGTAACGGGGTTTGTTGCAACATATGTCCTATGAGGGATATGAAGTCAGTAACTGTCATGGCCTTTACCATCTACAGACTGCAATCGTCACACTACCTTCTGCAATCCACAGATAGATGCACTGTGGCTAACACATGAAACCATAGGCACAACGCTGCCCAATCTGCAGATGACCCTGCAGATGGGGATTCCTCATATACATGGAACTGACATGGGAGGTATTGCGACATGCACGACAGGTAAATCCAGACAAACACTATTAAACCAACATTACTCCAAATACAGTATAGCAGCACTTACAGTCTTTAGTCAGGTTAGGCACATCCCCCTCCTGTTCATTGCCCTCTTTCCACAGTGTATTTTGTTAGAGGTAAGTCCCCAATCCATCAGAGATGCTGTTTGCCAAACAACAGATCTAGTTCCTGCTCACAGTGACTGCAAAGGCCCAACACCACCAGGAGGTTCCTAGGTATTGGAGTGTGTTTCCATGCACTTGGCTATGGGATTGTTACCACAACTTTTCCACATGCAATCAGCTAGGGGGAGGGTTGCAATTTGTGCAGAGGCCATCAACTGATCATGAGCATTATGTAAAATGCACATGCTGCTGCCTAAGCAAGGCAGATGTGGGTCTCCACATCCACCAGAGAGGGTGTGGGGGAGGCAGACACATCTCAGGGAGGGGCAGGAGAGTAAAACTGAAGCATGTTTGTGTCAGACACCTACCAGCACAGGATATCAAACGCCTGACAACTATGTAGTGCTATCACAGTTCAATGCAGTTATTGGATACACCACATGGATTACCTGATGTGGAGCACTCAAAACATATACGTGAGTGTGAGTGCCATCTGCAACAGAGATACGGTAGACATATGGTAGGTGTCGTACACATGCCTGTTTGCATGAACAGGTGCCAGCATCAACACAGACACACTCACACAGGGACGCACACACACTGACACACTTGACAGGGCCAGGAGAGCAACTCATCACTAGTGGGATTGCCACAACACATCGATGTGCAGGTATCACATGCACTACATGGGTCATACGGAGGCCGTATGAGCAAAGAGTATGAGGAGATGTCAGACATCAGACAGTATGCTTCAGTATGCCCTGGGGGGTTATAGTGAGTGTGTATGTAGACATACAACACACACATGCACACACACACATGAACACAAAGGGTGCCAGTTCTGACATGCATGGGTGCATGTCTACCTGGGTGTGTGGTGGTCAACTGTGCCAGCAGGCTGTACAGGGGTAGGGAATGGGTATACCTTGGCATCAGGCCACATGACAATAGTCTGCATTGTGGCTCAGGCCTGAAGTTACTGCATTTGCCCACACATGTGTGTATTGCATCCCCCATCCAGTCACCTGGGTTACTATTGTGTGTGGCCAATGCTGTACACCACATGCCAATGATGTGTTCCTTAGTCCATGACATGCATGGTGTCTGGGATGTGCACACCTCCCACATGCATGTACAGTGACATGTGGAACTGTACCTGGGGTGTCTGGGCCATATTGTGAACACAGATTATCATCAGATGTGCCAGTCTTGCCCACCTGTGGCAGGAACTGGTAATGGGCAGCAGGTTTACCCTTTACCTACATTGATAGCATGCCAACAGCATTCCCTGATGTCAGTGTCATCTGTCCATACAGGGCATGTTGTCAGGCATGGTATGTTCGTTCTGAGTCACATATGAAGGCACCACAGGTGGTGCAGGTGTCCATTTGGGAATATGGTGGAAGTGCACTGTCTGCATGTACGCTCATATTGGACAGATGGGCAGGGTGACATGCCCTCTGTTGCCCACTGCTATCACTGAATAGTTACTATTAGTGGCCAACATGCAGTGTACTACCCACATATTGGCTGTTGCCTAGGCATGTGTGTGCATATGACACATGAGCTGACTGTGTGCTCTGGGTAATAGTGGGGTTGCTAATTTGGATTGGCTGGCCTTGATGTTGCATGTATTGGTATGGCTTTGTGCCCCAGCCTCCCAGCTAATTTATATCTGCTATCCCTGTATGGTTGACATTGTGATATATAGTAGGGCCACCATAAAAGAAATAAGCAAATTGCCCATGGGGATGACACACTCACCTCTACACAGGAAACGAGTTACACTCACACACACACACACACACACACACACACCTGTCATGTCTGAGAATCGACCCCCTGCCTAACTAGTTTATTACACTACAGTACTATGCAGTTATAGTATGCACCACAGACATTACTGGAGTATTTATTCCCCAAAGGTGTATTTCACACTGAATGACATCAACAGGATTACCAAAGTAGGGCATTTCAACTGTACTGCAAGTGACTAACCTAAAATGCAGTGTTCCCTACACAGACAGTGAGACAACACACAAAACATCCAAAACTGTCTTGTGTGGGTATAGAACCCCTGACAAAGGCCTATATCACACTACAGCATGGAGCTGTTATAGGACACACGATGGGGATTACTAGAAACAGCCTTCCCCAAAGGTGTATTTCACACTGAATGCCATCAACAGGCTTACCAAAGTAAGGCATTTCAACTATACTGCGAGTGACTAGCTTGAAATGCATTGCTCCCTACACAGACAGTGAGGCACACACAAAATATCTGCAACGGTCATGTGTGGGTATAGAACTCCTGACCAAAGCCTACATCACGGAGCAGTTATAGGTCGCACTACAGGGATTACTAAAGAACTTTCTCCCCAAAGTTGTATTTCGCAATGAATGACATCACAGGGTTGGCAAAGTAGGGCACTTGAAGTGTACTGCGAGTGAGTAGCCTATGATGCATTGCTCCATACACAGACATTGAAACACATACAAAACATCCAGAACTGCCATGGGTGGAGATGGAACCCTACCACAGTTATGAATCACAGTACAGCAGTACGCAGTTACAGGACGTGCTACAGAGATTACTGGGCTATAATTTTCCCAGAGGTGTATTTCTAGGTGAGTGACATCAGCAGCCTTGCCAAAGTTGAGTATATGAATTCTAAGGAGTGTGGGTAACCTAAAAAACATTGTTTGTTACACAGTCAGAGATACAAAGTCACACAGATTCATACACACACACAGTTGCCAAATCTAGGGTTAGAACACCTACTTAACTACTTTATTGCACTACAGAGTTACAGGACGTGCTATAGAGATTACTAGGGTGCTACTTTCCCTGAGTTGTATTTCTAGGTGAGTGATATCAGCAGACTTGCCAAAGTTGAGTATATGAATTGTACAGAGTGTGAGTAGCCTAAAAAGCATTGCTCTCTACGCAGACACACACACACAGATTCACACACAAAGTTGTTAGGTCTGGGATTAGAACACCTTCCTCACTCCTTTATCACACTACAGGAGTACGCAGTTACAGGACCCGCTACAGAGATTACTAGGCTATTATGTTCCCAGAGTTGGATTTCTAGGTGAGTGAAATCAGCAGCCTTGCCACAGTTGAGTATATGAATTGTATGGGGTGTGAGTAGCCTAAAAAGCATTGCTATCTACTCAGTCAGACACACACACAAAGGTGCCAGGTCTGGGGTTAGAACACCTACCTAAATACGTTATCATACCACAGCAGTTACAGGACATGCTACAGAGCTTACTAGGCTATTACTTTCCCAGGGTTGTATTTCTAGGTCAGTGACATCAGCAGCCTTGCCAAAGTTGAGTATATGAATTGTATGGGGTGTGAGTGGCCTAAAAAACATTGCTCTCTACTCAGTCAGACACACACACATCCATGCACAAACACACAGTTGCCAGGTCTGGGGTTAGAACACCTACCTTACTACTTTATCACACTACAGCAGTATGCAGTTACACAACACACTACAAAGATTACTGGGCTATAATTTCCCCAGAGGTGTATTTCTAGGTGAGTGACATCAGCAGCCTTGCCAAAGGTGTGTATATGAATTGTATGGAGTGTGAGTAGCCTAAAAAGCATTTCTCTCCACACAGTCAGAGACAGCAAGACATGCATGCAAACACACACTCACACAGTTGCCAAGTCTGGGGTAAAAACTACTACCTAACTAGTTTATCACTACAGCAGTATGCAGTTATGGGGCACGCCATGGGGATTACTGAGCTACAGCCATCCCAAAGGTGTATTTTACATTGGATGACCCCAGCAGGCTTGTCATGATACTGCTATGGGGAGGGTCGTGTGTGCATGGGCCGTAACCCATTCATGTAGGGGTTGACATGCCACATGCAGGCACACACAGAGCCATATGCCACAGATACGTGTATACAGCTACTAGGTGACTATCTCCTTGTACAGTCATGTTGCACAGCTGGCACGTGCAACACATAGTCTGTCATGTTAACAGATACTGGTAGCTAGTATCTGCAGTGAGTGACACCTACACCTCATGTGCTTTGGCCCTTTGGCTGTGTGCTGGGTGGGACAGGCCCAGATGGCTCCTTGTCACGGTCACCCTCTTCCACACATCTATGTCTGTCTACCTTTGCCTTATTATAGTGTGTTGTCCTTGCATATATGTCTGTATTCATATCCACTGTGTATGCACCTACAAAGGAGGGTAATTTGCATACAGGAGCTCAGATCATGCAGGATTAGCCTAAGAGCTCATGTGCATGTCCCGGGAGCTTATTCCTGAATCGCACATTGGCCATATTACTGAATATAGCTCTTAGACTAATCCTGCATGCTATAAAGGGCTTCGTAAATCCGGGGGCATATATTCATTAGGATTCCAGCTAAAGGTATCATTTGTTTTGAAGTGAGTCTCTTGCAGAAATACTACTCGTACTTTATTTAATTTCATATATCTTAATAAATTAGATATTTTCCTTGGATTGTTTAAACTGTTTGTGTTTAAGGATAAAATAGTCAAGTCCATTCTCAGTATTTAACTTTACATCATATTTGTTTTGTATTATATTTTGTAATACCATACCAAATGTAAAATGTGTAACTACTGTGTTAATAATTCTCATTGTAGTCAATATTTTAATTTTGGTCAAATAACGTAAAATAGAGTTTAGTTCAGGCCAAAATTACTTGTATAACATTTATATAAATATTTTTGTAAACCCTCTAATGTACATGAAGTGAAATACACTTCCAATCTGCTAGATGAGAAGAAATCTAACAGTTTGCCTACCATAATTTCCCTCATGAAAAAAGAAAGAAAAAAAAAACTAACCCCTTTCGAGCTCCAGTACACCTTTTCTCTTATCTTGGAAATTTAACAATATTAGTTATTATTTTCCCTATATAACTATTAATAATGAATTAACATAATGTATGGAAATGAGTATTGATCTGGTAATACAATTTAATTTCAGATTAGATTAGATTTCTTTTCAGAATATAATCATCCTATCATGCACTACTTAAACATTCATAAAGTAAAACCTCATTTATAACACATAAAATGTTGCTTAACATTAGTTCTCTTTAGCCTGAGAGTAGTATATACACATATTAATAGTCTCCAATATTCAGATATGACCAATATACTAATGATTATGTCAGATAAACACTATCCTACATACAAAAAATATATTATAACTGAGTGAAGTAGATTTAGAAATGTATCTATAAGAGAAGATAAATACGGACAAGTCTATTCAGAACACTTGAATCATACTATAAAAACTATGTAGTGAAGAGAATGAACCCTTAGAGCTGTGTTCACTAGAGATGATAATGTAAATATGTTTGAGTGAACAATACATGTCATAAATCTCTACATATCACTCAAATGCTTTCAATTAGAGACAAATGAAAGCATAACCAGATTCAGTTTATTTTATGTCCACCCATGAATGTAGTTGTGACAAATTAAAATAAAAATGAAGAAAGACAACATTAGACCATAGTGATCACTCGTTGATGATGAAACAGAAGCAATTTGCCCTGATAAGTGGCCATGTGGGTGAGCAATTTATAAACTTCATAATACTAATGCATAGTTATAATATCAATTCATATTATGAGAATATCATCACAGAATATTGAAGAAAATGCTAGTCAAGACAGAGCATTACTGAAGCTGTTCTGCACATCCACAGTTCCTTAGAACCTTTATAAAAGAGTGTTTATCAAAGACTGTGTCATGCTGCAAGATACAAGAGTAGGCAGACTCCCTTCTTTGTTATTAAATTGTTAAAAGTAATGACACTCTAAAAAATACAAAACCTATTAAGCTGAGCAGTGCCTTAAGAAATCTCTCAATCTCATGTCTATTTAGTTAGTGTTCTACTTTAATTTCTCATCACGAATTACAATTTATAAATCTGTCTTATTTTACTATTTGAGGCAGCAACAAAAGCAGACCATAAAGACATTTTTTCACTGGCCCTTTAAAGAAACAAAGATGAAATTCCAAGGTGCACTCATTTTACCAACCATCTCACTAAGAAACTGATAACCTTATTATTTAAACAGTTGGCAGTATTCAGTAAAAATAATCAGCTGCATAATAGTCAGCTATACAACTAATGTCTGAAGGATTAAAGGTAGTGTATGTTATAAATCCCTGCCTTAACCAGATGTGTAGCATACAGAATATCATTTAGAATTTGCGTTTCTTAGGAACCTATGTCTGTAAATGTGGAATTCAAACAATTCTTGGTAGAATGAATGACATCTAAACTACTTTATTATGCTAATTTATGTGTAATTTTACAATAGGTTTCCTATTACTTCCCTGTCATCAAGACAACTCCCATAATACATCAACAGGCACTCGAAAGACTGTCTGAGATGCCAATTTTATGAGTTATAGAATCATGGCTTAATGTTTTGCTGAGAATAAATCAACTGTTCATCAGAGAAAATAACTATACAAGCCCACACAGTTTAGTAGTGCAGTTAAACAACTACTTGCATGTTGGTGTAAGAATTTTGGCTATTTATGAGCATCTTTGCCACTTTACTGAAAGTTGAACCCCACTTACCAAAGATTAGAAAGCACTAAAGGGTGAGGAGAGTAATCAGTAATTTTCTATCTACTGTATTCACTATTTATTTGGTTACTACTTAATCAGTTCAATTGAACATGTCTAGGCAGTGTGAGCAGAGGAAAATAACAACACTGCACAGTACAGGGTTTACTATGTTATCTAATAAAGTAATGTGCACATTATATTCAAATAAGCGGGAGTTATAAGAGAAGGTAATAAGTCCCTTTGTGGCTTCTGAAATTAGATGATTTCTGTTACCAGGTTAATGAAGTATTCAGTATAATATGTCTAAAACCTGTCTTAATTTTACTTATGTACACAGAAGTATGTCAACTGCAGCTGATATGTGCATCTCACACATATTTTCGTATTTACACTTGCAATGCTGTAACAGATGCTTACAAAACTATCAGACATGTCATTTTACTGGATCACCATAGCATAGTGTATCTTATAGCCTAGGTAGGAATAATTCAGAAGTAAGAAAGGACTGTGTTTACTTCAAGCATTACAATGTAGTCTGTAATATTTCTATTACTTTTTCAGTTGGATGTTATTCAATGTTACTGTAAATTTTTCTTTTTTGTGTTACCTACATGAAAAACAGCTACTTTGTCAATGATTTCACACCTATTATTTTTATTTATTTTAAAGAAGTCAGGGTTTGTAGATTTTAATAATCCAAAGACCATGTTAAATGAGCTTAAAATATACTGCTTGTGCAACTGATATCACACTACAAGCGCTACCTTAGCAACAGACAAGCAGGGGATTCCTTAACTGACTATTTCCACCTTAAATCTTTCATAGCAGATAAGGGAAGCTCTAACTAGTGCATGACAATGTTTCAAATAACAGCATTGTCAGAACCCAGTAACGGAACTCTTTTTATAGTGACTCAACTGTTTTTTCCACATTTAAAAATATGGATATCTATGTTACTTTTAAAATGTGAATTTGAAGTGTAGTGAAGTCATTAAGCCACAGAAACTATGATTAAAAAATTTCAGTTCCTATTATGGAACAATGAGGTGACCTAAATATACTATTAATAACAAGGGAGATGAGAAAAATATGTGTATATATGTTATCTCTGTTCTTCCTTTACATATAACTAATTATACTAAAGGGAAAGATAACATTTGAATCTGGTTTTCATCACTGCCTATGAATGAGATGTAACTATATTTTTAGAAGTAACTCTAAGTTATAAAACCATTTAACATTATCAGACACAACCACTAGACTTTTAATGAGTATGTTGCATAAATTATAAGTTTAAGAAAAAATATAAATGTCTCAGAGTGTAATATAGCAATAACCCATGCCTGGGTGTGGGTAATGCTGGATTTACCCACGGTTGGTGTGGTTTGGTCACGAGGGCGAAGCCTGAGTAGCCAAACAAAGACAACCGTGGGTAAATCCAGCATTACCCACACACAGAAGTGGGTTATTGCTATTATACAATGACATTATTTAAGAAAAAAAATAATTACTTTTCTTAAATAATCGCATTGTATAATGCCTCCTTGCTGCCCTTCTGCAGCTGTCTGGTATTCTGCGGCAGTCCTGATGTAGTACGCATGCGTATACTTATGCAGTACATCAGAGCTGTGGGCAAAAGCAACAGAGAAAGCAAGATCTCTGTTGCTTTTTACAACCTGTCTCGCTATGTTAAATGAGTTTAACATACCGAGACAGCTTTAAAAAAAGCAACGGAGAATCTCCATTGCTTTTTTTAAAGCTGTCTCACTATGTTAAACCATAGCGAGACAGTTTTGAAAAAAAGCAAAGGAGAAAGCAAGATCTCTGTTGCTTTTTAAAGTGTCTCACTATGTTAAATGGGTTTAACATAGCAAGACAGGTTGTAAAAAGCAACAGAGATCTTGCGTTCTCCATTGTTGTAAAAAAAAAAAAAAAGAGTTATACTAATGGAAAAAGTCTGGGTGACCGGACCTTTTTCCATTACTATAACTCTGATTTACAACATGCCCACTGACCAATCAGCATGCACGTTTTGGAATATTAATGGGGGGGTCGTTGTATAATAGGCAATATAATAGATAAAATACATACATTTTTGAGGTAAAGTCCAGAAGTCTATATCTTTGTTGATTCTTTGAGAGATTTGGAAGACTGTTCAGTTTTAGAATCAGTTCTTTGTTTCTTTTTCCTTACATCAGACCAAGTATTTTTTTTCTGGAGATCTTTTCAAGTTGGTGGAAACAGTCCAGTCCATTTGTTCAGGAATTGTGATGATATTATTATTCTTGACGAAGATAGAAGCTTCTTCAATGTTGTTAAAGGTTCTCAAGTCATTTGAATAGAAAATTCTGATTCTAGTAGGATATACCATCTGCACTTTTATTTTGTTTTGTTTGAGAAGTTTCACTAATGGCCAAGTTTTTCCCTTGTTTCTAACACTTTTGCAGAATAATCATTGTCAAAACTGATCTGACTCTGTTTATATGTTATGGGACTTTTTCTCCAGGCTGTTTTTTAAAATGAGCTCTTTATCCAAGAAGGACAGGACCTTTACCACAATTGATCTTGGTGGAGCATTAGGTGAAGAGGGTATAGATTTCCCTATGGCTCTGTGAGCTCGTTCTATTCCATTTGATAATCCCTCTTTTAAAACAAGCTCTTCAAGAAGCCAGGAATTCAAAAAGGTGATGATGTCTTCTCCCTTAGTTTTTTCTGGAAGGCCAAATATTGTTATATTAGTTCTCCTCTCCTATTCTCTAAATCATCCACTTTATTAAGTAGCCAGTTATTTTGGTGAAGTAAGAATTCTGTCTAATTTTCCTCTTCTTTGAGTCTTCCATCTATGTAATTTAGTGATGTCTCCATATCAAGCAATTTACTTTGTTGTTGCTGCAGTATTTCTTTTAGTGCATCTGTTTGCTTTTGGCAGTTTTCCTTGAGACTTTCCAAATTATCAGTGAATCTATCCATTTTCAACGACAGTTCATGTAATGCAGAAGACATCAGTTGTATCTCCATCTTCAGAGTGGTTCCTGAGTGAGAATTCTTTAAACTGGCCATTACCAAACTGCTGTGTTGTTCTCCAGAATATTTTGACAGGAAAAACTCAATAATATTTCTTGAAAGTTGGTAGAGTTGTAGTTCTTAAGTTCCTTAATGTTTTTTTTCTATTTCTGGTTAATGAAAATAATTTTCCCCCTGTTTTCTAGTACAGTTTTTTTTAACTCTAAACATGCTGCTTATCTTTTTGCCATTTAAGTTCAACCCCCTTCTTTTTTTATTTCTTCATTGCATATTTATTTATATTGTTTTGGCTTTGGTATTGCTTTTTCCCAGTTTTAATAAACTACACACATATGACTGACATGTTGTAGCTGAGTTATATTTTTGTTCAGTATTCCATTGTCTTTATATCATGTTGCTTAGTTTGTTTGCTTGCTTTTTGCTTCATTTCAGGTACCATTTTAACAAACTGTATAATGCATCACTGAGAATGTGTATTTTTGTTATTTTTTTTTCTTATCCAGTCATTACTTTTTTATTTATTATGTAATTTTGATGTATTTTTTTCCATTCATTTTCTTTTTTTTTTTCAAGATCATCCATAGTGCAGGCAGATGAGAGGTGGTAGCCATCACTCTCTTCTCTGGCCACCATGCTACCCACTGTATCCTCAGCAGTCCCTAGGCTTGCCAACCACTAAACTGACAAAGGTCTCTTTTCAGAAGGCACCCTGGAAAACTTGCTTGTGGCATCAATAGCAGATTCTTTAAGGCGATGATGTACGTTCCACATTAGAGAGTGGTGTGGATGGGCTGTCCTTGGTCATCAAGCATGAAGTGCTGTGGCTGGTGTGAATTATGATAAGTTGATGACTCAATGTCCACAGTGAAACCATGAAACAACATCTCGTGCACATTGAAGAGTCAATCAGATGGCTAACCCCAACCATCAGACCACCAGATTCAGAGGCCTCCCATGACATCGGTTTCATAGATAACTGACTTCTGGCTGGATTCTTGCCTAGACCAGTGTAGCAGGCCTTCCTCACCTCTCGCTATTTTATATAATCATGCTTCCTACTATGTTGTGTCACAACAAATCCCCTGTTTGTAGTCCTAGCCATCAGTCATCCTCCCTCTGTCAATTTGTTTCTCTATAGAAACCCCCTTTATGTGTCACTATATCCAGTAAGCCTTTGTGTGTATTTTATATATGTTCATCTGCCCCTGATATCTTCCATATACTCTCTCAGTTATTCACCCACCTTCAACATGTTACCTTACCATTCTTTCCTGCTTAAAAAAATGGTCACCTCTCAAAGACACACACACAAACACACACAAATTAAGAAAAACAAAAAAGTACCAAAGCTAACACAGCTGAAGGTAAAACAATAAACTTTAATGCACACAAAAGAGAGTAAGCTTTTCCATGGTATGCTGTCACTGCTTCATCAGACTGTTCTCAACTAGTAGCAAAAGCACTTAAAAAGCATAAGTTAATTAGCCAATGGTACCGATAAAAAACATCCATTATCTAAGAGAAGAATTTGACGGCAAGAAAGCATTCAAATGAAACATATAAAAACATAAAAAATATATAAAAAACAATCCTATACTCAGTGTTTGAGAGGTTTAGCTTTTAAAAAAGGCTTAAGAGAGACAACTTCATTAAGACCTGGTATTTTATCAGCATTAAGAGACATAATCCATTTTTTCTCTGCAGATTGTGTGCAATTCCTAAGATCTCCCCCTCTTAGACTTTCAGGAATGATCTCTAGCACAAGAAATGTAAAATGATGTTCCTGTCCATGGCACATAATATGCTTAGCAAGAGCATTGGTGTCTTTTTTGTTTCTAATGTCTCTCTGATGTTCCAACACCCTGTCTTTGAGTTGTCTATTACTCATGCTTGCATAAAAAGCATGGCAAAAAGTGCAGTAACTGAAATAGACAATGTTCTTAGTCCTGCAATCAACATAAAAGTTTGTGTCTATTTTAAAGTGCATGTCAGGGTGTATGTAAGTAGGATTAGAGTGTATAAACTTGCAGGCTGTACAATTCCTGCATTTAAAAGTGCCATGCCTCTCTGACTGTAAAACCTTGTTAAAAGTAGAAGCATTGTAGCACAGATGCATTTTCAAATATCTGTTATTTTTAAAAGAAAAGTATGTGACAGTGTATATGGCATTTCTTAATTCATGTACAGTATCCAAAATGCCCCAGTTCCTTTTCGCAATGTCACATATACTACTAACATCAGAAGTATATTTGAGGGGAAACCTAATCAATCATGTCTCTTGTTCCGTAGCTATGGCTTCAGTGTTAGATGCAGCAGCATAATAAGGCCTACATATGCCCCCTCTCTCCTTATACACATCAGTAATACAACTATCAATATCCTTTTCCTTGTAGCCTCTATCTAGAAAGTCCATTTTAAAGGTCTCCAAGGCCTCGGCAAGCTATTCATCATTATTATGGGCTTTCATGACCCTGTATACCTGCCCCCTTAACAACATTTCGAGTAAAATGCCTAAGATGCATGCTATCTCTATGGAGCAGATAATTCTTTCTTGTGGGTTTCCTATAAATGCTAGTTACTAGGAGATTCAAATCAGTTTGTTCATCTTAACATCAAGAAATTCAATTTCATCAAAAGAATACTTAAAAGTAAATCTTAAAAACTCTGTAGAATGTTGTAGTGTCCATATAGAAAAGATCCACTATGACATGTTGGTTGACCTCACAGATCAGGAAAGTCAGGGTGTGTCTATACAAGCATGCATCAGGTGCTCTCCACACCCCATTCAGATGAATACGTGTTGATGTACATCTGGAGTGTGGGTCAAAATGTGTATCAAATCATGTCAGGTAAGTGTATGTTCTGAGGCACGCTATAGGTAATCTCTGATCTTATCACAGCCCACTGATTGTGTGTGATAGGCCTGCATGAAGGTAAGACAGTGCATACCTCCTATCTTGCTCTGTCCTAGGGTTTGGAAACAACCCCCTGGACTGGTATCATTGACACACTCTATCAGCTAGGGTTTCACAGTTATGTCACTAGATGATTTACCAATGTACTCATCAACAGACCACATACTGTGAAAGATGGTGACTCAACCTCTACTATTATAACTGTCACCATTGTTGTACATGAAGGATATATGCTTAGCCCTATACTACCTGGAATCTATTTCTTGACAGTCCAGGCTACAGAATACAACCTGTGGCTTACCAAGACTGATGATTTATGCTTATTGGTTGTAATCAGTGAGTCCACCAATGATATCAAAATATTATAAGAGGAGCTAACACTCACAAATTATTGGTGACAAAGCCACATGATCTACTAATAAATACAAAATGTGTCAGGATTCTGCAAAGGGGAATTTCCTGCTAAGTATACCATTGACAAAACTCCCCACTATGCTGAAACCAGGGAAGCAAGATCTGTGAACACACATAGATAGCAATCTGAACTTCAAACAAGTGTCCACAGTGGTGTGGAAAGGTTATTTCATGCACCTCATAAGTCAGGCCATTGTATCTAGATATGAGTATGTTATAACAGCACTGTACTCAGACCTCATCAGAACACTACAAAAGTGTAATGCTTCCTTTTGCATGTACTGCACCTGACACCTGCAGCAGCTGGACAGACCATGAGGTTTCCACTAAGTAAATACTGGTCCTACAATCAAGCCATGATGTATGTGGATAGACTGAAAACCCTGTTCCTGAAATCTGTATCAGAAAGAATGAGGTAACTTCTGCCTGGACCTCAGGTCATCTCTGATCCTGTCCTAATGGGTATACCACACATCCACAAATCAGCAGTCTAGTGAGAGAAAGATGGTAAGAGCAATGTCCCAGATGCTGTTGTAAGATGTTTTCTGTAATGTCAATTAAGTGCTCTCTCTCTCACACACACAAACACACACACACACACACACACACACACACACACACACACACACACACACACACACACACACACACACACACACACACATATATATGCATACAAACTCAAGTTAACTGCAGTGAGGATAGAACCATTACCTATCTAGGTACACAGACTACAGAACTCTGGATTTAAGCCAAGCACCACAGCTTAAGTCTGACTTGAAGTGTTTTAGACAATACTTTATAGCAGATGACTTCAGGCGTGTCTGGTAAGAAAAAGATGGTGATAGCAATGCCCCACATGCTGGTGTAGAAGGCTCTCTGTAATATCAAGCAAGAGTGTGTGCATGTGCACACACACACACACACACACACACACACACACACACACACACACACACACACACACACACACACACACACACACACACACACACACAGACACACATGCACACCCACACCCCAGTTGACTGCAATGAGAACAGAGCCCCTGCCTAAATACATACACTTAATACAGAACTCAGTACTTTATGCAAGTGGCATGGCTCAAGTCTGACTTTTACAAGGCTGCAGGACAACTTATAGTGGATGACATCAGTAGGCCATGCTAGAGAGACAATGTTGGGAGGCCTGCATGAAATGGTTGCGTAGGCACGTGCAAGTGTCATAATACTGTCAATCCTTGTGATTGGAGCAATAACTATAGAATAAACATTGCTGCTGTTCTGGCTAGACAAAAACACAGTTGACTGTACTGTAAATAGAGCCCCTACCTAAGTGCACAGACTACAGAACTAGTTACTTTATGCAAGCACCACTGCATGAATCCTATTTTTACAAGGCTGCAGGACAACTTATAGTGGATTACATCATCAGCTCATGGGAGGCTGGCATATGTTCATAGCTTCCTAGGTTCATGGGAGTTACTAGGCTAAGGGCTCTATGGTATGTACAAGCTTATTTGATATCCCTGGAGCAAGTTATTCTTGTCCCATTTGATTTGCCAATGTCCAGGATTTCCTGTTGTGCAAGGTCTGAGACTGCCCTGCAGTCTGGCATAGGTTACCTCTCAGCAGCCTACATAATAATGAGTACAGTGACAGGTCATTCAGCATTGCCCTGTATGTCATGTTTTACAGGCCCTGGATACTTCCAGTCACAAATCTCTGAGTTTTCTTCAGTTGCTGCAGGTATATGGTGAGGTGAAGATAGAAGGGAGCATTGAACAGAATCAGTAGTCTGATAAGGGTCGAGTACAGCAGAGCTATGACCTCCCTGGTCTTGGATGTGATGCCCTTAGTTATGAGGTGTTCAGTGAAGAATGTGTGTCTCACCACTATGGACACATACTGATTGAAGTGCAGATTGCTATCAAAATGTGTTCCCAAGTCTCGCAACACTGTGTTTGAGCTTACAGGGGTGCTATGTATATCATAATTAGCAGGGCTACTTCATTGTCAAAGGGAAAAATTAGGCTTTTTTTGCTTTAAAGTTCACTTTGTGAGTTTGGAAACAATCATTAGTCTGTGTTAACACTTTCTTTAATATGATAACATTGTTTGGGGACTCAATATGAATGCACCCAGTTGACAGTCATCTGCAAACTTGGTAAGTAACAGGCTATCTACCTCTACCTGGACTTCAGAGAATTAGTTTACAAACAGTTGAGGACTCACCACAGATCCTTGAAGTATTCCACTGGTAAATGGTGTACTGGTGGAGGCACACTGTCCAACTTTGACAGTGTGTTCTGTTGGTGAACCAGTTGGCTATCATCTAATAATGTATGGTTTAGTCCCCAGATGGGATAGTTCCTGTATGATACCTGAATGAGGAATAGTGTCAAAAGGCTTGGATAAATCAACATAAGTAGCATGTCTTGTTATCCCTCATCCAGGTGTTTGGGGTCATTATCAAAGAAGTCCACTAGATTTAATAAGCAAGCTCGACCCTTGGCAGAAACAAAATTGGTCATGTCAAGTGTGTGAAAGGTCATGTATGTCCCTGTGGATAAGGTGCATGATGGTTCCTTCTATAGCCTTGCAGATAAGGCTGTTTACACTTATGGGTCAATAGTTCTAGTTCTGTATGTTACCAGATTGATGTGCATTGCATATCACACAACATATTAATTTATATAGTGTAGGTGATATATGTATGAAAAACGTAATGAGCCATCAGGGTTGCAGTGCTTGGGTGAAACAACACATGGCTGAATTATAAATATGTGACATATTGTTAGAGAGGGCCTTCAGTTTGCTATATTTCCATATGTAATTTCTTGTCAAAAACAGGAAAAGGGCAATAAGCAGCAGTGATACATAATAATATTTAGTTCTCCATAGCGCAGAGAGCAGCGTGTTTGCTCAGCAGTTAGCAAAATGTTTGCACATTTGACCCACACATTTGCATTAATTTTTCTCTGTGCATTGTTAAGCAGTGCGCAAACATGAAATGCATTGCTATAGTCTGAGAGTTAGTACTGAATCTATGAAACACACCTGCTGCTTAACTGGCTCTGTGGCATCAGGTGTAAAAGCATTGACACATTTCTGTTTGAGAACAGACAATACTGGGTTTAAATCCAAATGTATGTAACATTTTTAATTAAATGAACAATGCATGCAATCCAAAGACATTTATTATTTATAGTGTTTGTGTTGCTGTGTATTGGCATAGCATAGTGGGTTTAAGCACAGATTACCACAGAGCTGTACCACCACTGACCGCTGATTGACATTGCAGCATAATGCCAAACACAGAGCCCAGAAACTGAAGGCATTCATTGCTTTTTCTGCTTCTCATGTATGTTGTGCATGATTCTATTTTTTGAACAGATTAATGTAGTGAAAATAGGACAGATAGGAAAGTGGTGAAATGGGGAGTTAACAGGGAGAAGAACAAACAGAATGCAATACAGGAATGTGCAGGAGGGAAGTAGCAAAGAAGCATAGCTATCCACTTCCTCAACTGTAAAAAACTGATATATTGAATATTAGCTGAATTTTGATTGTCACCTCCAGAGAGAGAGGGGAGACCACAAAGCAATCATGTTGTATAGCCAGTTGGACCACATCAAGTGTGTCAATAAGAAATGTGTGCAAAATAGAAAACTATGTATGGGATATTTTTTTTTTAGACAGGTACCAATTTATCTTTTGCTTGAGAGAGAGAAGAATGCTAGCAAGGGACATAGATTATCTGCGTCATGCAAGCTGGGTAAGTGAGGAAGCAATTTCAGAAAGACAAAATGTACAAGACAAAAGACAGAGATGGTGATGGACACAACTGGTTGGGGACGGCATGATTGGGGTGAAGGTGGGGACAACCCGGGCCCATGGATATAAAGCTTGGAGACAGTGACATTTGAGTCCTCACCCACAGGACTGTCATCACTGTCACCTTACTCTGCAGGTGGCTAGAGTGCATAATTCCTCCTTCTCCTTCTACTTCAGAACATTAGGCAGAGCAGTCTCTCTGGCTAGCAGATGAGTGCACCAATGGTGTGTTGTGTCACCCTACACACCATCCCCAGCAACTTGCTGCAGGTGATTAAATCACCACCTCCGCCTCTGCTCCTGGAGGGTACCAATGGACTAACCTCTGGATCAGGACTATCTGAGGGTGCAGGTAGTATAGTGGCAGCAGAGTCAGTGCTGCATGTTTGGCTCCCAGATGTGATGGGCGTCAGTGTTGGAGTCGGTGGAATGGAGGCAGGCTGATCCACTGGGCCTGGCCTACCTTGTTGTGCTGTGCAGCATTTAGTGATGTGGTACACATGGATGACATGAACACATTCTGATGATTCATTATCATCTCCTTTTGGCTTATCCTGGTTTGGGGTTGCCACAGCAGAACAACAGTCCACAGAACAATTGGCAGTGGAGTTTTACAGTGCCAAGTTGCCAGCCCAGTGCCCAGCCTTCCACAGAAGGCACACACACACATGCACACATATAATAAAAATTAAAATAAAAAAGACTAAAAATAAAATAAAAAATATTAAAAAAAAATAAAATAAAACAAAAATAAAGAAAATGAAAGAAAGAAAGAAAGAAAGAAAGAAAGAAAGAAAGAAAATGAAAAGAGAGCTAAGGGTTGCACAAGTGTAAAGGCAAAGGCTTTTACACTTTTATCTGTATAGGTTCATAGGTTCATAGGTAGGTACTAGGCTATCTGCCCGAAGGCATTTATAAGTCTAGCCAGAATGTGTTGGCTTTCGCCGCCCCCTTAGATTAGTTCCCAGTGTCTCTGTCCAGTAGATTCACTGAAGTGATCCCGAGGGTAAACTTTCTGTTTCCCATCCACTCATCAAGGTTTCTCTTGAAGAGTGCTAGCAAGGAGCTCTCCCTAATGTAGAATGGAATCTTGTTCCAAAGCATGGGAAGTCTCTGGGACAGGAATCTATTCCTCCAGCATGTCCTATTTATTGTTGTGGTGAGGTTTGGATCCCTAGAGCATGTGGCTCGAGGGGATAAGGTTTTCTTTAGCTGGAGCATGTCCATCAATTCTGGGTTGGACATGGCCTTGTATGTCAGGCAGAGATCACCTCTGAGCAGGTTGTATACAACTGAGTACAGCTGAAGTTTCTTCAGTCGAGCTGCATAGGGCATCTGTTTGAGACCAGTGATCCTCTTGGTGAGGTACTTCTGTGATCTTTCCAGCTGTTGCAGGTGTCTTGTAAGGAACATCCCAAATGGAGCATTGTACTCTATGATGGGTCTGATGAGTGATGAGTAGAGAGGCACAATGACCTCTTTTGATCTTTATGCAAACTCTTTTGTGATTGGGCGGGCCACATAGAAGGATTTTCTAACCACTTTGGCAATGTGATTATCAAGGGAGAGATTACTATCTACTTGGTTCCCCAGATCCCTTATTACGTTTTCCGTATTTAGGGGACTGCCACCTATGTGGCAGTTTGTAGGTACTTTGTTATTTCCAAAGGGAATAACTATGCACTTTTTGGCATTTAGCTTGAGTCACAGTCAAAAATCTTCCCCTGCACGGTTACTATTGCACGGCTCAAAAATTAATAGATCCAACAAAAAAGAAGCCAGCAACTGGAAGCTGTAAACACTAATTTAATTAGTGAAACATATAGGGAATTCCAATAACAAAACAGACCGGTTTCGGCTTTGGTTTTACCTAGCCTTCATCAGTACAAAATCACATAACAATTAAATTAGTGTTTATAGCTTCCGGTTGCTGGCTTCTTTTTTGTTGCATTTAGCTTGAGGCCATGATTTTGACACCAGGTATCTGTCTCAGTGAGACTCTTTTGGAGGATGTCTGTGTCAGCCGGTGAGTCAATTATACCCTTAGTTTGCAGTCATCTGTGAACCTGGTCAGCCATAGTCCTCCTGTGCTTGTCTGTACCTCTGAGAAGTATATGTCGAACAGGAGGGGTCCTAGAACTGAGCCCTGGGGAATGCCACTTGTAAGTGGTTTAGAGTCAGACCTAGCTCTCGCAATTCTCACCATGTGGGTTCTGTCTGTGAGCTAACTGGCAACCCATCTTGTGACATAGGGGTTTATGTTCAGGCTGGTGAGCTTGTCTATAATACCAGAATGGGGAATGGTGTCAAAGGCCTGTACGAGGTCTAGGTAGGCTGTCTGTACCACCTTTTCCTCATCTAAAACCTTTGTTAACTGTCTCAAAGAAGTCCATCAGGTTTAGAAGGCATGATCTGCCCTTAACAAAGCCGAACTGGGTAGGGTCCAGTGTTTGGCGGTTCTCAATGTCTCTGTTAATGAGTTCCATGATGATGCACTCCATAGCCTTGCAGACCAAGCTAGTCAGGTTTATAAGGCAATAGTTTCAGGGGTCTGTTGTGGCTCCACCTTTGTGGAGCAGAATAACCATTGCTGTGCACCACTCTATGGGTATGTAGCCTGTGGAGAGGCTGAGTTTGAACAGTGTGTTTAGGGGAGGGGTTAGTTCATCTTTGAGCTCATGTATGAGGCAGCCTGGGACACCGTCAGGTCCCATTGATGCTGTGTTTTTGGCTTTGGTGAGGGCTATTTTAAACTGATTCTTCTGGTATGGTTATGGGCCCTTTTGGGGGTGAGAGGGGGTGAAGTTTGCACTGAATCTGTCTGCCAGGATGTAGCAATATTGGTTGGTTCAGTGTATTTTCTGGTATTCTGCACTAACTCTGAGCAGATCTGAGCATTGCCACTTAGAGTCTTGACATAGCTGAAGAATGCCTTGTGGTTATCTTTGGAGTCCTTGGCAAGTTTTCTTTCAATGCTCGCCTTGGACGATTTTATGAGGGATCATAGTTTCTTGCTGATACTCATCAGAGATGTCTTCCCTTCTTGGGATTTTACTCTTTTCTGTACTAGTTTCCTCCTTCTATTGTATAACTTGTTTATGGCAGGGGTCCACCAGACTGGTTTCCTTTTCTTGGAGGAGTGATTCTTGGTTTTGCTTGGGATAGCACAATCCATGCATTCTTGTAGGTGCCCGTAGAATGCGTTAGTAAAGGATTTTGCAGCTTGGACAGTGTTATCCTTTAGCATGGGGGCTTTGAAACTTTCCACCTCCGTCTTAAGTAACATGAAGTTTGCTTTTGAAAAGTTTTTCACGGTGGTTTCCTTGTCCAGGGGTGGGGTTGTAATGCGGGTATCCAAAGTGATTTGTTTATGGTCAGATCTAGCCAGCAAGGGATTGACCTCTGGTGTGGAATACCGGTTGCCCATGATGGCGATGACCAGGTCCAGTATGTTGTCACCTCTGGTGGGTGTGTTGACCAGCTGTTCCAGAGCATTTGAGTTTATAAATTCTAGTAAATGTTGGGCAACGGAGTTAGTACTTGAGTAGTTCTCCCAGTTAATGTTTGGGTAGTTGAAATCACAGAATATTAGGGTGTTTGGTAGGACCTTTATGTTACCCAGTGTTTCTAGAAATGTGGAATGGGGGTCCTGGGACATGGTGGGTGATCTGTAGCAAGCTACAATTTGAATTGCAGTTTTGCCCATTGTTAGTTGCATGTGGATAATCTCTGAAGCATTGTTCTGTGCCACTAACCTGGAGGTGTGGTGGGTATCCTTGATGAATATGGATACTCCCCCATCTTTTGTATTTCGGTCCGGGTTCTGTGGCCGAAATGTATGATATGAGTTGTAGCCTGGTAGTGCTGGGGTGCTCTCTGGAGCCTTAAACCAGGTTTCTCTTACTGCACATATATCGATTTTCTCCATACTGAGGAGTGCCTCGAGTGCATGCATTTTGAGGTTTAGACTTCTGGCATTGAGTAGTATTACCCTCCGATTTTTGTTACTTGTGCTATTTACAGCGATGGGTTTGTCTTTTGAGCCTTACCTAAAAAAGGCACTATGGGGGTGGCAAGAGCCTTGGCCATTATTCAAAAGCCTAAGGGTGACAGGTGCAAGCCGTCTTTAGCGAAGCAGCATGGCTTGTCGAGCATGTCATCCCAAGCAGACAGACACTGGATCCCATTTGAATAACACCAGAAACTTAGCCAATTGTTGAAATTGATAATTTTTTCTTTATACCTTTGTATCATTCTTAGTGAGGGCAGGATGCTACTCAGGGTCAAGGTCATACCAGCCTGGGCTACATGATCAGAGTATGCATTAGTTAGAACTGTACTTATAGCATGGACATGTTTGTCAAGGCATTTCACAGGTATACATGACTGGCAATACCTTAACATGGAATGTTCTGTGTTAAGTTTGTAGACATGTTTCAGGAACAGTTCCTTTGATAGCACTTTTAGCATTTCAAAGATGGTTTGCTAGCAAAATGTGTCATTCTGTCTGCTCTTTTGGGGGGAGGGGAACAAAGCTGCATATCTTGTATGGCACACATAAGGACATGTTGCTATTCTTACTCTCCTTTTTATTATTACACAATTCACTCCGTGTTCAACACTTAGCTTTAAAATGCAGCAGTCGCCACAGTTTTAGGTCAAGGCTGACTCTGTCTGACTCAAGCAGTACACAGCAATATATGGGGAGGTAAACGTAGTGAGAGTTGCCTGGCATTAATGTTACTATATCTATGTGTGTAGGAGGAAGTCTTTAGGCCCCTAGGTAGTAAGTGAATGTGTTGTGCATTGTCTCATAGCCAGTACGAGGGTATATTCATGCTTACATCTGCCTACACCCACTGCAGCTGGTGGTTTCCCCCTGACTCCTCATCTACCTGTGGCTGTGGTGACCTTGGCATTGGTGGGGGGATGTGTGCTCATTCAACTTGCTGATCCTACTGAAGCTGTTTTCTCAGAATGATGTTGTGTAGCATGGCACATGCTGTGAATATTTTCAGTACATGTTCATGGATTGTGCTGCAGGGCCCTCCCAGATGTATCTAGGCACTGGAACTGTGAATATTTCTGTTTTGAGCATTTGCCTCATTATGGAGTTCTTTAGTAGGTGTTTGTGTATTTCTGATGGATGTCATCAGCCACAGTTCCCATGCCTAACCTGCATCTCCCAATAAATTACCCTTATGGGATATCCCCCTGGTGAACATCTGGTACAGCTGGGAGATGTGCCAGATATGTGAGTTGTGGCTACTGCCAGGGTTGCCAGCATGCAAGTTCAGGATTATTCCCTTGGCATTACACATGACTCTGCAGTTTATGGAGTGGTATCCCTTACTGTTTTTGTTCCCTGGGTGATGCCTTAAATTCTATATGTGTGCAGTCTATGGCACCCAGTACTTCAGGGTAGTGTGCTACACAATAGTACTCTTGCATATTTCTGGCCCTCTCTTCAGGGGTACAGAGAAAATATGTGTGGCCACTGACATGCTGGAGCATAACATTCAGGAATTGATAGAAGATCCTGGATGCTGATGCCTGTGTCACCCCTAACATGTCACTGTTGGTCTCTGAAAGGTACCTGTAGCTAAGATTCTAAGTGCTACATACCTTTGTCTCCAATGGCATGAGTTCCCCTCAGTTGCCCCTGGCTCTGAGTTCAGAATGACAGAGGTTGCAGAATTTTGATAGTGTGTCCTTATCTATCCTGTAGTGTTGTATAATTTAAATATCACGCAGGTTGTGAAAAGTTAAATGGGGCCCAAAAACTCTTCTCCTTCTTGGCCTAGGTCTATTGGCAGCAGCAGCTGCAACAATGTCTCAGCCTGTTGCACATACAAATGAATTAAAGGAACAGCAGCCCCTAACATTCTTTCTGTGTAGACTCCGTTCAATGGCTGTATCCCAATAGGACTTGGAATTCACAGGGAAAACCAGCACAGCTTGTTCAATAGCTCCCACCATTTTTGTTTGGTTGATTAACATACAATTCAGCTGCTTATGCAGTAATTAGCATGCCACAATGTTCACCTTGTTTATGTGGCATTAAACACCATGTAGAGCTACTTACTGCATCCAAAACTGTACTGCAACATGTCATGCACATGGTGGTAAAGGACGTGAAGGCTTTAATGAATGAATGTTTTTTTTTTTTTTGGTTACTTGTATTCCACAACCTAAATAACAGTTTGACCGGTGCATCTGTCACACATACTGCTAAAAGGACTGATCTACACACAATTCTAGCTGTTCTGAGGGGTGCCTATGCTGTATAGTTTGGCATACTTGTATACATAGTTGCTCTTTTCTAGTGACTGAACTGGTGACCACAGCCTGTGAATTCACGGTGAATGGGTGTCTGTTGTCTGCTGTCCGATGTCTCAGTCTTTGCACTGCTGTTTGCAGATTTTGTCATGCTCTTCAGTTCAATAGTGGTGCTGTATCTGTCTTGAACACCTTGGGTGTTTTTTTAGAAACACCATTATAGCCTAGGTTTACCAACTCAAGTGTAGCTACACATCTGACTGCGACAGTTTTCATTCACCACACCCTGCAGGTCAACATTCATAGTGTATTTCTCCTCAAGTACTTGGGTGTTTTTGTTGCAACACAGTTATAGTCTAGGTTTACTGACACTTGAGCAGTTACAGATTTGATTCCTGTACTTCACATTCACCAAAGCCCCCAGTTCAACATTGGTATTGTATCTGCCTGCAACTCCTTTGTTTTTTTTGTAGCAACACAGTTATAGCCTAGGTTTACTGACACTCATGCAGACACACATTTATTTTATTTATTATTTATTTTATTTTGCATTTGTTTACTGGGATAGTCCAACTGGATACATGTCCATTTTCAACGGAGGCCTGGGGAGAAAAGCTCCAATAGACAATTACATAGATTACACAACATGTTAGATAACATTAGAAAATATAAGTGTTTTGTACAATGGTTTACTAATGTTCCCAGTAGGGACTCACAATCCTCATGGTCTGACACAATTAAAGCAAAAGACTTCTCATTGGAAACAGAGCTAGGTTAAGTAATTAAATGTTACGATACTTATAGATATGCTTTCCTGTTTATAACTTAATCAGGGTTGGTACATGGACAAAGCCAGTTCACTTTGAAATACTGTTTGAGGCTTTTTTTGAAGAGACTTATGGAGGATTGAAGGGTTATATAGTTTAGCAATGAATTCCAGGTTTTGCCAACAAAGTTGGCAAACAGGGATTCACTAGCAGAGTTATTAGCTTTGTGGGTTTGGACCAGTAGTTTTTTGGCTGATCATAGAGATCTCAAGTTGCTATATGGCTTAACAATATTTATAAGTGAGGGGGTATCCTCAGGGTGGTATAGAATTGTGTGCGCTATTAAGAGCTGATTGAATTGAATTAAGCTTGGCAGTTCTAGCCACTCTAGTTGTTTCAGGTTCTGGCAGTGATGGATTCTATAGGTGGAGTCAGTGGCGAATCTGGCAATATGGTTGCAACTATGGGAGAACTTACTCAGTTCAGATTTTTGAGGTATGAGAGTACAGGAGAGACAAATATAAGAGTAAAGATTAGGTGTGACTGGGCAATTGCAGTTCTAGCCAGTGGGGTTAAAATGTCTTGTTTCTATACAGTGATCCAAGCTTCTTATTGATGGCCTGTATGGTTTTGTTGACCTGTAGGTCAAATTTAATATTATTATCTATGATAACCCCTAGAAGCTTGGTATGGTTATCTGGGGAGATAGTGGTACCATTGTTAGACATGACAGAGAATGAGAGTGTGGTGGTTCTAGTAATGGGGGTGAACAGTAGAAGTTTAGTTTTATCGGAGTTCAGCAGTAGGTGTTTTTTGGTGAGCCAGTTTTCAATAGTGCTAAATGTATTTTGGGTTAAGATTTGCAGTTCAGATGGGAAGGTGGCTGAGCAGATCAAAGTTGAATCATCTGCATATTGAATGCAGGTAGCTTTAGGGATAGCAGTGTGAAGGTTATTGATGAAAATAGAGAAGAGTAGTGGACCTAGTATGGAGCCTTGAGGGACACCAAGTGTGAGAGGTAGCTGGCTGGACAGTTTGCCCTGCCATAATACTGCCTGTTGTCTACCAGTCAGGTAGGACTGGAACCACTGGATTGCGTGCTTATTGAGGGAAATTGACTTTAGAGAAAGAATGAGAAGTTCATGATTGACCATGTCAATGTCTTCTGATAGGTCAAGAAAGAGGGCAGAGGATAGCCTGTTGTCATTCCTGTTTTGGTTTATGACATTAGTAAAGGAAAGGAGGGCTGAGGTGGTGCTATGGTGTGGCTTGAAACCATGCTGGGAGTTGGATAGTAAGTTATTCTGTGTAAGGTATTGCATTAGCTGCTTCTGTACACATTTCTCCATTATTTTGGCTAGTGGGGAAAGAATGGCAATGGGTCTATAGTTGGATAGTTCTGTAGAACCTCCACCTTTATGGAGTGGGATGACATGGGATATTTTCCAGAGGGAGGGGATAGCACTTTCGGAAAAGATTCTGTTGATCAGGATAGGTATGTGATATGCAATGGCATCTGCAGCTATTTGTAGGTACTCTGCAGGGAGGAGGTCAGCAGAGAGGGTGGTAGGTTTTAGTTTTTTTATGTTTTTTGATAAAACTAGTGGGTATAGGTTGGAAGATAAATTGGGGGTGATTAGTGGGTAGATTAGAGATGAGGTTTAAGTTTTTAGGGGTCAGTTGATTTGCTGAGTATTGGATTGCTTCGGTGAAAAAGTTATTATAAGCACCAGCTATGGTCTCTGGGGAACTATGGGTGCGGTTAGCTAGGCTTGGGGTGGTAGAATGACCTGGATGAATAAATTGATTTAAGCCAGTCCAGAACTTTTGAGGGTTGTTTTGTTTTTTTTTTTTTTTTGTAGATTTTGGTAGAAGCTTTTTTATCTAGTAGAATAGATTTAATTGTAACAGTTCAAATTCAGCACACCCTGAAGGTCTACATTGATACTGCATCTGTCTCTAACTCCTTGGGTGTTTTTGTGGCAACACAGCTCTAGCCTAGATTTACTGACACTTGAGCATATACACATTTGATTGCATCAGTTCACATTCAGCACACTCTGCAGGTCAACACTGGGATTGCATATGTCTCCAACTCCTTGAGTGTATTTGTAGCAACACATTTATAGCATAGGTTTATTGACACTTGAGCAGATACAAATTTGTTTGCAGCAGTTCATTATTACCAAGCATATTCACAATGGTTTGATTTTCAAACTACTGATTGCTGATTGTTTTGGTAGATAATGCATACAGTTGTACACATACAGTACTGTTAATAACAGATATATTAGCTTCTCATATGCCAGCTGTGTTGACTGAACATATCAAATTGTTTTCACTGTTATATGTATTATACTCATGTGTGTTCAGACAATTATCATGCTGCGTCTCTCAGATGTCTGTCATATGGCTTGTCTATCATCCACAGTATTGTCATATCACATTCTCCTTATTTTAACAATGACACTTTGTGACTGCTCATATAAATCATTGAATGCAGACAGTACAATCTGCACATATGAACCTTCATACTATTCTACAAAACTAATGACCCATGTGGGTGTGATTAAGCATACAGAATTGTTCATAAAAATACTGACATCCTTTTTTATGAAAAGGACATTTAGGGCCACAGGTAGCTCTATCCATAATGGACATGTTTCAGTCCCTTTGTAAATTTTTTTCATAATCATATTTTGTTGCACTATGATATCTGTGGATCTGTTCTGCATGATAGACATTTGTTTTTCTTTTCTCTTGTGTTTTGCAATTTAATCTTTACAGAGCATGGGATCTCTCAATGTTCTCCAATCCAAAGATGATTATGAGCGCATACCAGGTCACTGCCAGAGTCTTCCAAGGATGATGGTGGTGATGATGACAGTGACAATGTAGTGGAAGTGGAACCTGAACCTGCCCCTGCTCCTGCTCAAGCTATCATGCCTGTGCCTTGGAGAAGATGCCAACACAACCGGAATCCAAATGATTACCAGTAGGAGATCTGGGAGGTCATGACCAATGTGTTCCAAACACAGATTATTGATATTATGGGGTCCTTCTTTGAATATATGGCATTGGCTATGTGGGACTCATTCAGGGTGACAGCTCATAAGGTCATTTGGGAGTCTGAGCTATATTAGCCTGGTCACTCCAGTCTATAAGTATTGCATGTGAGCTCTACATGTGTTATGCTGCCAACATTGTGATTGCCATTTCATAGACTGGACTGTATATGCAGTGTTGTACATGCATACCATGTATCTGTCATGCTTATGTGTTACTGTCATGTGACATTTACTTTGGTTTCAACGTGTGCACAACACACATTAACACATTACACATTCCTCCCACATTCAACTGTCCATGCATTGTGGTAATTAACCTGCAGACAGTGCTACAAGAGGTAGCCTATAAACATGTGTGTTAACGGGGTGACTGACAGACAACATATGTTGTCCATGCTCGGTAACAGTGTGATATGTCTCAGATTTCTATGCTGCCATATCAGTTATGTGCAGCATATTGAAATATCATTCCCCATGTGTTTTGGATGACAGTTGTCAGGATGTCCCACTGTCATGATGTGCTGTTGAGTTTCATGGGTTGGGAGAATTGATGCCATATGGGATGATATGGAAGTATATCCTGCGTGTGTGCAGTTCTCCTTTTTAGACTGCATCAAACAGCAATGTAGCATTAATCTGTATACAGTGTTACAGAAAACGTGGTTTAACAGTACATTACCCTGTGTTTGCTGTATGTAGTATTTCCACATCCATTATGTACTGACATTAGTTTACACCATCCAGAAATAGTTGTATACATTAAGTAAATGTACCTGTGTGCACATAGATACATACTGAAATGCAAATGTACCTTTCACATGTGAGCATTCACTGAGTAACTGCTGATGCACTGTAATTATGCTCACAGGAGTTTTGTGTGCTCTATAATGAGCAGGGTAGTTGACATACTCCTGTGTTTCTTTATTTGACATTTTCATGACAGTATATGTGTATATGCTTGCTTACCTATGCATGCTAATGTGACATGATTGTAGAGTAATGTGTATGTCCATTTGTGTGTGTTATACATGTCCAATTCTGTAGACATCAGCAATCAATTCTGTCATTTGACATACATTTTCCATTTGGGTAAATCTATTTCTGTGTGGCTTTTACAGTACCATGTGTGCTGTAGACATGCATTTGTATTGTGTCAACTTACCTTGTCCTGTTTTACCCTGATGTGGGTCCAGGTTATTCAAACCCATCTTACCCTCCTATTTCACTGTTATTTTTTGCAGGTATGTTTGTCTTTCTTATAACTGACTACCATTTCCATGTATTAATTTGACATGGTGTATATGAGCCACATGTATGGACATTTTGCAATGCAGGATATGTGCTCACAATTTGCTGGCTAATGCTAGTAATACATCTTGTTGGCCTTATGCTTCTATTTTGCTCAGTGTAGTTTTTTTAACATCCATGTGCACAACCTGCTATATTTATTATGCTCTACTGTTACATTTTTGAACATATTATTACATGTAACTATAGTGTTTAAAGGAGATCAACCTAGATACCTTTTTAAAAATAAACCTAACCTCAAAAGATTATTGTGCTATCAAACAGCTACAATGAGAAAGAAACACCATACAGGAACATCTCCCTGTGGTAGGTGTAATTATTGCTCCTATATAAATATAACAGACAAATGTGTGCATCCTGATACAGGCAAAATCTACCATTTCAGGGTTACAGCAGACTGTAATACCATGCATGTGGTATATTTGGCATTCTGTCAGTACTGCTCTTCCTATTATATAGGCAAAACTGATAGGGCTCTTCGAGATAGAATAAGGGAGCATCTGTATGCTATTAGCGTAAAATATCATAACAATGCTTTAGCTAAACATGTACAATTATATGGTAAAGAACATACTTTTAAATTTATGGTCATTGATATTAACCAACCAACTGTAAGAGAAGGAAATGTAAGAAATACTACAGAAAATAAAGAAATAACTTGGATAATTAGAATGCGGGCAGATAAAGGCAAAGGCCTTAATTAAAGAGCCTCAATTAAACCTGTTTTAAGAAATAGATCAATTAATATCAGGTAAAGAGAGCTATATATTATAAGCCACCAAGTATTTTAGCTCCTTTAGTCTTTACTGTTTTAAAGTACTAATCTATTATATCTAACATTCAAACAAAATTACATCCTAGTCTGGTTATTAGTTATAGGGAGAATTTACTGTATGCATTTCAAGCAACATCATAAGAGATTTAGATTATTATATTATACAGACAATGTATTGCAGCTATTCATATTTGATATAGCATTAAAATTATCTGCAATACATACCACATATATATATATATATATATATATATATATATATATATATATATATATATATATATATATATGATATTGAATTATTTGAATTAATATAATTAATAAAAACTAGCATCTAATATCCTTTATATTTACTCAATGGTCATTTAGGAAGTTCCATTAATGAATTTTCATTATAATTTAATATAAACATTACTCTCATATTTGCATATTTTTAAAAAAAAATACTTCCACAGTCTTTTGAATATTTGTTATCATGCATACGGAAAGCATGATTTTAATGCTCTAAAAATAGTCAGTTATTAGAATGTTCGATATAAAAAAAATGTTGGTGTTGTGTGGAAAATTTGTTTATATGTATTGTTTTCACTTTATAACCCATATGGTTATAAGGACTTGTGAATGAATCCACCTTAAGCCTACATTTTACACTTGTCCTTAATATAGAATGGGACCATGTTTAACCATTCTTTATGGGTAAATAGGCTATTACTTTTTGGTGCTTATGTTTATATATATTTTTCATGTATCATTCAATACAACAGTGCTTAATGTTTTTTAATTCACTTGGAGGTAAAGTTGGATAGCGCAGGTAAACTGATATTTGTGTTTAGAATTTTTAGTAACCATAGAAACATTGGGTTTGAGTACTCATTTTCAACCCACAGGCGAGATGATCACGTAATTTTAGAGCTATGGTATTATGTACATTACTGTAGAACTCAATCCTGATGTCTTACTAAAATGTTAATGGAAATTGTAGATGGGTTGCATGATCTGCACTCAGATGGATATTGTTAATATTTATTATATTGCTACATCTGCAACAAATGTTGAGGTAGCAGTACGCTTATACATCTGTAGCAAATAAATATAATAACAGTAGCATATATTTCTGCTACATTATAACGTACTTTAGCAAGCCTCACATAAACTGTGATGAGAGTTAACTGATATGAGAGCATTCGCCTTTTGTAAGGAAGGTGCTTAAATGTATTACAAGCTTTAGTAACAGTTTTACAATAGGTTGGCATATTTTTAAAAAGTTAATAGGATAATTGATGCCTTATCACATGATTACTATTTAAGTAACTGTTTGTTCATTGTGAAAAATTTTATGGTCTGATGAAGCAAATGTGGAAGCGCTTACCGAATAAACGTTTTTATTTTGTTTTTTACAAAAAGAAGTTAGACTGGATTTTTGTCAAGCTGGTGGTTGCCTACTGCTGCTTTGTGCTTTTGGACTATATTATTACATGTAATTGGTGTATGTATGTGTATCAGTCTTGCTTTCATTTACATTCCATTTATGCCACTGACAGGCATATATTCACATCTATACCTGTGTGTTGACTTTGACATGGCATATGTGCGTAACATATACATGTTCCATTACACATTTGTTTGAGTTGTGTATACCTACATGTGTATGTAGCAGCCTTTCTTGCTCTTCTGCAGTACTTCTGTTTGGCACTGTGCTTGACTGTTTGCCTTAAACATGCATGGTCATATGTTTGAGTTTGTCCTCTGGTGGAGTTGTCTACCATTGTTAAACCTGTATTTGCTCATCTGCAATGTTGCTTGGCTTATACCTGCACTGCTGATGCACTAGTTGGATATGTGTATATTTATTGAATGTGTAGTGTGATCCTACTTTATTCCCCTGAACACACATCCAACATTGGTTGAACACATCCAGGTATGACTGCCATACAGTTTGCAACATGTTGTAATGTGATAGGTAGATATGTTTTTCTGCATTTCAGCATGGCTGATATGCTTCCCCACCTTGTTTGCCAACTTTCCATCGCCCATGTTGTGAAATGTGCTGTCTGTGTAACTTACCTGTTCTTACTGTTTTTTTCCAAACTTTGTCTGTATTTTGTTGTGCAATTTGTTCTATGGGTATACCTGCTGTGATGACCTTCTCCCCCTCTTTCCCTATGTTTCCCTTTCCTTCTATTCTTAAAAAAATGGGGGATTTTTCCTACTAAAAAGAAAATATTGCCCATGGTCCTCTGACTTTCTTGCAGATTTTCCTATTCCAACATCCCTCTTGTTTGTCCCTCTTCTTCACCCATACACCACCTCTTCTTTTCTGTCTCCCACTTTCCTTGGTTATGTGTTACTTGTGTTCCCACACAAGTTGTGAACCCCTTGTTAGCAAATGTTAGCCATGGTGATGTGGCCATGATTGCCCTTCACCTTTAATTATTTTATTAGAAAATTTACAGCTTTCATTGGAATCCATAAATCCATAGATAAATGGAAAGTGCAAATTGGAATAATGATTTAGACTTATTTATGAAATATCTACACTTGTTACATTTGCCAGAAGAAAATACTAGAGAACTTCTAACCCTAATAACCACACAAGAAATTGAGATGCATATAAGGCAGAAAGCTGGAAATGTATGGAACAAACTTAAACTAGTATTAACTTCCACATGGCTTAATCTTTTTAATGTAGTTTGAAACATAAAAAGATACCACACTCATGGAAGCAAGTAGTATTTACTGCTATTTTGAAAGAAGAAGGGAAGGATCCAAGTACTCACATTTCATAGTAGATCAATTTCTTTCTTAGGGACTGATAAAAGGAAGACCAATGTGGTTTTATGAAAGACAGGCAAACATTTCACAATATATTGAGAAGACAAGTTATATATGAGGATGCAGAAGAAATGAATAAAAGTGTGGTATTGTTATCACTGGATGCTGGGAAGCATTTGACTAGTACACTGTGTTTATTTATAGGAAGTATTGCATATGATGGGGTTTCCAGAAAGAATTGTATCCCTGCTATAAGTGAATTATAGGAGACTGACTGCCAGAGTTAAAAGCAATATAAGGTTATCTGAAGAATTAAAAAGAAAGAGAGAGAGAGAGAGACATAATAAAGGGTATTCATTGTTACCACTTTTATTGGTAATTTACTCTGTGTCTCTGGCCCAAAAGATCAAATAGCCTGCAATTAAAAGTTGAAATTGAGGAAGTAGGGGAAGAAAAAAAATATCCCATATGTGAATGGAGTAATATTGTATTTCACAAATCCTGAAAGATATGTAGATTACTAATTTAGCACTCTTAGGCATTACACAGGTATTGCAGGTTATAAAATAAAAGAGGATAAGACAAAAGCACTTTAGAAAAATTATGCCCCCAACTTGGAACCTCAAATGTGGGAAAGTATTTTTTAAGATTTGCCATAAGGTCATGAAAATTTTGAATAATTGTATGGAATATTTCTGTACCCAAGAGAAACTAAATAAGATATGTCCAGAAGGAAGTAGTAATTGGAGGTACAAGAATCAGGTCAAAGCAGGTTGGGGACATATATTTTGGACTTGTGAGAAATTGCAGGAATGTAAAACAGATTTATTTGCTCTGACCGAGCAAGTAAGAAGGGAGCAATGTGAGGTAAAACCCATAAATTATCATCTAAACTGGCTTGGAGGAGACATACTCTAAGCAAGCCTTGATATCAGACTTATTGCTAATAGTAGCAAAAAAGTACCAACTAGAATTTGGAAACAAAATCACAAAGCTACTATACAGGAATTTAAGAAGTTAACTGGAGAAATCCAAAGTAATGAGGGAGAGAATTAATGAAAATATGTGCCCATATACTTCATAAAAAGAAATGGGAAGTATGGGGAAGGATATTAATAGAGATGAACTGAAACAGGGATACTCCATTACGAGTAAAATGGTAAAAGGATTGTATGTAACATTAGATAGTCTATTCTGTACTCAGTAAGATAGAGGTGACCACATTTTTGAAGGTTATGTTTAGTTTTCCTTTTATGTAAGTATTGTCTCGGTTTATATTGTAACTCAAGGTGCTGGGCTGGATCCACATGAAAATGAACTGACTGCCAGGACCTTAAATGCATCACACATGTAGATTTTTTTTAACTGTTAAATAGACTGGTTCATAATAATAATAATAATAATAATAATAATAATAATAATAATTAGAATTTTATATATATATATATATATATATATCTATATATATATATATATATATATATATATATATAAACACACACACACACACACACACACACACACACACACACACACACACACACACACACACACACACATTAATAAAGTATTATTTTAAAGAATATTTAAAAACAAAAAAACAGAATGACGGAGAATTCCAAGATGGTGGTCGGCTAGTTAGCACCCTACCCACGAGCTCCTACCGTTAATTTTTATTTTTTATAGCCTTAAGTGTTTCTAAATGGATGTAATTATTACTCGGTGATACAAGAGACTAATATAACTTATCCGAAGTTAATTGGTGGTCTGTTTTCTGGCAAAAACTGTATTTTTTTCCTGTTTATCCTGTTTCTGGGACAAGGAGTACGAGTTTTCAAGAGGCCTGTGTGAGAAACTTTGTGCCTGACAGGATTTGCGCTTCTGGTATTTGGCGCTCCTTATTTCTGTATTGTTCATCGGAATTCAGTCATGTCAGAAAGTGCGGAGAATATGGATGCCCAGAATTCTAAGGCAAAAATCTCCTCAATCCTTTGTCCTGAGAAAGATAACACATGTAAAAGGCAGAGAACTTCAAAAACTGCTCTGGATAGTAGTTCCTCAGGTAATAAAACAAATGCCAAAACAACTGAACCAAATCTTCATATCAAGATTTGAAAGTTCGCTTCAACCAATTCAGGATGCTGTCCAGCTTATTTCTGACCAAATGTCTGGTCTTACTAAATCTATTAACCAGTTAGTACAGAGAATGGACACATTAGAGCAAAAACACAAAATAATGACTTTAAAATTAGTCAAGTGTCTGATATTACAAAAACAATTCTGTGCTTATTGAGGAATTACAAACTAAACTAACAGATCTGGGCGAGAAGCCATCGTAATAATATCATTATTAGGGGGCTACCTGAAACATATGATAACCAAAACCTTATTTCAATCTGTGGACAGATTTTCAGTGCACTTTTGGGTCCGAGTATTACTGCTGATAAAATAATAATTGAAAGGGCGCATAGAGCAATTAGACGCAGACAGGATTCACAAATCCCTCGCATCATTTATACAAAACTGTTGAACTTTCAGGATGCAAAAACATTTTACAGTCAGCAAAGAAGCAAAAAACATTGTTATGGAACAGTCATAAAATTACTTTTACTCAAGACTTGCCACATCAAATAAAATTGAGTAGGCAGAGGCTAGCTCCCTTCTGTGCTGATTTAATTAAAAGAAATATAAGGTTTCAGATGAGATACCCGAGTGTTCTTTTATTTACATATAAAGAGGTTAAGTACTCAGCGAGTGTTCCGTCGGAAGCTAAAGAAGCTTTTATTAAAGCCTTTAACTCTTACCCAGTGGTATGAAAAGGTTTTTGGTTATCTTTCAGTTTGCTTTACACTATCGTTGTGAAGAAATGCTGTTCTCCTACAAGTGCTGAATTGTGCAAATGTTTTTATGCGAGTAATATTTTGTTCAGCATGTGTGGTTGTTCAAAGACTATTTTTTTTTGTGACTGTTGAGGCTTATTTCTGTCAAATATGCTAACAAAGTAAGTAAGCCTTGCTGTTGGCTTAACATTGTTTCTGTTATGGCGTGAGTTCTTGGTTAAAGACCATATCTGAACTATTAAGCGGGAAAATTGGGTAGGAGATAGAAGAATGTATGACTCTGCAGATGCCAGTAAGCGTCAAGATGTTCTGGAATTTGAGACTGTACAGGTGTCTTGATTTGTTCGGAAGAATATTCTCCTGATATATTTCCTCTTTGTGGTTCTCTGTGAGTATTATGGCTCTCATCTAACTGTAAGAAGCGGAACCTTTGCTTGTGATACTGTTGCTGAGATGCTGATGTGCTCCACTTCAAGAGGTGTCCTACAGTGAATGTTCATTGTTCTGGACTTCATTCTAGAGACATTTAAGAAACAGCGATATAGTTTAATATATATTTAATGTATTACTTGTTAATGTATGCCTTATTGCATGATGTATTGGTCGGGTTTACATGAACCATTTAGGTTATATATAGATTCTAGTTAGATAAGTTAATTTTTTTTTCTCTTTTATTTATGGCTATTCTCATTATTCGGGATATGATCTCGTGGGGGTGGTATATATGGGTTCTAACATAGCTGGGTCTTGGAAACATAGTGTGCTGTATATATGTACATATTGTTGGAGTTTTAGTTTGTTACTTAATTTTTATTTAATCCTTTGTTATAACAAGAAATATTATGCTAACATTTTATTAGCTTTACAGTCGTACGATATATTATCTCCTTCCATTAACATTGAGGGGTGGGTAGGCACTGGGGTGGTATGGAAGGATTCTTATTGCTGTCGTATTTTGTTTCTTTCCTTGTCCTTTTTCTATGCTTATTATCGTCATTTTATGATTATAGATAAAGGACAGTATGGAAAATATAGGAGAAGATTAAAATAAAAGTCAGTTATGTATTTACTAATAAAAGTGAGCGCTTTTGGTTTTTACACAGTCTCGTATTTACTCTCTTAGGTTTTTCCTTTCTTTTACAATAAATATATACTAGTCCCAACTAAGTTTATTGTATTATGACTTTATATATAGATTCGTGGAATGTTAGAGGGTTGCAAAATAGGTCTAAAAGGGCGCTTATTTGTCACCTGATTCTCAAATCATATGCGAATATATGTTTCCTTCAAGAAACACACCTGTATGATAGCGATTGGGCAGGAGTGAGAGAGAAGAAATGGGTGAAACTTATTATTTCTTCAGGTAATAGTTGTAATGCTAGAGGTGTAACGATAATTATCAAAAAATCTTTTCAGGGTACCATACTTAATATAAGATCTGATGTAAATGGCAGATGGCGTTTTTTCACATCTCAATTTCCTAATATTAATAAACCTATTATATTTTTTAATTTATATGGCCCATGTTCCCAGCAATATATCTTTATTACAGAAATTCATAATATTTTGGCAACCTTTAAAGATCATTATATTATAGTTGGGGGTGATTGGAATGCTGTGATTGACCCTATTGTTGATCGTTCTAATAAAACTTCCTATTATTGGTACAATACTCAATCCTCATCTGCCTTGGAAGATTTGATGTTTGACCTTAGTCTTACTGACCCTGTTTCTTTAAAAGACCAAATAACGAAAGAGGAGCTATACACTTATTATTCAAAATGCTCCAAATCTTGGTCAAGATTAGACTTCTTCTTAATCTCGAATTTTTCACTCACTTTGATATTGCTCTATTCTTGGATCCGAGATCCGTATCTGATCACTCTAAGATTTCGATAAACATTAATCCTATTCATAAAAAAATTTCCCCTCTAAACATAATAATTGGACACTTAATAATAATTTACTCCATAATAAAGACATTATCCAGGAAATTACTGAAATACTATCTAATCTTACCCTTAGTCTGGATAGTTCTGATATACCTTTGGATATACAATGGGCAGCTTGTAAAGCGTATATGAGAGGTATTTTAATTAATAAAGCCTCTTTTCTTAAAAGGAAATATAAGGATAAAGAAACTGAACTTACGAATAAACTACTTGTACTAGAAAAACAACAAAAATAATTGTAGATCCCAAGAGAGATGATTTAATAAATGACTTACAATCCCAATTACTTCAATTACATAAACAGAACCTAACCATTTTTGAACAAAGGATGATTGCTACCTACTCTGAATGGGCACAAACTCCATCTAAATTTCTTGCAAAATTAATTAGAAACAATCAAGAACCTCCTAAGATATCTCGGTTGCACTTTGATAATAAGATTTATAACTCTGATCAAGAAATAATACAACTTTTTTCTAACCTTTTTTCTGACATATATTCTAACGGAAATACAAATAGTTCTACGCATACAAATATAATTGAGTTTTTTAACTCTATTAAATTCCCCTCCATTAGTAAAAATCAAGGAGAATTGCTTTCAGCCCCTATAAGCCTACAAGAAATTCAAGACGTTATCTCGAATCTCAAGGTTGGAAAATCACCTGGCCCTGATGGGTTTACAGCCGAATTCTTTAAAACTTATAAATTATTGGTTTCTTCTATATTATTAAAAGTATATAATTATGTAATAAAACATGGTATCTCAGACTTATATTGGAATACTTCGAGAACAATTTTAATCTTAAAAAATCAAAAGGACAAATCAGATCCGCACAATTATCGTCCCATTTCTTTAATTAACATTGACATAAAGATTTTAGCCTCTCTTTTAGCTAATAGACTTAGAAAAATTCTTCCTTCTATAATATCCATGGAACAATCGGGCTTTATGTCAGGTAAACATACTTGGGATAATACCTTAACTCTAGATTCATTAATGCATATACTGAAGAAAGACAAAAATCCAATTTATGCCTTGATAATAGATGCGACGAAGGCTTTTGATAGGGTTAACTGGATGTTTCTTTTTCTTTCCTTATCATATTTCAACATTCCCTCTTCTTTCATAGACATGATTAAAGTTTTATATAATAACTCCTCGACTTGCCTATGGATAAACAAAATTTTATCAAAACCAATTCAATAACTAATGGTACTAGACAGGGTTGTCCGCTATCTCCTTTTCTTTTTAATATATTCATTGAACCCTTATTTCTTTATATAAAATCAAATACATTCCATATGATTCCTAGAGTAATAAAGACTAATGTTTCTTTGTCAGCTTTTGCTGATGATTTAATCATTTATTTTCAACTTCCTAACACTGATCTTCATAAGATTGTATCTTCCATTGAGGTCTTTTCTAAAGTTTCAGATTATCAAGTTAATTTTCAGAAATCTCACATTTTTCCTATAAATCCTCAGGGACACAATTCAAAGTATTTTCCTTTGTCTTCTTTTAAAATTACTTTTGATATCAAATATTTAGGATTTTCTTTAGTCATAATCTTTCATCTACATTTCAAAATAATCTCCTTAAATCCTGGTCCAAAATAACTCTTGATATTCTTAGATGGCAGAAACTGAAATTATCGCTTTTGTCTAAAGCTGCTATAATTAAAATGAATATTCTGCCTAAAATTCTCTTTCAATTCAATGCTGTAGATCAGGTAATACCTAAATCTTTTTTGTCTAAAATATGTAGGGATTTAGCTAAATTTATCTGGTATCCAAAATCTGTGAGAATTGCATATGATAAACTAATTATTCCTAAATCGGGGGGAGGATTGGGACTTCCAAATTTTCAGTTATATTACTTCATTATTGCGGCAAGTAGGTTATTATGTATTTCTAAATTTAAATTAGGAGACTACAATTCTTATCCTCTCTGGTCTAAAATATGGTTTCAACATGTTACAAGCTTGAATTTAAATCCGGAAACCCTCCCTTTTCTCTTAAATGATTCCTTAAAAAATCTCAAACTTTCAAATAATTTAAAACATAAGATTATTATTTTTCAAAATTTAATGAAACTTATAAATTTAGATAAAACCTTTCCCTTACTTCAACCCTTACATCTAAATCCTAATATTACAATTAATAATCTTCCTGTTAATCTTTCTAAATTCCGGAAATTAAAAACTTGGTGGTCTGGGATATACTCAAACATAATAAGGAATCATTATCTAACCTATGTGTGATTTTGAAGATAAATAAAACTTATATATCGTTAATTAGACAATTGAGAGATATTATTAAACTTAGATTTATACATCTTTTGGATAATGGACAAAATATACCCTTATTAGAATCTGGTTTGCATAATCTTACTCTACCCAAGAATATGATTTCTAATTCATATAAACTTATATCGTCTATGATAAATAATAGTCCATGTCTTTTTTCAAACTATTGGAATAATTATCATCCTCTTCTTTCACATAATCAGAAACTTTTGTCCATAAAGAATACTGTCAATTTTTTCCCCCTTTAAGAATCTTTTTTGCACACAATTAATGATTAACAATAATACATATTTTACTCCAGCTAGATTAGCAAAAATTGACCCCAATAAATCTTCTTCCTGCCCTTGCTGCTCAGCACCCTATGCTGATCTATTTCATATTTTTTGGTCTTGTTACCATACTCACAAACTATGGACTTCGTTAAAGGTCCGTCTTCAAAAAATGGGATACCACAAATCGACCCTTTGTTGGGAGTTAGCCATCCTTCACATACCTATGTGTACTCTTTCTTTATTTGATACCCATGTTTTGGTTTTTATATGTTCTCTCATGAAATTGTACATCTCTAGAAATTGGTTGGACCGTACTAAGCTTTGTTGGAATAACTTTAAAACATTGGTATTTACTTACATGGCTGCTCACAAATTCATTAATAAGAGTCCTAAGAAGAGGGCCCTGTTTCTAAAAATTTGCTCCAAAGTCAATACACTTCTCCTTATTTCTAGTTGATTAATTCAGTGGTTTGTAATTTAATTCTAATATCTAGTACTATTTAATTCCTGCTATATTATATTTTTCTTTGTTACGACAGCTTGTGGGGAAGATTGTTGAAAATTTGTGATTTCTATTAGTATACTGTGTATTTTATTTATCTTGTTATTTTTCTTGTTATAATTTAATTGGTTCGGTTTTTATTGTATTAAAATAAAAATACCAATAAAAAATTTTTTTTTTGAAAAAAAAAAAAAAACAGAATGACAAAGAAGCTGAAAAGTAAGGTGTACAAACAGTGGGGAGACCATTTCTACTATATGGTACAAAAACCTGGGCAGCAAAGGCAGAGCAGAGGAGAGACTAGAGGCATGAGGAAGATGTACCTGAGATGGGTGACAGGATTCACTCCACAGGACAGAAATAAGTGCATCAGAGCAGAAGCCCCAGTAGCTCCAGTTGCAGAGAAGGTCAAAGAAAACAGATTATGGTCAATCAGGAACATGTGCAGGAAAGTAGAAGACAATCTGATAAAGAAGATTTGAGACAGACATGAAGAAGAGAAGAGGAAATGTGGGCATCCAAGAAAGAGATGGATGGATTGTGTGAGAGAAGATCTTTAACAGTCAGGCATGATTGTTGAAGAACGTTGAAGATCGGCATTGAATCAAAAGGCATGGAATGCCTTAAACTTAGGTATGCAGCAATTTGCTGTCATAAATCATTTCCAGAATTAATTCTGTACCTATCTACTTGACTTGTGGTGGTACAGTTGTAAACCCAAGAACTGTGATCCACATATGTGCACAGTGGGCAAAGAGCTATCTAGCATAAAATTAACACATTTTATATTTCTTCATTCCATTCTCATGAAGTTCCTCAGAGTTTCATTCTTCATGACAAGCAGTCCCACCACTTTGCCTAGTCATCTCTCTACTGTTCCCTTTGAGACTTTTTCAGGCAACAGTGACATGCTAGTTGACTTATCCAGCTGCTTCACTGCATAAAACTTTGCATTTACTTTTCATTTCAGGCAGGTGGGATTAGGAGTTTTACCAAAGTGACCATGAGCCTTCATTCTTATATTTAGCTTATTAAATAAACACAGCAATATTCACGTGCACACACACACACACACACACACACACACAAACACACACATGAAAAAAGCCACCTTTCTTATGGAAACATGCAGCAACACACTCTTAATGGTGCTTAGTTTAAATTTGCTGTTCTTCAATCGCATAGCTAGTTCTGGACCATTGTTAAGAAGCACTTATCAAAGGTTGTATGCAAACAGGTAATGTAGTTCATTCTGTAATACTGTGTTTTAGAGAGCAGCTAAACTGGATTTCCATTATAATCTATTTGGTTTATGTTCCAGAAACTCCTATTTGTATGACATTTTAACAGTTTGTATTTTCTGTGCCCAGTTTGCATAATTGAAACACTAACCAACTTAACTGACAAAGTCAGCCTGATACAATTGAAAAAATATAGATCAATACAGTAAAATGGTTTGTGCTATAAGTGAATTAAACTCATCCAGTATTTATAAAAGGCAAACATTTCAGTAGATTTAACATACTGTAAAATAACTAAGTCTTAAAAGAGAAGCAATTCCACATATTTAGCTATGTAACTTTTTAGTAAGCAAAAACTGTTTCTTACAGTGACTGAACTTTCCTATAATCTTGATAGCCAATCTATCATAAAATAAAGTTGGTTGTTGCACTGTAATATAGTTTAGCATACGATAACATTCAATCCAGAATACAATTAATTTAAAGCCGATGGGATATAGGAAAGTGATGTTTTCCAATATTGCAGAGAAGCAAAATAATAACATAAAATGGTGTGCTACAGAAGATAGGAAAACAAGATGGGACAGAGAATATTAGTGAAGAAGTAAATGACTGCAATTTTAAATTTAGAATCACTCTTAATGACATGACTTCTCATTATCATTATTAGTACATTTTAACAGCCAGAACATGATTTTAAAGATGTATTATATCTGTTTTGCTGTTCTTCATTGATCCGTATATAGGTGTTTCACTGATGTAGCTAGTCTCACTGAAACATCTTTGTAAATGAATCATCCTGTTATGATTGTGCATGTGTACAAGCCAACACAAAAGTATTCTTGGTGGATATGGTGCAACGCCTGAAGTTCTATTCATTGTAGGTTTCACACATCTTGCACCTTAAACAAACCATGAGCCAGTTTGACATATTGTCCATCTGAGTTATAATTTTCTTTTTAAAGTAAGTGGTGGTGCCTACCTCCTTACCACCTTTTTGACTTTTCAGAAATATCCAGATATGTATCATAGATAGCATAGTATTTTTTCTGTATTTTTTATATACATTCATATCTTATAGCTAACATTGCCCACATAAGTTTAAATGTTGTTCTTAGTATATGGTTTGAAAATAATGTGACAAAGATGACCATTTAGAAATGCATATTGTGCCATTGCATACTTTTTTCATAGTATACTTAATACTTCCAAAACCAGAGATAATCATAAAACATGAGTCACCATATATCTAAAACAGGTATACTCCATCTGCACCAATCAGAAGAGGATTATTTGCACATCTTAGAAAATTTAAACAGAATTTAAAAACCCGCATGCAAAATCTTCCATGTAAAGTGTGTCCAATACACAGAGTAATATATTTCATGTGGGATGTATATATAGTATCACTGTTACATTTCTTGACCTGCACTAGACTGTTTTGGTACTTAACTGACTTCTTTGAATTGTGACATCTAACATCTATTATATAACTGTCCCGCAGATTTGAATGGCTCCAGATACTGCTCTATAATTTCATTGATATTTAGAGATAGCAAAGAGAGCATATATTATATCACCCTTTAGTACACATGCATAATTCATTCCTTGATATCTATAAATATAACTATTATGCTGACACTTGTTAAAGTGTACACACAGTAGCGATTGGGTATAAGTGGTGCAGCGGTTAATGCTGTTGCCTCACAGCAAGAGGTTCTCTGGTTCGATTCTCGGCTGGGGTGCCTTCTGTGTGGAGTTTGCATGTTCTCCTGTTCACGTGGGTTTCCTCCGGTAATCGTTTCCTCCCACATTCTAAAGACATGCTTCTGGAGCATTTCTCCCCGGGCCTCTGCTGAAAACAGGATCTGTGGAACCTAGTCGGACTTTCCCGGTCAACAAATGTTAAATAAATAAATAAAAAAATAAATAAATAAAATAAAATAAAATAACTAAAAAATAAGAATGACATTTACAAACAGCATTATTTTGAGACATAAATCTTAATTTTTGCTCACAATATTTCTTTATTATCCATGTTACTTTTCTGACAAATTGCAATATCAGAACCATATACTTCAATAAAATAAAGTCATGCAGTACCAAAGTCTATATGTCTTTCTTAAATGTTTTAGTATGACTTGTCTAATTTGCTTTGTTTTTATACCATATATCAGTGGGTTTAAAAATGGTGGTGAAGCAACATACAGGACAGAAAGGAGGACACGGACATAAGCAGGAATCTTATTTTCAAATATAGATGTTAGTGTTGATAAGACTCCTGGCAAATAAAAGGCCAGCATTACAAAAACATGAGAACTGCATGTGCTAAATGCCTTTTGTTTAGCATCTGCTGATTTTAGTCTTAATGCTGCCCTTAAAATCATGTAATAGGAGAGCCCAATCAATGTTATATCTGGTATTCCTATTAGGCATATTATAAAGTAACCAATGTTATCAGTAAAATATGTATGGGGGCATGCCATACTTATAATAGAAGTGGGCTCGCAATAAACATTATGAACAGCACTAACAGTGCAATATGACAACAAACTAGCAAATGTAGTTGTTGAAAGTGCAACACAAAAACTTCTAACTATCACTACTAAACTACCTTTAACAATAAAAGTATTAGTTACTATGGCAGCATATCTCAGAGGATTGCACACTGCAATGTAACGATCATAAGACATTAAAACTAACACGGAGGATTCCATGATTCCAGTGAAATAAATAAAAAACACTTGCACAAAACATAACTTACAATATACAGAATATTCTCCCAACCACAAAATTACTAAAAGTTGGGGCAGTAAGGTAAATGCTGCAATAAGATCTGTAAGACACAGAATGGAAATAATGTAATACATTGGTTCCCAAAGGCTTTGTTCAGTTGCTATAACTAGGATAACTGTTACATTTCCAAGTAATGATACAAGAAACATCAAGAAGAAAGGGGCAAAAAACAGCCTTTGACTGTCATGAAGGCCAGGGAGGCCCAGCAAGAGAAAGTCATAATCTTGATTGTTGCTGTGATTAGTTGTTAAATTAACTGCCCATGGAAACATTACTTACATTAAGCTGTGTTCTATGCCCTACAAAGTAAACAAATGCAGTTATTATAAACCACAATGAAGAAGAAGCATTGAGTAAAAATGTCTTAGAAAACTATACTGTAAACAGAAATGTAGACTAGAATTATACACTAATATATTTTACAGAAATTACTGAAGGTAACTGAAAAATATAACCAATAAACATAAAATAATAAATTAAAACCCTCTCCAGTAAATGTAATTAATTAGGCATTTATTTAGTTGATTTCCTCAGTTCAGACTTAGCAAGTCAGTTTTATAAGAAGACAAGAGTAAATATGCTCTGAACATCAGCTAGATAGCACAAATTGATGTTGTACTGAATACGAAAAAAGATAGAAATCACAGTGGTCTTAATTAAACAAATAGTAGGCACAGAGTGGCACATTGCATGACTGGTTCTAATTCAGATAACATGTACCATGTTGGTCATTATGCATGCTTATAATTTACTTCATGCTAGCCTTTCCCATTGCTTGTGTGCCCTAGCACAATGGTAAATAAATATGGAGCTCCCTCCCACATTGATTTTCTATCAATGAAACATAAAGGTTACTTCTGCCCCCATATCCCTTATCCACCCTTGAAGTTCAGTAACTACCAGTAGCACAAAAAATGCAGTGTGCCAAATTACTATTTTATGCAAAATATTATGTACAGACATGCAAATCATGAACATGTACACATTTAAGTATAATGTAAGTACTGAGGGAGTAGCATAGTCCTTGTAGGAAGGAAAACACTGAGCACTGCTTCACTGCTCTAGCAACACTAAACACTTTGTACAATGGAAAAGGATGGTGTGTGACAAGTATTGTGCAACAGATATGTACTATAACAGTCCTTATAACATCACATCCCTGTTTTCCTGGTACTGTGAATTGTACAGAGCTATCACCTGCACTTACATTTACTGGAGAGATGAGACTGACAGTGCACAACATAATTTTCTTTTTTGGGAAGGAAGGACTGTGTCCTCATACTCTGGTATTAGTCATGCCCATTAGTGACATGACTCAGCAGTAGAGTGGTAATTTGTATACTTTCATGTTGAAAAGATCTGTGCTGCCTTATGGACAGGTCTAAATGTATTATTTCAAAACACTATATTTAAAATGAAGAGGGCTACTGCTGATCTTATAGATTAGGCAAACTCCCTTGTCCAAGACGTAGCATGTATTTCAGTGCTGATATATAGCACTTTACTGGAATCTAAGACCTCTGCATTTTACTAAAACAGAATATGTCATAGTTGCATAATATATCTCAGATAATGCATATTCAAAAATAAAACTTGAATGGAACTGTATGGCACAGAGATAGGAAGATTAGAAAAGGTACAGGGTAGTCTTGGTTATTCCTTTTGAAGGATGCTGCACTCTAATAAAGGAATCCGATGAGCTAAGCAAGTATGTGAAATACAGATACGCAAAAAAGCAACACAAATTACACTCAGACATCTGATCTCTGGTGTGAGCATTTTACGTCAAATTTATGTGCAGTTTTTATAAGAAGCAATACAATATTAATAGCAAGCAATGTTCTGTACTACATTTATCTAGGAAGTCATAATTCAGTTCTTACTATGTAGGCTGTGAGATTCAGAGAGATTCTCACTGCCAGTGGTAATTGGATAATGTAGGTTAGCCACTTATTGCAATGGTGGGACTCTCTGATAAAGAGACAAAATAAGGCCACATAGACAAACTCCTCGTTAGCTACTAATTACCCGGTCAGAATCAAAAACTGTGCAGTTTGACTTGATCAAGCAAGTATACATCTACTATCCCATGCAGCATGGTGGCACTGAAACACCCCAACGCACATATAAATACACCCCCCCTTCACACACACGCACGCGCGCACACACACACACACACACACACACACACACACACACACACACGCACACACACAGAAAAACAGAGCAGTCACAGATAAGCCCTTACAGTCACAGAAACACTCACATCTGTACGGACACTCCAGCTCTGGCTTACATACATACACACACACACCCACACACACACACACACACACACACACACACACACACACACACACACACACACACACACACACACACACACACACACACACACACAAACAACCACACACCCATCCATACAGCCACATTCATGCCAGGACTGGCAGGCACACACATCTCTCTCTCTCTCTTACACACACACACACACACACATCAGATGCACACTCCTCACACACACATACTCACACACACACACACACACACACACACACACACACACACACACACACACACACACACACACACACACACACGCACACACCCACCCATACAGACACATTCATGCCAGTACTGCCAGACACACATCTCTCTCTCTCTTACTTACACTCACACACACACACACACACACACACACACACACACACACACACACACACACACACACACACACACACACACACACTCACAGCTCTGCAATATCTACTTCTAATCATGGTACATGCCATAACCAGTCCCATTTGGATGAATGGATGAATGCAGTCAAAAGATGGCATTCACTTTTTCCTGCTAGCAACAATCTTTAATGAGTAGAGTACTAAAACATTTTTCCACTCCATTAATCTGATGCCAGTAGTATTTCAAATGGAAAGCACATCAATAATTTGCATTAGCTATCCCCTGGACTGCCACCTATGTATGTGTTTTTATCAGCAAGACTGGTCTCCATGCCAGGACCATGGGAAGTGTAAAACAGTGGTGGAAGAGTGGTCTCTGAATCAATCAGACTTAATGAGATGCTGGCAACTATGGAGTTCAGGCTTCAATACCATAGAAAGCCTTTCTGAGTCCCAGGGGGGTTATTTGAGAAGGTAAAAAGAGGGAAAAGAGAGTGTAAAATATAAGAAAACACATTGTAAAATGTTAATAGTGATGTCCTTCTTAAAGGGTATCGCTCATGAATGCAGCACAAGTTACTTTCCTTCTAATTGCTATATAAACTACTCCATTTCACTTCAGTACTTCTGATTGATGATCAGTAATGCACAATTATATGTGGAATATCAAAAATTTTACATGATAGTGTCATTGCACACAAAGCAGAGATTCAGTATTTATGTGTGTGTGTGTGTGTGTGTGTGTGTGTGTGTTGCTAGCTATCTAAATACATATACTGTATAGCGCTTTCACCAAAAAAGCACTTTCGCTAAAGTGTGTTAAAAAAAAAAACATTAAATCTACTTTTACGCAGGGGGGGCAATCCCCCCTGCACCCCCCATTTGGCGGCTGCACCTTCCACCCCCCAACTTTAATATTCTCACTTCAAGATTGCACTACAGTGGGGAAAAGGGAATTTTCCCTTATCTGCACTGTAGTATGACCAGCACAACAGGCATACTTACGCGAAAATGCCGCTTCTGTGAAAAGCATTTTCATGTAAGTATGCCGGCCCATTCGCGATTAGGTAAAAAGTGCATCCGTGCAAGAGTCCTAGGAGGCTGGTGAGTAACAATCTAGGTTGTAGTATTCATAACAAATAAATATAAAGGAATAGAATGTCACCTGGCAGTATTACAAATGAGTATAGTTTTTACTGAATAAAGCAGACAATATTACAGTAATAGTCTCATATAGGTTATCTATAAATAAAACTGTAACTGCCTGTCAATAAAATTCAAAACCCTGAACTGGTTGTGTTTACTCTTGTATGGTATGATTTGAAATGTGTACAGGTTATGCATAGCAACTATAGCTCTGAAAGCATTAAACAATCAAGTCTCGGCTAACAAAGTTAGTGCACCTATAAGACACAAGATTAACTGATATTAAAAATGTCACGCACCAAGATCTGATATCTGAATAGTAATGTTGTGTTAACCACTGTTTTCCATACTGTGCTATGTCAAAAGGTATGTATAGAAATGTATGTATAAGAATGTTGAAATTACAAGGGTAGATTGTACAACAAAGAGAGAAAGAAAAATAAATCATTCAAAGAATAGAAAGCAGTTTCTCAATAGCTCTGTCTGATGAAACACACACTTGTTATATTTTTAGTAGAAACAGCCACAGTTCTAATCCCGGGAGTGGTAGTAAGCTGTATGAGTATTTTCAACTAGGATTTTGTAAAAATGTGTAGAAACAGTCTGGTAGTGTTAACACACATTCTCAACACAAGACTTCCAGGTAAGAGAAGGTATAAAGTAGCTATAAGAAGACTGTAGTTGTATTGTTTCCAACACCCATGGTCCAACCTAAAGGCTGAAAATGACAGCAAGATAAGTACATACACCAAGTAGTCTCCCCCAAGAAATATTCAAAAGTGTCATGCTGTCATAGTTACTACTCCCTGCTAACAACAACTAGGGTGATCGATAGAAATCAAGGTAGAGTGTGTCAGTAGCAAACACACACACACAGTATGAGTGCACATATGTAATCCTGACTATGTGAATATGGGTAGAAACAGTCATGTAGTATTAGCAAACATTCCCTCCACAGGTCTTCCAGGTAAGAGAATGTATAAAGTAGCTATAAGAAGACTGTAATTATACTGTGTACAAACATACCACTGCCCAACCCAATGCTATAGTTGTTGTAATAATACCTGTAGAGTAATGAGTTGAGCAATAATCATTAAAGCTGTGACCACTGCAAGAATCAATATTTGTTAACTGACATCTCTCTCTCTCTCCCCCACCTTATCTTCACTAATAATTTAAACACATAAATGAATGGGTATGTTTTCCACCAAACCTACTGTTGTGACATGTTCTGTTGTTCTACAAATGTTGAAATGTATTCCAATTAATGTTCCCTGATCAAATACTATCATTGGTGGCTTGTTGCTATCAATGTAACCTGTATGCCAGTGTAATGCCCACTGTGGTTCCATATATGCATGTGTTCTGTTTGCTATGCAGATTTTCCAAATATGTTGTTTTGGGTTAATGGGAATACTCATGCATGCTATTATAACTAATCCTGGAATGTGTTTACCATTACTAGTCAACATATGTTCTAAAACTGCAATACCATAGCATGTCAGGGAAGGCCGATCCCAGCAGATCCGCCTCTCCTGCCTCATCTGTCCATGGCACTGGGTCCGAGCACATCTGGGACGCACCCTGGGACCTGCTCATCTGCTGGTCCTGCACCACCTTAGGGTAGAACCACCTCAGGGGATGGGGCTTTTTCCCACCGGGCAAGGGTGCAGACAGGATCATGTCTCCCAAAGCCAGGTCCGGGGTCTGGTGCATAGCAAGCTCCGCAAGGAATTGGGAGATCTGCTATGCCAGCTTGAGGGCCATGTGGCACAATTAGAGGCTCAGCCTGCCCCTACTGCTCAGCCCCCAGCACAGTCACCTTTGGGGTCATGAAGGTGCAGTGGTGCCTGCCCATGGGTGGGGACTTCAGTCCGACTGTATCCATCGGGGGGCTTGTGGGCTTCCGATTACCATACACCCCTCTCCATCCAAGGTGTTTACCTCCCACATGTGTCATATACCACACCCCTGTATGCTGTCTTGCCTGTCTTCCTACCCAACCTACCTCCCCAAATATACTTACTATCATTCCCCAACATCCCAGTCTCACCTTAAAAAAAAAAAAAGCAATCTGCTCCCAAAAAAAAATATCACCCCATACATACCTGTCCATTTTGCACATGTGTCCACTGAACACATATAATCTTGTCTAATTGTCTTCACAATACATTATTGTTGTCCTCACCCCCTCTCTCTCTCAGGGGTTTGAGTGTCCAAATGTACTTACAAATTGAGTATATATGCACAGCTGTTGCTGTAGAAGAAAAGAACAGCTATGGACCTTCCCTACATGCATCCTGCACATTGCTAGCTATCTTTCATATTGTTTTACCCTCTTTGTGCCCCCCTTTTCATCACTTTCATATCACCCCTTTTTTCTTTTTTTTTTGAAGAAATTAGCACGGAGGTAAGCAGGAGTAAGCAGGAGTAAGCGGGAGTAAGCCTGTGCGCATGATGTCAAGCAATTAGCAGATTAGCGATTAGCAGATTAAGCACTTTTTTAAAGCTAATTCTGTGTAGGCATAGTTAACTGAAAGTTAGCATGGTTACCGCCAAGCAAACCCGTGCAAACCTGCTTACATCTGACTAAAAGTGCCTTAATCACTCAGTATCCAACAGCCCTTGCTCTGCTCACATGTTATATGGCTTAGTGGCAACTTGCTGTTGCTATGGTGTGCATGGTCCTGGGTTCAAGATTTGCTAGGGCTGATTTTTTTTTGTTGCTGGGAAGAACAAGGGCTGTTGGATATATATATATATATATATATATATATATATATATATATATATATATATATATATATATATATATATATATATATATATATATATATATATATATATATATATACATCCAAGACCCTGCACACCATAGCAAGTTACCACTAAGCCATCTGAGCTATAGCCATATTTGATGTTTATTCAAACATATCATGCAGAACAGTCATATATATGCATACATACATATATAGAAAGGTGAATAAATACATACATGTATACATAAATATATGTATATGTACACATAAATATACAGAAATATATGACAGCTACAAGCACACGCAATCAGAGGGCCATGCTGCTGCAGACTTGAAGTGTAAATTGGAAAATACTCACTGGAAGTATCCCTTAAAATGTGGAACAATGACATCTCTGCTGTAACAGATACCTGGTTAAAGGCAGCAGGAAGCACCCCTGCACTACCAGCCTATAACTCATTCCACAACTTTGGCTGCAAAACCTGGAATGAAGCTCCAAAGATGGTGGCATTTTCATATTCATTAAGGATGCACACACCTATAGAGTGGTAGACCAACATTATGTATTACAGATCCTGCAGGCGTAGCTAACATTGGGTAAGACAGCGGTTCAGGCTGTAGCCTGCTATACAACCCTAAACATGTCCCAAGACTCACAATCCATGTCCCTAAACACCCTATTAGTGTCCAACATAACACTCTCATACTGGTTGACTTCAACTATCCCACCATTAACTGGGACAGCTACACATGTACCAATGCACATGCCCATCACATCGACCTGGTCCTTCCTAACATGGGCAACTGTTGCTCTACACCAATAGTCAACTCCTACCTTGTTATATCTCAACACAAATTAATCACCTTTGGAAATCCACAGCCCTCCCACCCCTCGCCCCCCTCCGCACATGTAACCACCAAGAAAATCCTTCCCAAAGCTAACTATGGCTTCCTAAAAACAGAGGTGGCTAATCTCATGGCAGCCATGCAAATGGAGACTAGTTGCATAACAGCTGACTGAAATAACAATGCACTATGAACATGTACACAAATGCATAGATACCGCCATACCCAATACAACTAGGACTCTCACCTCCAAAAAAGGAAGCTGATCTGGTGGTCTCCTGCCATAAAGTAACTGTACAACAGAAGAAGGAAACCGATATGGAATAAGGTGAAGTCCCAAGACTGAAAATAAACCCTTATCAGCCTCAAGTAAAAGTTGAGATCCCTCATGAAATACCACAAAGTTAGCTGTGAGAACAGAACTGGAGCACATAGTAAAGACAACCACAAGGCCTCATACAGTTATTTAAAGAATATCCATGGCAATACCAAGATTTCTTCTGAGCTACTGGACTGCCAATATACTGGCTGGCATCTTGAGAGCAAATTTTACCCCTCCCCTTGAAAGGACCAATCACAATACCAGTACACTGCTAGGCACCCAATATTACTGCAGCACAGGTTAAAACACCACTGTCCAAAGCCAAGAGTACAGCTTTCATGGGACGTGACAATATCTCTGACTATGTTCTAAATGAACTACAGAGTGACCTCGCACCTCACCTGTGTGCCCTGTTCAAGTATAGCCTCACTTCAGGCTTTGCTGTTTATTTAGTTCAACAAACTAAATTAGGTCAACAAATGTAAAATAAATGTAAAATAAATAGTTGCTGGACAGAACAAGGGCTGATGGAGACAGGGTGATTAAGGTGTTTTAAAGCGGCTTTAAGTGGGTTTGCATGGGTTTGTGTGAAGCTAAGTGCTGCTAAAGTATGGTTAAACGAGTACGCGCTTACACCATGTCGAATTTACTTACCATTGCATAAGTCTGCTTAGTATTTACATTTACATAATGCTTAAACCTACTAAGCATAGATCAGCCCTGGTAACCCTATACATATACATACACGCATATATATATATATATATATATATATATATATATATATATATATATATATATATATATATATATATATATATATATATATATATATATATATATATATATATATATATATATATATATATAAATACGTATAATATAACCATAATATGTAGTGGAGTCAGCATAAGGATTAGTGCTCCTGCCTATCTATTGCCTACTATAGTGCTATGCAGTTATCAAATGCGCCACAGAGCTTATACATTTCCACCTCTTCCAAAGGTACATCTAAGGTGGATGACATCCACAGGACTACTAAACTGGGGTGAAGGGAAGGGAAGTATGAAGGTCAAAAATAAGCCAAACATACATGATTCTCACAAACAAACACACACACACACGCACACACACACACACACACACACAAGCACATACACACACACATACATTTGCCAGCATTGGGATTAGAACTCCTGCCAATCTAGGTATGCCTATAGTGTTACACAGTTACTTCACATACTACAGAGCTTGCTGAATGTTTACATTGCCAAAGCTGCTGGTAACTGCACAGCTGTGGTACAGTATTACAGGTGGCAGACAGTCTGCCTTCTTTTCCACCCATACATCATGCTAGTTCTTCCTGTCTTTCACTTCAGCTAGCATTATGGCTTGGCACTTCACCAGGTTATTTTATCCAGAAGTGTGTCACACTGTGGAGCCATCAGCAGTACTTGCTCATCACAGATTTAGGCCCACTACTTACTAGTTATGTCCATTCTTCCTGGCATGTTTGTAGGGTGGTTATCTGTGCTTTCACCCATTAACCTGGAGCACTTGTCTATTCTGAGGCACTGTTGCAATTGCCTCATGTCCACAGACAACCCTCCCCTCTAAACTCCAAACACTCAGACCTGTGAGGGTTATCCATATATCACTCAATGTGGACATATGCACTCTCCAGTGAAGACTGGACTAGCAGGTCAAGAGGATATGATCAATACCTGCACCACACCATGTGGAACATGTAGCTCACGATGACAGCCATGACATACAGTGAAAAGCCACACACCCACCTTTCCAGAGGCACTCAATGGACATTTACCCAAACAGCACAGACCAGCAAGACAGACACCCACTCAGACCCTGCAGCATGGCACATGCCAAGGGACACATATTTAACCTACACAGTGTGCCCCTCAACCTAATCTCCTAAAGCTAACCACCTTGCATAATACAGTAATCATGGGCAACTCAGTACTGAGGCCCACACATATCCCACTCACTAAGTTGAATATAGAGCAGTTAACAACCAAATATCTATCACATGCCAGCATATAACACATGACACAGCCAGTCATGGCACTCCACAACAATTATGAGTATCACTCTGTATCCATGTGATTATGAATGACTTGACAAGAGACATGGTTGAATTCTCTGATTATGCAGTCCAGGCAGGTATGACAGTAGCCCTGGGCAGTGTACCACTGTAACCCAGAATTTTGCTGTGGTACTATCAACAGATTGACTGCAACATTGGCTTATGTGTTATGTGTCATTCTCAGGGGATCCAGTACGTCTCTGCTTGGGATGACATGATGGACAGAACCCAATGACCTGCCACAGATGTCCTACATCTGTCACCACTGGATTTCCAGGTACTGGCTAAGTGTCTTGCCACCACTATGATGCCTTATTAGGAAGTGTTCCTGATGTTATTACCACATTAACAGCTACACATATATGCAATATGAGGGTCATGCTACTCAACAGTAGACATCTGTCAGGATGCAGTCACTCATAGCACTCACTGGAGTGGATTACACATTTCTGCTGTAATGGAGAGGTGGTTCACAGCAGCAGCAGACAGCAGACCTGCAGTATCAGACACATTCCACATCTGTCAGTCCCCAAACATGGACCACACCACACCTCCATAGGTGGTGTTGTCTTCATATTCATTATGGCTAGGAACACCTCCAGACTAGTATCCCATCATAATGCATTGGAGATACTTCTGGCAAAACTGCCTTAGGGTAATAGTACAATCCAGACCATAGCCTGCTATGGATCCAAATCTATGTCCCTAGACTGTCAATGCACATTCCTCAACACCCTGCCATATATGATGGTCCAACACAACACTGACATAGTATGAGTCCTCAACTACCCCTCCATCAACAGGGGAAGGTGATCAAGCACCAATACAGTGTCCCAACACTTCTGGGAGTCATCATTTCCATTGCCCTGGACCAGCTCATACTGAACCCCGGTAGAGGATGCAACAACCTTGACCTGTGTTGACTACTTATATATGGGATTGTTGCTCATCCACAGATGTCAACCCCTGCATGGTGAGATTCACACAGGCTGTAATCAACATGGAAGTCAACATGTCAGCCACAACCCCACAAAGGTAACCACCTTGAAAACATCTCCAAAGCTGACTTTGTAGCCATGAAAACAGAGGTGGATGTCTTCACTGCACTCATGGTAATGGGAATAGCTTCATGACTGTGGAATCATATACATAGGCACTGTACAAACTGGTACATGAATGCATGGTACTAGCTCAAGCCATCCGAACCCAGACAATGTCCTCCAAACACTGGGAGACAATGTGATGGTCCCCTGCTATTACTAAAGTGTACATCAGAAGGAGCACTCTGTTGCAGATAAAGGTGGTTTTCCATAATTGTTGAACTCCCTTATTAGCCTCAAACACAACTTTGGATCCCACATGGATTCCCCTACAGGCATCTATGACAGCAGAGATGCAGCAGACACTGACGACAATCACAACAGCCTTTGATAATTACATCAACAATCTCCACAGCATTAAATACAAGTGCCACAAGTTACTGCACAATGCTAATGCCTATCCTAAGACAACAGATATTGGCCACAGTCTTGGCAACACATTCATTGCCAGCTTTATCTCTCTCTCTCTCCCCCCACAAGTGAAGTGCTGAGTTAATGTGTTCTCACATGCTGTATGTGATTTCCTTTATACATGTATGTGTGTCACCAGGATGTGGCCCTGCAGCAAGACCATAGGGTATGGTAGTGTGGTAACACATCCATCATGTCATAGGGAGGGTACAATATGTGCACAGAAATCCCCAGTCTGTAACTTCCCCAGTCTTTGCATATGCCTCACAGATTATAGGGCTGGGAGTTGTACATAGGTTCAGAGGTGCGTACTAGGCTAATGGCCCTGGAGCCTTTACAGGCCTAGCCCATAGGATTATCCTGGCATTGTGCCACCTGACCTTAGTTCGCAGTGCCTGTGTCGAGAAGTCACTGGAGTGATCCCCAGGGTGAGTTTTGGATTTCCCATCCTCTCATCAAAATTTCTCTTGAAGAATGCCAGTGAGGTGCTCCACTTGACATGTATGGAAAGTCTACTTCATAGCATGGGCAGCCTCTGGGTTATGAACCTGTCCCTCCAGCTTGTTCTGTTGATTGTGGTAATGAGGTTAAGGTCTCTGGAGCATGTAGTGTGGAGGGTTTGGGATTTCTTTAGATGTAGCATTTCTAATAGGGCTGGGTTAGACACGGCTTTGTAAGTCAAGCAGAGATCGCCACTAAGCAAGCAATATGAGACAGAATAGTTGGAGTTTTTTGAGTCTGTCCATATAGGACAAGTGTTTAAGGCCTAGGATCCTGTTTGTGAGGTACTTTTGTGGCCTCTCCAGTTGTTGCAGGTGTCTAGTGAGATATATGCCAAATGGGGCTTTGTACTTGATGACTGGCCCAATGAGGGAAGAGTAGAGGGAGACAATGACCTCTTTCTTCCTGGATGCAAAACCCTTAGTAATGAGATGTGCCACATAGAAGGATTTTCTGACCACACTGGCAATGTAGTGGTCAAAAGAGCGGTTGCTGTCAACCTGTGTTCCCAGATCTCTTATAACACTTTCTGTGTTCAGTGGCCTACCATCGATGTGGTAATTCATGGGAACTGGGTTTTCCCAAAGGAGATGACAACACATTTCTTGGCATTGAGTTAAGGCCATGGTTCTGACACCAGTCGTTGGTCTCAGTGAGGCCTTTCTGTAGGATGTCAACATCACTTGGGGAGTTAATTATGGCACCCAACTTGCAATTGTCTGCAAAATTTGTCAGCCAGATTCCCTTCAATTTGGCCTGGACTTCAGAGAAGTAGATACCAAACAGAAGAGGACCCAAGACTGAACCCTGTGGGACTCCACTAGTGACTGGTCAGCAGTCTGACTTGGAGTCAGCTTCTTTCACACTGCGGGTTCTATCTGTGAGCCAGTTTGCAACTCACCTAGTGTTATAAGAGTTGATGCCTGGCTTAGTGAGTTTTCTATGATTCCTGAGTGAGTAATGGTATCAAAGTCCTTGGCCATATCAAGGTAGGCTGTATGAACTGCCTTACCCTCATCCACAGCTCTGTTGACTAACTAAAAGAAGTCAACCAGGTTGAGCAGGCATGATCTACCCTTCACAAAACCAAATTGTGTGGGATCCAGAGTTTGGATATTCCCTATATTCTTGTTTATAAGGTCCATAATGATGAGTTCCATAGCTTTGCATACCAGACTAGCTAGACTAATGGGGCGCTAGTCACTCCTCCTTTGTGGAGAAAGATGACTGTAGCAGTGTGCCATTCGGTAGGGACAAAGCTTGAGATGAGGCTGTGATTGAACAGGGCACATAGGTGAGGTTCCAGTTAACCCTGTAGTTCATGTAGAACACAGTCAGCGATATTGTCAGGTCCCATCGAAGCTGTATTTTTGGCCTTGGACAGTGCTGTTTTAACCTGTGCAGCAGTAATACTGGCTGCCTGGCAATCTACTGGTATTCTGATTTGTCCTTTGGTGAGCTAGAGAGGGGTAAAGTTGACACTGAATCTGTCCACCAGTATATTGGCAATATCTGTTGTCTCAGTATCAGAGGTGCCATTGTGCAATAGCTCCAAGCAAATCTTGGGTTTATTGCCGTGGAGATTCTTTACGCAACTATAGAAGGAATTATGGTTGTCTTTACTATCTGCTGCAATTCTATTTTCATAGTTAGCTTTAGAGGAGTTGATGAGGGATCTCAACTTTTTGTTGAGACTGATTAGGGAGTTTTTCCATTCTTGGGACTTCACCTTATTCCACATCAGTTTCCTCCTTCTGTTGTAGAGTTTGTTTATGGCAGGGGACCATAAGATTGGCTTCCTTTTTTGGAGGAGAATGTCTTGGTTCTATTGGGTATGGCGAGATCCATGCATTTGTGTGCGTATTCATACAGGGCATTAGTGTATGATTCAGCAGTCATGCAGCTGTTCTCCAATTGCATGAGAGCTGTGAAGTTAGCCACCTCTGTTTTTAGGAGCCCACAGTTAGCTTTGGAGAAGTTTTTCATGGTGTTCACCTTAGCAGGGAGGGGGTGGGGTGGGTTGGAGGGATGTGGATTTCCAAGGTGATTAGTTTGTGGTCAGATCTAACCAGGGTGGAGTTGACTATTGGTATAGAGCAATGTTAGTAATGACCAGGTCAAGGATATTGCTAACTCAAGTGGGGGTAAGAACGAGCTGGTCCCAGGCATACGAATTAATGAATTCCAGGAAATGTTGGGCAAGTGAATTGGTACATGAGTAGTTTTTTCAGTTAATGGGGAGGTAGTTGAAGTCACCCAGTATGAGAGTGTTAGGTTGGACCCTGATATTCTCCAGAGTGCTTAGGAGCATGGAGTGTTAGTCTTGGGACATGGTTGGAGACCTATATCAGGCTACGACCTGAATCGCTGTCTTACCCAGTGTTAGCTGCACCTGAAGTATCTCTGATGCATTATGCTGGGCTTCCAGTCTGGAGGTGTGCGCATCCTTTATGAATACAGAAATACGACTGTCTTTGGAGCTTCGGTCCAATTTCTGGGGCCAAAAGGCATGGAATGAGTTATAACCTGTTAGTGCAGGGGTGCTTTCTGCTGCCTTAAACCAGGTCTCTGTTACAGCACAAATGTCAATGTTCTCCATTTTAAGGAGTGCTTCAAGAGAGTGGATTTTGAGATTTAGACTTCTAACATTGAGCAGCATGACTCTCAGATTGCATTTGTTTGTAGCTGTTAGGGTGGTCATTTGGTCTTTGGAACACCGCCTAAGAAAGGCACTGCAGGGGTGGCAAGAGCCTTGGCCAGTATCCGGAAGCCCAGGGATGACAGATGCAGGCCATCTCTGGCAAAGCATCGAAATCTGTCAATGATGTCATCCCAAAATCCAAGAAACAGATTTTGAATAGCTGAACATTCTGATTTCAAAAACATCCGTGTTTTCTCTTGGCCAAAAGTGGAGACTGTGAGGGCTTGTATTTCATCGAATATAAGTGCAAATCATGCCAATGTTCAGCAGCACCAGATTAGAAAAGAGGGTTCCTCTAATACATGTAATACGGTAACAGTTAATGTATGGGAAGGAGCCGCTAAGTATATAGGGGAAGTCTTTATGGCCTTGGACCCCTTTGCAAGTGGATCTGCTGTTCATGAAGTCAATGAAGTATCCACTGACAGTAATTCTTCTGGTGAGGTCGACAATAGTAATGCTAATGTTGCTGAGGCAATGAGTGTTTTTTAGGTGAAACCAATGTAAAAATAAATTTACAACTTCCAATACAAGTGCAGTCGAGAGAGAGGGATCAAAGCAAGCAAAGGGGAACACCACAGAGGAACACAGAGCATGTACAGAAAGACTTGGGCTGAGACCGAAGGTAGGCCCTATAACAAGGAGCAAAAAGACTTAGCAGGATATACTGTTGTCAGTTTGTCTGGTTTTAAATTTTCATAATGGAGCTGAAACTGTTAGACAAAGGTTTAACATTTATTCCATCTAGTAATGGTTTGTTGAATGACAGCATTACAGAATTAAGAATGTTTGTTAGGAATTTAGACTTGAAAATGCTGTTTGGGAATAGCAATGTCAATACTGAAAGTGCTTTGAAAAGAAGTAGTACTTTTCTACCTAATAGTACACCGACTGTTACAGCCTTTTTACAACTATGTGAAAATGATGTATATGAACCATTCTTTAAGGGGAAGTCATCTAATTTTCACAATTTAAGTTTATGTGAAAGAAAAGCATTGTTCGATCTGGTTAAAAGGACTGACATTGTATTGAAACCAGCTGACAAAGGCAGGAAAACAGTTATATTTAGTGTACAACAGTATCAGGAATTGATGTATGAGTTTTTATGTGATAGTGAAACATTTAAGATTATAAGTGTTATTGAGCTGAATAGGATGGTCTAGAGAATTAAAATGGAATAATATGATTATTTGATGCAATTAGCGATTACTCCTGAACGGTATAATTATTTCTATATAGAACATCCAATTTGTCCTGTCATTTATGGGCTGCCTAAGCTCCATAAAAATTTGCTGCATCCTCCAATGAGACCTATAGTCTTAGGAAAGCAATGGGCCACTATGGCGATTTAAAAATACTTGGACCAGCAACTCAAACCATTATTGAAACATAGTAAATCCTATATAAGGGATACTGGTGAGTTTTTGGAATCGCTGGGTAAATTTATGGATTCTAATATGACAAATGTGTTGTTTGTAACCATGGATATTAAGTCCTTGTTTACAGTCATCCCCAACAATATAGGAATTGAATATGTTAGAGAATTTCTAGTCATGCATAGCACTTTTCATTGATATGTTATTTGTTGGAAATAGTTTTGCAAAATAATGTTTTTATCTTTGGGGATGAAGTGTACCATCAAATATCGGGAGTAGCCATGTGCACACCGGTAGCCAACAGCTATGCTAATATAGTTTTTGCTAGATGGCTAGATGGGAAGAATGCATTATATTTGATTCTAGTAGAATTGACTACTACATCAATGCTTTGATTTATCATAAGTGCTTTGTAGTTGACATAGTGCTGCTGTGGAATGGAACTACGGATGCATTGGAGTTATTTGTTAAACATCTACAAAACAGTACTAGCTTCCTTAAGTTTGAAATGCATTGCTCAGTAGAGGAAATTACTTTTTTAGATGTTAAACTGATGAACATCAATGGTAAAATCCATACATCCATATAGAGGAAAGAGGTGCAAGCAACCAGATATGTACATAATTTCACTATGCACCCCACCCATATTTACAAAGGTGTAGTTAAAATCAATTTTTTAAGAACTAGTAGGCTAAATACTAGGGAATAGGGGTTTGCAGCTGAAATTGATATGATGACACAAGATTTTTTGGCAAGAGGTTATAATAGAAGTTTGTTAACCAAGAATGCTGAATATGTTAAGTCTAAATGATCTAGTATAGGTAAACCATACTTATTTAGACTAGGTAAACCATACTTATTTAGACAAGGTAATATTACCCATAATGCTAGCTCCTTAAGGGAAGTTGGATTTAATAAAATGGGATATATGATGAAGTATAATAGACACTCCAGACAGATCCGATCTATAATCAAAAGAAATTGGATTATTTTAAACTCTGATATCAATGTTAGGAAGAGAGTAGGCGAAAGGCCCTATTTTAGATATAAAAAAGAAAAGAACTTAAAACAACTTCTTTGTTATAAAGATTTTGGTAAACGTGAAGAATTCCCTATATTTAATAAAGGCACAGTCCTTTGTTATAACTGTATTTTCTGTAAGTATATTAATATGGAAACAGAATTTATACATCCCCATTACACAAGCTAAATTTAGATGTAAGGCATTTGGGATGTGTAATAGTGAGAACTTTGTCTACCTGGCCAACTGTGAGAAATGTTTATGCTTTTATACTGGTAAAAATAATTGTAAATTTAAGCTGAGAATTGCCTCCCACTTATCTGAGATAAGAAGAGGTGTTGAAACAAATGCACTCAGTAAGCATATTTTACAATTTGGGAATGAGCATGCATTTAAATTTAGAATATTGCAGATAGATTTTAAGAATAAGAGGAAAGGGGACATTGTGAATGTGACAGAAAGGGCAGAATACAAATGGATAAACTTTTTTAGATCTGATGTTCAGCCAGGGCTTAATAACATTAATGGTATTAAACCTATTTTGAAATTAAGACAAGTATATGTTTGCTAGATTGCTATGGCTATTATATGAAGCATTCTAGGTTGTAATAAAATGTTTTAAAATGTATTATTAAGTTGGTTATAGTGCTTCTATGAAGTTTTTTAATTAAGTATATATTTTGGAAGGCACCTATTTAGTTAATTATATAATGTGTTTATGACCTATGTTTTCTGATTGGCTGGTGTTGTGTATTTATTCTGTGGTTTCAATGTAGTGATTCATTCTTGAAAAAGAGTTTTAACTCAAAAGCTTGGATGCAATAAACCCTGTTTTATATGGATGGTCATACTGTGCCTTTTGCTACTGAATCATGTCATTCCAGGCAGACAGATACTGGATCCCCTTATTATGACACCAGAAACTTAGCCAATTTTTGAAATTAATAATTTTCTGCTTGTACTGCAGTTTCATTCTGGGTGATGGTAGAAGGCTGGTCAGGGTTAGGGCCATACCCGCTTGGACTGCATAATCCGAGAACTCCTCCATGTCTCTTTTCATGTAGTCCAGGGAGGTACATCTCAGGTCATTCACACCCACATGTACAATAACAGAGTCATATTTGTACCTGTTGTTGAGGGACCTGAGTGTGTGAGTAATGTGGTGGATCCTGACACCTGACAGGAAGCTGACTGTTACTTTCTCCTTATTCAACCTAGTGAGTGGGACATCAGTGTACCTCACTATCGAATCACCTATGACTAGTTTGTTGGGCATGCTGTTTTGCCTTAGAGGCTTTGGTTGAGTGGCACACTGTTTAGGAGGGTTATGTGTCTCATGATTAGTGTTGTGTTGTGGTGGCCTACTGCATTTCTTCCTCGGAGGTCTCTGCTGTTTTGGTAGATTTTTATCGAGACCCTCTGCATATGTGGGTGTGTGGTTTGTGTTTTTATGTGAAGGCAGTGCTGGTGTGTGTTCTGGAGAGCTAAGTGTTCCATGTGGTGTGGTGCAAGTGTTGACCTTCTACTCTTGACAAGCTATTCCGGTCTTGACTGGAGAGTGCATAGTTTCCAATTTGGATATATAAGTGCATCCCTCGCAAGTCTAAGTATCGGGAGGTAAGAGGAGAGGGTTATCAGTGTACATGAGGCAGTTGCCACATTGCCTCAGGATGCCCAAGTTCACCAGGTTAATAAGAGAAGGCAGAGGGAACTGACCTTTAGACATGCCTGGAGGGGTGGGCATTAATAAAAAGTAGTGGAGTTCCCTTGTAGAACATTTAATGCTGGGAGCACTTTTGTGTGCTACAATAATTGATACAAGAAGTCTGGTAAAGTGCTAGACTAATAAGCTAGTAAAAGTGCAGGATCTGAGAGAACTAGCAGATCTCAGAAGATTACAAACAGTCCAGGATACAGCAAATCTTTATCTGGACTAGACTAGTTACAGAAAAGGCAGGAAACATTTTCTTTTTTTTTTTTAGTAGAAAGTGAAGAGACAGAAGATAATGAGATTATTCAATATTCAGAAGTTAAAGGGTTGGACCTTTGTTAAGTTCTCATTATAAACAGTAGAATAAGCTGATGTAATGTGACTGGGGTGGGGGTGTCCAGTATTAACTTTATACCGGCATCTGGCAACTCAAAGCTACCAAGACTTAAGGCCACCAGGTGGGTGGGAAAAACAGTTGTACAGATTACAGAGATATCTATTAAATGAGAAGTGCAGAGACAATTAAAAATAAACACTTATCTTTCTCCAATATCACAGCAGGCAGTAGGTCTGTCTCTCTGCAGCTTAGAACAGCTTCAACAAGTAGGTATAGCTGATTAAAAACTCTGGCTATTAAAGGCAGAGAACAGAAACCAGCCCAATTATCCAATCAAAAATAACAGTTTTGCAGGAATGCCTCTAACCAGATTAAACCAGTCCACTTCTCTCTCTGCCACAAAGAAAACAAGACAGGCCTCTAGACAAAAGATTTCACTGCAAACTGAGGATCACAACAGTAACAGATATTCAGCTCTATCACACAACAAAAAGGACAGTAAAAACAGTTGTACAGACTACAGAGATATGCATTAAATGAGAAGTGCAGAGACAATTGAAAATAAACACTTATCTTTCCCCAATATCACAGCAGGCAGTAGGTCAGTCTCTCTGCAGCTTAGAACAGCTTCAGCTATCAGTTATATCTGATTTAAAACTCTGGCTATGAAAGGCAGAGAATAGAAACCAGCCCAATTATCCAATCAACAATAACAGTTTTACAGGAATGCCCCTAACCAGATTAAATCAGTCCAGTTCTCCTTCTGCCACACAGAAAACAAGACCGGCTTCTAGACAAAAGATTTCGCTGGAACTGCATGTGGGACATGTGCGCAACTCAGACACTGTTGATTTACATCTGTTGTAGAATGTAGAATGGTACGTGTTGTGGTTTGGACACACCTCCAATTGCTAATAAACACAGCCATAGGGTATTCATTAACCAAACACACTGAGATTACTATTCACACACACACACACACACACACACACACACACACACACACACACACACACACACACACACACACACACACACACACACTTGCCAGTATTGAGATCCATAGGTGAATGGGCCTGAAGGCTCTACAGGGCTAGCCCAGGGGAAATACCCTGGTATCAGGCCAAATGAAAATAGACCCCAGTGTGGCTCAGGAGTATAGTCACTGTAGTGGTCTCCAGGGGAGGGTATTGTATTCCCCATCCACTCATCCAGATTTCTATTGTGCGTGGCCAGTGATGTACTCTGCCTCACAGGTATGTGATTTATATTCCATAACATGGACAGTGTCTGGGTTGTGCACATGTCCCACATGCATGTTCTTTGAAGTGTGAAAGTGATCTTGAGGTCTCTGGGGCATGATATGTGGACAGATTGGCATCTTCAGAAGTAGCATCCCTGATCTCATTTGTTGAGACCTGGCTATGTAACTGAGGTAATGATTGCACCTACATAGACAGTATGATATGGGGATTCATTGGAGTTATTGGTATCTGTCCATACAGGGCATGTGTATAAGGCATGGTATTCCCTTTGTGGGGTACGTTTGCAGACTCTACAGTTGTTGCAGGCATCCAGTGGGGAACATGGCTAAAGGGTGACTGTACACATTGATTGTGAACAGGGTGCCATGTCCTTTTACTTACTGGATAACACGCACTCAGTCAGGAGATGTAACACAAAGTACTTTCTGATGTCAGTGGCACTGTTGTGGTCAACAGGCATGTAGTCCACTGCAATTACACCGTGGGTACTATTTGAGAGGCAATTTGCAGGAGAACTACCGATATAGTGGTTGCTGCCTAGCCAAGTGTGTTTGTGTATGATCCATGGGTGGAGAATGGTCTCTGAGTATTAAAAGGGTTGCCTATATTGTTCACTAATCCATACTGTCACATAGTCATTGCACATGGTACTAGACATTTAGTGCTGTGAATTGTCTGCACCAACCTCTCTAGTGTTTGACAACTGTTGGCCTTGTAATGTGGGTATTGGGACATATACTAGGTCCTCAATATAATAATTTAGCAAATCCCACCCTCTAATGGATCCTGTTATCACACACACACACACACACACACACACACACACACACACACACACACACACACACACACACACACACATATACTTGCCAGTACTGACTTTCTAACCCCTACCTAGTTATGCATTCTTACTACAGTGTTACACATTTATTGCATGTGCCATGAAACTTATAGGATGGATGCTGTCAAAAGGTACTTTTGAGGTGAGCACCATCACCAGCCCTTGAAAATACTGGCATTGGGTGATGTAGTGGGTGAGAGATTTCACAAAATATTTTACCCTGCACTCACAATTACATTTGCCAGGAGTGAGGTTTAAACCTCTATCTAACTATGTTTTCATACCATTATGGTTACACATTTACCACATGCACCACTGACCTTACATGCTTTAGGGTTTCCAACAGGTACTTCTAAGGTGAATGATATCTGCAGGACTGCAAAAGTCAGGCACTGAAAAGTGTGCTGGGTGTAAATAGGACCAAAATTTATAATACGGACATATATATATATATATATATATATATATATATATATATATATATATATATATATATATATACACAAAACACTTGCCAGGAATGGGATTCAAACCTCAACCTATGTAGTTAGTGTGATGACATTGTTCCACATGTTTCACAAGCACCACAGTGATTACAGGTAGAACATTGTCCAAAGGTGTCTTTGAAGGTGACTAACATCAGTAGCAGTGCTAAAATAGGGGTAAGGGAATTGTAGTAAGTGGAAATGACCACAAAATCAGGTGTCTACAAAGACACACATTTTCTCACACAAACCCTCACATTTTCACATTTGCCAGAACCAGTATTAGAACTCCTACCTAACTAGTTTGCTAGACTATAGTATTACATAGTTATTGCAAGCAATACAGAGCTTATATGTTGAAGAGTTGTCTAAAGATCTTTGAAGGTGAGTGACATCAGCAGCAGTGCTGAAGGGGTAAGGGAAGTTTAGTGTATGAATGGCCCCAACCACATTCATCTATAAACACACACACTCACACACAACATTTGACAGGACTGAGATTACAACTGCTACATGGATACTTATTTGGACTGTAGTGTTACACAGTTATCACAAGCACCACTGAGACTATAGGGCTGGGGGCTACCCAAAGGTATTTCTACAGTGAATGACATCAGCACATCATGTGATATTGGCCAATAGGATGTGCATCGGGTGGGAAAGGCCTCATAATGGGATTCTCTCTATCGCTGCCTGTCTTTCTCTTCCCCACATCTGTGTGTGTGCATGTTTGACATATTATATTATGTTGGCCTTAGATATCTGTGAGTGTTCCTATCCAATGTGTGTGTGTGAAGTATCAATGGTGTACAGTTTGGTGCATGTGCACAGACAGCTGTGAATAACCAATGTTTGTAGTCTACTGTGTTGTGAGACATGGGCTTCATTTGTCTAAGTGCAAAAGCATACCCAGTGTGACCTTCTATACTGAGTGTATGCATCCATTCCAGGGAGGGTTGGACTCCAGTTCAGGGTTTTTCTGCTACAGCTACACCTGTTTCTGGAGGATATCTGTTGATAGGTTGCCAATATGGAGACACAATGGGCATAACATATGCGGATACTGTAACTATTGCTGTCTGTGCTGCTTGTGTGACATGTTTGGTTGTAGCATAGATTTTCTGACATATGTACTTTTTACACTGTGATGTATCATGTCATTAACTACTGACAGTTATCATTCTTTGCTCGCAGTTATTTACCAGGGGAATATAGGATGAAGAAAGCTGAGACCAATATTCTGAAGCATATAGACTACACATTCTGGCATACAGTATATCTACAGACAGTAGACTGCTGGTTCTCTGTAAATGGTCCAGCTCCTTGTTAGTATTCTGGCTGGGATCCCCTCCTTGTGCTTTTCTCAACTGCAATAAATGGCCATATCCTGCTGGGGCCATACCTCTCAGCTGTACAGATACACCCAGGTAATCCAAAGACAAGACTCATATAGCTGGTCAGTTTACCTTCACATTGTGTTTTACAAGCAGTTTTGTGGCTATTCATTCATGGGTTTGCAGTTAGGGAGTAGTATGGGTGGACATTAGAGTGTCAGATTTCATACACTCCATGACATCCATGCTTCTATACTCCCCTCTGTTATTCTTTCCTCTTCCTAACATTATGTAAGCAATATCTCAGAGGTATCCTTATAGTTCGGCCTTTATTCCAGTAGTATTCATGGCCTGGTCCACAGTTCTTGCAGTAGGACATGGGGAGGCATGCTACTGGCATTTGTCAACATAGCCTTGCAATTGTTTTCTGTTTACTGTGTTATATTGTTAGTTGGCAACTCCCTGACATTCCATACAATAGCACTATGGGTGAGGCATGGGCCTTTGCCAGAGGACTGTAGGCCATTTGAGAGTGCTGCAGGCCATCTGTTACTGCACTTCTATGTGGGATTGTGTGTGTGTGTGTGGGGGGGGGGGGGCTGCACACCTCCACACTTTAAACATTTGCAATGACCGTACTGGTATTTGGGGTACTCTGTTGGCTTCCATTTCATATTGTATTGTGACCTATCATGCAGAAAGGAGGCATATTAGTAGAGTACACATGTTCGACCTTAATGGCATAAATTTCAATTTCAGACTTCTTACCCTTCAGAACTAGAATGCAACTGCCAGACCTGTTGCAGTATGCGTAGGTCTGGTGGGGGGCTGTTCACAATTGCCATCATTTGGGGGCCTTAGCCCAGCCTTTCTTTATGGTCATTTACACCTGCCCTGCTGGGTGAGACTGGCGGTGGGTATGTGACCCTCATTGACATCCATGTGTGTGATCTATTGACACCCATAGTTATTTGGGCCATGACATGTAGTGCGATGGGGGTTGTCAGTTTCTGTAGTGCTGCCTAGTATGTTGACACCAGTAGTTCTTGTGAATTTCCTGCTGTCCCATATAGCTGTCTGATGCTATCCCATTCACCCACCCAATTTCCTTGTATGTTTACATTCATATCATACATACAAGTATGAGAGCATACTACTCCATTCAGTAATTGATAGGAAGGTTAACTTACCTTGTTGCTGGGCCAGTATTGAGGACGGTGCCAGAGGGCTGACTATGTCAGATGCATATAGTACACTCCCTATACATGGTAAAGCACAGGTAGTGTCATGTTTGGCATCCCTTTTACTGTATGTGTGAGTCAGAGTGAGGTATCAGTCCTGTGTCCCTACAGCATCAGTGTGTGTGTGCTATGCATTGCCTCTTTGCCAAGGCCTGGGCATACTGGACACACCTCCTTCTGCCAACAGGGGCAAGCTCAGGATATTCCTCCTCTGAGTCCCTCTGTGCGTGTGCTGGCCTTGGCAATGTTGAGGGGCTGTGTGGCCCTGCCCTGTGCTGTTCCTGTTGCAGCTGTTTCCGCAGGATCACATTGTGTAACATGGCACATACTATGAACATTTGTGTACATGTAGCTGGAGAGTTCTGCAAGGCTCCACTAGATATGTCAAGGCAGCAGAACCATGACTGGAGCATCCCAAACACATGCTCTATAATGATCCTGGTTTGTGTGTGTGTGTGCCTCATTACGGTGTTCTTGTTCGGGTGTGTGTGCATTTCTGATGGGTATCATCAGCCACGGCTCTAGTGCATAGCCAGCATCCACCACTAGATGGCCATATGGTATGCCCCCACTGGCAAATGCCTGATACAGCTGTGAGCAATGTCAGATGTGAGAGTCATGATAGCTTCCAGGGGTGCCAGCACACACATTCATGATAATGCCTTGGGCATTACACATGACCTGGCTGCTGAAAGAGGGGAAGCCCTTGCGGTTTATGTAGACCCTACCCTGCTCACTGGGTGGTGTTTTGATGTGGATGTGCGTGCAGCCTATAGCACCAACTACCTCAGGGTATTCTGCTATACATTGGGAGAGATGCATACTTCTGGTCAATGCCTCACAGGTGGTGGGGAAATAAATGTGCTCATGTCATGTGGTGTCATGGCATCCAGGACCTGGTGGAGTACCCTGGATGCTGATGCCTGTGAGATGCCCATGATATCCCCAGTTGGTCTTTGGAAGGTACCTGTGGCTAGTATTCTTAAGCCAAAACTACTTTGGTATCCACTGGGATGGGTTCTCCTCTGTTAGTTCTATGTGTGAGGCATGGCCAGCAGAGCTCAACGATTTGCTGTAGAATGTCCCTGTCCACCCTATAGCACTCCACTATCTCCAGCTCATGTAGGCCCTGGAAGGTTCCCCTGGGTCTGTACACTCTTCTCCTCCTTCTCACTGTGGGTCTGTTGTCAGCATTCTCCTCCTCACCACCCTCAGTCTGTAGCACATATTGATGGAGTAAAGCAGCAGCAGCCTCTAACATATTTAGTTAGTTTTGCTAGTTAATAATCCCCCATCTGTGTACACCAGTGATGTAGAGTTTGTGGGAAAAAGTCTGTAGGGTGCCTGCATAGTTTATAGTAGTGTGCTGGGCTGCTGCATGTCTAAGTGGTTGATTCTGACACATTCCGCCTGCCACCTATGCTACTTCTCTTGGATTGCCTCCCTACTGCTGTTTCCTCCTACATCCAGTCTGAAAGGTGTTTGCATAATTTATAATAATGTACTGGGCTGCTGCATGTGCATTTGGCTGATTCTGATAAATTCCACCTGCCAGCTATGCTAGTTCTCCTGGATTGCCTTCCTACTGCTGTTATCCCTTCCCAGTTTCTCCCTCTTTAAGCCCAGATGCACACTGTGCAAACCCAGTGGTGACATGTAAACAGTGCTGCCATTTCCTTTTTTTTTTTGTTTATATTTGAAACCCGGTGTGCAGCACGCCCACCCTTTTAGGCTATGTAGACAGTGCTCAGGCACATGTGATGCATCCCCTTCCTTAGCTGTGCTTAGCTAAGGGCAAACATGAGCCACAAAGCTCCAATGAGCTTACAGCAAGCATCACATGCATCCTTATGAAGTCATTCAGCTCTTACAGTTGCATTGTTGTGTTGCTGCACCTATACGGTTATTTGCAAGCTGACACTTTGAGGAAATTTGTGATTCAGTATAACTCCCCTCATTTGCATACCCCAGTGTGTAGGTCATTAGTTACTGCTGTAAAATAGACCCTTTCCCCTTGACAACCAGTGGTCCCTGGTAATGTTTACATTCTGCATGCCATTGATTATAATGGTAAAATGCAGAATTAACTTAAAATTGACATTTCTAATTTTTTTTTTATTTTCGACATGATCCCATTTGCGCGCCACTGCCCTAAGCTTAAACGTCCAAGATTGGCCAAAAACAAAAAAATTTACTGTTATAAAAAAATAGTTTTTTATGCCAATGGCCTTATATTTGGCCATTGGCATATGTATTAAATATAATACATGCTTTTACACAAGCTGTCATGCCTCCGTTTTGTCAGATGCAGAAATGTATTGGGTTACTAGCTGACTATATTTCTGCAATTATACTGTTGTAGCACAGAGACCTGGCAGCTTGGTGGATTGCAAAATCACCTCATTTGCATGTTTTTCACCAGCAAATGAGATGATTTGCATATTTGCCAGGTTGCCATGCAGGAACAGTGTAGGGCCGCATGTGAAAAAGACACTATCCTGAATCGCTCAGCAGCCATTTTCCATGCAGGAGCTCCTACACTGTTCCTGCATGGAAAATATGGCTTCCTGAATCCTGGGGATTATTTTTAGCCAAAGCAGAGTTCACTGAGTAAGCTGAAAAAAACAGATTATTGCAATCCATGCAGCCATTGTGAATAGTTCACGTTTTTCCAACAATCTTTTGCAGTATGCTTTTATCATTGGTAGTTATATTTTATTCTTTCTATCTCATTCAGTAAGAAACTACAACTTGCTTATTTAGATCTTTGTTGAAAAGCTTCATTTTCAGTCTTTCACTAATCATTTAAGGATAGTAAGTTATTATCATGTGTTGTTGCTCTCATCATAAATTCTATTGGATGATGGCACAATTCTAGTTCTTTTATCTACTATGATTAAGAGTGCATAGATTCTTTTACTCTCACTTCCCCACATTCAAGTAGGATTCCCTCAACAGCTCCCTTTTGTTCAATCCATTTCTCCTTTAGGCACAGCCTGTTTGCTCTCCAGCAAGGGTGAGTACCTTTTAATCCATTCACTCTGTAAGCATAATGAAAGTTTGTCAGACTTCTATTTCCCCATTATAGGCAGGGATGGGAGCAATTAGGCCTTTAGTGACATGAAGGTATCCCTCCATCCTTGTGCACCCTTCCGTGGTGGACAGTAACTTTCCTAAAGCTGCTGCCCTAGGTTGGCTCTTTAAGTGTACCTCCACAGATGCCATTCTCCACGGCTAATGAGCGCTGTGAGTCAACCCAATGTAATAGCTGCAACCAACCATCCCATACATCCCCTCTTGGATCCATGCTACAGTAGGTAAATCCACCACTCCTTCCTCCGAATGGGGGACCAAGTGCAATCCATTCACTCTTACCCTCCTCTGAACTGCCAGCTAAAATTGATTTTCCAAGCCATTGTTTGTGCTAAAGTAGTTTTTATTTCTGTCAGTTACTGTAGAAAACCCCTTTAAGGTACAGGACTTGTTCTTAATATGTTCTTTGTCTTTCTGCAAGGTATCATCAACAGCATTGGTCCATTGTACTAGCATTACTTTTCTCCACTGCAATGAAACAAGCTATATCTACGTTATTCTTGCCCAAGTACTAGGATGCATTGCATTCATTACTGATTCTCTTGTGTTAGATCTGGGTAAATAAAATAATATTCCCTGGTAGATATATGTGAATTACAATAGTCTTTATTAGTCAGACCATACTTGATTTTAAATTGTTTTAGTTTGGCAGCATATATGCTGAGGTGTTCGTTTTGCCTCCTGTTTATTCAAAGATTTGACAGATCATGACTTGAATTCCAAAAACAAGCACTTTTTTTAACTGCTGCATTTTCTATTTCAGTTTTGTTCATTATTTCATCCACTTATTTATAATCCTCTTCAGCTAATTTAACATATTCACATATTCTTAATTATCCAGTAATATCATGATAAGCATGTTCTTTTTTTCAAAAAAAAAGCTTTCTTTTCCAACTCTGTTGTGGGCTGGTTTACATGTATGCACAAGTCTAATAAATTATTTCAGTCAGGATGTTGCTATAGTATGCTGTCATGCAGATGAGTATAATATCAGTATAATGTGCCATCTGATAAGAGCAGTAGGAGAGCCATGATAACTGAATATTGATGAACATATGTAAATATCAGTTTATGAACATTGTTGAGGAGGACATGTAAATTGCCATGACAAAGTGAAACCAACATGTATTTCACTTTTACTCAATTGCTGCCTCATTCTGAATAGTTCTGTTTCATATGGATACGTAGTTCTAAAATAATGTTTCATTTAATACTTGATGCACTTTTCTTTAACATCAGGACATTTATCTAACTCTTCCATTTAATTTTGGACATCAAACAACCACAATCACTTGAGTGAATGAACAGTGAATAGTGTACAACAATAGCCACTGTTCTATTACTCTTCCACTTAAAGTGTTATACAAATATAATACGCAAAATGGAGAATGGCTTTATTGTATTTTTTGTAAATTGTGCACTCCTGCAATCAATTAATCAGGATTGTTGTGCTCAGGTTTCTGCATAGCAGCTTCTTACAATTTGTGGACCACTGTGCCTTCCTACAAATCATGCAATCAGAATAGAGCACTGACATTTTGCTTACCTGTAATTACATATTATTAATAGGTTCACTATATTATCAATGTTCTGTTAAAAATTGGATCTGCGAAGGGGGCATGGCCAAGATGTCAGAGTGAGTGCAGTAGTTTTTTTGTTGCTCTGTTCATGAGATTTATTTCTGACAGGAATAAATTAAAGATTTTTTGAAATATCTTGGAAAAATGCCTATAAATATTCCTTTTACTATTGTGGATTATCAGAAGAAGAAAAATTAATAATCTTCAGTGACATTCTTCACAAAAATCCTGTCAGAACATCAATTGCTGTATACAGATACTTGAAATATGAGTCATTCAAAGTCATCTGCTCCAGATAGTTCTATGAAGAAAGAACTACAGACTATAATTACAAGTATATAAGATCTCTCTACAAAAATGGATAACCTAGAAAACATCATGGAAAACATGAAAAAAGAAAGTAAAAAACAAATTCAAGAATTAAAGGAAATTATTTCAAAGCACTCAGATCAAATAACCAGTATAGAAGAATCAATAAATGAAATAGACAGGAAACAGATGGAGAATGACAATCAAATAAATTTCCTCTTGAAGCAAAATAATTCACTATTAGTAAAGGTGGATGATCTAGAATCAAGGTCAAGAAGAAATAGTATTAGAATTTATGGCGTTCCTGAAAAGACAGAAGGGAATAACATGATTCTTTTCCTGAATAACTGGTTACCTAAAATACTAAACCTGCCAGAGTCATTTTCTTATGGAATCGAAAGGGCGCATAGATCTTTGTCAAACCCTTCCATATCTAAAAACTTAACTTCAACAAGATCTATCATAGTTAAGTTTTTATCAACACAGGATAAAGATCTGGTGTTAAAGACTGCCTGGTCGATGGGTCCTATTCAGGAAAATGGAAAAGTCATTAGATTTGATAATGATTATACATCTGTGACAATAGCAAAGAGAAAAGCCTGTGTTCCTCTCATTAAAGATCTAAAAAAAGCTGAAATAAAAGCTCAAATACTCTTCCCTGCTAGATTGAAAATCACACTTCCAGATGGTCAGAAAATCTTTAATAACATCAAAGAGGCAACAGAATTTGTCAAAAAACATAACCTACTAGACAAAATTGAAGATATCAAACTCTCTACCCCAAGCCTAAAGAGACAAGCTACAAATGGCAAAACAACAGCAAATGATAAATCAACAAAAAAACTTAAAGGGAAATAAAATACTAACTTCTAATTTCCAGCGGCGTTTTCCCAAGGCAATATGTCCAATACTACAAGCTATTAGGTAAGATTTTACATTAACATATTCATAACTAAAAATATTTAATACTTCTTTCTTATTTCTAATAACAATTCTCACTAGTTACTTGTGATAGCTTTCTGACTTATTCTTTCTTTTTTGTTATGTAACACTATTTCCTTTATAGATTATAGTATAAACAATAATTGAAGGGCTCATAAATTATAAATATCGACAGAGCTTTATAAGATTGTGTTGAGTATTGCTCGTTTGGGGTTGGATTAGTATTTGGAACAGCTTGTGTGTTTTTATTGCATTGCCTGCCATTTAAAATGGAATTGCGATGTTCCTAGATGTTGAAAGGGGTACTGCCAGCTTTACCCTGCTTATTAATGACTTTTGTTACCCTTGGCTTGTTTAATCAACAAGTGTAACATGTTTTTATTATAAATATCCTGTGTAGACATGTTTGAGCAATGCCGGCACTTTGTAGTCACTTGCGAAGTGTAATTTTAATTTTATAGTGTAAATGGCATTGTGTTACCCTGCTTAACTTGTTTTTTGTTTTTTACATGCCTTTAATGCTTCTTGAGCATACGACAGTTAAGAAAAGCTTGAAAATACCTGAAAAGCGTTATGTTCACCTCGCAAATGTAATATTTTGTTTGTCAAGCTTCATGAGAAGCAAGTCACGAGCTATGCATTAAATCCTTGTTTTTGAGCCTGGTGCTCGCTACAGAAGTATTTAAAGATGATGTAATGTCATCTGAGTCCGGTTGCACATAGGAAAAGCGGCGACAGAGGGAAAAAAAAAACGTAACAAGGAAGTTATTACTGACTGAAGGTTTTGAATGCTTTCAAAGCTTTCTTTGGTCTATAAGTTTGCTCCTTGCAGTAAAATAATAAAATATTGCATGCTTCTTATCTCAGAAACAAGATCTTGTTATATACATGTAGTGAACTGTTATAGTTATAGTCTAGTTAATTTGCAAAGTACAATCATTACAGATGGCTTCAGAATGTTTTATTTTTGGCTGGTTTGAATTCAAATTTCACTGATATTGTGATAAGCATGCTCTGTGGTAATTGAATCCATAGATAAACAATTTGGGGAAAAATAAATAATTTACAAATAAGTAACTAAATGTGCACAATATAAACTAACACATTCTTAATTATAATATTGATACAATAATTAAATAATTGTGTTAATTATTCAAACTATCCCAAATGTATCTACTTAAGAGAGATCGGAAAGTGCTGGCATAAAGAATTTTTACAAGCTGTAGACAGCTAACCAAAGGGTAATTTGAGTGAGATAATATAATAAAAGAGAAGTGAGTGAACATACTACTCTTTGATGTTTTGGCATGCAAACAAGTAAACATGCTTATTGGTAAAATATCATATTAGATATCAATATATAGTCAACAGCTAACATAAGTGCTCTATGTTTATGTACTTGTTAAACAGAAGGGATATTAATAACAGTGTAAGCTTGGAATGAATGCATTTCTGAAATACTAAAGCTTAAAAGCAATAGTAATGTTACACTCATAGAGCAATAATAAAATAAATGAGATAAAATAATGATTGCAAATTACATTCAATATACTTGAAACACCAAACATCATAACAGCATAAAGAGTCATCCACAAATTATAGACAGTTAAAAAGAGAATGGGATGGGGGAAATATGGAAACGTGGACAGGATGAGCATACAGTTACTTTTATGTTATATATTGATACATAAACAAGTAAAAACGTGATTTGTTGAGATGTCATGCATAGATGTCATCATATAATTAACAGCTTTCATAAGTAATGTTGTTTTATGTACTTGCTAAATTGAATAGATAGTAATTCTAATGTAAATTTGGAACGAATGCACCTCTGAAGTATTAAGATTTGAAAGCAATAGTAGTAGTAGACTAATGAAACAGCAGGGGATAAATGAGATAAAAGATGATTGTAAAATATGCTTATTACACTAAATATATTTGAAATTTCAAATATCATAATAACATAACATGGAATGCTCATTACATTTGCTTAAAAAACTTACATATGGAATATAAATAACATGTATAAAGACAATAGTTGAGAGGATGGTGAGTAAGAAAGAAAATAAAAATAAAGGTTACTAAACTTCAAATTTAGGAACATATTAACATGAAACATTAGCTAAATAAAATAATAACTTTATTTCCTTCAGCTTAATGAGAATTTTGAGCCTTTATATTGCTTATGAAGTTATATCTATGTATGTTGATTTATGAGAACAGAACCTTATTAATATAATGCAGGAACAAATGTTAAACATAAATATTTACTACATAACTAGCCATTATTTGCAACTTATAAACATTTTATAATTTATGTGTTTTAAGATATTTTGACACTTTAAATGCCAATATAGGGTATTGTTAATATTGAACATGAATATCTGTATACTTAATTATTAAGTGCAGAAGCAACAATGTAAAGGTTGACTGGTTGTAGGGATGTTTGTGGTGGTGGCTAAGATGATGTTATCATCAAGCCAGGAATTTAGATTTCCATGTTTTGTTTTGTATATAGTTATATATGTTAAAATTGTGTTATTCAATTCCATTTATCTGCTCATAACTAAATTCAGTGGAAGTATTTGTACTGTTTTGAATGTTCTCTTATAAGTGTATGTCTTTAAAAGTCAATGGCCTTAATAATCCTTTCAAAAGAGGAAGTATAGTTAAATACTTGAAACTGAATAAAGTAGATATAGGGTTTTTACAGGAAACACATATTGTTAATAAGGACTTAGACAGATTATCTTTTAACGGTTGTATGATTCTTGCAGAGTCTCATTATCAAACTAAGAGAAGAGGCACGATGATACTATGGAGAAAAACATTACCAATACCTAAAATCATTGATACCTGTACAGATAACAATGGCATGCTATGCTTAGTAGTTTTAGAGATAAACAAAAGATATGTAACATTAGTAAACTCTTACTGGATACCTGGTTTTGGAGCAATTACAGCAAATAAGCAGCTGCAGTTAATACTTTCCAAATCCAAAGGTGAAATAATACATGCTATAAAGATACAACAAAAAAAAAGATAATTTTAAATCATCTTCTGCATCAAAAAAAGTTAAAAGAATTTCATAAATAGATTAGATCTTAGAGATATTTATGCTCTAAAAGAAGCTCACTCATTAGAATACACTCACTATTCATATAGGTATGGTACACAAACAACAATTGATAGAGTACTAGTTACAAATAATATATTTCACAAGATTAAGAAGTCTTAATTAGCTCGTGACCATTGTCAGACCATAATGCCTTATTTTTTAAGCTTAATATCACGCCTAAAAACTTAATAACTTAATAACTTGGCAAAGATTACCTGTCTATATAACTACATTAAAAGGATTTAAAGAGTGGCTCCTTAATGAAATAAAACTTTTTCTAGATATTAATAATAATAATGAGACTTCAAAGGTCATACTTTGGGATTCACTAAAATCATACTTATATGGTAAGATCAAAAATTGGTATCTAATCAAGAGAAAACAATGGAAAAATGAACTAATGCAACTACAAATAAATATAGATAAAATAAGGAAAAGTTTAAGTACCAAAGACATAAGAACAAATACTGAACTAAAAACATTAAACAATAGATACGCAGAAATTCTAAATCACAAAGTGTCAATAAATCTAGAAAAATTAAGAATTCAATCCTATTCAGTGAACCCCAAAAGCATACACAGATTGGCAGTCAAAGCAAAACATCTAGCTGGCCTTAACCATATAAAATAAATAATTGACGATAAAGGAATTAAAACAAAACATGTTATGGAGCACAAAGAAATTTTGGAGGTCTTTAGAGTACATTACGGGAGGTTAAACAATACAAATGTTGATTCGGTAAACAGTGCACTTACAAATAATTTTCTGAAAGAAAATATTAACAAAACAGTAACAAAAGAACAAAATACTAATTTGCTTAAGCCAATAACATTAAAAGAAAACCTTAAAAGCAATAAGGCACCTGGATTAGATGGAATTATTGGAGAGATATATAAGTTGTTTCCAGAAGATACTTTAAAGATTTTGCAGGTAGCTTATGAAGAATTTAGAAAAAATAAAAGCATTTTTCCATCATGGAAATATGCTATTATATCTCCCATTCTAAAACAAGACAAAGATCCTAAGCTAGTGACATCATATCAACCTATATCTCTACTAAATGTAGATTATAAAATCTACACCTCAATACGTACTAAATCAATTCATTCCGAGAATAATAGAAAATGATCAAGCAGGTTTTATTGTGAATAGAAAAGATCAAGGCAATGTCATTAGGCTTTTAACCCTGGTAGATGTTGCAAATAAGAAAAAAAAAGAACTATCAATAATTAGTTTAGCTATTGAAAAAGCATTTGACTCTCTATCTTGGACATGTTTATTTAATATATTAGAAACTTTTACTTTCTCCAATGATTTCATAAAGCTAATAAATACCTTATATAAAAATTCTGTATCATATATTAAAATCGGGGCATTCTTATCTAACAAAATTCAAATACTAAAAGGAACTAAACAAGGCTGCCCATTATCGCCTTTGCTATTTGCATTATCAATAGAGCCATTTGCAAACTACATAAGAAAAAATGATAACACAAACAGTTTCACTCTTAATTCAAATTATTCTTCAAAAGTACAATTATTTGCTGATGATATAATACTAACCGCAGGTAATTTAAACTCTTCAATAAGGCATATTGCAGATGCTATAGAACTTTTTGAGAAATGTTCTGGCCTAAAGTTCAATAATAATAAATCTGAAACATCATTAATAAATAGTAAAGTAAGTTCAGAATGGAGAAAATATAATAAATATAAACATCTAGGTGTGTATATAAAGCCTAGTTGGAAAGAAATGATACAAGTTAACTATAGAAATCTATTGGATAAAGTCAAAGAATATATAGACAAGTGGAATAAAATGTTCTTTACTTTTGAAGAAAAACTAATACTAATAAAGATGTGTATTCTTCCTAAAGTTTTGTATTTGTTTCAATCTATTATTATTAGCCCTCCAAAAAAAAAAAAAAAACAATTAAATTCACTTTTAATTAAGTTTTTATGGTACCCACAAAAACACAGAATAAAATTTTATTGGCACAATAGAGATTGGGAAAAAGGTGGAATCACATTCCCGAATTTAGAACTATATGCTGATTCCGTTACAATTCATATCATAAGTAAGTGGTTAAGTAATAAGTATACATCAAATTGGAAAGATTTGCATACAAACATTTTATTATCTAATATAGATGAAAAAATAAACAATGACTTTTTTTACTGAAAATAATAAACAGTTTTTAACAGTGAAAGATTCAGTATATAAAGAAAGCAAAAACGAGAAGCTACCATATTGCATTAGTTATATACTAAACAATTTTAAGAAAATTATAAACACACATTGCATAACAAGATATTTCTCAATATTAATGTTCCCAATAGCGTTCACAAACAATTGCTTAGATTCTTTCAATATAAACAAAATAATAGAAATGAAAGGAAATGTGTTAAATTACTGGCACCAATTCTTTAGTATAAATAATATTCTTGACACTACAAGTCTCTTAGCAAGATACAACGTAAATCAAGATAATTGGTTAAATATTCAAATCTTCAGAGAATATCTAATAAAGGAATTTAAAACAAGTCAAGTGCCATATATTTCACCTCAGCCTAAAATACTTTTACTTTTGTGTGAATTAAATTCTTTACAATTTAGCATGGGGTTTTCTTTATCTAAGATCTATAAGACATTGAGGGCTGACTTAAAACAGCATGATGGTTCTCTATGGAATTTTATAGAAAATACTAACAAATTTAGCTTCTCTGATAATGACAAATTATTAACACTCAGGTCAATAAATCATACAACATCTTTATATTGGAAAATATTTACATGGAAATTTATACACATGAGTTATTTTACTCCACAGAAAATTGCAACAATATTGAATAAAACTAGTCATAATTGTTGGAGATGTGATGAGAGTCTCTGTGCAGATTGGATACATATGTGCCTTGAATGTAAAATGATTGTTCCTTTCTGGCTGAAATTTAGAGATTTTACAAAGGCATTGTGGGCAGATAAATGTATAATTACAGATACACTTTTATTACTCAATGCCCCAATACCATATTGTATACCAAAGTCACAAATACATCTTTTATGGTCCATCTTGGCAATAGCAAGGAAAGTTATTATTTCAAATTGGAAAAGTAAAGTGACTGTCTCTTTTACTGAGTTTATACTATTGGCCAAGACAGTGTGTAACAGAGAACTTGAAACTCTTAACAACAGGAATGACCCACAGAAAGTTATCTTGGTTGAAATTAAAAAAAATATTAGACAAATTTTAATATGTTGAACAAAGCTATTTTAGTTATGAGCATTTTGTATATAATTGTACATAGTTGAGTATTTAATGTCATGTTAATGAATAATTATCTGTATAATGTAATAATTTCTTGATCATTGAAAATCAATAAAACAGTGTTAAAAAAATTCGATCTGCTTATGGAGCAAAACAGTGACCTAACTTGTTACCAACATGTGTCCATTGTTGTAAGAAAGGCCTTCTATACTGTGCAGCTTATAAAAGAAAGATTTGTGCTTAGATATAGGGATGTCACTGTCCCTCTTTACTCAGCCATCATTAAACCTGTCACTGATTATAATGCCCTCTTTGAAATGCATCTGTCACGACACATGCAACAACTGGAATGCCCACAAAGATACTTTACTAAAAGGATACAAGGCCTAAACAACATGTTATACATGGATAAACTCAAAGCCCTGTCATTATACTCATCCTACAGACAGCTAAGAGGTGATCTGTGTTGACTCAGTAGTGATAGATTTACTGCACATCAGCAAGTCCAATGTCATCAGAAATACTCAGTCTAGAGATATAAACCTCTTTTACAACAAAAACATAACAGTTTGCAGAGAAAGTATATCTTGCAAAGGATACTGCTGATGTAGAACAGACTCCCTATTCATAATAAACAAAGTAATTCCGATCCATATTCAAGTGCAACTTGGATCTCTAGATGGGAAACAGAAAATTTACCTCATGACTGCCCCAAGTAGTATTAATGGACAGAAACAGCTGCTAAATGCTTTATCCCATGCATTGGTCCCCTCAAAATATATATGGTATGATCCCAATTATTCTCATTGGGGGTAATATATAATTATTGACCATGGGATGGGTAAGGCCAATCTCTAACCTTATGGGATAGGTTACTTCAAGCATGAAAAGATTGGATAGGATTAAAATGGCTGACAAGACCAGCTAACCTAGGACTTACTATGACCTGATGACTCTATGACTAAGTAGATCATATCAAACTGTGGCATCTTCCTAGAGAAATGGGTTACCAAGTCATCTCAATTGCCCTCTTGAGGTATCTGTATTCTGAACAAGAAGCAATAGTTGTAATCAAATATGGAATAAGTGTCTGGTTCATGATTGGGGAAGAAGTACAACATGGCTGTATATCATTATCTTACTTATTCAAAGTATCTGCTGAATATATCATTCAATATACTCTGTTAGATTAATTAGATGTTGGAATTAACATTGATAGGAGAAATATTAGCAACCTCAGATGCACAGATGATACCACTCAAATGGCTGAATAAGAATTGAAGAGCCAATTGATGATTTGTTTCAGAGCATCATAATGAATAAATTAAATTGAATCATCTAGCCTCGTTCATTTTTTTAAAATAGATGGAGAAGAAGTAGAGGGGTGACAGCTTGCTTTTTCCTGGGATCAAAGCTCTATGCAGATTATGATTGCAGCCATAAAATTACAAGATGGTTGCTTTTTGAAAGGAAAGCTATGGCATGTTTGGATAAGATTTCAAAGGGCAAAGACATCACATTGCCAACATAGGTCCATACAGTCAAAGCCAAGTGTTTTTCATTTGTAACATATGGTTGTGGAAGGTGAACTATAAGAAAGGCTGTCCACAGGAAGACTACAGTATTGAAGAAGACTTTTTGAGTGTTCAATAAACTCCAAGAATATTGCATCAATTAATACTTAAGAAAGTAATTCCAGACTCTTCACAAGAAGGCCTGATATTATAACTACAGCTCAAATATTGTGGCAATCTAAACAGAAGGCAGGATTCACCGGAACAAAGAAAAAATGGTGCCAGAAAAGATGTTTAGACAGACGTACAAGGGGTGTCAGAGGTTACAGTAAGTGAATGACATCCCTGATTTAATGAATATGAAGAGCTTAAAGATACAGTTACTGATAGGCCTGGTGTGCTAAGGGATCAAAGAATCAATTTTGACTAAACAACAAAACAACGGTAGACACAGTGAGAAACAAGATAAACTCCCTCCTCTTCTAGGCTAAAAATACCTTACCTTTTTGATCCTTATCAGCCAGAGCAGCTGTGGGCAAAAGAGTACTCCTTTCTCATCCTGAATATGTGCTCCCAATTTTTGCTTCTGCCTCCAAGAAAAACATTGCCATAGTCTAGACTGTTTCTTATATCATCTGCCAATTCACCACAAACTTACTTTTCTGTGGTCATCACTGTATCTCCCTAGAAAAAGCCAAATGGCTACCATAAATCAAAGATCTAACTTACTTTTAGGATCTCAAGTCTATGAACTACACCAACTGCATACATGTACTCCCTTTGCTGCCAGAATTGATGAAAAAATATTCTCATAAAACCTGCAACACTACTTACCAGCTCCTCCAATTCATATTTCTTCTAGAACCAAAGTCCACAGCAATGCACATACTTTCTTCTCTCAGGCACCTACTCTTTGGCAAGCTCTCAACATCAACATTATGGAAATCAACACTTATTCCAAATTCAGAATGCAGCTCACAAAGCACTTCTTCATCCATGCCAAATGCTCCTGCTTCAACACAGGGCATATTACCTAACCTATCTCCTTTCCAAGTCTCTTCTCCGCTCTCATGATTCACTGAAGATTGACCCACTTTAGAAGTTAATGTATATACTGTACATTACACACTGCTTGATTCTACATTTGTTCACACTGGAATGTACATACACAGCTGTTTTTCTGTGTAATTTGTCTGAGCTATTCTGCTATTGTTTACATTTCTGTACATTTTATATGTGAAATGTTTTGTACTTCTCAAGGGCAGCTTGAAACTGGTCACAATTCATTAGTGAACTACTCTAGTAAACAAAAATAAATAAATATATATAAATAAATAATATCAATAAATAATTAAAGTACACTGTGTGCAAAAATTAAAATATGTAGAGACACTCCCCTCAACTGTCCAAATATTCACAGAATGTCCAGATTTTTGCTTCATATTTTGGTGAGTTCCTCATTAAATGTGTAGTTTTCTGGAAAATCATCAAGGATTGAATTCATTAAGTAATGCCAAGCATCTGAGTTTCACATTTCTTCTCCTTCAGAAAATGTCTAACAAATGTATAAGTTAATAAGAGCAATACTTAAATGTTGTCCCTATTTTTGGGCATTTGCCCTCCTATTATTTTTGTCTTTGGCCAGGTTTTTGTGCTAAGAGGTTGAGAGGTATGGGTAGAGAACACAGACAGAGTTTGGGCAATTTAAGGATGCTGATAATGTAGCTGCACAATGGTCAAAACAGTGCACTGTACAGTGCATGGTAATACGTACATAATGACATGGAAATATGGAACCCCATGCAAATGAGCCACATACGTTATGTAAATGAAGGAACCTAAAATGGCTGACTGACTCAGAAATGTGTAAAATTGCCATGTTGCACTGCACTGCATATGAGTGTCATAATTCATGAAGTGCAGTGGGATTGATGCTAGGAATAGTAGAAGCAGAAACACAACAGGATATTTTGGGAATCACTGCCAGAACTAGTGAATGTAGGGTTCATTATTGCAGCTATCTGTGTCATGAACATAGATAAAGTTGGCAATTGATATACCAACACACAGAAGAACAGAATGTGGACCTTCTCTTTTTGGATAGCAATAAAGTAAGGCATCAATACAAAATGTGCTGTCCATAATAGAAACAGACGATGATGAATGGTATGCCCATTCCTTTGGCTAAAAAGGTATGTATAGCCTTAACCATCATAGTTACAGTGACCTTCCAAGTATCCACAGAGTGATGATAAAAATGGCAACAAACTAGTGAATTGCAACCTAGTTACACCATATAATGCTACAAGAAATGGAGGATCACGGTTTCCCTAGGGCAGTGGATGAAAGAACTAACACTGTGTGTTTTTTATCATGGCATAGCCTGTTTTATTTAGACTCTGGAGTCCATAGATTGCATACATGCTGCTATCAAGGTAACACCTTGTACAGGATTCTTCAATGGCCATGTAGTCTCACATTCTAAGGCATTATTTATAATGTATCTGTATGTGACCTACTTAGCATTCCTACCTTGCATTTTTGGCACATTTCCAATTTATACCAACCTTTGCTGTGAGTTGACTTCTCACACGGTCACTTATTTGGTAAGCACATGCCAGGTAGGTCTGTATAAACAGGCAGAGTGAAAGAATACAGTTGACCACATATAAAATTGTTTGATTGCACTGGAATAGAGTATATGCATTTGCCAGTGGGGCAGTAGTAGAAAGATGGAAAAGTTGGAGGAGGAAATCAGAAGTTTGCAGGAATGTATCATTAATGACGTATTATTTGAATCATATGAAGACCTTTATAGAAAGATGATTTTTTAAATGTACAGCAGTACTATGAGAATGTAAGAAAAATAAAGGTGTTTCAATGTAGGAGGGATAAAAAAGAAGATAAATCTAAGACAGCTTATCCCAAACTACAGTTAAACAAATCTAAGCATGTAAGGAATGTATTTTTGATGTGGAATATGAAAATACATTTAATGATCAATTAAATCAGAATTCTTTTTTAATTTCCGCAACCCCTCAAATGATCAGTATGTCTAAGAGAAAAGCAGACTGATAGATGTTCTCCAGGGACATGACCAAAAAGGGTATCCCCACGGCAGGAATTACCAAGAGAACAATCAGCATGGTAGGTGATGGGGAAGTGCACAACAGGGGATAGGGCAGGAGGAGAGGCCGACAACATTAAATCTTGATAAAGGTGCTACACCTTAGGAAATTACTCCTGTGTTGGTGAACTTCTGTCAAAGGGGTTCATCTTTGTGTTTGCAAAACCTTTAAGCCTTGTTGATGTTTTGATTCAGTTATATTATATACAAGAAAATTAAACCTAGAATTGTTTTTTGATTAGAAGACAACTGGTGGGGTTCGAGATTTGGTTCTTGCCATAAAAGTAAATTTAATCCACCTTTAGTACTAACTTTAGCATTACATGAAAAATTATGCAACTTTGATTTAAGACAACTATTTAGAATTGAAAATGTGATTGATAGGTATAACAATCTGACAATTAAAAAAGTATTAAATGAATTAAAAGATAATTGTTCAATACATGTGATGAAGGCAGATATGGGTGGAAAATTTGTAGTATTAGATTGTTACATCTACTCCAATAGGATGCTGAATATTTGCTTAATGGGGCCTACTTTGCGACTATCTCAATAAATGCGGTAAATATTTCTAGTTACAGAGTTGATTTGGTGGTAAATAATATTTGTTTGGAAAACAATTTTGACCAAAAGAAACTGAATACTTGAAAGCTAATAAACATTAAGTCCCATTGATTTTTGTTATGCTCAAGGTACACACAAATGTCTTGGACCCAACTTTAAGAACTGTAGTAGCATCAGGTGGTTCCAAGACTGAACCTTTGGCCATGTTTGTTGATTTTAAGTTGAATATGTTTTTTTTAATGATGAATGACGTTTTAATTGATTTGTGATATTCTTTAAAAGAAATTAGAGATGCAGAATTGTACAAGGATACAGTTCCTTGTCATTCCTCATGATATGGGTTTTATGAAGCCTTGGCCAAAGGGAGTTATTCAATGCATAGCAAGATTAAAAGTGTTGTGTACATGTATGTAACTGATTTTGTGTAATGATTATGTGTATTTTGAAGGGGGAAACAATAAGCATAAAAATAGGCTAGTATTGTAGGCAGCAGTGCCCTGGTGTTCAATTATATAGTACTATGATGCTGGGAGAGTAATTTTGTCTTTCCCTTCCCCAGCCCAGATTATAAGCAATATAAATATATATATATATATATATATATATATATATATATATATATATATATATACATATATATATATATATATATATATATATATATATATGTATATATATATCTGTGTGTGTGTGTGTGTGTGTGTGTATATTATAAACAATTATAAATATTTCAGATTTTTGGATGATATATTTGTGATGTGGAGAGGGGTTATACAAATGTTGAACACATTTTTCGGGTATATCTACTAGAATACACCTTTTTTAATTCTTATATTTGAATGGAGTGGAGATAGATTGAATTGTATTGATGTGACTATTAAAAAAATGCATTAGATAATAGATATGAGTCTAATGGTTTTAGAAAGTCCACCTTTTTGAACAGTTATTTGGATTATAATAGTATAGATACTTTGTTGCAGAAAATACATTAATTAAAGGAGAAATGGTGAGATTGTATACATTTATATAAGAAGTCAAAATATTTATTGATGAAATGAATAGATTAAAATTAGTGTTTTTGAAAGGAACCATCCAAAATCCTAGTAGACAATATTTGTGAAGAAGTATTTGTAGGATGGGCAGCAACGTCTAAGCCTATTTTAAAATATCCAGGTGGAATGACATTTAAAAGAGAGAGTAATAGTGATTTTAGTAAGGCTATTGTGTTGAGCTTTGAAACGCGGTGCATGAGATTAGATCTATTTTAAATAACAACTGCAATGCAGTGGTGACAAATTTAAAATTAAAAGAAAAACTGAGGAAAAAGCCTGCTATTGTATATAAGAAGGGTAAAAAAATTAAGACTATTTTAGAAAGAAATAACAAGCTACAATTAAACAAAAAGATAGTGATGGTTAAGTGTGGAGAGTGTTCATTATCTCAATATATTAATGACAGTATTACTAAAGTGGTGGGAGATTACCCTAAGATTGTAGTGAATAATGGAAGATTTGAGGTGGCTAAAAATATTAGGGTGGGGGTAACTGGGAAAAGTAATTGGAGACCTATGAATTCTATTGGTAAATTTTATTGAATGCTTTACAAGCTCCAGGAATTATGACAGACTATCTGTCCACAGATAGGCAAACAGGATATAAGTGAATTTAAAATTAATTAATTGGTGAAGGTTTTGATGACATACAAAATGTAAGGATGTCAGTACCTTATATTTATTAAAAGTATAAAGTTAGAATTTATTTTATTTTATATGATGTTTTAATAATTTGATCAAAACTGGTTGGTTGTTGTGGCATTTAGAAATGTTATTTAAGGAATATGGGTGATATTACTCGTGTTCTGATGAAGTTCTGTTTTTTGGAACAAATGAGCTAAACTGTTTTATAACAGTGTTGGGTGGGTGTAGCAGAGAGCAATGTGTTTTTATTTCTTTTTTGTGCTTAACAGTATAACGCACTTTCTGAGGATTGTATTGAGATACATATAATATCTTGTGCTGTGTTATTTGCAGTATATAATATTTTTTGGAACAAATTAGCTTAAACCGTTTTGTAACAGTTCTGGGTGGTTGTAGTACAGAGCAGTGTGTTTTGATTTCTTTTTTGTGCTTAACAGTATAGCACACTTTCTGAAGATTGTATTGAGATACATATACCCCAGGATTCAGCAAATGTCCATGCAGGAATAACTTATTCCTGCATGGAAGGGACCATACTTGTGCAGCACAGCAGCGTGCTATGCAAATGTATGAAGGTGCACTACTGTGCTGCAAGATGTACATGGGGATGTGTACGAGGGCAGGGGGCATGTTTGACAGCATTGCTCCCACAATACACATGCCCCCTGCACACCAGAATTGCTGTATGTCAATTTAAAAAGAGCAAGATCGCTCTTTACACCTTCAACCCATTACAGTAAGAAATTTGGGCAAAGCCATAAGGGACAACTCTGAAATATTGCATGACAAACTTAGAAAGTTGATAGAATAATGGGTTTAGCATTATCATGAATTTTCTGAAGGGTATGAAGTATAAAGTGCAAATGTCTGTTATTACTGTCAAACTTCAATTTTTAATGATATGCCAGAGAGCTACAAGTTTATGAAAAGTGGACCAAGAATATAATGCAAATATCTGGACATACTGTGAAAAGTTATATGTTATCAATGTTTGCAAAGCACAGCCCCCAGCAAATAAATCTTTTTTTTTCACATCTGCAATAAAGTTTAAGCATAGCTCTGTGTACATGACCCTTGCTTAGCTATGCTTAGCCCAGCTGAAATTGCACAATAAGTTAAATAGCAATATACATCCAACATAAGCAATAGTATAGTGGTTAGAGCTTATGCCTTGCATGTAATCGTTCATAGCCCGAGCCTCATCAAAGCCATTTCCATTTTGTATGTAAAATCATTACAATTTTAATTTGTATATTTATGAATGGAAGTAACTTATATTTCTCAACCAGAGTAGTGCAGTAGGTCCAGATGTGAGGTGTCAGTGTAATAAAGTTGTAAAACCACCATATAAACACAAATGCCCCATACAGTATAGTCACACAAGAATAAATGTAATGAAAGCACATTGGGGGATGTCAGGGAAGGTAAACAAATTTATAATATGTAATGAATGATGAATCAATCCCATACAGGTGGTAGTCCACAAAATGAAACATAAGTAATGCTAAGCATTGCATAGCTACACTGACTGGATGTAAGGACTGTATAAATATGAATGCTAAGCAATGAGTAGCCCAGCTAAGTGAATTTGCCCATTGGTAAGCAGTGTGAAACCTGCCACTGTAAGCACTGCCAGCCTCATCTAAGCAGGATTGCCTGTAGCTTAGCTCAGCATATTCAAAACTGTCCAATCACGGCAAAGGGTGGGAAACTGGCCATATTTAAAACTCACAGGTGGGAATACAGCCCATAACTGGTTGTAGCTCCCCACTATAGGCAGTATGTCAGGTGTTGGCGAGGGCATGCACTTTTGTGTGCAGCGCTGTGGCATATAGGAGTCCAAGGTCAAGGTAGGACTCCTTGTAAAAAATCATGACATGAGACTGCTGCAGGACCAGTACCTGGGCTTCCAATACAAAGTAGAAGTCTGGGAAAGTCTCACCCATGATCTCACCAGTGCCACTGGTTTCCCTTGGACTGGTGAGCAGGTCTGGCACCACTATGCTGACTTGAACCATAGGAAGAGGGAACTCTTGGAACAGTGGGTCCAAGAAGCAAGACAGAGGGGTGATGTCCCAGCAGTGTGTAAGCATTCACAGCAATAACTGTTTACCAAAGTCCAGCCTGTGTATGTGATGGATAGGTATGCATAAATGTTTCTCTATCTTCATTACAGCTCCATCTGAGTGGTTTGTGAACCAGGTAACCCATGCCAGCAGGTTTCAAGGACTGTATCGCGAGGCTGGTGAGTAACAATCTAGCTTGTAGCATTCATACCAAATAAATATAAAGGAGTAGAATGTCACCTGGCATTATTAAAAATGTGTATGGTTTCTACTGAATAAAGCAGCCAGTATTACAGTAATAGTCTCATATAGTTCATATATTAATAAAATGTAACTGCCTGTGAATAAAATTCTAAACCTTGGACTGGTTGTGTTTACTCTGGTATGGTATGATTTGAAATATGTACAGGTTATGCATAGCAACTATAGCTCTGACAGCATTAAAGAATCAAGTCTCATCTGACAAAGTTAATGCCTCTATAACACATGAGATTAACTGATATTACTAATGTCACGCACCAAGATCTGATATCTGAATAGTAATGTGTTAACCACTGTTTTCCACACTGTGCTATGTGAACAGGTATGTATAAGCATGTATGTATAAGAATGTTGTAAATACAAAGTCAAATCATACAACAAAGAGAGAATGAGAAAGAACCCATTTAAAAAAGAGACAGCAGTTTCTCAAGAGCTCCCTGTGATGAAACACACACTTGTTATATTTTTAGCAGAAACAGCCACAGTTCGAATCCCAGGAGTGGTAGTAAGCTGTATGCATAATTTCAACTAGGTTTTGTGAAAATGTGTAGAAACAGTCAGGTAGTATTAACAAACATTCCCTCCACAGGTATTCCAGGTAAGATAAGGTATAAAGTAGCTATACGAAGGCTGTAGTTATAGTGTGTCCAACACCCATGGTCCAACCTCAAGGCTGCAAATGACCAAGATAAGTACATACACCAAGTGATCTCCCCAAGAAATATTCAAACTTGTCATGCTGTCACACCTACAGGTCCCTGCTAACAACAACCAGGGTGACTGATAGAAATCAGGGCAGAGTGCGTCAGTAGCACACACACACACACACACACACACACACACACACACACACACACACACACACACACACACACACACACACACATAGTATGAGTGCACATATGTAACCCTGAATATGGGAATATTGGTAGAAACAGTCATGTAGTATTAACAAACATTCCCTGCACATGTCTACCAGGTAAGAGAAAGTTCAAAGTAGCTATAAGAGGGCTGTAATTATACTGTGTACAAACATACCACTGCCCAACCCAAGGCTGTAGTTGTTTTAATAATACCTGTGGAATAATGAGTAGAGGAGTGATCATTAAAGCTTTGACCACTGCAAGAATCTACATTTATTAACTGGCATCTCTCTCTCCCCCACCTTATCTTCACCAATAATCTATACACATAAATGAATGGGTATGTTTTCCACCAAACCTACTGTTGGGACATGTGTCCTGTTGTTCTAAAAATGTTGAAATGTATTCCAATTAATGTTCCCTGTTTAAAGACCATCATTGGTGGCCTGTTGCTATCAATGTAACCTGCATGCTGGTGTAATGCGCATTATGGGTCCATATATGCATGTGTTTTGTTTGCTATGCAAATGTTCCAAAATGTGTTATATTGGGGTAATGGGAATACTCATGCATGCTTTTATGACTAATCCTGGAATGTGTTTACCAATACTAACCAGCATATGTTCTAAAACTGCAACACCATAGTACATCAGGGAAGGTTGTTCCCAGTGGATCTGCCTCTCCTGCCTTGTCTGGACATGGTACTGGGCCCCAGCACATCTGGGATCCACCCCAGAACCTCCTCGTCCATTGGTCCTGCACCACCTTTGGGTGGTACCAGCTCAGGGGATGGGGCTCAACCCCCCTGGATGTGTGCACGGATAGGATCCTTTCACCTGAAGCCAGGTCCCAGGTCTGGTGCATAGCGAGCTCTGCAAGGAATTGGGAGATCTGCTATGCCAGCTTGAGGGCTGCATGACATAATTAGAGGGTCAGCCTGCCCCTCCTGATCAGCCCCCAGCACAGCCACATTTGGGGCTGTGAAGGTGCAGTGGTGACCAACCATGGGTGGGGACCTCAGTCCCACTATATCCATTTGGGGGATCTTGGGCTTTCAATTACCAAACACCCCTCCCCGTCCAAGGTGTTTACTCCCAACATGTTGTCATATACCTCCCCTGTATATTATATCAATCACCATAAGCATGCTATTTCCTAGTGGCTAAGTATTATAGACTCCAACTGCAAAAAGTTAACGAAAAGATTCACAAATTGCTGATACTACTCCTCTGTAGGAAAATGTAGCCAACAGTCCTGGGATGGATAAAAACACAGCTTTATTCCAGAGTGACAAAAAAGTGAGCACTTTCGTCGATAGGCTTCTTCAGACTTTACAAATAGCACTCATATGAAGCAATTTAAATATCCCTCCCTTTACAATGATTGGTGGGAGCACATTTCAAAATGAACTCATAAATTTTTTGGCTCATAAAATTCAACTAGTACATTATTAAAAAACGTTATACTTCATGTATTCCTCACCACAATAAATATCAAGAGATGAATAATGTAATAAAACAAAAATATCAACTATAGAAATATAAAAATATATATATATATACACCTAATAATGTGTGTATATAAACATGTATGACAAAAACAAATACACAAACATACAGATTTAAAAATTCATAACAGCACAGAACATAATAATTCATCATTAATTATTTAGGTCTAAAAATTCTCCTATTCTTCAGAACAGGTTTAATTTGATCTTTGTCGTTCAAACCTGGTGGTTCATCTGCCCTCAGCCTAATTATCCATCTAAGCTCACATTCAGGGTCAAGTTAGTAATATCACCCCCTCTATAATTAATGAATATAGATTGTAAAATACTAAATTTAAATGTGTGACCTGATCCCGCTACCTGACGGTGTTTAGCTAAAGCATTCACTTCAGACCCTATCCTAATATGGTAATTGTGTTCTCTAATATGGTCTTTAAGGGTCCTGTTGGTCTTGCCAACATAAAATGAAGGGCATGCTACACATCTTGCCAGATAAACAACATTTTTACTATTGCAATTAGTATCAGTGTTAAAGTGAAACTTATACTTAGTGACTGGATGTATGAACATTGTATCTTCGTTAATGTAACCACAATGATTACACATACCACAAGGCACTGTGTTCCTGTCTGTTTTGGCAACTACTTGCTTAAAATTCACATTTTTAGGTTTACATAACAGCCTTTTTAGGTTAGGTTTATTTTTAAAAGCCAATCTCGGTTTTGGTCCTACTATCTTACCAATCTCTCTATCAGATAGCAAGATGTCCCAATGTTTATTAAACATCTCTCTCACTACTTTCGTATCTCTGGTATAAGCCATAATTGGCCTAACTACCTCAATGGATGGTTGTATACTTTCACCAGAGTCTCCATTTTGTTCAGAGAAGTATGGTTTGGCTTTGGTGGTACGTAAATTATTAACCTCAGAAATGACCATATCAATCAATTTAACATCATAGCCTCTTTCCATAAACCTCTTCCTCAGCTCTTCAACTTCGGTTTTATAACCATCATCTAATGGGTTAAATCTAGATGCTCTCATAAACTGACCTTTCATTATGTTATAGAAAATATGGTGTGGATGCATGCTGTCCCTGTGGAGTAATGTATTCCTATAACATAATTTCCGGTGAAACAAACTAGTAATACTGGTGCTAATACCTTCAGTCATCGACGCAGTCTATTACTACCCCTGTCACGGAAGCCATTAGGTAATGCTATAACACACTATAATTCACCTAATAATGGTTCCAAACAAGATATTAATGAGAAAGGGACAACAGTGACCACTAATGATATGCAAATACCACCGATAGAAGTGGTAAATACACCTTCTAATAGGAAAAATGTTATATTAACACATGATGAGACTAGGGGTAGTTTGTTAACACAACAAGGTCAAAACGAAAGTAATAGTACTTCGGTGTTTCTTAGTAGTGATATGCCAACTTTTACAGAAGCTGTAGTAAGACCGAAGGTCTTAACAGGGAGTAATATCATTACAACACAAACACTAAAGGGCAATATCCCCTTCCCTATAGTACAGGGTCAGTCTTTGGAGAGAAGAAGGTCTGCCAGCAGAGGCAGGCACAAAAGGAAGGGGTCGGTGGAGGATTACAATGGACCCACTCTGAAAAAGATGTGGGAGAGGACGTCTCATTGATAGTCAATTTGTCAAGCAGAATTTTGAATGTATCTGAACAACAGGTACTAAATAAGGGACTTAGTTTCATACCTTCTAGTAGAGATGATGTGATTGACCTAGTTATTAATACTAAAATGTTTACTAGGAACTTGCAACTTAAATTAGATTTTGGGTCAGGTAATGACATTAATCAACCACCTCGATTTACATCCGGTGATAGATGTGTTTGGGAGAGTGTTAGAAAATGACATACATGATCATTTTCTAACCTATAAACCCATGAGTCATGGCCAGAATTTAAATTATAAACAAAGACGTGCATTGAATGATTTAAAAAATGATAGCACGTTAGTTATTAGACCAGCCGATAAGGGTGGTCCTATTGTACTAATGGATTTGGTTGACTATAATGAGAAAATGTTACATCTTTTAAGTGATGATAAATTCTATCAAAAGATAGATATGAGAAGAGTGAAACAGAAGGTTTTTGATGTTTATTATACATTAGATGACCTTATTATGTCATCTAGCATCACAGAAGAATTATATAAATATTTTAAAGTTGACCACCCTGTGGTACCGGTCATCCAGGGTTTACCAAAGATACATAAATCCCATACTAATCCACCTATGAGACCTATTGTAGCTGGTCAGGGGTGGGTTACAGAACCATTATCTATCTACACGGAAACAACCCTAAGACCATTGGTTGATATGAATGAAACCATACTTAAAGATAGCAAACAGTTCTTATTAGATTTGTATACTTATACTAATAACTTGGATGATAGTACTCAGTATTTACTAGTTACCCTGGATGTAGTTAGTTTGTTTACAGTGATACCCAATGATATGGGTATCCAGTATATACAAACATACTTACGTTTACATTCTGATTTTTTAACTAATAAAATAGATTTAATTACTTTGTACCTGGAAACCATACTGTCCAATAACATTTTTGTTTTTGGGGAGGATGTTTACCTCCAAAGGGATGGCGTAGCTATGGGCACATCTTGTGCCAATAGCTACGCCAACCTGGTAATGGCAGCCTGGGAGGACAAATTTTTATTTTGTTCGGATTTGTTTAGGGAGTTTGTGGGGTTATACCGCAGATTTGTGGATGACCTCTTTTTCATTTGGCTAGGGGATGTTGGTACACTGGGAAGGTTTGTTGACTATATTAATACATCCACTGACTTCCTGAAATTTACTTTAAATTACTCAGACACTAGGATTTCATACCTAGATGTAGAAGTATTTAGGTTAGATAGTGGAGCAATTAATACTTCTATTCACCGGAAATTATGTTATAGGAATACATTACTCCACAGGGACAGCATGCATCCACACCATATTTTCTATAACATAATGAAAGGTCAGTTTATGAGAGCATCTAGATTTAACCCATTAGATGATGGTTATAAAACCGAAGTTGAAGAGCTGAGGAAGAGGTTTATGGAAAGAGGCTATGATGTTAAATTGATTGATATGGTCATTTCTGAGGTTAATAATTTACGTACCACCAAAGCCAAACCATACTTCTCTGAACAAAATGGAGACTGGTGAAAGTATACAACCATCCATTGAGGTAGTTAGGCCAATTATGGCTTATACCAGATAAGTAGTGAGAGAGATGTTTAATAAACATTGGGACATCTTGCTATCTGATAGAGAGATTGGTAAGATAGTAGGACCAAAACCAAGATTGGCTTTTAAAAATAAACCTAACCTAAAAAGGCTGTTATGTAAACCTAAAAATGTGAATTTTAAGAAAGTAGTTGCCAAAACAGACAGGAACACAGTGCCTTGTGGTATGTGTAATCATTGTGGTTACATTAACGAAGATACAATGTTCATACATCCAGTCACTAAGTATAAGTTTCACTTTAACACTGATACTAATTGCAATAGTAAAAATGTTGTTTATCTGGCAAGATGTGTAGCATGCCCTTCATTTTATGTTGGCAAGACCAACAGGACCCTTAAAGACTGTATTAGAGAACACAATTACCATATTAGGATAGGGTCTGAAGTGAATGCTTTAGCTAAACACTGTCAGGTAGCGGGATCAGGTCACACATTTAAATTTAGTATTTTACAATCTATATTCATTAATTATAGAGGGGGTGATATTACTAACTTGACCCTTGAATGTGAGCTTAGATGGATAATTAGGCTGAGGGCAGATGAACCACCAGGTTTGAACGACAAAGTTCAAATTAAACCTGTTTGAAGAATAGGAGAATTTTTAGACCTAAATAATTAATGATGAATTATTATGTTTTGTGCTGTTATGAATTTTTAAATCTGTATGTTTGTGTATTTGTTTTTGTCATACATGTTTATATACACACATTATTAGGTGTATATATATATATATATATTTTTATATTTCTATAGTTGATATTTTTGTTTTATTACATTATTCATCCCTTGATATTTATTGTAGTGAGGAATACATGAAGTATAATGTTTTAATAATGTTTTAGTTGAATTTTATGAGCCAAAAATTTATGAGTTCATTTTGAAATGTGCTCCCACCAATCATTGTAAAGGGAGGGATATTTAAATTGCTTCATATGAGTGCTATTTGTAAAGTCTGAAGAAGCCTATTGGCGAAAGCGCTCACTTTTTTGTCACTCTGGAATAAAGCTGTGTTTTTATCCATCTCAGGACTGTTGGCTACATTTTCCTACAGAGGAGTAGTATCAGCAATTTGTGAATCTTTTCGTTAACTTTTTGCAGTTGGAGTCTATAATACTTAGCCACTAGGAAATAGCGTGCTTATGGTGATTGATATTATTTATTTTTATTTTGACACGCTATTCCTGGGCTCTGTTGGTGTGCTGTGCTGCCTTTGGTTGTATCCCCTGTATATTGTCTTGTCTGTCTTGGCTGTCTTCCTACCCTACTTACCTCCCCAAATATATCTATTATCCTTCCCCACCATCCCAATTTCACCTTAAAAAAAAAAAAGGGCAATCTGTTCCAAAAAAAGTTTCTCCCCATACATAGTTGTCCATTTTGCATATGTGTCCACTGGACACATGTAATCTTCTCTAATTGGCTTCACAACACATTGTTTATGTCCTCACCCCTCTCTCTCAGGGGTTTGAGTGCCCACCTTTACCTCCAAATTCAGTATATATGCACAGCTGTTGATGTAGAAGAAATGGACAGCTATGGACTCTCCCTACACCCATCCTGCACATCTCTAGCTATCTGTCATATTGTTTAACCCTCTTTGTGCCCCCTTTTTCACCACTTTCCTATCACCCTTTTTTCTTTTATTTTAAAGAAATTAGCAGAGTGGTAAGCAGGAGTAAGCAGTAGTAATCAGGAGTAAGCCTATTTGCAAGATGCTAAGTGATGCCTACACAGATTAAGCACTTTTTAAGGCTAACTGTGTGTAGGCATAGTTAACCGGAAGTTAGCAAGGCTTACCACCTCGCAAACCTGCACAGACCCGGTTACAACTGCTTAAAAGTAGCTTAATCACTCAGTATCCAACAGCCCTTGTTCTACCCAGCAACAAAATAACCAACCCTTGCCACCCTTGAACCCAGGACACTCTGCACCATAGCCACAGCAAGTTACCACTAAGCCATCTGTGCTGTTGACATGTTTGATGTTTATTCAAACATATCATGCAGCACAGTCATTCAACAGAAGGGAAAATGTGTATGTATGTATGTATATATATATATATGAAACTGAAGCAGAATAAGGTAAAGTCCGAAGACTGGCAAACCACCCTTATCAGCCTGAACTACAGGTTGAGATCCCTCATCAATTAGGCATTTGAAATACAAAATAACTGATTTATGCAGCTATCAAAGAAAACATATGATACATTCTTGGTCCTACCATCTGAGGACATTTGCCATTTGTCAGTTTTCATCAGCAGGACACAACTTCACAAAGAGGACAGCTGGTATCCCAAAGTAATCCGCAAGAAAATAAGATACTCTGCTGTCTTGGCCAAAGTCTTCAAGTAGTACAACAGTAAAAAACACACTTGCTTTGAAGACAAGAAGCAATTAACACTTAATTACAGATTCAGTTCAACAGCCTCCAATTATACTCTGTAGCTATCCCCCTACTGGGAAAAGTATCACATGTCACAATGTAAATTAATCCTTTACATAACAAGGCTTCACTTCAAAATATACTATCACACTGACAAACAGAACTGTGTGCAAAACAGTAAGCTCTAACCCTCCACTGTCCCCATGCCTAAATGTATGAAAATGTGCAGCCATATACCTTTAGGTTTCTTATTAGTAATATCCCTCACATGTTCTAACAGCCTAGGTTAAAAACATTTAATACCCCTCCCCATAAAATGTCTTACAAGGGCATATAACAGCATTCTCTAAACACTGATCTCTTGACTGCAGAGGGTCACATATGTTGTCCAGCCATAGCCCTCATATTTATGGCCCCTACCCCACAACATGTGTGGGAGTCCACAACATCACTGGAATGATAGCAAGAATGTTAGTACCAAATAATGATAGACCATACCTATCAACCTCTTACTGCATGACATCTGGACAAAGCCTGGTATATAAGTGGAGGACAGAGACCAAAACACAGGGCCATATTTTAAATATTGCTGTTATACACTGTGAAAGTTGCTGGTGTTACAGGATTGTTTGCAACTTACACTTTCTGAGGAATATGACGTCAGAAATACAAATGGATGTTGCTATGTACTGATAGCAATAAACAGACAGAATGCCACTGATTTGTCAAGGACAACACCTGTCTGGGAAAAGATAAAACATAGCAGCTGAACTGCTGGCCATTATGTGGGTAGCCCCACAGTTGAGAGCTATGCAGACATAATGCATTCCATGCAAAACTAGCATGTACACACAAACCCTGTAAAACTAGTAGTATTCAAAGCCTATAACAGCATTACTCACACTCTGTCCCTAGGTCTGGAACCTTATACAAACATGTAGTTGGCCTGTGTCCACAAGTCTTGTTGTAAGACGTATTCCTACCTACTGTCTGTAACACTGCTGCCCCCACACATGTAGGATGTCTTCCATACATGCAAGGTAAAGGAACAACGGACACATGAAGTAGTCATCTATAGTAATGGGTTGCTATGACATGGGCTATTGGAAGACCTGCACAGCTGTCTCCATGCAATTAGCAAGTGGGGAACACCAACTGGTGCTGAGGCCATCACCTGCTCATGAACATCACCTAAAAAAGCCATGCTGCAACCTTTTCAAACCAGCTCGATCCCTAGAGTGGAGAGATACAGAGACAGTGAGAGAAAGAGAGAGAAAAAAATCAAAAGATAAGAATAAAAACAAATAAATAAATAAAAAAGCAAACACAACAAGGAAGACATAAACAGGAATAAAGAAAATAACATAAAAATAAAACAGGTATAGGAAACATGTAAGCATGTAACTGAATGTAGTACTTGGTCTGTAATAATAGGATAGATGATTTTGAAACAATTGTATGTGCAAACAAGACTTGCTGTAATGATGTCCTGCTGAACAACTGCTATGGACATAGCACCTGGCTCTCTCTGCGCATACCTGTCAACTGTACAGATCTTCACAGATCTTCACAGAATGTCGAGATTTACCCATCATAGTGTTTGATCTGTCCCTCCTGACATCCATATTATTCTGGCAAATAGCTGGGGATGGAAGTCATGATGTAATGACAAACACTTGAGTTTCAGACCCCACCACCTTCAGAACAGTCATGTATATGCAAAATGTATTATGTTACAAATTTCGTAGGTTTGTAACAGGCATATTTAAGATCTGTGCTTATTTATCCCCCCTAATTGCAAGTCTTGTCCAAATGTGATGCTCTAAGAGGTGGAGAGGTAGGGTCATAGCTGTGGAGCCTGACTCACCCTGGGAAAGGACAGCTCACATATGGCAACCATTAGAGTGTCTGTCAAACAGTTGTGACTGTGCCAATGCAAGGCCCGTTAATGGGATGTTGTCCATATCCATATGTTACCTGTGAATATGAGTATTATATATGTTTGTATTGTAAATCTAAGATACCTATATAGGGCATGTACATAGTCAAGTACTGTTGCAGATGTGTGTTAAACTTCATGTGATATATTGAATTAATAACATTCAACTGTACAGTGTTCTGCCGGACTATAGTCATAGTTGTGACTGATATCTGTAGTCCCATACACATACACTTGTGTTATGTCAGCTATATTAATACATTATCAGTATCGGTTTCCCTGTTGTCACCCATTGATGTGGACCATTGTCCAGAAGTCCTGGTATAACAGGTTGAGAAGTATGATTAAGCTGCAAGCCTGTATATACAGTGTGCCATATTGACATAGAACACAAATGTATACCAGGTATCCCCTGAGCATGTGTATGTATACATATGTTCAGCTGAAAGGCACAAAAGTAATAACATGGGTTACAAGCAGTCTGGAAAATAGGTATTGTTATCCCCTTTGGGAAAAAACATGTACCCATGAATTACCATAGAGGTGGCAGTACACTAAACACTGAAAGTGTGATAAGAGACATAGGGACACAGGTGGACAGTGGTCTCACCTTCGATAACTACATCGCTACAACAGTCAGGAAATCCTTCTATGTGCACACCTCATCACTAAGGGCTTTTCATCCAGAAAAAAGGAGGTCATTGTCCCACTGTACTCATCCCTCATTAGACCCATTATAGAATACAATGCCCCGTTTGGTATATACCTCTCAAGACATCTGCAACAACTAGAAAAGCTGCAGAAATACCTCACTAAAAGAATCACAGGCCTAAAGCAGATGCCCTGTGCTGACCACCTTAAAAACTCCAGCTATACTCTGTCACATATAGTCTACTCAGAGGCGATCTCTGTTTAACATACAAGACCATGTCAAACCCAGAGCTGTTGGACATGCTACACTTAAAGAAATCCCAATCCCTCAGAGCCACATGCTCCAGGGATCTAAACCTTGTCATCACAATAAACAAAACATGCTGGAGGGATAGGTTCCTGACCCAGAGACTCCCCAGACTCTGGAATAGATTGCCCATACATGTCTCTTTGGCCCTCTTCAAAAGGAACCTTGACGATTGGATGGGAGAAATGAAATTGACATCATGTCAGTCGCCCTGCTAGACAGGGGTCCAGGGAAGTAAATAGTGTGGGAAGAAATAGCCAGGGAATTGTTATGGCTAGGCTTGTATAGGCCCTAGGGCTGATAGCCTAGTACCAACCTATGAACCTATAAACCTATTGTGCATGTTGCACATGTGGTTAATATCAGTGTCACTGCATACAACAAAATAAAATGTGTATAGCTACTGATTGTTGCATTGGCATGACACTGATATGGGTACTACAGTAGGCATGATTATCACGTAGTAATCAAAGAAGTGTGCAACTGTGTTATGACCCACTAACCATGCCTACCACTAACAGCTATATCCGCACCCAATATACACTGGATATCAAAGTGTACACACCCCTGTTGGAATGCCAGGTCTGTGTGCTGTATCCCAATGAGACCACAGGAAGTCATGTCAAAATGTTTCTCACCTCAAATGTGACCCACAACCTGTGCAATTCTGTTGAAAAGAAACAAAGCTGTTTCATGGAAGGTGAGCAACCACTGCCAAGTGAAGATGTGATATGACGTTCGATTGCAAACCAAGACAAATGGATACTGTAATCATCACAGCAGGTGTTTACACAACATAAACATTTAAGAGTGCCCACACATTCAACTGGCTTACTCTACTGAGTATTACTTTCCATATGCTGGAGGGACAGGTTCATAACCCAGAAACTTCCCATTCTATGGAGTAGACTTCCCATACATGTCAAGCAGAGCACCTCACTGGTCTCTTCAAGAGAAATCTTGATGAGTGGATGGGAAATAGAAAATTCACCACAGGGATCACTCCAGTGGCTTCACTCGGCAGAGGCACTGGGAACTAAGGTTGGGTGGCAAAATGCCAGGGTAATCTTATGGGCTAGGCTTGTAAAGGCTCCATGGCCATTAGCCTCGTACACACCTATGAACCTATATGTTTCCACAGGACAGGTTGTTATGTTCCCTATTGAACTTAGCAGGCTATAGGACACATCACAGGTGGGGTTGTGTTGACATGTGCTTTTGTGGGGTCATGTTCCAATTGCACAAGTACCATGCATTGTAACAGGAGTGTGTACACTTCATATCCATTGTAGCTATATGGAATCAGTAGTACCTTACCTGTACAAGCATCCTCCACCAATGAGAGTAACCCCCCTTGGTGGACACAACCAAGACACAAAGCACATAATAGGTTGCTATAGTGGCTGTTCAGGGACATATAGGTGCACACTACAACTTGAAAGCAAGTCCACCTCTATCTGAGTAAGTATTTAGGTTCACAGGTGATGTCCTGTAAGGCTGACTATAACTATAAATCAGACATATCCACACTACCAAGGCCAATTGCAACAATGTCTCCAGATATGTAGTCAGTCTCAGAGGTAGTACCACAATTCAGTCTGTACTGAGGGTAAAGCACACCTCATACACACCTTCCATCGATACAGGCAACCTGTATCAGACAGTGCCACCCTGTCCACAATATTTGTACAGGGGGATATGCACATCAACCACACTCCTGTTCTCATCAATGGTGAGCATGTACATAATGCCTACTGATGGCAACAGCAGCAAGTCTCCATGGGGCATGGGAACATCACAGACTGCCTCCTACATGAGCTCATGCATGTGCTCACAGCTCCATCACACACTACAGTCAAACACAGACTTGCCACCATCCACAAGGAAGTTAGCCACTGTCATCCATTCTGCACTGAATTGAATGGGGAATAGAGGATTATGCAATTAAGTGTCCAACATTGGGGGAACTATACAGGTCAGGGCCAGGAGTGTAATGCAATATGCCAAAACCATGATAGCTTACAGTGTTATGGTATACTCTGGATTATTTGCAAGTAATATCCACTGTTGTGCAAGTGGACAACCATATGTGGTCCTGTTACCTTATTTCCTGTTTATGTCTCCCAGGTAATATGCAATGTCCATGGCTGCCAGCATTCACCAACGTAGAGAAAGACACCATAAAACAATATGTCATACAGCATTACAACATATTATTCAGCTGCAGAGCCCAGGATCTGCAGGAGATGACTGCCCTGTGAAATGACCTCATCCACATAGTAAATTAAGTTGGCCTGCACAGCCAAAATTATAAGCAGGTGCAGCATTATTGCACTGACCTCATCCACCATGCCCATCAGCGGGCTGCTGCCATTACGAGGGAATGGCTATCCACAGGTGGGGATCAAGCCATCCAGCCCCCACGGACACACACTGAGGAGCTCGTCACCAGCCTTGGAGCACCTGCCCACCAGACAAGCCATGAAGCCAAAGACAACATTGTGGAGGTGGGTGCCACCCACACAATGGACAAGGAGCATGCAGGTAAGGCCCCAGGGCACATCACTAGAACACTGTTGCTTATCCATCTTCATCTGTAAACTATCTACATGCATATGTCAGATAAGATAGTCTGTTGCTGAAGTGTAGTAATGCACAGATGTGCATTATCCTTAGTATTGGAATTTGTACTGTTGATCTGCTGAAATGCTTCTTCCACCCTGTACCAGTTCCACAGGTGTGGCTACTGACATTATTTCCCTCACACACCTATTTAGGTCCCTCTAGTAAACAACTGGGACAGCAGCCTGTAGCTGTTGAGTATGGTGTTGTTTTGTTCAGGTTTGCCAATACACCGGCCATGATAAGGCCATGCTATTTGCCATGCACACATTTAATACACTTACTCATAATGCATGCTGTACAAGTTTATTTTTGTTGGTGTTAACTGCACTGCACTGCATCACAGTGATCACCATGGTGGCATATCTGAAGGGTATGTAAGATTCCTGCAGTATACCTCAAAACCTGTCAGAGCAAGATGGGTGGACAGAGATAAACAAAATGGTGGGGCAAATAGCCTACAGTAGAAACATTTATGAAGCATTAGCCTTCTACAGCGGATACAACAGTGTATACACCACTATTACAATGGCAACTGTTCCTGATATATATATAGTGGCAGACCATAATAACACATTCCACACCTTTTACAACCTGTAATGTGATCCTAACATGAGCAATGAATGTGTAATATAGAATCCTATGTTAGGACAACAAATATGGTATCTACAAACCTTACAAAACACTGGAAGCACATGTGTGCACATACTCCAAATAACATATTGTGGAGGCAGCTTGTGATGTACTGACAGCATTCATTCTTCTTGAGTACACACCTGCCATCCAGTACAGGGCCTCAATGTCACACCAAGTAAGGGTCTGTTGTCCAAGAAGTATCTCCATGACATTTACCCAGTCGCCTGCAACAGAGGCAGCCATGGCTTGCACACATCTTACAAAGCATGAAATGGGTCTCATATCTGAAAGGTAGCAGTCAGGAGTGGGAAAAGTAACCTTACCTCACCATTGCATTTACCATGGCAAACAGTGCAGACAGTGATCTGGAGGTGTATTAAATATGGGGAAACAGTGATGTAGGAAACAAACAGATGCCCATCCAAAACAGATGACAAAACATGTTTCAAACATGTCATGGAGGCTGCCCAGAGACATGCAGCAACACTGAGAGAGGTGCAGGAATGTCTAGCAAGTACTGCCTGTGTAGTACCTGTGCTGACAATCACCTGGATTCTGAATAATTGTGGCCTATGGGTTAGGGTAATCAAATGGAAGATTTGTCCCACATGAAACATCATCCAGGGATCTGTACAGGTAGCATATGCATAAGATCAAGTTTCCCAAAGGCATGTGTTGCAATGTGTAATGTTGTCATGAGACCAAGGCTGAAGCAGACAGTATTCATAAAGATACGTGCTGTGCACAAGCAACACCTCACTCCACCTCAGTGCCGCCATCCCCAACTTTTAGCTTGCTGGTGCCAGTGTAAACCTTTAGGGTTGCTGTTCATTAGCTGGAACTAGGCCGGTAGACATGGTGGATGTAATTTGGAACACTGCAAAATAACACTCATGTGTGGCCCATAGTTGTCAGGCATCTGCAATAAGGCTGAGGATGGGGAGGAGTGTTAGCGTCAAACACAACAGTGAACTGAAGCATTCATCCAATGCTAGTAAGAAAGGCTGTATCTGAACACAGTCAAGGTTATGAATTGTGCCAGACATAACCCAGACTCTATAGCAATAGTGAAGCCACTGCGTGACCTCCAAGGGTTGTGCACATGAGCTGACCTTGCAGTCTGGCAGAGTTGGGGGACCTTTGTGGGGCAGGCAGACCAAAAATGCCAAGTAAAGATGGGCCATGCTAGTATACCCCTTCCAGGAATAGTGACTGCTGTAGTTCACTTAACAGGTGCTTCAACAAACCATTGTTTAAAGGGTGTGCACACTTATGCAACCCGCATATTGTATGCATCTTGTGATGTCAGTGCCCTGGCCCCGCAATCAAGGAGCCTCAATCCTCACCTCTAACTCCAGTGAAAGGCGTCTCATATAGGAGAAAAGGATAACAAATACACACAGTGAATTGCAATTTCCCTTAACAGCACACAGAGCTCAAAGTCAGTCCGGGGCTGGTCGCTCCCTTGCTCTCCACGTCCCCAATAATGCTCTCCACTGGCACATATGTAGGATATGGATCTCAGCCAACTGGGCAAGCTAAAACCTCCAGCACTCTCTCTGTCCAACCAGTACTTCATGTCCCTTCCCAAGTAGCTGACACACATGCACACCTTGAGATAAGAGTTTTATACAACCACACAGATAAGCCTGAAGAAGGCTGGCACAGGTTCTCCAGCTGTGCCCCTTTTACCAAGAATATATGGTAGAAAGCACTGCCACCACCCAGCTAATATTTATCAGCTACTAAAAGGCCATTATGAAAGGGTGTCCAATTATTACTCTGCAATACTATTATCCAATTGGTAGTATAACTAAACAGTCAAGGTTTATTTGAGTGACTTGGTACAGGATCTATATATACATACACTTTTAGAACTTAACTTATCTCTACAGAAAACAGCCACAGTTGAAAGGTTTTAAAATATTAAAATAATAAATAATAAAAACACAAGACAATACCTCTTACTACACAGTGCTAGTTGAATTCAGAGATCACAGAGAAATATTTAAAATAATTCAGTAGTACAGATCGGACATCACAAAAATACTTAGTCTACTCTTTCTAGTTTCTAGCTATTTCTAAGAGAAAACACAAGTCTAAGATAAACTTACATATAGAGCAAGACAGTGCTGATGAGTTGGATAGTCCAGACAAAAATGCTTAATGCTCTCTGATTTTCTCTGTTTTTAAAATCACATTCCTGGTTTACATGACATCATTCATCATACTCCCCTGGACTCCCAGGCTAACAGGCTACATTCTTTAGTAAGATCTCACCAGGTCAGGAAGCAAAGCCATTAAGGACATTTATGCATGCAAATTCTGGTCATCAACTATGGCCTTAAAACAATAGCAAGAATTCTTTCATCTAGACTGGCTGGAGCCAACTTTAAAGATCAAAGACAGTCAAAAAATGCTTGACTTAGCTTCCTTACAGCAGAGTGCACTGTTGTTGCATTTCTTTTGCAGTTTCACATGTGACAGCATTTTTCCATTTAAGACAATCAGCCTGTGGCTTACATTAATATTTACAAATGACATAATTTTAATTCTATCTGGCTAGGCTGGCAGCTTTCACCTATCTTCACTAGCCTTCACCTACCATCACACATCTCATTCAGCATCTCCATGAATAACATCTTTGATACTGCATTGGATTCCACAGGTCATATCTCACATATCAGGTGTGTGTAATGTTATCAAATGCAGTATTGTGGCCACATTGCATATAATTGAAGAGGCTGGCATGTCAACAGGGGTGTGTACACTCCTCATATCCATCTTTGAAGGTTGTTGTTGTAACCAGATTTTGTTGCACATGAATGCACTGCTGATGATGAGATCTGCAAATCAAAGGTCAGGCATTAATTATTGACATCAGACCTCATATCATCTCAGTTATGTGTCAGACAAACACATAGGGGCTGTGAGCAACAGAGCAAACATAACTGCCAGACATCTACACATTCAGCAATGGTCTGTACACTTGTGAGGTATGGTGCACAGTGCATGCCAGTGTGCTGTACAGGTGCACAGCAATAATGTGTACATGGGTGCAGTGTGTTACAGGGAAGGGTCATAACCTACTAACACAGCTCACACATCACTGAGATGTATATTGTTGGTAACAAGGATTATGAATGGCTGCAGTGCATGCTGAGTGCCATATGTCATGCATATCAGCTGTTGGGTAATGAGAGGTCTGTGTAATATTTTTGTGCCACCTCACCTGTAACTAAGTGTGTGTGTGTGTGTGTGCGTGTGTGTGTGTGTGCGTGTGTGCGTGTGTGCGTGTGTGTGTGTGTGTGTGTGTGTGTGTGTGTGTAGAAGTAAACCATAATGTACAAGTCTTAATTTAAATTTCTTGCCTACCCCTCACAGGTGGAGAGGTGGGTCAGGATGTCTCCTGCAGGCAAATTGATGTTAGTGCCCATACAGACTCTAACAATGATGATAGGCATAGTGAGGCACAGGCAGGGTTGTCAGGGACTGAATCTGTGCCATTGGTTGGCAACCCACTTTTATCCAGCCCATCCCCGCACACAATCACAATGCCCACACATACCCCATCACAAGTGGCCATAGATGAGGGACAGTTGGTGGGTGGTGGCATGGGACAGAAAAGTGTGGTGACTATGGTAAGTGTGTCTGTACACAGTAGTCATAGCCGGATGACCAGCACGGTCTCACACAGGCAGATGGACAGTGGTTCTAATAAGAGGGCTGCTGGCCATTGTGCCCATGGCAGAAGTGCCATAACAGGTGGCACCAGACATATGTTTTGGCCCATCATGGAGGCACAGGCATGTATGGAACATTACACCAGAGATGGTCTGAGGCTCCAGAGGGCTATTCTTCCTGCTGTGCATGATTACACCCGTGATCATGCAGATGCCCACCGTTATTTTGCAGGAGTCATGGATAGATGGTTGGGTGAGATGGTGGGAATGCTCGACTGTGTGGTGTCTGTTGGAGATCATGTGGTGGGAGTAGGGGCATTGGCCATGTGGATGTAGGTCAGCAACACCAACAGGTTGAGGTCTACGTGGATGTGTGACATCTCACTCTTGCTCCTGTAGTGGCAGTACCAGCACCAGTATTTCAGGGGGTGCTGTCCACACCACAATGCAGCAGGCCACATGCACTTGGTCCTGGCTGGTCCCAACAGGGACACAGATCCAGCAGACAATTGCCATCATCAGAAAAGTGTACCATATCTTATCTTCTGCCTGATGGAGCCCGTGCAACCCCTGGCAGGGTAGTTCCCATGTCCTTGGACAGACACAGTGAACTGTACACCCTGCCATTTACAGTCCACAGCTGTCCAACATACTTCTGTACAGGGAGTCACATGGCAGAACTGTGTGAATCCATACACACATATCACCATCACAGCTAGAGCTGCTCCATACCTACACACACCATGTCTGCACAGGCCATTTAATGAAAACCCTCCGACACACACATGATGTCAACCAAACAGCTCAGCTTAAGCCTCTGGCAAACCCACACCACACCTTGTGTATTTTATGATACCTGTGCCACATCCTTGTCATCCATACCATTGATGCAGGGACATGCTAATATGGGTTCTCATTCACAGGGTGAATGTACTAAAGTTTAGCAATATAATGCTGTTTAAAGTGTTGTCACCTGAAATGTTTTATGCTTACACATCAGGCTGTTTAGCTGTCCAGCCATGATGCATTATTGCTGTTATTAACACTGACTGAATGAGGTCTCCATAATGTATTCTGTTTGTGTTCTAGGCGTCTCTGTGCCAGGAGGATGTTGGTCTGTTGTCCATTCCTACAAGGGGTGTGGCCCGGGTACAGCTGAACACAGGTAATAGGTCTGTATAACAGTTACTGCATGTGCCACATGGCTGATAGGTCTGAGGGTTGTATACAGGTCAGTGCATGGTGGCTGATGTAAGCACTTCTTCTGTAGTGGACAATGGTAAGTGTACTGGATGGCACACAAAACATGTTTGTGTATAACACACACACACACACACACACACACACACACACACACACTGAGGCTTTGGTATTGATGCAATACACAGAGAGTACGCATGAATGTATTTAATTTTGCAGTGAACTCAAATTGCCAAAACATCACATCAGTAAATAATCAGTCTGCCAAGTTTAATTTAATTGGAAATGGTACTGGCAGGGTATATGTCATTTTCCCCAATGTAGTTCAATCCTGGAGTTGGTATACATAGTTGGGCTGGTGTGGGGGGGGGGGCACAGCCTCCCACTTTGGTGGGTGTGGGGTGGCATAGAACCACACACAGTGTGATTACCAATGACGTAACCTCTTAACATAAACTAGACAGTATAACAGCACTCTAAGCAGGAGGATATGCAAAACAATACCCCCAATGTGGGTGGCTGTGCCCACAAGAACCACACCCAACTATTTATACCAACTCCAGTATTGCTGTACATCTGTACAATGGGGAAAGGACATTTACACATCCACTACTAGTTCTGATGGAATTTCCACAAGATGATTGCTTTGCAATGTTACCTTTTGCCAGTTAGTTCTCAGACAAATAATCTCCTGGGAAATATATTTTCTGCAAACTGAAGTAGATCCCTTCACATACACCCACACTTACTTGGCAACATTGAGATTAGAGCCCCTAGCTAGGTACTTATTGCTACTAATGTGTTTGGCCTTAATTGCACACACCACAGAACTTGTAGGGTGAGGTGTGTCCTGAGCTTCCTGTAAAGTGAACATCACCAGGCCTTGTGCAGTATGGTAATGGGGGATGTACTGGGTGTTAATGGACAATACATAGTATAACATATTGTCATATACACATTGACAAACACATAGAGTCATAGACACATTTGAGAGACCTGGGTTTAGCAGTGTTGAATACCTTGTTAGTGAGTCCATACTGTTATAGAGTTTTTGCACACAGCACATGCATCGCTGGGCTGAAGAGTGCCATCATTTACCTGTATGGTTGATGGTGAAAGTGGTCCTAATACAGTGGACCTTGGGATATGTACTGGTGGTATCATGGTGTAAAGACAGCATACACAGCACCCCCACCCCACATTAGATAATGTACTCACTGAAACCCATGATAATGCTCTGATATAGCTAACATCACACATTAACCAGGACTGCAATACAAACCCTTGTCTTTCTAATTATTGCTACTACAGGGATATGCATTTATTGCACATGACACAGGGATAGTAGGGGGAGGATTTTGTCATGGCTCTCCTAACGTCAGCAACATCACCATCTCTTATAATGTATGGAAAGGATTAGTGTATTTGGAGAATGTGGCCTCAGAATGCTGTCTCCCACATATATATATATATATATATATATATATATATATATATATATATATATATATACACTCAGACACAATTGCACACAAGTACACACACACACACACACATACACACACACACACACACACACACACACACACACACACACACACACACACACACACACACACACACACACACACACACACACACACACATTTGCCAGGACTCAGATGGTAACCCACACCTATCTACCCATTTGTACAGCAGTGTTATGCTGGCACTGCAAGCTCCAGGAAGCCCATAGAGTGAAGAGTGTCACAAGGTACATTTAATGTGAATTACAGCAGCAGCCCTTTAGCAATGGGGGGTGTAGTGGGTGTGAATCACCTCAGAGTATTTTCAACCACAAGTTTACAAACACACAAACACTGTTATACTCAGTAATGCACACACACACATTTGTCAGTACTGAGGTCCATAGGTGCATGTGGTCCTAGGTGTGGTGTGTACCAGGTTAATATCCATGGAGAGATGAGAAGAGTAGGGGATGTAATTACACTGGTATCATGCCATCTGACATTTGTCAGCAGGCCATCTATCAACTTATGCCACTTGAGTAATCCCCAGGTTGACAGTTAAATTCAACATCCACTCATCTGGTTTTCTATTGAAAAGGGTGATTGAGGTGCTCAAATTGACATGCATGCAACATATATTGCATAACATGGCCAGTGCCTGGGTTAGGGACCTGTACCCAAACATATTCTGTTGACTGTGGTAGTCTGGTTGAGGAATCCATGGCATGTGGTGGATACAGAGTGGGGTTTCCTAGCTGTAGCATTTGTAACACAGCTGGGCAGACACGTCAGTGTCAGTCAATCAGAGACTGCCTGCAAGCAGACTAACGAAAACCACCGCAAATTCAAAAGCCAAGAACTCGACTCAGGCCAGTCCAAAACATAAAAAAACATGAAAAACAACAAATTTTATTAAGCCACTGTAAAAGCTTTTCCTTAGTACCTTGCACTAACTTCTTCAGACAAGCAAAACATTCACACCATTACAAGTGAGTTTAAATACCAGCATTGAAACACTTAACCACGCCTCTTGCTCTCCCTTTAGCTCCTTAAAGGTACAGATCACAGCTAACTAAGGTGCATTTGCAATTCTCTATTAACATAATAAAAATTTCATACACCGAGACTGTAATAATAACAGGCTTTGAAACTGAAAGAAAAAAGCCCAATATTTTGATTATTAAACTATATAAAGTAGATAAATATGTAAAATATGTAAAATAACATAAAAATAACGATGGTCAACCTACAGCATAAATACTAATAATGGTAGCTCAACGCTTCCTAATCAAAACTTACCTATGCATACATTGCATCTTGCCTGCTTTCAAGTAAAATAACTAATATAATGAAAATAATCAATATAATAATTAATGCATACTGTCTAAGCATCCAAATAACTAGAACAGCTACCCACGAAAAATCATATAATATTAATCATATCTCACTAAATAATAAAAATAATAAAAATATAGAAATATAAAATATGACATGTAACATATAATATAACATAACATATAATATAACATAACATAAATTTAGACTACTCAGTATAGGTTTAATACTGTCATTAAATAAAACAGGTCTAAAAATTAACGTATCTAGAACTACAATTACTAAATAATAAAGTATAAATCAATAAATATATATTGTAAAATAATGATCATGATGTATAATCGTAACAATAACTGGTAAGTATTAACCCTCCACCACTGTCGACTACTAAGGAGTTCTGAAATTAATTTGTCGACTCTCATTTTTCATTTTTTGACTCTCATTTAAAAAAAAAATTGTGAGAATAAACAGCTAGTCACATCTTCAAACTTTTAAGTTTTAAAAAACAACTAATGGATAACAAGCTGTTGAGACCAGGGGGGCAATATGCTTCCAATCTTAATTGCCAACGAAGCTCTTTACATTCTAATCTATATGTCTCAGGTCCATAAGAATTGGTATTATACAGTTGATCTATAACCATAAATGTAAACTCATGGTTTGGGTTGTTCTGAATGCGCATAGCCAAAGCATTGTCCATTTTCATTCTTCTTATGGCATACAAATGCTCATACATTCTTTCCTGGAGTTTCCTCTCAGTCTTGCCAATGTAAAAACTGGGGCATGATGAACATTGAGCAAGGTATACCACTTGGGTACTGGAACAAGTGAAACATCCCCTGATGAGGAATTTCCCGTTCTTAACTGTAAAGGCTGTACCTGCCTGGACAAATATGCAATACTTGCACATATTACATTTATACATCCCTGATCTTGGTGTTACATAATTTTGTGTAGATTCCAGAATATTTTTGATGTTAGCGCCCCTTCTGTATGTTATCAATCGGGCTTTATCAAAAATTGGACCTCCAAGTAACTCAGGGGATAGTAATCGCCAGTTCCTCTTAATTATAGTAACTATGTCATTGGCATCTGTATTAAAAGTTAAAATAAAATTGGACCTGGGCATGTTTCCCTGAAAATCAGGGCACACAGGTGATGGTGAATGACTCAATTCAGAAACAACATGACTCAAGATAGAAGAAAAATAGTCATTAGCTCTCTTGGTCTTAACTTCAAAACACAACTCATCAGTCAAGGTTTCTGGATAACCTCGATCCAGAAATAAATTGGCTATGAAATCACACTCTTCCAAAAATTTGCTATCCCTTGACACCATCCTAGCTGATCTTACAAGTTGTCCTTTGACTATAACCTTTTTCTGGTGACACGGATGGTCACTATCATAATGTAGATAAGAATTAGAGAAAGTTGATTTCCGATGGATTCTGGCTCCAAACTGACCTAGACTTCTGACTTTATAAAGTTCCACATTTAAAGAGGCTATCTTCTCCATGTCTGTTGTACAAGTAAATTTCAAAAAGTCAGACGAATTATTGAAGCCGATCACTAGGTCTTGGGCTTCTTCCAGTGAGCCATTAAACAAGATAAAAATGTCGTCCAAGAATCTTATAAACAGAACGACTTTCTCTTGAATATTATTATTGGGAAAGGCAAACGTTTTTTCCCAATGAGTCATGACCAAATTAGCCACACTGGCGCCACACAGAGACCCCATAGGCACACCAATCAACTGATGGAACCATCTGTCATTGAATGTGAAATAGTTACATGTCAAGATGATATTCCACAATTCGCTCACCATAGATATCTCTTTGGTTGGAGCTTGGTAATAAATCATCTCCAATTGAATCCATTCAAGTGCTACCTCATGGAGAATTGAAGGATATAAATCAATGACGTCAATGGTCAGAAAATAGGCATTTCCTTCAAAGGTAGCTAGTCCAACTTTTTCCAAAAAGGACCAAGAATCTCTGGCTATGTGTGGTACCTGCAATACATATTGTTTGAGGATGGTGTCTACTACCTTCGCTGCTGCATAGGTAATACTACCCCTCGCGTTCACTAATTGGTGCATAAGGGAATCACCAATACTTTTGTGAATCTTAGGATTCCCAAATAATGCTGGAATGCGTGGTGAGGGTACTGAAATAAAATTGTAAATGTCCTTATCCAGAGACCCACTAATGAACATATCTTGAAAGTATGACTGCACATAGTTCATACTAATATTCAATTCATTCTTAGATACTTCTCTATAAGTTTCTGTAGAAAGAATCGCTAAAAGTCTATCTATATATTCAACCTGTTCCATAGCTACTAATCCACCTCCTTTATCAAGTTTCATTATTCTGATAGAAGAGGAACTGAGAGCTTCCAATGAGTCCAATTCAGTCTTGGAAATGTTAAAGTGGGTCTCTCGTTTACACTTAAGCAAATTCCTAATGTCCACATCACACATGTGTTCAAACACTCCCAAACAAGGGGCCAAAGGTGGATTATATATACTTGGAATTTGATACAAAGGCCTTGGTTGGACCGTCTCTCCCAATAAAAGGGCCAAGTTCAACTTTCTCACAAAAAAGTTTGAGGTCTAGGATTGATTTATCAACACTAGCATGTTTAGAAGGTATACAAGTTAATCCCTTGGCTAAAATGTCAACAAGGGGTTGGGAGAAAACAAAATTTGAATAATTATATATTTTGAAGTCGTTCCCTGTGTTATATATCACTTCAAAGGGTTTATTTGAACTGCCTGTAAGCAGCCAAGATGAATACCTGGCATCAGCACATCTGTACAGAAGACAGACAGAAAGTAGATAGCCAACAGGTTATGCATTAGGATGAATGTTTTGACAGATAGATGTCTGAAACTGATAGGTATGCCATCACTACATGGCAGTAGTTCACAATGACATATCCTACATGTAGTCTACAGTTAATACAAACATATCAGATCAATATCCAATAGGAGATACTTGAAAACATACAGCTCAAACACCAAGAACATGATAGTACACAGTGTCCAGCTTTGCATGCAGGGGTGTATGGTTCCAGTGCTACAATCTGCAATCTGCTCTTACTTGGAAAAGCACTGTTAAAAGTAGTAAGGCAATGATACAATACATGCAAGTGTGACTGCATATAACCTGGAATACGTCCCAAGTATTAAACACATACGAAGAAAAAAGATTGTGGTACTACCCATATATACTCAGGTGAACCATACAGTATACTCACACCCCTTGCTACTGTAATGATAGCACATAGAAGCATGTTATGTACATGGGATTAAATACATTTATTAAAGATGTCATTATTCTGCTATTTGATCAGACTGGAATGTGATCACTGGTTACCAGGTCTGAGCTATGCTTAGCAGGTTTAAGCATTGCTTAAATGTAAATGCTAAACAGATTTGCACATTGGTAAGTGAAGCCTACAGGGTGTAAGTGTGTATTCATTCAACAGTATGATACCAGTGCTTAGCTTCACTCAAACATACAAAAACCCACTTTAAACCACTTTAAAGCACCTTAATCACCCTGTCTCCATTAGCCCTTGTTCTGCCCAGCCACAAAAGAAATAGCCCATGCAGGTCTTGAACCCAGGACCCTGTACACTATAGTCACAGCATTTAACCACTAAGCCATCTGAGCTGCAAGAATGTGTGTTGCTTTTTCAAATATATCATTCAGCACACGTGCAAATCAGCCTAGACATCCACATCCCACCCCTACACCCCATTAGGGAAACCACAGTAAAACATTTCTCCAAAGCCAACTTCACACTTCTTAAGACAGAAATGGAAAACTTCATGACACCCATGCTGATGGACAATAGAGGTACGACTGCTGAATCCTATACAATTGCACTTTATAAGCACTTACACTAGTGCATGGATCGTGCAATCCCTAACAGAACCAAGATGCTATCCTCCAAAAAAAGGAAGCCAATCTGGCGGTACCCTGCCATAAAAAAAAACTCTACAACAGAAGAAAGCAACTGTTGCAAAAAAGAGTAAAATCCCAAGATTGGAGGAACTCTGTGGTCAGCCTCAGTAAGAAGGTGAGATCCCTCATAAAATCCCCCAAAGCTAGTTACAAAAACAAAATCTCCACTGATTCCAAAGACAACCACAAAGCATTCTATAGCTATGTCAAGAATCTCAATGGCAACACTCAGATCTGCTCTGAGTTACAGCACAATGGCACTAAATATACAGAACCAACTGGTATTGCCATCATCCTGGCAGATAGGTTCACTGTTAACTTTACCCCACTCTCATCCCCTAAAAGGCCCATCTCTATACCTGAAGAATGCAAAGTTCCTGTAATCATGGCTGCACAGGTAAAAAACACACTCTTCAAAGCCAAGAACACAGCATCCATGGCACCTGACAACATCCCAGGCTGTATTCTACATGAACTACAGAATGAACTGGCACCCCACCTAAGTACCATTTTCAATCAAAGCCTCACCTCAGGCTTTGTGCCCACTGAATGGTGCACAGCAACGGTTATCCCACTCCATAAAGGGGGAGCCACCACAGACCTCGGGAACTACTGTCCCATTAGCCTAACGAGCCTGGTCTGCAAGGCTATGGAACGTATCATCATGGAACTTGTAAACAATGACATTTGTAATCTCCAAACTCTGGACCCTACCCAGTTCAGGTTTGTAAAAGGCAGATCATGTCTCCTAAACCTAATAGACTTCTTTGAAATGGTCACCAAAGCTGTAGATGAGGGTAAGGTGGTTCACGCAGCCTATCTAGATCTCACCAAGGCTTTCAACACCATCCCCTACTCTGGAATTATAGATAAACTCACTAAACTAGGTATAAATCCCTATGTCACAAGATGGGTTGCCAAATGGCTCACTGACAGAACCCACACTGTGAAAGTAGCAGACTCTAAATCCAATTTCAGAGTAGTGACAAGTGGAGTACCACAGGGTTCAGTCCTAGGTCCTCTCCTGATTGGTATCTACTTCTCTGAAGTACAGGCTAACACAGAAGGTCTTTGGCTAACAATATTTACAGATGACTGCAAACTAGGAGCAGTAATCAAAACTCCTAATAATGTGGACATCCTACAAAAGGGCCTCACTGAGACAGACGCCTGGTGTCAAAGCCATGGCCTCAAGCTCAATGCCAAAAAGTGCGTTGTCATCCCTTTTGGTAAAAACTCTGTACCCATGAACTACCACATAGGTGGTAGTCTACTTAACACCAAAAGTGTGATAAGCGATCTTGGGACACAGTTGGACAGTAGTCTCTTCTTTGATAATCACATTGCCACAGTAGTCAGGAAAGCCTTCTATGTGGCACACCAAGGTTTTTCATCCAGGAAAAAAGAGATCATTGATCCACTCTACTCATCACTCATTAGACCCATTATAGAGTACAACACCTCTTTTGGTATGTACCTCACAAGACATCTACAACAACTGGAAAGGCCACATAAATACCTCACAAAGAGGATTACCGGTCTCAAACAGATGCCCTATGCAGACCATCTCAAAAAACTCCAGCTTTACTCTGTCGCATATCGCCTACTCAGAGGTGATAAATGCCTAACATAAAAAGCTATGTCAAACCTGGAGCTGTTGGACATGTTCCACTTAAAGAAATCCCAATCCCTTCAAGCTACATGCTCTAGGGACCTAAACATTGTCACCACAATAAACAGAACATGCTGGAGGGATAGACTCCTGTCCCAGAGACTTCCCATACTCTGGAACAAACTACCTAGCTATATCAAACAAAGCTCCTCATTAGCACTCTTCTAGAAGAATATTGTTGATTGGATGGGAGATAAGCAATTCACCCTGGGGATCACTTCTGTGGCTCTGCTTGACAGGGCACAGGAAAATAATTTTCTTGGGTGGCAAAAGCCAGGGTACCATTTGGCTAGGCGTATATAGGCTCTAGGGCCAATAGCCTAGTACCTACCTATGAACCTATGAATAGTAGTAAACAACTGCTTTGACTACTACAATTGGTTACTACTTGCTAGTAAAAATAGTGTGGAATCAGTCATGTTTTTATATCTAAATATACACATATCAGATAAATATGGTGAGATGGGTTCACAACATAATCTCAAAATTTTGAAATACGGAATGTCAAAATCTTGAGACTATATAGCTGAAACCCCTAAATACCGAAAGACCAGAAGCATGAATTTCAGAATCCCGATGTACGGAGATATTGAAGTAGCGCTTCTGGTGTTGCAGTTTGTGGATGGATAGGTGGAATTTAGGTAAGTATCTATGTGTAAGTGTGTTGGTTAGGGGCTTTAGTGTGTGTTAGTGTGTGTTGCGACTGTGAATAGTGTGTGTGAGGGACTGTAAAATGTGTGGGTGTGAGTTTCTCTTGTGTGTCTGTTTGTGCAGTCTCGGAGTTAGTATATTTAAGTAGGGTGGGTGTGGGGGCTGCACCCTACTTATCTGTTATGTAGGATGATATGTTTGATTGTGGGGGGAAGTTGTGTGTATGTTTATGTGTTTGCTGTATATGTGTTGTACGTTTGGGATTTTGAATTTTGCACTTCTGGTCTTTCGGTATTTAGGGGTTTTGGCTATGTAGTCTCGAGATTTTGACATTCTGCATTTCAAACTTTTGAGATTATGTTGTGAACCCAATGAGATACATCTGAGAAGGAATATACAAAATTCATGTTTACACATAACAAGGAGATATATATATATATATATATATATATATATATATATATATATATATACATATATATATATATATAATATATGCCCATAACATGTAGTGGCGTAATACCTCAGCACCATAACTCTCAACCTCTTAGTGCAAGGGTACATAACATAAGTATTTCAGTTATATACCTAGAATGTTGTATAGTAACAGGCATTGTGTCAACATACATGTTGTGAAGGAAGGCTCTTCTGAAACTGACATGTATGCCATCAGTTACTGACAGACATCATAAAATCATCATAATGAATTACCACACAAATCACAGTAATGATCCTGTCGAATATAGCAGAAAGATGAGCAATAAACATGGACAGTCTGAAACAATCTGGTTAATCGAGAGGTATACAGAAAACTCCTTAGTGTAAGAAAGGTAGACCAAGCCTGACAAAGGGGATGTCTAAAGCCATGAAAATGGGGATATATCACAAATACTAGAGTAGATAAGCTCACACAAGTTGATGCATTCACACCCTCCGTTCTGTCCTAACATATATTAACTGGAAGAACAGAGGTCACAAGCTCATATACTTCACACTAGTTAGTGACATACATCTTTACAGCATCCCACTGCTTTGTCAGAAATATACAACATGTATGGTGGCCAGGCAACAGTATATCTGACAAATATCTGGACATAACATCACACTAGGGTAAATACACTGAGCTGTTTGGCATGCCACCAAGCACTGTCTAAACTACAGGCAGACTGCCACAACACTAACCCAGTTTTCCTATGGGGAAATAAAAAAGTAATTGCAAATATAGCAGGCACTACAGGCATGCAACAGAATGGAGTAACAGACACCAGTGTGAAAGTGCATACCCACAACCAATCTCAACACAGTCACAATCACAAAATGGTAAGCCTAATTAATAGTACAGTATATGGACTGTGTGAACAAAACCTATCATCATATTTGACACTCACACACTAACCCTACATATACTGGCCCAATTCACAGTGTAGTCTGATGCCTGACTCCGGTACAGGACGTCTCAGTCTGGCCCTACAAACATATAAGCTGATAGGATACCAGAAAATGGAGCAGCATGCAACGTCAGATAGAACAGGACCAAGAACACTGACATCTACCCCAGTCTATACACAGACCAGATAACATATTCACAATACACTGCTACACAATACTGACACACTGTCAACAATCACCATAAGTACACAGACCTCAGTACTGTACATACTACAACAGAATACCCAGGTGTTGTCCTCAAATATAAGGTTTCCTATACATAACATGTCTGGAAGTCTGATATATCACTGACTTGATATCAGGAATGATGTCAGTAAATGATGATACACTGTACATATCCACCTCTTATTGCCTGCCATATGGACAAAGGGTGACAGACTTGGGGGACAGAGGCACAAACACATAGACACTATTGACATATTGCTGTTATAAACTGAGAAAATTGCTGGTGTAACAGGGTTTGTTGTGACATATCTCTCTTGAGAGATATGAAGTCAGTAACACACATGGATGTTACCATTTACTGACTGTAATCATCAGTGTATGCTATTGCATTTATAAAGACAGATTACATGTGAATAACATACCAAGTCTAAGACTCCAAACTCTGGCCAGTCTGCAGATAACCCTACAAGTGAGAGTTTTCTCAACCACATAACACTGTCATGCCAGACATTAAATCATCCACACAAACCTTGTTAAACCAACATTACCTCTAATGTAGAACAGCAATACTTACATTCTGTCACCATGTCTTGAACATCCCCCTGCAGTTTGTTGTCCTGTCTCCACAGTGTTTGTTGTAAGAGGTATTTCCAACTACCCTTTATGATGCTGTTTGTCAGACACCCACATAAAGTCCTGCTCACAGTGAAGGAAAACAGCTAATACCCATATGACGTGTTTAGTTATAGGAGTGTGTTTCCATGCAATTCACTATAGGAATGAGACCACAGCTGTTCCACATGCAATTAGCAAGTGGGGTACTCCAATTCATGCAGAGGCCATCTGCTGATCATGAGCATTATCTACATGTCAAGCAGCTGCCTATGCAAAATAGATGTATTTTTTTACATCTACCACAGAAGGAGAGAGAGAGACAGACAGAGACAGGGACAGAGAGAGACAGAGAGAGACAGATAAGAAAGGAAGAGAGAAAGAGCCAAGCATGTTTGTATATGATCTGTGGGTGGAGCATGATCTCTGAGTATTATAATGGTTGCCTATATTGTTCACTAATCCATACTGTCACATAGTCATTGCACATGACAGTAGACATTTATGGCTGTGTATTGTCTACAACAACCTCTATGGTGTTTGACAACTGTTGGCCTTGTAATGTGGACACCCCACAATGGATCCTGTCTACACAGCCACATAGGATACTGATGTCAAACAAATACACAGACACTTGCCAGTACTGAGTTTTGAACCCCTACCTAGCTATGTATTGCTACTACAGTGTTACGCATTTATTGCACATGCCACAGAGCTTATATATTAGAGAGCTGTCCAAAGGTATCTAGGTATCTTTGAAGTTGAGTGACATCAGAAGCAGTGCTAAAGGAGGGGTAAGGGAAGTGTAGTATCTGTGAATGTCCACAAAATCAGATGTCAATAAAGGCACACACTCTCACACAAACACAAACATTTTCACAGTTGTAAGGACCAGGACTAGAACTCCTACCTAACTAGATTGCTATACTATGGTATTACACAGTTATCACAAGCGTCACAGAGCTTTTAGTGCTGAGACTTGGCCAAACGATTATTTCAAGGAGGCTGACATCAGCAGGAGTGCTAAAGTAGGGCAATTGAAAGTGCAGTGAATGTGAATGGCCTCAAAATCATTCATTTTCAAATGCCCACAGAGTTTAACAGTTACCATGTCTGGGATTAGAACTCCTACCTAAATAGTTTGTTACACTACAGTATTACGCAGTTATCACAAGAACCACACAGCTTATAGGGCTGAGATTTGCCCAGAGCGTTATTTCAAGGTGACTGACATCAGCAGGAGTGCTTACATGGGCAATGGGAAGTGCAGTGTGTGTGAATGAGCCATAAATCATTCCTCTGGAAACACACATACACACTCAGTCACACACAACTTTACATTTGTCAGGACTGAATTTACAAATGCTACATAAATACTTATTTGTACTATTGTGTTACACAGTTATCACAAGCATCACAGACACCATAGGGATGAGGGCTCTCAAAATGAATATCTACAGTGATGGACCAATTGGATGTGTAGTGGGTGGGACAGGTCTCATAATGGAATTCTCTCTGTTACTGTCTGTCTCTCTCATCCCCACATCTATGTGTATGTATGTTTGACATATTATAGTCTGTTGGCCTTAGATAAGTGAGAGTATTCCTATCCAATGTGTGTGTGTGAAGCATAAATGGTGTGCAATTTGGTGTGTGCACAGACATCTGCAAATGACAGATATGTATAGTCCACTGAGTTGTCAGACATGGGCTTCATTTCTCTAAGTGTAGGAGCATGCCCAGTATGACCTTCTTTACTGAGTATATGAATCCATTCCAGGTAGGGTTGTACTCCAGTCCAGGTGTTGGTGTTCTACACCTGCATCTAGCAACCTGTTTCTGCAGGATATCTGTAGATAGGTTGACAATATGTTGCCACAATGGGCGAAAGATAGGTGGATACTCTAACTATTGCTGTCTATGCTGCTTATGTTACATAGTTGGTGTTGGCAGAGATATTCAGGCATTCAGACATATGTACTGTTTTACACTGTGATGTATTATGTCATCATCTACTGACAGATATAATTATTTTTTCACAGTCATTTACTGAGAAATACAAGATGAATGAAGCTGAGTCCAGTATTATGGGCTGCAGCCTACACATTCTTGCACACTCCTGCCATTCTGGAGGGGTAGCTACAAACACTTTCTGATGGGTCTGTGTAAATGGTCCAGCACCTTGGTACTATCGTGGCTGAGGATCCCCTTTTTGTACATATATTGACTTAACAGAATGGCCATATCCTGCTGTGGCCATACCTCTCAGCTGTACAGATTGACACAGGTTATGCAGAGGTAGTGCTCATATATCTGGTCAGTTCCACTTCACATTGTGGTTTACTAGCAGGTTTGTAGCCACTCATTACTGGGTTTGCAGACAGGGGTAGTATGGGCACACATCAGAGTTTAGGACCCCATGAGATACCATACATTGGCACTACAGGTGAGGCACAAGCCTTTGACAGAGGACTGTATGCCATTTGGTAGTGATGCAGGCCATCTGTAGCAGGCCAGTGCATTCTGTCACTCCTACATTCCCAGGCTTCGAGTCAGTGGATTCCCCTGGGGTGACAGGGTAAGTGTACAAGGTGTTAATGCCAATATTTCCTGTCCATATTGATCCATTGGTCTGGATGCAGGCAGGGTGCTTCTTACAGCTAGAGACACCTGTATTGGACATCTCTTCAGCATGCTGCATTCTGTGGGTATTCCCATACAGAAGTGGGTTCATACTGTACTAATTCCCAATGGCAATGATATGACCTGTGATAATCCTGTGGCTGATGGTGGAGTGAGCTGAGTGTATGTGTGAAATGGAATCTACTTGCAGATCACTCGCAGATATACCTGGGGCATTCCCCTTATGCTGCCTTGTGTGGGGACATATACAGCCTCTCATTACTTCATAACTTTGGCTTTTGTGGTCTCCACCACAAATACACCAGTATTCCATACTACACAGACAACTAATGTGCTGCTAACCTTTATGTACAATTCCAAAGTTGTGTGCACTCTGTCTATGGTACTTTCACCTGTGTACTGTGTGTATGTATGGGCCCACATTCATGGCATGTCCATATTTCAGACAGTGACAGATATTGACATCTGGACAGTGAGTATGGATGACTGCTGACATGGGTATTGCTGAGAGGCATTGTGGTTGGCACAGTAGTCAAAACATGGCCCTGTCAACCACAGTACGGGCCATAGGCCACCGGAAAATAACCCTCCATGCATACATGCCTGCCACTTCCAGACAATATTGAACACACACCAACCTAACACACAGACCTCTGCATATTGTAAACATGCAGCAATCTATCCTGTAGATTGGGCCAGCTTGGGCAATCTGTGCTCCACTGATATTATTCCTCACACTTACATGTTACTGCATTTCTACATAGGATTGTGGGGGGGGGCCACACCAGATAACTTTAAACATTTGCTATGACTGTACTGATATTTCTGGTACTCTGTTGGCTTCCATTTAATATTGTATTCTGACCTATCATACAGACTGGAGGCATATCAGTAGAGTACAGATCTTAGGTTTTATTGACCTACATTTCAGTTTCAGACTTCTTACCCTTCAGAACTAACATACAACTGCCAGACCTGTTGTAGTCTGTCTGTGTAGGTCTGGAGGAGGGATGTTCACCATTGCCATCAGTTGGAGGCCTTTGCCCAGCCTTTCTTTATGGTCATCTACACCTGTCCTGCTGGCTGAGACAGGTGGTGGGTATGTGAGCCTCACTGACATGCATGTGTGTGTCCTATGGACACCCACAGTTATTTGGGCCACCACATGTACTGTAGTGGGATCTGTCACCTTGTCTACTACTGCCTGGCATGTTGACACCAGTATTTGTTATGGATTTCATGCTGCCCATATAGGTGTCCACTATCTGCTGCCATCCCATTCAGCCACCCATTCCCTTGCATGCTCGCATCCCTACCATATCTAAAACTATCAGAACATACTACTCCATCCAGTAATTAATAGGAACAGTGACTTACCTGTGGCTGGGCCAGTACTGAGGATGGTAATGGAGGGCTGACTAGTTTGGATGCACATTGTACACTCCCTATACATGGTAAAGCACAGGTAGTGTCATGTTTGGCATCCCTTTTACTGTATGTGCGAGTGAGAGACAGGTGTCATTCCCTGGGTCCCTACTGTGTCAGTGTATGTGCTATGCATTGCCTCTTTTCCAAGGCCTTGGCATACTGGGCAAGCCTACTTCTGCCTATATGGGCAGGCTCAGGTAGTTCCTCCTCCGAGTCACTCTGTGCCTGTTATGGCCTTCACAATAGAGGGGGGGCTGTGTGGCCTTGCCCTGTGCTGTTTCTGCTGCAGATGTTTCCACAGGATCATATTGTGTAGCATGGCACATACTATGAACATCTGTGTACATGTAGCTGGAGAGTACTGCAAGGGTCCACTAGATATGTCCAGTCAGCGGAACTGTGACTTGAACATCCGAAACACATGCTTTTTTATGATTCTGATTTGTGCATGTGCCTCATTATGGAGTTCTTGTTCAGGTGTGTGTGCATTTCTGAGGGGTGTCATCAGCCACAGCTCCAGTGCATAGCCAGCATACCCCACTAGGTAGCCATATGGGATGTCCCTTCTGGCAAATGAGTGGTACAGCTGTGTCATATGCCAGATGTGGGAGTCGTGATAGCTTCCAGGGCTGCCAGCACACACATTCAAGATAATGCCCTGGGCATCACACACAACCTGGCAGTTGATGGATGGGAAGCCCTTGTGGTTTATGTAGACCCTAACCTGCTCACCTGGTGTTGCTTTGATGTGCATGTGAGTGCAGTCTATAGCACCCATTACCTCAGGGTGTTCTGCTGTTTGGTGGAAGAGATGCATATTGCTGGTCAATGTCGCACGGGTGTTGAGAAAATATATGTGCTCACTATCATGTGCTGACATGACATCCAGGAACTGGTAGAGTACCCTGGATGCTGATGTCTGTGAGATCCCCATGATATCCCCAGTTGGCCTTTGGAAGGTACATGTGGCTAGTATACTTAAGCCTACACATACTTTGCTATCCACTGGGATGGGTTCCCCTTTGTTGGTTCTGTGTGTGAGGCGGGGCCGGCACAGCTCAACAATCTGCTGTGAAATGTCCCTGTCCACCCTATAGTGCTCCAAAATCTCCAGCACATATAGTCCCTGATAGCAAGTGTCTGTAGCTACCCCTCCAGAATGGCAGGAGTGTGTACCCTGGGGCTGTACACTCTTCTCTTCTTCTTACTGTGGGATGGTCATCAGCATTCACATCCTCACCACCTTCAGCCTCTTGTACATATTGTTGTATAAGAGCAACAGCAGCCCCTAACATTTTGTCAGTTTTGTCAGGTAAAATTTCCCCATTTGAGTACATTGGTGGTGTAGAGTTTGTGGGAAAAACCAGACTGAAAGGTGTTTGCATAGTTTATAGTAGTGTGGTGGGCTGCTGCCTGTGTAATTGGCTAAATCTGATACATTTCACCTGACAGCTATGCTAGTTCTCCTTGATAGCCTTCCTACTGCTGTTTTCCCTTCCCATTGCCTCTTTGTTTAAGCCCCGAGGCACACTGTGCATACCCAGTGCTCAGATGTCAACAGTGCTGCTATTTCCTTTTTTTTTTTTTTTTTTTTTTTTGAGTGGCATGCACACCCGTTTAAGCAAGGTAAACAGGGCTCAATAATGTGAGAAAAAAAACCCTTCCTTAGCTGTGATTAGTTAAGAATAAGCACAGGCCGCAGAGCTCCAATAAGCTTACAGCATGCATGACACATCCCCTTATGAGGTCATCCACTTCTTCTACTTATACAGTGGTGTTTCTGCACCTACACGGTTAGGTGCAAGCTGACACTGACAGGAGATCTGTGATTCAGTATCAATCCCCTCATTTACATAAACCAGAATGCTAATTCATGGTTGCCACACTCACACTTAGCCTTCCCCCTTAGCAACCACTATTCCCTCATATTGTTGTCTTATGCATGCCATTAACTATTATGGCAAAATGATGATTTGGGTATAAAAGCTTATCCCCCCTTATTTTTTATATTCATGGTGGTCCCATTTGTGCACCGCTGACCTACTCTTAAATGGCTGAGATCGGACAAAAATAAATACAATTTGTTTTTTTATAACATATTGACAAATCTTCATGCCAATGGTCATATATTTGGCCATTGGCATGCCTATTACATTGAATACATGCTTTCTTTTGAGCTGTCATGCCTCCATTTCTGCAGGTTACATTATTCCTGCACAGATGCCTGCCTGCTTCCTGGTTCACTAATTCACCTCATTTGCATGGTTTTCACCAGCAAATGTGGTAATTAGCATATGGCAGTGGTGTCCATGCGGGAATAGTGTAGGCGCGCTCGTTCACGTCTCGGGAGCTCGTTCCTAGATCGCTCATTGGCCATATTGCGTGCAGCAGCTCTGACACTATTCAGGCACTCCGTGCAGTGCTTGCTGAATCCGAGGTATAATATCTTGTGCCGTGTTATTTGCAGTGTATGATAAGTTTTACAGTTCAAGCTGAAGACCTTGGAATGCAACCTACAAATCATAACCTAATAACTCACCGAAAAATGCTCTCACTCTTATAAACAAAATTATTTAGTTACAGCTTCTGGTTATTTTAAGTTATATACATTTTTTTAGCAATTGAGCCTTAGCAATCTGCTTTACATGTTGCCTGAGTTTTATAAATTTAAGTGCTTGCATAATGGACCCACTGAAAGGGCTGTAATTTTTATAAACAATTATCTTTAAGCTGCTTTACACACACACACACACACACACACACACACACACACACACACACACACACACACACACACACACACACACACTTACTTGAGAAACACCAATAGGGCAATAATGGAGTTATGTGTCTTCATACAAAATCATACAATCATTGTTAACTATGCCTGTATGTGAAACCTTATATATATATATATATATATATATATATATATATATATATATATATATATATACTATCATCTAAAACTGTCTATGTTATAAATATTGTGCACAAATCTTTTGTTCATTATGTATGTTTTTATTGTGGAGCATTTCTTCCCAGGCCTCTGCTGAAAAAGGACCTGTATTTAGTTGGACGTTCCGGTTAACAAATGTAAAATAAATAAAATAAAAATAAATATTCAAATGAAGGCATGTCCACATTAATAAAGTTACTAACAATATAAATTGCATATGATCATGCATGACCAATGTCCACTGTCACTATAAACCCATACTAAATGTAACAATGCAGATAAGCTATGTAATTCTGGAGTCTGTTAGACAATGGCCCAAGCACTGATATATCATTTGAAAGTCCATTGCTGCAGGGCACACATAAATATCAGAAAGTATGTGTTCAGTCAAGCACAGATGTGACTGCCCTTCTGTTGTGTTTATGAATACATTTTCATGTACTGGAGGATTACAGACCAGTAATCAGTGTTTGACACACTGAACATCTCTTCACAAAGCACATTACTAAGAAGCTGATTTGGATGGGGGCAAAGTATTATCACATGCATGATTTGATTTTATGGAATTATTCTTAGACTTGTGAAGTAGAAGTTTCCAATGGTGCTCAATGTCAAACTGTTTGCAAATAGAGACCTACAATAACTATCTTGATTGGGGTTAACTGCAAAATACATCTGTTTGATGTTAATGCTTCATCTGTCAGCCTTGCAAGATATGCTATGGGAGAAATTACTGGCAGCTAGTATGATGTGCATGCTGTAGTCTGTCTGAAATATCGGGGCCAAAGTTTTATTGCATAAACAACTGTTGGCCTTGGCTTCCCCATTTGCATGGTTAAACACTGAGCAAATGCAGTTCTTTGCTTAAGAAAAACAGTGAAAAATGTAATGTAGTATGCCTTCCTTCATGCAAACAAGCTTAGTGGTAATGAATGGCCATCAGCACTCTGGACCGCACTGTGTGTGTGTAAAATACACCTGTTTTCTAGTTTTCTCTGGGGCACAGAATATAACAGCAGTGAGTTCCTGATCAGAGTACTGGTAAGACAGGGTTCAAATCCAGATGATTGTCTTTTTTTACAAATGGTGTCAGGATGTCTTTAGCTAAGTAAATGTGATCAGGAATGCAAATGTGACTATCAATGATGTGTCTTTCCCAAACTATGTCAGTATTGACTACCTCAAAACACTTCTACAATTAGTGGCGGTTTTGCAGGTCTACTGCAAATCAAAAATTAATTGTGTGCACGGCTTGCAGCAAATGACAAGGGGTGGTACATCTTCTGAAATGATTATAATGACTGCATTGATATGCAATTTGTGTAGGGCCAAATATCCTGAAAAGTTAGCATTGCCACCTATTCGTTTTTTTTTTTTTCTGGACTATCCAGAAATCTAACTGATTGTACGGTAGTCTGGAAAACAATATACAAGCTCCGGTATTCTGTTAAAAAAAAAAAAAAGAAACAAACTATCAGAATTTGATAAACCTGCCAATTTACTACTTTTTTTTTACAAAAAGCATAGTAAATCCACAGAAAAAAGCATCACAAATGGCAAAAGTGGGAGTTTCCAGTCCTCTGACAAAACGATGATAGCACAACATGGGTGGGAAGTGGGTGGGGCTTGGGTGGAATTATGGAAGGTGCAGGGGGTGTGGCCTAAGTCTGGTTTTAGCCACAACAAAAGATAGCAACCCTATGAAAAGTGTGTGCAATATACTTTTTTCAAAGTAATGACAGTTTTCACTTCATATTAAATGCTAAAGTACATTCTGATGCAATACAGGAGGTGATGACAGACACAGGGCTGTAGAGGATGTAGGAGGTACTGTCCTGGCACATTCATAAACATTTTAATAATGTGTTGGTATGACATGTCTTCTCAATCAGAATATGTCCCGCTCTGTAGATTGAACTGCATGAGATAAAGATAGAGGAGATATAGCATGACAATAATACATACTTCTATACACATCTTTTTGAAGATGTGAGACATCTGAAATATGATGGTGCCATATGGAAATTGATTTTTGACACTTATGCCAAATGTGGCCCACCTTACAATTTACTTGATAGGCAGACATAGTTATGTAGGAGAAGGGGTAGACAGATAGATAGGCAACAGATTCAGGAAAAAAGAGCCCTCTAAAATCAGTTCTTAAGGCCATCCCCTACTGATGGATTATAAGCCTTGATAAAGATGAAAATGTGCATTTATACATCTAATCATCACCTGAACATGACATAAAGGGAATTATACAGCATATTTTGAAATCTTGCACACTACAGTAGCACCAACTGCCTATTGAATCAAGGTAACATGTTGTTATAATCCATCAGCAGAGTAATGACTGTGTGTAAAAACCATGAGATGATCTTTACATTCATCAGCCTAATAGATAAGCACATGTAAGGAGGGGGTGGGCATGAAGGGATGAATACAAGGAGAGATGGACATACACATGACAATGTGTGTGAGTGAGGATTGAATACAAGGAGAGATGGATAAACACATGACAATGGGTGGGAGTGAGGGAGGGAATACAAGGAAAGATGGACATACACATGACAATATATGGGAGTGAGGGAGTGAATACAAGGAGAGATGGACATACACATGACAATATATGGAAGTGAGGGGGTGAATACAAGGAGAGATGGACATACACATGACAATGTGTGGGAGTGAGGGGGTGAATACAAGGAGAGATGGGCATAGACATGACAATGTGTGGGAGTGAGAGGGTGAATACAAGGAGAGATGGACATACACATGACAATGTTTGGTGTTATGGAGCATTCATGGACATGTTTTTGACGCATAGTCATTATTAACCTGCCATGCTCTGTAGCATGTAATGACTGATATAGGGGTAAATAAGGGTTAATAGAGGGATAACAGACATATGATAATAATCAGAATCACATTTATTGGCCAATTATGCACACATACAAGGAATTTGACTCCATCTTCAGTAACTCTCCAAGTATGAATTACATAAATGACATACATACAGCTATTAAGAACAAGACAAACAACATACAATACATGCATCTATTAAGAACAAAACAAAAAATAATTATACATATACACACAAGGTGAAAAGTGCAACTCAGTGCAAGAAATACTGAAATAAATTCTGAAAGAAACAAGTATTAACGATTTGTAAACAATACCGCAGAATCCTCAGAGGCTTGGGAAAAAGCATACAACAACCTAATAAGTTGGGTTAGCCATTTTTGAACTTGATGGCCTGTGGAAAAGAAATGTTCTTATATCTGCTTGTTTTGGTGCTTATTAACCTATAATGCCTGGCTGATGGTAATAGTTCAAAAAGATGGTGGCCTGGATGTGAAGAGTTGGTGATGATTTTCCCTGCCCTTTTCATGCCTCTGAAATAGTACAGATCCTGTAAGGAAAGCAACCTAGCACCAATGATATTTTCGGCAGACCTGACTATTCGATGTAACCTATTTTTGTCATGATTAGACAAGAGATCCAAACCACACTGTTATGGATGAGCTGAGAACAGACTCAATGACTGCTGTAGAGAACTGAATCAACAGTTCCTGTGGGAAGTTGAACTTTCTTAGCTGTCACAGAAAGTACATTCATTGTTGTGCCTTTTTTATGATGGATCCTACATTGGGCTCTCACTTCAAGTCCCAGGAGATTATAGATCCCAAAAACTTGAAGGATTTCACAACTGACACAGCAGTATTAAATATAAAGAGGGGGGATAATACTGCAGTACCACTCCTAAAGTCCACTGTCATCTCCACAGTTTTAAGAGTGTTCAGTTCCAGATTATTCTGACTACACCAAATGGCCAGCTGCTCAACCTCCCATCTGTATGCAGACTCATCACCATTCCTGATGAGCCCAATAACAGTTGTATCATTTGTGTATTTAATAAGTTTGACAGAGGGTCCTTAGAGGTGCAGTCATTAGTGTAGAGGAAGAATAGCAGTGGGGAGAGCACACATCCCTGGGGGCACCTGTATTGATCATGCAATAGCTAGATGTAAATTCTCCCAGTTTAACGCGCTGTTTCTTATTTGTTAGAAAATTGGTAATCCAACAAGCAGAACAAGGTTGGGTAAGTATTTCATAGTTTTGGGAATGGATGTCACTTCAAATACTCTTTATATGACCAGTATTCAATATATATCCATGAGAATTCATAACTGTGGTAAATGTTAAGATGTGAGTGATTAAACAGATCATAGACCTTTACCATCACACTAATAAATGATGTGCCATGGATTTGGAATTGAACCCTTGGTGATACGGGCAAAAACAATCTTCGGTGAAGTGCTTTGTGTCAACACTCCACATAGGAAATTGCACTTTGTTATATTCGGCAGTGCACGAACTGTCAGAGTAACTATCTCAAAGTAATGCCTTTACTCTGCCGTAATCCTTCATTGCTATAGTGCAGCATGTTTAACCACCTTTGCACAAAGATGACTGGGCTACTGCAGCCGATGGCAAAAACTCACCAGGTTTTGCCACAGGATGTGAACAGCCATTCACTGCCACTTTGTATTAATGCATGATGCCAAACTCCACACAAATGCAGAGGGCAAAAGGTGAAAGCTTTTTTATGGGCCATTTCTGGCCATGTGTGTTGTGTATTATTCGATATTTTTGATCATATTAAATGTGGGAAAATGGCATCAATAGGAAAGTGGTTAAAATGGGAGACAAGTAGAGGGAAGATAAAAGGGAAAGAATAGAGGCATCTGCAGCAGGGAATTGGGTGAAAAACATAAATATCCATTTCTTCAACACAGTAATTTATACAGGTAGACAAAATTTGATGAATTTGGACTGTCACCATGACACGGTGGTGTGACAACAAAGTTATCATGTTATATAGGAAAACTGGATCGAATCAAGTGGTTCCAGAAGACACATATGCTAAGTGCAGAGCTATATATGGGATATTTTTTATTTTTGTTTCAAAAAAGACAGGAATGTTGGGGGAAGGGACCTAGCAATAGGAATCATAGATAAACCTACTAAGCTGGGCATTAATCCGTACGTCATTCGATGGGTTGCCAACTGGCTTAATGACAGACCCCACACTGTAAAAGTAGCTGACTCCAAATCCAGCACCAGACAAGTAACAAGTGGAGTACCTCAGGGTTCAGTCTTGGGACAGCTCTTGTTTGGCATTTACATCTCTGAAGTACAGGCCGACACTAAGGGACTCTGGCTAACAAAGTTCGCAGATGACTACAAATTGGGAGCATTAATGAATTCCCAAATGATGTGGATATTCTACAAAAGGGCCTTACAGAAACAGATGCTTGGTGCCAGTGCCATGGACTCAAACTCAATGCCAAGAAATGTATAGTTATCCCCTTTGGGAAAAAAACATGTACCTGTGAATTACCACATAGGTGGCAGTACACTAAACACTGAAAGTGGGATAAGACACTTAGGGACACAGGTGGACAGTGGTCTCACCTTCGATAACCACATCACCACAACAGTCAGGAAATCCTTCTACATGGCACACCTCATCACTAAGGGCTTTTCATCCAGAAAAAAGGAGGTCATTGTCCCACTGTACTCATCCCTCATTAGACCCATTATAGAATACAATGCCTCATTTGGTATGTACCTCTCAAGACATCTGCAACAACTGGAAAGGCCACAGAAATACCTCACTAAAACAATCACAGGCCTAAAGCAGATGCCCTATGCTGACCATCTAAAAAAACTCCACCTATACACTGTCGCATATCGTCTACTCAGATGCGATCTCTGCTTAACATACAAGACCATGCCAAACCCAGAGCTGTTGGACATGCTACACTTAAAAGAAATCCCAATCCCTCAGAGACACACTCTCCAGGGATCTAAACCTTGTCATCACAATGACCAAAGCATGCTGGAGGTATAGGTTCCTGACCAAGAGACTCCTCAGACTCTGGAAAAGACTGCCCATACAAGTCAAGCAGTGCACCTCTTTGGCCCTCTTCAAAAGGAACATTGATGATTGGATGGGAGATAGGAAATTCACCCCAGGGATCATGTCAGTCGCCCTGCTAGACAGGGGTCCAAGGAAGTAAATACTGTGGAAAGAAATAGCCAGGGAATTATTATAGCTAGACTTGTATAGGCCCTAGGGCCGATAGCCTAGTACAAACCTATGAACCTATGAATCTATGTGTGGGTCAGGTATGCAGGGTAGGTGAGGAAGGAGGTGCAGAAACACAGGGCATACAAGACAGACACGGCAATGGTGATGGACATTTTAGTCTTCAACCTTAGAAATGTCATCACTGTCCCCTTCCTCAGTTGCCTGTGAGACTGCTTAACATGGGAGTCTTTTTTCAATTTTTAGTAGCACCTTCTCTTCTTGGCTGATGTTGGCACCAAGGCCACTTTCTATCACGTCATACCATGCATGCAGCTCCTGATGGGTGACATAATCACCATCTCCACCAGCACTCCAAGATGATACCACTGCACCACCAGCCAGGGCTTTGCTACCTGAGAAGGATCAAACAAACTTTGTTTGTGAAGGCAGCACTGCTAGGTTGTGTCCCACAAGTGCTGGGTGTTTATGCATCAGCCGGTGGAGGGTTGGCAGGCTGAGCCACAGTAGTTGCCCCACATCCCTGTGCTAAAATGGATTTGTTTTGTCAGCAGAAAGGTATAAGATCAGAATGGTGTGATTCCATATAACCAAAAAATATATAAAAAAGAGAGATATGGGGTGGGGTGAGACAAAAAAGAAAAGAGGTGATTAGAACCATGATAAGTTGCATTCATAGGTTCATAGATAGGTATTAGGCTATCTGCCCGAGGGCATTTATACGCCTAGCCAGAGTGGGTCGGCTTTTGCCACCCCATTGATTAATTAACTGATCCTCTGTCAAGCAGAGCCAATGAAGTGATCCCAGGGGTGTATTTTCTGTTACCCATTTACTCGTCAAGGTTTATCTTAAAGAGTGTTAGTGAGGGGCTCTGCCTGATGTAATTTGGAATTTTGTTCCAAAGCATGGGGAGTCTCTGAGACAGGAATCTATCTCTCCAGCATGTTCTATTTATTGTTGTGGCAAGGTTTAGCTCACTAGAGTGCATGGCTCACAGTGACTTGGATTTCTTTAGGTGGGGCATGTTCATCAATTCTGAGTTGGACATGGCTTTGTAAGTCAGGCAGAGATCACTTCTGAGAAAGCAATATGCCACTGAGTACAGCCAGAGTTTTTTTAGTCGGGCTGCATAAGACATATGTTTGAGGCCAGTAGTCCTCTTGGTGAGGTACTTATGTGGTCTTTCCACCTGTTGGAAGTGTCTTGTGAGGTACATCCCAAATGGGGCATTGTACTCTATGATGGGTCTAATGACTGACGAGTAGAGGGGCACTATAACCTCTTTATTTCTAGATGCGAACCTTTTAGTAATTAGATGGGCCACATAGAAGGATTTCCAAACTACTTTGGCAATATGATTGTCAAAGGAGAGATTACTATCTACATGGGTCCCCAGATCTCTTATTACCTTTTCTGTATTACGGGGGCTGCCACCTATGTGGTAATTCCTGGGTGTTTTGCTTTTCCCAAATGGGATGACTATGCATTTTTTGGCATTTAGCTTGAGGCTATGCCTTTGACACCAGATGTCCATCTCAGTAAGGCCCTTTTGGAGGATGTCCATGTTAGCCGGAGAGGCAATTATGGCTCCCAGTTTGCAGTCATCGGAGAACTTGGCTAACCATAGTCCTCCTGTGTTTGCCTGTAGTTCTGAGAAGTATATGCTGAACAGTAGGGGTCCCAGGACCGAGCCTTGTGGGACATCACTTGTGACTGGTTTAGAGTCGGACCTGGAGCCTGCTATTCTTACCGTGTGAGTTCTGTCTGTAAGCCAGTTGGCAACCCATCTTGTGATGTAGGGGTTTATGTTCAGGCTGGTGAGTTTTTCTGTAATACCCGAGTGGGGAATGGTGTTGAAAGCCTTGGTGAGGTCAAGGTAGGCTGTCTGAACCACATTTCCCATGTTTATGGCCTTGATGACTGCCTCAAAGAAGTCAGCCAGGTTTAGTAGGCATGATCTGCCCTTAACAAAACCGAACTGGGTCGGGTCAAGTGTTTGGAGGTTCTCAATGTCTTTGTTAATGAGTTCCATGATGATGCACTCCACAGCCTTGCAGACAAGGCTAGTCAGGCTTATGGGGTGATAGTAACCAGGGTCAGTTGTGGCCCCTCCTTTGTGGAGAGGAAAAACCATTGCTGTGCACCATTCTATGGGCATGTAGCCTGTGGAGAGGCTGAGGTTGAACAGCATGTTTAGGTGGGGGGTTAGTTCATTCTGTAGTTCGTGCAAGACACAGCCTGGGACACCATCTGGTCCCATTGACGCTGTGTTTTTGACTTTTGAAAGGGCTGTTTTCACCTGTGCGTCTGTGATTTTTGGGACACTACACTTTTCCGGTATTGTTGTGGGCCCTTTTGGAGGTAAGAGGGGGATGAAATTTGCACAGAATCTATCTGCCAGGATGTTGGCCATATCAGTAGGTTTAGTATATTTTGTGCATCCAGAGTGATTAGTTTATGGTCTGATCTAACCAGTGACGTGTTGACCTCCAGTGTGGAACACCTGTCACCCATGTTGGTGATGACCAGGTCTAAAATGTTTTCACCTATGGTAGTGGAGTTTACCAGCTGATCCAGGGTATTTGAGTTGATTAATTCCAGGAAGTGCTGGGCCTGGGAATTTGCACTCAAGTAGCTTTCCCAGTGAATGGTAGGGTAATTGAAATTGCCCAATATCAGGGTGTTCAGTAGGACCTTCGTGTTTTCCAGTGTCTCCAGAAAGGTGGAGTGATTGTCCTGGGTCATGGAGGGTGATTTGTAGCAGGCCACAATTTGCATTGCAGATTTGCCCAATGTTAGTTGCATATGGATGATCTCAGAGGTATCATGCTGCGCCACTAACCTGGAGGTGTAGGTATTCTTGATGAATATGTATACACCCCCTCCTTTTGTGTTTCGGTCCATGCTCTGTGGCCGAAACATGTGGTATGAGTTGTAGCCCAGTAGTGCTGGGGTGATCTCTGGAGCCTTGAACCAGGTTTTAGTTACTGCATAGATGTCGATGTTCTCCATACTGAGGAGCGCTTCGAGCGCGTGCAATTTGAGATTTAAACTCCTGGCATTGAGTAGCATAACCCTCAGTTTTTTGTTAATTGTGCTGTTTACAGAGGTGCCTTCCCCAATATTCAAAAGCCTGGGGGTGACAGGTGCAAGCTGTCTCTTGCAAAGCAACGGGGCTTGTCAAGCATGTTGTCCCAGGCTGACAGACACTGGATCCCCTTTGAATGACACCAGAAGCTTAGCCAATTGTTGAAATTGATCATTTTTTCTTTATACTAAGGTATCATTCTTGGTGAGGGCAGGATGCTACTCAGGGTCAGGGTCATACCAGCCTGGGCTGCATGATCAGAGAGCTCTTCCATGTCTCTTTTCATGTAGTCCAGGGAGGTACATCTCAGGTCATTCACACCAACATGAACAATGACAGAGTCATATTTGTACTTGTTCTGGAGTGATCTGAGTGCTTGTGTTATATGGCGGATTCTGGCTTCTGACAGACAGCTAACAGTAACCTTCTGCTTGTCCAGCCTAGTGAGTGGGACGTCAGTGTGCTTGACTATGGAGTCAGCTATTACTGTTGTGTTAGGTATGTTATTTTGCCTTAAGGGCTGTGATTGCGCGGCACACTGATTTTGTGTTTTATGTGTTGCCTGGTTTGTAACGGGAAGTGCAGGTTGTTTGGGTGTCTGCTTTGGAGGTCTCTGATGCCTTTGTAGGTTTTTATTTAGAGCCTCTGAGTATGATTTTGTGTATTTATGTGTATCTTTTGCCAGTGCTGTTTTAGTAGGTCTGTGTGCAACTGGAGGTGTGGTGCAAGTGTTAAACTTCTCCTCTTGACTGTCTGTTCCAGTTTTGGGTGGAGACAGCTTGGCTTCCAGTTTGGCTGTATAATTGCATCTCTTGCATATGTTAGTGTTTTGTGGTAGGAGGAGAGTGTTGTCTATGTACATGAGGCAGTGTTAACATTGCCTCAGGATACCCAGATTCACCCGCTGGACTGGAGAGTGCACCTGAAGTTGCCATTTGGTCATGCCTGAATAGTAGGGTGAGCTGCTTAGTTGCTTGGTTGGTGAGGGGTGAATAAAGAGCCTTGCCCTGCTGAGCAATCAGTGTCAGGGTATATTAGTGCTTGCTATTAGGTCTTTGCAAGTGCTGGGCTGTAAGATGCTTTTTGAGTGCTTAGTTTGAGTGTTAGACTAGTTTCAAGGGAAAAACTGAAGAGGAGACTTAGTGGAGCTGGGAATAATTTAACCGTAGCTAACTGGCACTGCCCGGTGTGCAAAACTGTGCAAATGCAGTTTTTATAGTAGGGAAAAGAAAGAGATAGAAATTAGCCCAAAATGGCCAATAAACTACTAACTTCTGGGCTGGAACCACTCCTCCAGGGACAGATAGGTTGCTCAAAGCTCCCCTCTCTCACAGGTGAACAGAGAAGCTTCCTTCTATCCAAGTAAGGTATGGGCAACTCAGAAACTAGTATCACAGCCCTGAATTCAGCTCTATCCTGAAAACTGGACTGTACTAGCTGAGAAAGGAGGGAAACAAGGACTTTTTTTTTTTTGTGTTTTTTTTAAAGATAAGGCAAAAACAGTAAAAAATACATTTAAAACAGCTTTAAATGACTACAAACTATCAGAAAAGGCTATCACACTTTAGTGTGTAGCCTACAACTGTTAAACACATTTGTTAAAAAAAAAACAACATTTTAAAAGTGCAGGAAGTCAAATAAGTACAATATGTGAAAAAAACAAGCTTTTAAATCACAATAAATGCTCGAAAATCTGCGTTTAGGTGGAAAACAGTTAAGTACAGCAAGAAAGTACAAAACAACTGATACTTAATCACTCCAAAGTATCTCCTAAGCTAGAAGGCTTGTATCAGTTTGAGACTTTCTAGTGCTACCCAGTAGGTTAGTTACAGGAAAGATGGGAAACAAGCGCAGATGAGGTCTTTTAAACCTGAAAGTTGAAAGAGATGGACAAACTGTCCAAATGGTCAGTAAACTACAATTTCTGGGCCAAGAACCTCTCCTCTCGTGGTAGACACACTACCTAGACCTCCTAGGCTACCTCCAACACAGAAAGGCTTAGGGGGCTCAGAAGTTTACAAAGAGTCCTGGATACAGCAAATCTGTACCTGTATTCATTCTTTATTAGAATAAATGGACATTTATTATTATCCTAGCAATAGAGCTTTCACTCTTGCAAAAATTATTGTAAATTGTTAGACGTAATCCTTGGAATATGCACATATTCCATAGAATCGTTCAAAGATACTAAACATAAGTTAACAACATAGCATTAAAGCCGCTATTGCTGCATTTCAACTGTAGATATAATACTTGTTGAATGAGAGCCTATAGGCTAGTTGTGGGAATTGAACCCACAAAATCTGAATATACTACGACACTTGCTTAATACAATCATCAACAGCTACAGGAGAAAGCATGCTTGCTTGCTGTTACAGTTAAGATGCACATGATGAAGTTGCTACTAATCAATGGAATCAAAATAATTAATACAATCAGGGTCAATTGTGTTGCAGACATACCCCTTGCCTCTATGATTTGAGCCAATCTCTCAGCATGTGTCTCCATGTTCTCCATGATTTCCTCAGCAGCTGTAACACAGAGAATGAGCGAAGAAGAGACATGAAAGCATTATGCATTCCAGTCTTGGGTATTTACACCATTTCATATCATTTCTGTTTTCTTGATCTGTATACTTACACAACTGGGGGGTGTTAGCAGTTCAAAACTCATCCAGCCATTAGTTGAGTTGTGCCTGTTTGCACCTCTTAAGGTCACTTTAGTGGTGCCTACTCTACTCCCCAGTCCATGGTATGCCAGTTGCACTAGAGACAGCCTTGGCTAGGCTGTTCCAAGCCTCAGCCTTGTACTGAAACCCAGTACTGTCCCCCTGCAGCAGCCTCTGGTTAAGTACGTGACAAGAAGTGCAACAAAGATTAATGGACTCCTCCACACACTTTCTCTGTGCCATGAATTTGACACTATCAACCCCATCACTTGCCATTTCTGTAGAAGTCGTCTGACAACAGTAGCAATGCTTTTCCCGTTAATTTGTGACTTCACAATGTATGACCAGTGCACAAACATGCATGGCCATACCAACCCCATTTGTGTGATGGTAAGAAAGAGAGACACTGCCAATCAAAGAAAAAAGCAGTTTATTTAACAGCAATAATGATGTGAGACTTGTCAATAATCTTTGGCATGTGTAATGCTATGCCTGGCCACACTTTGTCCAGTGGTCAACAATGAAATGCTCAATGGCTTGGTTTTTAAGCCTTGACTTTGGATGGGTCAGAAGAATGACATGTTAAAAGTAATGTGTAGAAGGCAGGATTCAATCCTATCTGTAAAAGAGAATCCATAAAGTAACACACAGGTGATTAATCCTCATTACCAAGAAGTGATTGTCAATCATTGTCATTAAAATACAGACCTTAAAGATTGACAGGTGCTATACTTCAATTAGGCCTGTGCATGTGTGTGTGTGTGTGTGTGTGTGTGTGTGTGTGTGTGTGTGTGTGTGTGTGTGTGTGTGTGTGTGTGTGTGTGTGTGTGTGTGTGCATTTGCATGTGTTTGTGACATTAAAAGGTCTTGGCTCATACATTCTCACCTATGATGCAGGACTAATGTCCGACAGTTTATTGAAAATGGATAGACTTGCATGAGTTTAGTAATAGAGTCTGGAGTTATGATATATACCTTACAATACATTTTGTTTTACAATTATAACTGGGCTATTGGAGGGTTCGAGATGATTGTCAGTAAACTACTGTGTCCATCAGAGATATACAACTGCATTTTTTTATTACATAATCATCATTGTTATGTCAAAACTGTTGCACATGTCATCAAATGGGGTTTATAAGTCAGTCATTAATGATATCTACAAAATTATGCTTATGGAACTAGTAATAATACCTTTCTGTCAATCAACCTGATAAACATAGCTACTGTTAGATAGCATTACCTTTATAATCAAAGTTTTGTGAAAAATAATAGTGGGACACCATTACTAAGAATAAAGTCTTCTGGATTTGAACCCTACCTCATCTGTTTTCTGACCATAAACTCAATGTACTTATGCAAGCTGCCACACAGAAAGTTAGGTGACAAGTGTATTTTCTCTACTCAGCACAGAGTGCTGATGGTTGCATATCTCTTCTGAGCCTCTGCATGGAGGAAGGTGCACCAAATGAAAGTTTTCACTTTTTTCCTTATGCAGCGGACTGTGTTTGCTTTCAGGTTGGCAATGAGCAAATGGAAAAGGCAAACACAAACACATATTACTTGTGTAAGTACTCATTATAACCCCACTCACTAAAAATATCTATTGGTGGACTTGAACCCTGCTTCACCTCGGGTCCCTATTAATTATTCAAACTTTTCAAAGTTCGAATGTTATATGGTCACCATCATATGATCTAACTTTGAAAAGTCCAAAGGTTAAAAGCAACAGTTCCATATGGCTCAGAATGTGGAGATTTCCCTTTTCTGCACTGAAGTGTGATTTTAGAGTTGGTATATTCAAGTAGGGCTATGGGTGTGTGTGCAGGGGGGCTTCCCCCCCTGCTCAGAGCATTAGGGTAAGTTTTTTTAATTTTTTATTATATTTTCAAAGTTTCAAACCTCTCATATGCTGTCGAACATATGAAGTTCAAAGTTTTGAAATTTTTTTTTTTTTATAGTTCATTATATTTACACCTTGTGGCATAGAGACAGTCAGCTAACAGGTGGAATTTCTGCAGCCAGTACCATAAATGGTGCTGAAAGCTACATAATGCTGCTAAGCATGTTTATGTTTTTAAGGTAACTGAAAATAAAATTTTCACTTTCTCCTTAAGGAATGAACCAAGTTTTCACTATGTCATATACCACACACATTGAAAGACAAAAATAAAAAAAAATAAAAGCAATATTAAAAAAAGGAAACAAAGGTTAAACAATTATGCAGGACTGGATTTGAACCATCAGACTATTGCAGATACACACCGCAGTTGCACGGGGATATTGCTCTTTGCCACAGACACATGTTTCCAGGAGTAATCAAATAATGTGCATGCAAGCAATCTGACATTTCATATCCAGTATTAAACACTTCATACAGTTGGGCATACTGAGTTAATTGTACATGTGTAGATAACATATTTACTGAAATGATTGATCACACACTATTTAGAAATATATTTGCAAAACTGCAGTTCTGCCTTCTCTTTGTATTCTGAAAATCTTTCCCTTATCTCTGCTTTATTATCAGACATGCAATCTCCAGTGCGTATTCTCACATTTTTCTTTCAAGTTGTGATGCAATTACAAGAGAGTGAACAACAGCTTTCAGCACAGGCAGTAAACTGTGCTGCTATGACAAAGAAATACATGTGTGGTGTTTGATTTTGTCTAAAAGCTTATTGAAGTTAGTTCCACATTTTGTAAGTACATCTTGACACACCTACTGTACTTCAGGGAAGGGTGTCTATGAATTACTATATTTTGTTTCAGTCAGGCAAATCAGTCACAGTTACAAGCCATTACCAGCTAACAATGGTGTAGTATCTACACTATGTTTATATCTTCTACACAAAGTGAAAAGTTTTGCATTCAACAATTCTAATTTGTTAAGACCTCATGTGCATCTTCAGAGTGCTGAGAGGGCTGAATCTACACTAAAATGTAACCGTGTATGAAGGGAACTTGAATGTGAGGAGACTATATTAAGACAAAGATGATTCTGACTGCTATTTCTTTGAAAGAGATTTTTTCTGCAAAGAAGTACATATTTTGCTAAGATCTTCTTCTTATTCAGGTACATTTACATTTTAGCATTAGGAATTTATTTATATAGGCTGCAGAAAAATAAATGATGATTTGTATCCACTTCTTATACTTTACTTTGGGCATGGGCAGTTCTTGCAGTGATTTACATTTCTGAGATGAGAAGCTTATGCTTACAGAACAGTATTGCATTTGTAATTTAATTTCACCTGATATTGGAGATAATTGTACTGTTTTTTTATCCAATATAAGTTGATGTACTTGTGGATAACAGTGGCACACTTCTTAGATGTCCCAGGGCAACCTCCACAACAATGATGGACACAATGAAAATTGACTAGCTAGAATTCATTTCTTGACAATTTAACAATGATAACTGTCATCCAGTAATCAATGCCTGAACTGTAGTCTTGAGTGTAGGAATGTTGACAGGATGGGTGTTTGTCCAATCACTTTTGTTTGTGTTGCGGTTTGGGGGGCAACCGACCATTCTATTCTAAATAAGAAGTGTGTTTTAAATGTTTATCTTGACAATGAATACACATTCCATGACTTCAGCAGCCCAAACACATGCTCTATGATGTTTTTTTGTTTGAGAGTATGCCTCATTATAGTGCTTCTCCATGTGTGTGTGTGTGTGTGTGTGTGTGTGTGTGTGTGTGTGTGTGTGTGTGTGTGTGTGTGTGTGTCATCAGCCATGGTTGCAATGCATTCTCAAGTAAATGGCCTTGTGGGACGTCACACCTCGAAAACCTCTGGGAGTTTTGAGAGTTGTGCCAGATATGAGAGTCATTGTAACTGCCGGGGTTCCCAGCACACACACTGAAGATGATTAGCCTAGCATTACACACAACTTGGCAGTTAATGGAGTGGAATCCATCTCTGTTGATGTATATCCCTTCCCCAATCCCTGTGTGGTGATTCCATCTCAATGTGAGTGCAGTCTATTGCACCCAAGACTTCCGGGAAATGTGCTATGGAGTAGAACTCCTGCATAGTTCTAACTGTCCTTCAGGGCATGGGGAAATATATATATTCATTGGCATCCTGTAGTATACCATACAGGAACTGGTGTAGAATAATAGATGCTGATGCCTGTGACATCTCCCCAACTGTCTCCTGTGGGTTTCTGAAAGGTTTCTGTAGCTACAATTCTAAGTACTACACAAACCTTGGCCTCCACTAGTATTGGTTTGTTTTGGATTACCCTTGGTTTCAGGGTGGACAACAGAGGTTGCAGAGTTCCTGGACTGTATTTCTAGCCACCCTGTAGTTTTCTACTATTTTCACTTCATGCAGACCATGTAAATTTAAATGAGGTCTAAATACCTTTCTACTCCTTCTTGCACGAGGTCTTCACAGCAGCAGCAGAAACATAGAGTTGAGCTGGTTGCACATACACATTAGCTAGAGCAGCAGCAGCCTCCAACAGTCTTTCTTTCCAAGGTAGTTTCTGTGACTCTACTCCAAAAAGTTTTGTAGTCCAGATCAAAAGGCTACACTAAGTGTACATGGTTGCTTTATAGCTTGCTGAATATCTGTGCTATCTTGGATTGGTTGGTTAGCATATAATTTAGAATATTATGTACTAACTAGCATGCCAGAATGTTTAGCTGATTTGTACAGCTCTACACTATGTCCAGCCATTTACTGAATACAAATTGTCGCTTTATCATGTGCGCATTCCACCAAGATGTGTACATGGTGTGACCAAGCCATGTACAGTTTATTGAATCCAGCCCCATGTTGTTCAAGTATGTAAATTATAAGAACTGTTACCTTATAAAGTTGGATCAGTAACAACTGAAGTTCTGGTTGCAAACCAAAATTAGTGGCACAACTTCTTAATAATTATATTTCAATCTTATTCTCAACAAATTTTCTTTATCAACTTATTTCAAGACATATTTTGTCTACCATTTCTTGCTGGATATTATTACTATAAACATGTTATGTTTGACTCTGAAGAAGACTATGTGTAATAGGAGAATTGCTCTAGACAATATCCATGCACAAATTATGTTTATTGAGTAATATTCTTGTCTTCCCTCTAAGGTCATTGTTTACCATCTTGGTTTCACAAGGATAGTACATTCATCTTGGATATTAGATTATACAATTGCAATCCACATAGGATGATTCAATAATAGAGCTGATATCAACCTAACCATCATCATTATTTTTTAAGTAAATGCGTGAGATGTATGGTCTCTGTCTTAGTGTCAGTCAATATGAACAATTGCTTGCTATCAATCAACATGATTTCTTGAAGGGAAAATTAAACCCTATTATAAAGGTAAAGGGAAACGACATTTGCACCGACAAATGCATTTTAGCCACTTCCCCGCTATAATTGACAGTGGGGATGGGTATTTTGGACCAGATAAATTTAATCCAGATTCAGGATCGGAGTCGTCAGATGACAGATTGTTACCTTCGAGGGAGGTACCTAACCCAGCTCATGCTAGAAGTGCACAGGAACCACCGACCATTGTAGCATCTAGGGCATGGTTGGCGGTTGATCTTCAAGCTATTACTAAATTGTTACCACCTATTCGTACTAATTCAGCTAAGTTCTAACATGTACTGGTGGGACATATTTGTTTACAAGATCCTACGATAGAAGAAGTTAGGGCATTTCTTCAGTATGCCATACCGGCTGATCTGATAAAACGTATTTGGGACCATGCCAATGTCCCTACTTCGATTCCAAAATACGATGCACCCGGAGATAATGGGTTCCAAGTGGTCAGACAGCATATAGTAGATGCCAATCAATAATAGTTCCACCCACACCCAACTGGTCCAAAATCAAGTTGGTTCTTCAAAAAGAAGACAAACCTGTGGATGAGTATTTAAATCGTCTCAGCCTTTGAGGCTTATTCTGGTTACTCCGAACCCACCGAGGAGCCGACACAGAGCGGATTGTTGGTTGCTTTTGTAGATGGGTTATGCCCATAGGTATGGGATAAGCTAAAGGAAGTATGTTTAAACTGGCCCAGCCTTGGACTGCATGAATTAGTTACACAAGTGCAATACCTCTCTGACCCCTTAGCACAGGAAAAAAAGGACTTACAAGAGAAATTGGTTAAAGCGCAGATTCAGATGTGCACTGCCTTTTCAGTGTGGATGGGGAGGACGAGGATGAGGAAGAGGGAGAGGTGGACGCCAAGGGGCTGAAAACCAAAATAGACAAAACTTGCAGGAAAATCGATCATCCACACCCCAAAGCTATAATAATCAGACTGAGTGTTTCAATTGTGGCCAAGTAGGCCATTGGAAAAATGAATGTCTGTATCTGGCTGAGCAACCTACCCCACCCACTGATATGTCACCTCAGTGGAATTCTAATTGGACTCCATCTAATCGGCAGTCATCACAATGAAGGTTCCCTAAATGAAGACAACAGCAGTTGTGTGCTTTCATACCTGTGGATCAAGATGGACCATATGTTATGTTAGTTGTCAAAAATAAACCATACCCCTTTTTGATTGATACTGGAGCTCCCAAATGTATGTTAGCCGGAAAAGCAGCAATAAATGCCCCCCTCTCCAATAACATAATTAGAAGGGTAGGTGTCTCTGGTATTCCCATTGAATATTCTGAAACCATCCCAGTCCCAGTAACTTTGGGACCTTTACAAGACAATTATGCATTTTTAGTAGGACCCTCAGCACTTTTAAATTTATTAAGAAGAGATTTTCTCTGTAAGATGGGAGCAACCATCTTCTGCACCGGTGAAGGAGTATACTTACAAGCACCTTCAGATAAACAAGATAGTATTTTGGCTACTTTAGATAAGAACATCACTCTGCAAACAATGTGTATGCAGTCTGACCTTTATAAGATTAAGTATTTACATTCATTACCCTCTCATCTATGGACCACTCATGATAATGATGTTGGGTTTCTAATTTCAGCCACTCATGTTAAAATAACTTTAAAACCTGGAGCAAAGTTACCTCGGGTACCACAGTGCCCTTAGATGGTAGAGGCCACATCTGGTACTGCCCCTGTCATTTCTGCCCTGGTACAACAAGGAATTATACTAGCTACAACAAGTCCATGTAATACTCCAATTCTACTGGTAAAGAAACCTGGTAAACAAGCTTACAGATTTGTGCAAGACTTGCGAGAAGTCAATAAAGCTGTCATGCCTGTTTTTCCAATCGTACCAAACCCAGCTACAATTTTAAGCTGTATCCCACCTACAGCATGTTGTTTTACAGTTATAGATATTTCATCAGCTTTCTTCTCTATCCCGGTACATGCAGATAGTCAGTATTTGTTTGCATTCACTTATAAAGGCCAACAGTATACTTGGACCTGACTACCCCAAGGATATGTAGAATCTCCAACCCTATTCTTCAGAGAAATGCACAGACAACTGCAGGATTTGCAGTTACCACCACTTTCAGTATTGGTCCAATATGTAGATAATATTCTTATAGCATCACAAGATACCAAGTCTTGTATTGAAGACTCACTTTTAGTTTTAAGGTTTTTAGCCAAATGAGGTTTTAAGGTAAATAAATCTAAACTGCAATTCTGTCAAGAAAAGGTACAATACCTGGGACACATCATTTCTATGGGTTCACGTCAAATACTTCCAAGTAGAATTATCTCCATCCAGACTGTCCCCACCCTGTAACTCAGAGACAACTCAGGAGATTCCTCGGCCTAGCAGGTTATTGTAGACAGTGGGTGCCCAATTTTTCAGAAATTTTGGCCCCTCTGTTACAGCTTCTAAAAAAGGAGGTCACAGACCCTCTGCCTTGGTCCCCTAAACAAGAAAACGCCTTTCAGGCTATTAAAATGTCATTGATAAACCCACCTGCCCTGGGTCTCCCAGATTATTCTAAACCTTTTGTTTTCTTCTGTTGTGAAAGAAATAAAATGTCCTGGGCCTGCTGGTGCAAGCGCACACAGGAGGCTATTGTTGCCTCTGGTTACCCACCCTGTTTACGGGCAGTGGCAGCCGCTGTTGTTTTGATTGATATGGCAGCACCATTGACATTAGGACATGACACTATACTAGCAGTACCTCATGCGGTATAAGCATTACTTTTAAAAACAAAGACTCAATATCTTTCTAATGCTCGCCTCACTAAATATGAGTTAAGTTTATTAAGTAATCCCGCTGTTCAAATTAAACGTTGCCCACCACTAAACCCTGCTTCATTAATTCCCACTAGAGATGAGGACGAACCACATGACGGTGTATTTGTAGTTAACACTTTTCTTTCTCCTAGACTAGACTTGCAAGATGTTCCTTTGCTTATTCCTGATTTAGTTCTTTTTGTTGATGGATCCTGTTTACGAAAAATAATTTTGGCAAACTCCTGGCTGCATGGTCAGTCTGCTCACTATCTGAGGCTTTACAAACTGGACAATTACCACCTGGCACTTCTGCACAAGCTGTGGAATTAGTGGCACTTTCGCATGCATGTACAGTGGCCAAAAACAAATCTTTTACTATTTATACTGATTCACGTTATGCCCATGGTGTTGTTCATGATTTTTGTACCCTATGAAAGTAATGGGGGGTTTTGACATCCTCTGGGACACCAAATAAAAATTACCTATATATTGACCACTTCTTACAGGATTTATTATTACCTTCCAAAATTGCTGTTGTCAAGTGTGCAGCTCACCACTCCATAGTAGCTAAGGGAAATAATTTGGCTGGCTGGGCTGCCAAGCAAGCTGCTCTTTCACATAATGTTCAGGGAAAATTTCTGCAGGCCTATTTTACAGACGGTTACTTTTGACACTACTGTTTTGAAAGCTTTACAAGTGAAGCATCAGAATCAGAAAGAAAAACATGGCTGGCCCAAAGTTGTTTCCAATGCTCCGATTTAATTTGGCAGCATTCTGATGGCAGATTGATTTGCCCTTTATCTATGTTAAATTCTCTTATAAAAGCCTATCATTTGCCAGCTCACGTAGGGGTACAAGCATTAATCAAACAAATCCAGAAGGATTGGTTTACCCCAGGACTTTCTGCTTCTGTGCAACATTTTTTGAGCATGTGCTCCATTTGTTTACAGCATAACATTTCAGAGGGCACACTGGCTCCAGCTCAACTGGTGCCAAAACTAATGGGACCATTTTTGTGCTTTACAATGGGACTTTATTGAACTCCCACCTTGTGCAAGGTTTAAATATGTTTTGATTATTGCTGATATTTTTTCAGGGTGGTTGGAAGCCTACCCCTGTGCTAAAAATGATGCTATTTCAGTTGCAAAAAAATTGTGTTATGAATTAATACCTCGTTTTGGTGTTCCTTGTCAAATATATTCTGACCATGGAATGCATTTTATTGCTACGTTAGTTGAATCATTGTATACAATGCTAGGCATTACTTTGAAATTTCGTTATCCATATAGACCACAGGCATCAGGTACTATTGAACGCATGAATCAAACATTAAAAACAAGACTTGGTAAAGTCACTTCCGAAACAGGTTTAACTTGAGTGCAAGCCTTACTACTAGCCTTACTTTCTATGCGGTCACAACCACATCCTACTAAGGGTCTTTCTCCACATGATATTCTCATGGGTCACCCTCTGCATATGCCCATGACACTACCACCACCTTTTTCTGAATATGATGCATTTGATAATGATATTCTTTTGTACTGAAAATCTCTTGTTTCTTTCCTACAGTTTCACCACCGACAAGTAGCAGCTGCTCAACATCTTCCTGATCCTTTTCTAGCATCCGATCTGCAACCAGGGGATTGGTTCTACGTTAAATCCTTCTCTAAAAAAACAGCACTCCAGCCGCACTGCAAGGGGCCCATCCTGGTTCTTCTAACAATGTCATCTGCTGTGCGACTGCAGGGATCTCCAACTTGGATCCACATTTTACACATAAAAAAAGTTGTGCCATCTGAAGATCAACAGCCTTTACCTTTTTCAACTCCAGATTCTCCTTACATTGCTACTCGCACTCACAGTAGAACTGCTCCAGTACCTGATGATGCCTAATATTTACCGTTTTGGAAAACTCCAAACTTCTGACACTATGCAGACCCAACCACCATTTCCACAAAAATATTGGACAGTCATTTTGGTGGTCATTCTTGTTGTACTGTTATTTTTGCGGTGGCCATTTTTATTTCCTGCTCCATCAATGCATCACACCAAGCGTGCTATTTGGCACCCACCTTTCAACACCTAACAAGCCATCAAATATGTTTATGCTTCTACATTTAATGTCTCTAACTGTTGGATCTGCACTTCCATTCCCTCCATACATGGGGGATTGTCATTGGCTGCGGCTACACTACGTATCACTGATACATGGACTAGCTTTCTCAACAACACTGCTAACATTACATCCAGTAAATCTATTGCATTACAACTTTCTCTCCATCACAGTGGCACTCTGTGCTTCCGATGAAATTACTCAAGTCAACATCATTGGACTCGAAAAATGGGGCAAAGTATCTACAACATGACAATCGAATATCAGTGCAATTATACAGAAGGAAAACGCATAGCCTTGGGCTGTCAAGTTTCATTTGATACCATTCAGCCGACATTGAGAAATGCCTCATTACTTGTTTCTCACAATATTGTATTTCTTGCCATATTCCATGGCATAACTATGGGCAGTGACCATTCTTCAAACGTTACCACTCTGGTGCAGGACTGTTATTTTATATGCGGAAGAAAGCCCTATAAATGGCTACCGGAAAACTGGTCCGGTAGCTGTTTCCTATGTTATTTAGTCCCAGCCATCCGACATACATCTGCTTTACCTAAAGGAAAATTTTTGAATGTTTGAGAGGTTAAAAAGCCTGCCAATCCATTAGGCCAAATTGTCGCATCATGGATTTATCATCATGACCTAGCTCATGCTGACACCAAAGGACTATTCCATATGGATGATGACGTCATATCATGAGCTGGTATAATTCCAGCATATGGAGCAGCAAAATCAATCTGGGAATTGAGAAAACTGTCTAAATTGCTTGAAGTATTAAGCAATGCCACATTTTCTGCTTTAGAACTAGTGACTGATGAACTGACTGCTATGAGAGCTGTAGTCCTCCAAAACCATATGGCTCTCGATTTCACCCTAGCAGTGACAGGTGGAACTTGCACTTTAATCCAGGAGGAGTGCTGTACAATCAGCATGAAATTAAAAGTCATCTCAAACTCATATAGAGAGTCTCCGAACTCTCTAAGGCCAAGGAGGCCAATAACTCAATATGGGCATGGCTAACCAACCTGTTCTCTTGTTGGAGAGGTGGACTTTTGAAGTTAATTTTATTAATCACAGTATTAACTCTTATTGCTTTTCTTGTTGTGTTTTTAATGAAAGCATTGATTTTGAAATTAATGTCTTTTAATACTATACTAAAAAGGTGCCAAAGTTTTATATGCCTGAAGTTATGAATATGGATGATGAAATAAAAATATGTGACAATGTTGAAGGAACTAGCCACATGGTTATGTTAGACTTAGGGCAAATGTATGATAGACTAAATGATGATGCTTACACAGCATCAAATGGGGGATTGTAGAATATGAATGGTCAAAGCACGTGTTCAAAAAGATTGAGTATATGAAAACCTGTATGCATTGAGATGAACTTTGTACTACAGACTCTGAGTAAACTGTGAATAGTGGAAAAGTACTGAAAAACAAGAGCCTGTTTGAAAACAGGAAATATGCCTTACATGGAAGTATATCTAATTTTCTTTCTCTGCCTACAGATGTAGTAATGTGAACTGCTTTAAGTCTACGGGTAAACCACTGATTGGTTAATTGTCTTTTGTACTATTTTAATTGGTCTAGTTTATATTTTTGTACAGTCAGCAATATCACCAGCATATAAGCTTATGCATTCCTTTGTTCGGGGAGTCTCCCTGGTACTATCCATGAGGCTCCCACACGTGTGTAATAAATACCACTGAAAGAGAGGAAGACGTGTCTTGTCTTCATTTAAGGTAAAATTTTAAATGCAACAAGGTACACACCATCACACAAGCCATAGAGAACATCCACCTTCTCTACTGTGCTGTGGGTAGCAGTTGCTTGTACCTACATCACTTATGTGCACCACTGCTGATTAACTCTGAGGATCATAGCCATATCATGGACAGTTTTGCAATCATGGTGGTATTGCACTGTCCTGCCTCTATCCCTAGGGTGGGTAGCCAGTCTCAGTGATAGTGTACATAACAGATGCTGTGTAGTTTGGGGACACAAGCAGTACCTATAAGGGACTTACAGGTGCATGATGTTTCATACACTAGTGAGGTTTTGTGTTCATCCTATACCTCTACAGGAGCTTCTGTAATGATAGATGTAGGTGACTCCTACCTCTCTATTTAAATAGACGGTATTACTATATATATATAGATTATGCCACTTGCATGTTGCCATTATCATCAATCACAGGTGCTTTGCTGATATCAGTATTGTGTTGATGTATTGAGCTCGACTTCCTCCACCAGTGATACCTGTAAAAGCAGGAACACATTGACACCAGAGTCAACCCTTATAAGTATGCCTCTATAAGTCTGTGACACGCACACTGATACTAATAGATTTACTGCTATAGTATATGTTGAGAGACATAACTTGTCATGCACCTTTTTGCTGTTGGTGCTTGGAATGTCCAATATCTAAGTGGGCTTTGGTTAGTATGTCATTTTGAACTTGCAGTTTTGTGTTCTGTACTACAGTGTATTGTAATAAATATTTCTAACTTGATGTGACCCTTACAGATATGCACAATGGTTTGTGTCAGCCTTGCTCCCACAGCTAAGCCATCATCACTAGATGTGAAGGTAACTCCCCCAACCGGTGAGCAAAACCAACACTTCTGCACCTCGGTTAGCCACTTCTGTGTTGGTGGCCCACCTCCTGTGTTAGACTTTTCTGTCACAATTCCTGACATCTTTTCCTCCAAATAGAGTGCTATCTTTTCTTGAACTTTATTGCAGCAACCTACTGTGGCAACTGACACCATTCACATCATGTGTCATTCCTTGCCAAATCTGGCTCTGATAATGCTTGCCTGTAGAACCTTTGCAGAGGATATCATATGCTGTATATGTTTAATGCCTGCAATAGCACTTCCTTATCCTACCTAGTGATCTTTTCAAGGTGTTGTCTTCTTCAGGTGGCTAAGATGTACCTATATAACTTGTGATAAAAAATCAGAGGGTGTGTATCATACATTGTGGCATGTATATATCTATGGCAACAGCCTCCCCTCTTTATACACATTTATCAGCTGCAGTATGTGAACTGCATGCTCATACAATATAGCATGATTGCACCAATTATGCAATTGAGCTATGCTATGATCATGTGGTCATATTATAATGTCATACTATAGTGTCATGTCCAAGCTACACAGAGGAGTTTTACATTTCACAGCATTTTATTTAAAAATACAGGACTACAGTTTTGCCCCATGAGTAAACTGAATTCAGTGGCCACTGGTATTTTAGGTATTTATGAATGCAGAGATCTGTCTAGGTTTGCTAGATTTAGAAGGAAGTTCTTGTTCTTCCTGAACTGGAAATCCATGGACCCGTTTCTTGCCTAACTGCCAAAAGTGGAAACCTGTTTGAGCTGATAAATATTATCCTCTGCCACTAGCAACACCTGTTTTGGTGAGGAATATCACAATCATTCATTATCATCATCATCATCATCATCATCATCATCATAATCATCATCATCATCCCCTTCTTTTCCCTCATTTTCTACATGGGGTCATAGTGTTGTGTCAACTGTCTCTATCTCTCTTGATTCAATGTCACTCTCTTACCTTTTTTAGCAGTAGTGCCTGACTTTCACAGGCTTTCTGTCACACAGTCTGTCCATCTCATTGTTGGATGCCCTCATTTCCTCTTGCCTTTTTCTTGTCAGTCCTAAATCTTCTTCATCAGATTGTCTCTTCTTTCTGACCTGCATCTGAACCACCATAATCTGTTTTTGACCTTGGTCTGCTTTTTGGTCTGCCTTGACCTTCTTTGCAGTTGTTACTACTTGGGCTTCTACTCAGTTTGCATCCTACCACCTGTCATAGGCAATTCATCTTCATTACCTTTAACCTTCTCAACTGCTCTGCTTACACTTCCAGATTTCTGTGACATACAGTAGTACTGATCACACCACTCTTCTGTGCACCTTACTTTTCAGCTTCTTTGACATTCTGCTGTCATAGGGTACTCCTGATACTATGTGCTAGTTAGCTGCAGCCCCTTTAATTTTAGCTTTGACTTTCTCATTTAGATTTCCCTTCTTCTTCGCAACCACCTGTCTTGGGTACTTAAAGCTGTTAACTTGTTCCATTAGTTTCATTTCTATCTCACTTCTCATCTTCTTCTATTTTTACCCATTTGCTGCCATTACAAATGAGTTATCTGTTCCCTGTTTTATTCTGTGTGCTTTCAGTTTTGCTTGCTATTCCTCTATCCCTTGCTGAAGTTCTTGCTCAGTCTGCCTGAAGTGCCACATTGACTGCATATTGCAAATTTGTTTATCTGTCCCCTCAAACTTGTTTGCTAAAGTAGTTCATCACCAGTTTGCATAACAGATGGCTTAAATCTGAGCTCTGATGCACACCCACTACCACTGGGAACCGAACTGGAAGACAGAATACTGTTTGTACTTGTGTCATTGGATCCTTGCACATAGTTTGCACTAATTCTACCAATGTTACTGAGATTTCAAACCATCACAGGACTGCTCAAATCAGCTTTCTTGGGACATTGTCATATGTTTTCTTTAAGTATAGTAATTGAAAGCTTTCCTCATCTCTAGCTTCTTCTGAGCAATTGGTCTCACTGCAGACATCGGGTCACTGGTGCTGCATCCTGAACTGAATCCTAACTGCTCATCTTTCATCTTACTTTCTACTATGCTGTCTATTTATTTATTTATTAATCACCCTCTCCAGAGCTTTCACATTATGTGGCAGGAATTTAATATCTGTATCCTGCCCAGAATTACAAATGTCCCCTTTGTTCTTGAACACTGACACTAATATGCATATTATCCAGTCATCTGGGATTCACATTTCTCTCTCTCTATCCTGCTGTGAGTACCTTCAGGAGCTATTTCTCCCCTAACTCACCCAGCACCTTGATCATATCTGCCATGACATCATCTGAGCTTGCTACTTTCCCTAATTTCATGTCCCTTAGTGCTGATCTTATTTCTTTTAGGGTGGGTCGTTCTTCTTCATCTTTCATTGTTGGCTGTGTTTGAGGCAGTACAGCTTTTGCAGGGTTTTCTTTATTCAGACTCTGCTGGAAGTAGTCATCCCATCTTTGTTTGATTTCTTGTGGACTGATAAGTAGGTTGTTTCTGGTATCCATTATGAGCCATGCCTCATGATTATCTTCTCCATCTTTCTGTCCATATATTGTCACTTTCCAGAAAATGGAAGAATGGCTCTGATGCCTTGTTCTTCATTATTGCAACTGCTTTCTTAACATCTTTGTTAGTCATCCAGGATTCTTACTTAGCCTGGTCCATCTTTTCTATCTTCCACTTTTTCCTGCACTCCTTTCTTTTGATCACTTTCTGGAATTCCACATTCCACCACCAAATTTCCTTATTTATTTATTTATTTATTTATTTATTTATTTATTTATGTTTTTAGCTTTATTTACAGGAAAAATCTGACTGGGCACAGGTTTCCATTTTCAGCAGAGGCCTCGGAGGAAAGCTCCAACGTATCATATTTAATGCAATCAATATTTATAATAACACATTTTACAATGCAGTTTCAGTGAAAACATAGTAGAATAATTAGTACAATAGTGTGTATTGATATTCACAAACTTTAATTTAGAAACAGTATACTGAAAATTTACAGAGAGAAGAGTGGTATATAAAATACTTAGAAGTAATTTAAGAAATACAACAGAGTGGGACATTAGAGGGGATAAGCAAGCTTAAGTGTTAATAGAGAAATGGCAGTGGAATGGTAATTTGGTTGTGCTGTCACAAGTAGGTATAGCAGTTTAAGAAGTACAATAAAGTGAAGTTTCAGAAAGGGATAAGCAGGTTAAGTGATTTAGTGCATTAAAGGGAAGTATACGAAAGGTGAAGAAGGTTGTTAGTAAAGCTGTGTCTCAGATGAGGAGCAGGGAAAAAACAGGAGGCAGAGAGGATGTATTTTAGTAATGGTTTGAAAAGAGGAAGTTGTGAAATAGACCTGACTGATATAGCAATTTTATTCCAAGTTCTAGCTACATTATTGGAATAGAGACAAGCTCTAGCAGCCCTTTTTGGTTTGTAAATGGTAAGCAGTTGTTTACTATCTGACTGAAATGTACAATATGGAAGATAGTACTGGAGTAGGGACTTATTACTGGGCAGGCAGATGAGGATATGGAAGAGTTTGTGTGCTAAGATAATCTGGGAATGTGATAGTTGGTGTGGAAGCTCAAGACAGTTAAGTGTTTTTAATGCTAAACAGTGGTGGGTCTGGCAAGATTTGTTTCAAGCAAGTCTGGTGACTTTGTTGTAGCATTGTTCAAGCTTAAAACTAAAAGAGGCTTGTAGGCTGGTCATGGTAGTAGCTTATGTACCTTATTTCCATATGTGGCTTGGCCGAATATCTGTTCTATAGTCCTCACACATGCTGTTTTGAGGTGCTGCCATTCCTCTTCAAATCCACGTATTATTTTTTCTTCTTCTACTACTTGTTCTTCTTCTTCGTCTTTTTCTTCTTCCTCAGGTACTAAGTCCCTGGGTGTTTCCTTGAACTATTGTGCTTTCTCTACTGTCAACTTCTAGGTTTTCAGCCTAGTTTCTTTTGCTCTTAGAGCTTTGCTGACCACTGCTTGCTGATGATTGTGAAAAACAGTGGTTTATGCTGTTGACTGATTGTTTCACTTGCAATTGCTGAATCTACCCAAATGCACTTTCCTTATGAGGAGGAAGTCTACTTGAGTTGCATGTTGGACAATCTTCTATGTGATATTGTAACTGTGTCTCTTGCTGAATCATGTCTTGGTTACCATCAAGCCATTTGCCAGACAGAAGTCTATAATGGCTTCTCCTTCTTCAGCCCTGCTGTTCCAACTATGTTGACCAAGGCAGTTCTCATATCCTGTTTTGTCTGTACTGATTATGTGCATTCAGGTCCCCCATTATCAACACAAACTTATGTTGTGATGTCTTAAGCAGTAGGTCCTGCAACTGCTCCCTGAATGCACTCAATCCTGAATGGCATTGGCTCGGGTTATGAATTCTACCCTGTCTTCACAATGGAGGCTGATCACCATGAGTCTGTAACTAATTCTGATAATGTTCCCCACTGTCTTCTGAAGCCTCTCCCACACCACAATTACCACACCATTTGTTCCTACTGACTAGTAGAATCAGGATCCCAAGCTGAGTGACTTTGCTTCACTGCCCTTCCATCTTGTCTCTTGGATACAGATGATGTCCCATCTCCTTTTGTCCATCATATCATCTCCTTCTATTCACTATCCTGTCAGTAAACCTGTATTGAGTACCACCATCACTATAGTCACCAAGATCAGTACCAGCCTGATGTGCTCCTCCAATGGGAGGCAGAAGCTCAGGAGACACAGAGAAAAATCTACAATAAGCAGTTTTTAATTACCACTATCTATTACATTATTTGTTTTAAAACTATGCTTAACTCTTTCATACCTATAGTGCCATTTCAATGCTTATATTATACAAGCCTACAGTGTGATTTCTGTACTAACAACCTGCTTTTTGTGCCTGCAGTCATACTATACATACCTGAATAAAAACTGTACATATCTTCCTCTGGTAAGGTTGATGATTATGTAATTTTAACTACATGCAATAAAAAGGAATAGTTATTATTTTAAACATCAGTAAAACGCTGTTTGTATTACCTTTCCTACAAGTAATCTGATTGATCCCCATGTACTTAAAATGATTACTGCATGATGAAGTTTTAATTTCTGGTGATGCCATACTGTTTATATTTTTTGTGATGTTACCAGAAACAACAGCTTCATAATTATTTTTTCTTGTTTTCAGAGGATGCCGACCCTTTGGTGACCTTGTTCTATGTAGACCTTTTTGCACAGATCCCTGACATCACCAGAAAATTTACCATAAGTTCATAAGTTTGTAGGAGATTATTAGACTTATGGCTCAACTGTCCTTACAAGCCTAACCAGTTTTAACCAGATTTTACTTAATATTATATCCCGATGGGAAAGATAACAAGGGACAGCAAGCAGGATTTTGACCATTTGCACACAGTTCCTCTGTCCATAAGGGACATGGGCACCACCCCAGGAGCAAATTTGTGATTTTTCATCCATTTGTCCAGATTGTGCTTGAAGATGGTCAGAGAAGGCATTACCTCATATGAATAGGAAGCCTATTCCAGAGGAGGGGCAATTTTTGGGACACATATCTGTGTCTCAAGCATGATCTATTCATGTCAGATATCAGGTTTAGGTATTTGGACTGTGTAACCCTCATATAGTTAGTGTTGCGAATATGCAACATTTCCATCAGGGCTGGGTCAGAGACTGTCTTTTAGGTCTGGCACAGATCACCCCTTAGTAATTGGTAGAAAACTGAATACAGTGATAGAGCTTTTAATTGGTCCATGTATGACATGTTGGTTATATCCTGTAGGTTTTTGGTGTGAAACCTCTGAGGATGTTCCAACTGATTCAAGTGGCTGGTGAGGTACACACCAAAGGGACCATTGCACTTGATTATTGGTCTGATGAGGGCCAAGTACAGTGGTGTCATGACATCCTTAGATCTGGATACCATGAACTTACTTATAAGCTGAACCACATAGAAGTATTTCCTCATCACAGTGGACTCATGGTGGTCAAAGTTCAGATTGCTATCTGTCTGAATACTCAGATGTCTCATAACTAGGTCAACTCTTATCAGTGTTGTAATTTGCAGAGGTATTTGATTTTGCAAAGGGTATTATTGTGCACTTATCCGCATTTAGTTTGAGGCTCTGATGCCATTCATTAGTCTGCATCAGGCCTTTCTGTAGGATGTCAATATCATTTTGGGAGTCAGTGATTGACCCCAACTTGCAGTCATCAGCAAACCTGGCCAGCCAAATGCCATCTGCATTTGCCTTGACATTTGAGGAAGATGCTAAGCTATGAGCACTGTGGTACTCCACTGATGCCTGGGCTCTTGCTGGATGTGGATTCCCCCACTCCAAAATGTTTCTTATCCATGAGCCATTTGACTATCCATCTGGTGACATAGAGGTTTATGCCCAATTGTGTGAGTTTATCTATAATATCTGAGTGCGCTATTCTATAAAATGCCTTCACCAGGTCAAGGTAGGTGGTATACACTGTATTACCCTCATCCATGGCCTTGGTTATCTTGGCAAGAAGTACATCAGACTGAGCAGGCAAATCGTGCCCTTGATGAAGTCGAACTGTGTTAGGTCTAGAGTCTGGAGAATTACTATGTCACTGCTAATCAGGTCCATGATTTTCTTTTCCATAACCTTGCATATGAGGCTAGTCAGAATTATGGTTCGATGATATCCTGGGTCAGTTGCTGGTCCCCCCCTTGTGCAGAGGGATGACTGTTACTGTCCTTCACTCTACTGGAAAAAGCCTGTCTGGAGGCTGTGGTTATTCCAAGTGGGTCTTCTAGGTCATGTTTCAGACTTTTTAATAGACACCCTGTGATTCCATCAGGGCCCACTGATGTTGTGTTTCTAGCTTTATTTTATTTTATCCTATTCTATTTTATTTTATTTTATTTTTCTAGCTTTAGGGATGGCCTGTTCTTTTGTGATAATAGCAAAGGAATGGTAGCTGCTATTTCACTGGGAGTGACTGGAGGTGGTGAGGGGTGAAATTTGAGCTTAATTTATCAGTCAGCAAGTTTGCTAATTCTTCTGGCTGAATAGAGTTAATGCCATCTATAGCCAACTCAGCACATTGTTGAGTGTTTCCCTTAAAATTTTGGACATATCTAAAAATGCTTTATGATTATCTTTGCTTGGGAGGCCATTTTAGTCTCGTATTTAGCTTTTGAAGACTTGAATAGTTCCCTGATTTACCTGTTGAGACTAATGTGGGATTTGTCTTTCTCTGCTGTGCACTCTCCCTTTTACTTTTATACATGAATTTCTTCTTCTGTCATAAAGTCTATTTATGCCAAGGGTCCTCCAGGATGGCATGTTTTCAAGCTAGATCTGGGTATAGTTCGATCATATACTGCTATTTCTATGCAGTTATTTAAGTGGTTGTACAAGACATTCATGTACACTTCTGCATAGGCCTCCATGTTTTCACGATTAGGGGGAGCTTTAAAATTACCTATGTATCACTTAATAAAAGGCAATTTGCCGTGAAAAATTCTTTAGGGTTTTAGGGTCTGATGTGGGTTCTACCATTACTTTTATTTCAACGGAGACTGATTTATAATCTAGTCTTACCAATGAGAACATTGTGCTGGGGGGGGTGCAGTGCTCTCCCATGTTTGTGAGCACTATGTCAAGCATTTTTGAGCCTTTACTGGGAGTGCAGACCATTTATTCCACAGCATTTTCATCGGCAAAGTCCAGAAATCTCTGGGGCTGCATGTTAGTGGCAATGCATGTTTCCCAGTTTACAAAGGGGTAGTTAAAATTACCCATGGGTAGTGAATTGGGCTAAATGGTAAGTGATTCTAGTGACTTCATGTATGCAGAATGGTTTTCATGGTTCATGTTTGGGAACCTGTAGCTAGTGACAATGTGGTGGGGGATTTTGTAGGTGGTCAGCTGGACATGGAGTAGCTCAAGGAAGTCATCCTGTTTGACCAATCAGGAGTTGTGATTGTTTTTATGTAAATGGAAATAGCTCCTCCTTTTATTTCTTCCTTTTCAGAGGGTTGTCTGAATGCATGATAGGCATTGTAGCCTTGCACTGCTTGTGTGCTTTTCACAGCCTTGAACCATGTCTCTGCAACTGTACAGATATTAGCATTCTCCAGAGCAAGAAGATCTTCCAAAGAGTGCACATTCTTGTTAAGACTTCTAGCTCTGAGCAGCAGTACCTTCAGCTTGGCAGTAGAAGAATTTGTTACACTGGTGGGTCCATTGGTTTGACACTGTCTAAAAAAGCACTATGGGTATGGCTAATGCCTAGGCCAGTATTTGAAAGCCTAGCAGCAACAGATGCAGACCATCTCTGACAAAGCTGCAGGGTTTCTCAATCATGTCATCCCAGGCTGACAAATACTGGATCCTCTTGAAATTATACAAGTAGATAAACAAATTATAGAAGTCAATCATTTCCTGTTTGTATTGTGCTATGATTCATGGTGAGGGTATAATGCTGTTTGATGCAAGGCTTATACTAGTCTCCAACATCTATTCAGAGAGGTTCATAATGTTTGTCTTCAGATAGTCCAGGGAGGTTCCTCTCAGGTCATTCACACCCACATGGACTATGACTGAGTCATACTAGTATTTCTGGATGAGTAACATGAGTTCTCACATGATTTGGTGTATCCTGATCCCTGACAGACCACTGACTGTAACCTTTTTTTTATCCAACCTGGTGAAGGGGGCATCTGTGTGTCTCACAGTGGATTCTGTTATGACCAAGGTGTTTAAATATGTACTGTTTTGCCTTAGGGGCTTGCTTGTGGAGATACTGTGATGTGTAATTTTATGTTTAGTGGTTCATGTTGACTTGTTTTTGTTTGCATGTGGTTTCTGAGGGCATCGTAAAGAAGGCATCTGAAGTTTTGATAACTTAATTGCAAGTACCTCTGCATATGTGAGTTTATTTGTAGAGACCTTATTTAGTGAGAGAAATGATGTGTGTGTGCTGACAACCTGTTTGTCATTTGATTTGTCAGTATGTGAGATCTGTGTCTCAGTTTTCATAGTGTAACTATATCTCTCACATATTGTGTTAGTTTGATTCATGACACATGTAGTTGTCAGTACACATGAGAGAATTGCTACATTGTCTCAGGATGCCCATGTTCATCAGGCTGGTCACAGATATAGCAGAAGAGTTCCTATCCATGGTTTCAAGTTTTTTTACAATGGGTTTAACCAGGGATAAGAGTGGGAAGATTTAAGTGGACTCAGATGATACTATATGGACAAAGAATGGGTGATATACTCAGAAGGAACTGTAGCTATCTAAAAAGGTAATGCTGTTCTGGGTTCATCTCAGATACTCATAGAGCAGCAGGGCCTCTTGGAAAGGTTGCAGGGATAGTTTTTCTAAAGGAAATTTTAACTTGATAGTGTTTGCATCTATATAAGGCACTGCTATCCTCTGCTGCAAGGAGAGCAGCCTAGTGCAAACACCAGGCTTACACAGAATCAGAAAAATAAGTTTTGCAACAGCAAGGCCTAGAGACCAATCAGGAAAACACCCAATAAGCTTTCAGCCAGCAGACCTAAATCAGACAGGTTTGCTACAACACACTCATGCCACAAAAGTGCAGTCAGAAAACTCTCTTAATGTAAAAATACTGGTTTTAGAGCTCAAGTGCAGGGAGCCCATGCAATCTAAACACTAAACTAGCAGACACAATTAAGTACTACTACAGCAGTGGAAACAGTTCAGCTTTGAAGCTCTACTAAAGTGTGAAAAATGTATCAATTAATGCAGAATTTTTATGAAATACAGTACAAATAATCAACAGAAGTACAAAATGGCATTTACTTTTGTTCTTTTAGCAGCGGATGGCTTTAGATGTAGCAGATAATCTGTAACTCTCAGGCAAAGTAACCAAAGCAAGATCCATTCTGAGGAATTCACCAAGAAGACTTTTGTGCAGCTCTGCATGAAACAAGACAGAATTGTTTGTCTTGCTAGAAGTGAAAATCAGTGTCATTAAATATTAGCAACAGTAAAAAGTAAGGAAAGCTAGTTGCTTCTCTGAGTATTTTATATTTTATTTAAAACTGTAAAAGAAAACAGAAAACACCAGTTTTATTTAAATAAGGCTGTTAGAGAGAATTTGATATTTTATTTGATATTTTATGAAGAATGGAACTATAAAGAACCAGCCTATTAAAACAAACAAGTCACAATGCTGCAACATCAACAGAGCCAAAAGGGAAAAAAAGTTAAGCACATTTTTTAAGAGCTCTGACTAGTGCCAAAATGCCAGTTAAGATTGTTCTTTCCTGCCTGTGGATCTGACAGCATAGACCAAGGGCTGGATTCAAATTTGTGGAATGCTGAGCATTCCACTGATATCAGCACAAAAGTTGTGGCTAAGCTACTCTGTAAGTCATGAAAACTGTCTCATAAAACATAATTTGCATTAACAAAGTTACAGAAATGCTTTCCCAGTGTCTTACATGACATTTGAAAATTCATATCTACAACAATCTCTCCAGTATACTTACTTAGAGACAACTATGGGATATCTCTGATAGTCATTTATTATTAAAATATACTTGATTTCATTTATAGAGTCTGATGTAATCTGTAAAATTTCTAATAAAAAAAATTAATAAAGGCAAAAAGCAATTATGGCCACACCTTTGCAGCTAAGAGTAGCTCACAATAGGTGCGAGACATATGTGAGAAACACAGGTAATGCACACACCCAAGGAAATAGGGAGACAGAAAAGCAGAAGTGCTGCATGGGTGAAGAAAAGAGACACACAAGAGGTATGCTGGAATAAGAAAATCTGAGAGACAGTCAGAGGGGCATGGGCAATTTTTTTTTCTTTTGAGAATAGGCCCAATTTTTTTTTTTTTTTTTTGGAATAATAGAAGGAAAGGACAAGACAAGAAAAGAGGCAAAAAAGGCCTGCACAGCAGGTATACTCATATAACAAATATCACAGAACATGACAGACAAATGTCAGAGATAAAGAGCAAGGAGTGGTAAGTTACACAGATGGCACACTGCCCAACATGGGCAATGGAAAGTTGACAGACAGGGAGAGGATGCTTACCAGCCATGCAGAAAAGAAGAAATACATATGTACCTGTGCACTATTACATTATGACATGCTGCAAACTACGTAGTATTCATACTTGGATGTTTATGACCGATAACAGTTGTGTGTTGATAGATAATAAATTGGGATCACAGTATACATTGGATAAAGAATCTAGTATCCAAGCAGTCTAGCAACATCACAGAATAGAACCTCTGACCATGCATGTGAAAGGCAAACAACCAAGCTGAGTGCCAAACAGTAGTACTGTAGCAATGCAGAATATTGACTGATACCTACAGCAATAGGTGTGCTCATCCCAAACAGAAATGTAATGGCATGCATATGCTGCACACACATGCCATCTCAAAGCCAACACACAGGTATAGGTGTACATGTATGACTTTCATTGGCTTAACAGGAAATTATTGGAAAACGATGTCAGTACACATACACACAGCAATGACATGTAATAATAATATATGGTTACAAATCTATGATTAATGCTATACAACAGTATCAGGTTGTGCACATGAATGTCAACAATGTACACAGGTTATCATGTAACACACAAGTATAAAAAGTTCTGCAAGCAGTAGCCAGCAACTGGTGTGCATATGTCCTATATCTGTATAATAGCACAGAGTTGGCATAAATTGACCTTGTAACAAAACACCTACATTAAAATGGTTGAGCATTCCAACAAAGGTGAATATATAATGTGCATATGTGCAAGATATATGACATAACTACAATTTATTTATTTATTTAAATACATTTGTTTACCAGGATGGTCCACCCGGCAGTTGTGATCCCATTTTCAGTGTTGGCTCTGGGAGAAAAGCTTCACCTTAAAAGTAACATACAATAGAGACTATTGATTAGCAGTTTGATAAAGAAAGTCATAGCTGACTATTATGTACATTAGAGAAATTCTCATTAACAGCTAATAAATAAATCAAGGGCTAAATATATTAGTTGCAGTATAGTAAAAGTTATGCAGTCACAGCTGAATAAGGATAGAAGTTAGTTATTATCAACTACATTAGTTACAGTATAGAATAAAAACTTGTGCTGAATGACATATAAGGTGCCACAATTAGGTATAGTATGAAACATATTGACAGTTTAACTTTAGTAATGTGGTAAGAGTATTAAACAGTTATAAATATATGCTCTGATGGATTTATCATAAAGTTAAGGCATGAGAGTATGTATGGCATGTGCTCATCTCTGACATCTGATGGATAAATCCACGGGTGCCAGGCTCTGAGAAGGTGAAACACAACACAATACAGAAAGTGGATATGCATACTTGCTACTTCATGACTTCATAACAAAGCCACTGTGCCACAATGAATAGGTAGAAAACAGTCGGTATGAAACCTTGGCATACATTATGGTCATAGTCAATCGTACCACCGTATGTGATGTATGTCAGTAATCAAAGCTGTAACAATGAAAACCAAATGTCTATCAGGCCTCATATTTCTATGAAAAGCAGAGCTGACATTAAACAGAAAATGATGTAAACATCTACAGTCTAACAAACATTATGCACCATCATGTTGACGTGTAATGTCTGCATATGAGAGTAAAGGTATATCTGCATACATTGTAAGCATCATTAAAAGCACATTCTCAGAAGAACTGACCTAAAATGATTATGTAGGACAAGTATAATAAACAGATTTGCTGCTAGTGGAAGGCTCTTCATGCAAACAACACATTCCCTATGTCCTATTATCTATACTTAAGATCTTTTCAATACTGGGCCATGTCAGGACCATTGCATCCATCACAGAATGTGAACAGCTTACTCAAGTCCATACCTTGGCATACATGTCTTGACATTACTTGAACATTTGTTTACCAGCCATCATTATGCATGAAAAGCATGTGCGATGGCAGCATACTTACATATCTCGACATGTGAAAAGAAGCATGCCATGACACTGTGTCATGCAACACTCACATGGGTCTACCTTGTAAAAAGCACTGTGAAAATGACAACATAACACTATAAGTGTAACCTGCACTGTATGCCTTAATTAATTGGCCAGTGGACTGTCTGAGACAATATCACTTCCATGTTTCCTGTCTTATATGTGTGCCCTTCACGTTTATGTTGGTGAGTGAATGTCAGCTGTAATCCAGGTGTCTGTGCATGTAATGAATAAGTCATATAAACAGCCACCAATTAACATATGAGAATAATGAAGATATAGTGAGATGACAATACAGTGGGAAATATAAAAGCCACATGCAAAAGAACTGAGGAAGGCAACATGGTCATTGGCTGACCCAACTTCAGTTTTTGGAAATCAACACAACACCCTAGCAATAATTCACAATCGTCAACACAGTGACAGTCTGTGACACAAGAAAATATAGTATATGTCATACAGTCTTGCCTGTCTACAAATGTATCAGTGCCCTACATTTATTATCAGTCACTACCCTGTAAAATGCATGATGCTGTTTCCTGATTATGAAAGAGACAGTTTGAAATGTTGAACAGGAATGCCTATATGCACAAGTATCCCTAGACAAAGCATACAACTGTGTTTTAAACACACCATCAAAGATGTCATAGGCAGATGTGATACTCCTGTTAAACTGAAGGGCATGTCAGATGAGAATGAGCAGAATAAGCACAGCAGATTAGTCACTGAGAACCACATCCATACATAATGTGTGCCAATACATGCATTACAAACAGCAGGCAAAGCACTAGCGTGCATGTAAAACTTACAGTCAAAAGCACTGTGACAGTTACAGATAATGATTGCCATCTAGCTTTCTGCTTATAATTCAAAACATTATCTTTAGCAAACATGGTTTGCTGCTAACTGATATGTAAACATAGTTTTAGTAATACATACTTATATTCACAGGTATTGTCTGACTGTTGCAGTTACCTTAAAGATGCATGATGGGTATTCCTGCATTATAAGCTGTATACATGGCAATGGCTAAATATGAGTTTGTAACAATGGTTACATCACTTTTTTTTACAAAATCAAACAAAGTAATCAACATATCTCTCTCCCTGTGCTGCTTTTCCAGCCTGTGCATCCATTCAATGCACAGGGCCCAAGTCCAAGTCTCATCACCTGCAAAAAGTAAAAAGGAAGTATGAATGATGTAGATATAAAATAACAGTGATATATGTGGGTCAGCTTATGTTCTATAACTTTTAAATTGAAGAACATTATAGAATATCTATACACAGGTTTGAATTTTCACACAGAGTTTGTAACATATTGGAAAAGATATATATATGGATTTGAAAGCCTGAGATTCAAATCTGCAACTTTCAGCTACATTCACACTCTAATCCTGACAGCTACCTTCCTAGTTAAGCTATCCTCCCTGAGATTCTCTGGATGAAATGCAGCTAATAGAATTTGAGCTATGAGTGTGCAGGGATGGGGTACTAATAAGGATGGCTTATGCTTTACAAGAAGTATGGCATGCAGTGCATTTGTGAAGGTAGAATTGCAAGCATGAACATATATCAGCACAGTGCTCACAACACAAAACACAACTGAAACTTTCATACCTCAGACAGTGGAATGCTATCATGTAGTATATAACTGCTGTTAACAGAGAGCCACAAACTACTGTACATCATGTACACATTAATGTATTTTAGGTGGGAATAGGGAAACATCTGGGAGGACATAAAATATGTACAGATATTTATTATCAAAGTACAATTTATAACTCCAAATTATCCTTGATATCAAGGGATGTTTCTGTTCTACAGTCAAAATGTATATCTGTCAATCTCACTCCCTCCAAAGTATGAGAAGGGTGTTGAATTCAAATTAATAAACAATGACACACTTACACATGAAATTCAAGTTCTAAAGGTTAGCATATTCCACATTCTTTTTGAAGATTTATGCCAGTATGTTCAAAGCTTTATACATAAAAGTGTAGTAAAAGAGGTACTGTTGGCAGAACCTTATGGATTATGGAGATATTCCTACAAATCAAGTGAATAAACAATATAGTCATAAGGGTGCTCAAAATAACCATTAGTATCGATAATAAGGTATGTATACCAGCAGTTTGAAAACTGTTACACAGACACAGCAATCAGAATATAATGAGAGTTATCCCTTACATAGAGTTGAACCTATACTTAGTCAATATATATGCATGTTGGCCTGCTGCTTTACAGGGTGAACTAATACCCATCTCACTTTTGCTCTTAAACTAATATTGTGTGTGTACATACCCATATTTATGGAGATAACAGATGAATAGGGAAACATCTGACTAATGAATTCTACACAAAATTGCCAGATATCATCAAGGTTTGCAATGTATAGTATATGTTTAGACAGTTAAACATGCACGGCTCTTGTGTTAAACAAATGGGGCTTTAATAATACTGTTCACTTTGTAAAGTAGAACGGACTAACGGAAGTATTTATGAATTAGTGTTTACATATAGCCAGGTAGACTGGGTGATACTGTCAAAGTACTATGGGTGACAGAAAAATGGATACTTATCAGTGACCTAGGTGCTATAGGCATTAATGATACACAACCATACTGGATTGTGTGAAATTATGTCCTTATATATTGGAAAACAGAAACATCTAAAATGTTCATTAGTATGTACACAATAAACAGTATTAAACAACTAAACCCCATAGGAACTGAACACATAATTACAGGGAGAAAGGTCACCTTGCCTTCTCAATTACTCAGATAACTTAGTTGTCAGAACAACTAATTAATGGTTTTAAAAGGCATATATTTGATACACAAGCAGAAAAACTCCAAAAAAGGTGGACACACAGAGTAAGCTAAAGCTCCACAATTTATTCTAATTATAGCAAGGAACTGTACCTGCTGCTATAATTGTGTTTGTTGTAGTATTATTAATAAAAGCTGTGAATTTAAAAATCAGGTAACTAGTGAACTTGTAATAATTAAATGTCATGCTACCTGTAATAGAAGTAATATAGTATATTTAGCTACTTGTGTTACATGCTCCACTTTTTATGTTGGTAAGAGCTCTAGAAAATTAAAAGATAGAATTATAGAGCACAATTCAGACATTAGGAGGAAAAGTGCTACCAATGCCTTAGCACAACATATTATGGACAGAGGCATAGATCATACATTTCAATTTAGAGTGATAGATGTTCGTCATAAACAAAAGAGAGGAGGTGACATAAATAACTTCTTAGAGTTATACGAATATGAGTGGATTATGTGCCTTAATGCTGATCGAAGTCCTGGTCTTAATACATCTGTTAGTGTAAAACCTGTTCTGAAATTAAAACAAATAAATTTGAAATGACTGTGAATAACTAGCTGATATTGCTTTAAGATGCTTTTTGATGTTAATTAAATGTATAATTTTATTGGCTGTGTCAAAGAAGGGGATTATATTTAAACCTGGTTTTATTAGCTGTTTTATATACGCACTGATGAAGAGCTGTTGCTTGAAAGCTTTGTGGATTTTTAATAAATTGTGGAGATTTTATCTTACTCTGTGTGTCCACCTTTTTTGGAGTTTTTCTGCATGTGGTTTTATGGTTCTCTGAAGCGGTTTACCACAATGCTGGTTTGGTGTGGATTATATCTGGGATACAGCAATATCTTTGAACTTCTTAAGAATGTTCAGATATGCTTAGGATTGGGTAACTTACTGTCAGCATCCAACGGCTGTCTCCACATCTCAGAAACCCTCCAACAAAGATCCTCTGTGTCCCTCTGATGCAGTTCATCATAGCAGTGGTTAACCTGCACTCTGGTCTGATAGATCCTATGTTGTCGATGTTCCCTCTCAATCCAGTTCCATATATCAGTCATTGCAGAGTTCCATGATAGTCTGTCTGTTATGCAATGCTCTACACCAGCATAGATGTTCAGCATCTGGGTGGTCTTCTCCTCAGTCCAATTGGCTGCCTGGACATGTTGAAGCCTTGTAGAAGCAGCCTTCTTGATGATAATGTTGGGAATGTCAGTGTATCACAATTCAATAAACTGCTCACTAAGGTCTCATTCAGTTCACAGGTAGCAATAGTCTGATCTGTAAATGTATCAAAATCACAATTTAAAAGTGTCACTTATAGCATATTATCAGAACACTGGAAGATAACGGCACATACTGCAAATGGTCCCATTTAATGATACCTATTGGGTATTTGCAAGGAACATCTTTCCATTATGCCAAGCTATTGGTTATTGTGACACATTTTTAGAACTTACTCGAATGTGTGCAAATGGAATTCCAAAACACGGAATTTTAATGAATCTCATTAATTATGTATGATACAAATGAGATTTTAAAGCTGTATGCACATAAGTGGTCTTACTTTCGGGTATACATGATCATAGTTAGCTACAAAGGGAATTTTGCACCCGCTAGCATTGCTGTGCTGGGATATGTTTTTCTCCATATAGACCTATGTTATCATTACTCCCTAGAAATGTATGTGTATATGCTTAGATTGATGAATTTATGGAAAATTCTGTGCAATATAAAAAATGTGTGTGTAAGTACTGGATGGGTATAGGACTGACCTGTATGTATACAGGTGGGGATATCTGCATCATTAACAAGCATTTCTTTCCCATATGCAGGCATACGGACAAATTTAATCAGCACAAGTGAACAGTACATAAAGGTAAACTCATAGATTTTCCATATACATTGTAGATGATTTGATATACTATGTGGAATATGTAAGGAAACCTAGAGATTCTGAAATTAACTGCATGCTGATATGTAGTATACATTTCTAGTACTGTTGTGGATGTATATTCATTGATGCTTATCAAAACATGTACTAGAACTATTGCCTCAATAAAACAAGATCCATGTTTATGTTTGCTTACCACATACTGCATGTGGTCCACTTATGGATATAGAGGCTTTCTGATGTTTTTTTAATTTGTTCAATTGATACTTTTCAGACATTCTATGCCAATGTGGATGACATTCACTGCTCAGTATCAACTGTGCTGATATAAGCTCATCATGTATAACAGTTTATAATAATATGATGGTTTTTCTACACAGCTTGTATATTTAGGCTCAAACTGCATTACAGCTACAGCCATCACACATTTCTGTTTTTCACATATGTCTAGTATGTTAATGTGAACAGCATGCAGAGTGTGTGAATTATGTGGCACAATGCTATTGTGTTTGGACTTCCGCTACTGTGATATCTACTGCAAGTGGTTCAAATCCCACAGACAGCCTCTAAAGGTACAACACTTTATAGGATCATAGAATTAGAGGAATTTACTAGGCTAATGGCCCCAGGACACTTACAAGCCTAGCCAAGTTCAACCTGTGTTCCCAAGGGTGTCTGGTTAAAGCAGACACTAAAATCAGCACCTGTTGTCCTTGTCCAAGAAGGACATAGGTGAAACCCCCAGGGTGAATTTCTGGTTACTCATCCAAATTGTGATTAAATATGGCCAACTAGGGGCTTTGTTTAACATGAATAGGAACCTTGTTCCAAAGGCGGAGCGACCTCTGTAAGACAAACTTGTCTCTCCAGCAAGTCCTGTTGATGTCGCATACCATGTTAAGGTCCTTTGAGTGAGTGACCCGTGTACTATTTGATCCGCCAATGTGCAACATTTTCATTAAAGCTTGTTCACAGACTGCTCTTTATGCAAGGCACCGGTCACCTATGAGCAGTCTGTATGACACAGAGTAAAGTGACAATGATTTCAGTCTGCCCACATAAGACAGATCTTGAAGACATTGAATTTTCTTTGTAAGGAGCCTTTCCTGTCCCTCAAATTACTGTAGGTGTTTGGAGAAGAAAATACCAAAGGGAACATTATACTCTATTATTGGCCTGATGATGGAAGAGTACAGGGGGTTGTAACCCCTTTTTTCTGGAAGCAATGCCCTTACTTATAACATAAGCAATATAAAATCCCCTCCTTTCCACTGTGGAGATGTAGTGATCAAAGTTAAGTTTGCTGTCAACCTGTGTGCCCAGATCTCTCACCAATGACTGTGTGCTTAGGGTATTGCTATGGATGTGGTAGTTGGCAGGAACATCACCCTTGCCAAAGGGAATGATAATGCAGTTCTTTGCATTAAGTTTAAGATGATGACTTTTGCACTAGTCATTAGTCTGCGTAAGACTTTCTTGAAGGATGTTGACATCGCTAAGGGGTTTCAATGATCGTTCTCAGTTTGCAGTCATCAGCAAACTTTGTCAGCCGCAGTTCTTTAGTTTTTGCCTGTACTTCAAAGAAGTAGATTCTGAACAGTAGGGGCCCCAGAACCAATCCCTGTGGAATGCCACTGGTTACAGGTCTGCTGGTGGAGATGGAGACCCTATTTTGATCATATGAGTTCTATCAGTGAACCAGTTTGCAACCCACCTGACAATATATGGGTTGATATCCATTTTTTTTTTATTTTCTTCAAATCTTTTGGGTTTCTAATACCATGACAGGAATGGATCTCATTTCTAAGTCAAAGTGTGATTAAAGTTCATAAAATTAGTATTTTTTCAGTCTTTAATGTCAGCCAGAAGTGCTGTTTGCAGCACCCACAATGTGCCCAGTAATGACACCCTCTGCAATTCGTACGGAGTTACATGTATCGGTAACATATGTAAATAAGATTGTAGATTCTTTTTTATAAAACCCATTGCTTCTACTACTATTGGAACTGTCTGCGTATCTTTCTTCCACGTTAGTCTTGTTTCTTTTTGTAAATCCTGATATTCTATGACTTTGTGTCTCTTTCTGTATACAAGATAGTAGGTGTAGCAATTTCAATGATCAATGTTGCTTATGTCTTTTATTCATGGACCACTATATCAGGTTTTCTCGGATCTATCTTTTGAACTGTTGGTAATGGGTGATCCCATGTGATGTAGATTTCATCATTTTCTAGCTAGCGTGCTTTGTGGCTCTGTTTCCAGTGTTTTTCAGCTACTTCAATATTATGATGTTTGCACAATCACCAGTGCAACAGTCTTGCCACATTATTATGCCTTTCAGTATACAGTCCTTCTGCCATTAGTTTGTAACAACCAGCAAAAAGGTGTGCTACTGTTTCCAATTCTGTTTTACAAGCCTACATTTGTCTGTTTCTCCCATATGTTCAAAGGACTTTGTAAACCACCATGTACATAGTTCACTATCTTGGGTCACCAATATTAACATTTCATCTTTTGGTTTGAATCTGCCTCTCCTTAACCATTCCTGTGTTCAATCCTGAAGTTGTTTCAGGAGTTTTCTATACTTGCCACAATATTTATGCATTTTCCACATTTTTCACCTTCTGATCTGATCCTTCACTCTATGTTTTTTTTTTTTTTTTTTTTTTTTTTTGGCACATTCAGTTGCTGCCTGATTTTTATCTACTTATAGTTTAATTTTCATTCCCGCTTGATGCTTACATGCTTCTGCTAGATTAAGCAGGGAAATCATCTTAGATTTATTCTCCTCATGTTTCAAAACTTTCACTATATCTGGGTCTTGTGATGTCAGCAGATATGTATGCAGTCCCATGACTGCAGATTTATATATGTAATCAATTTTGAAGAGGCCCATCCCTCCTTCGGAACAGGGAATATATAATCTTGGTATGCAGTGATTTTTATAAATCATTTGATGTTCACGAAGAATCCTTCTTCTTTTCTTATCTAATCTAGCCAACACATTTTGGGGCCAGTCAGTCACTTCAAAAGTTTGTTCCGAGATGTCAATGTTGTTTTCAGGATTAATTTAAGTCTTATAAAATATACATTACTGAGTTTTATATGCATTTGTTCATGTTTTATTGTTGATCCTTCATCAATTCCCAAATATTTACGCACTCCATCTCACTCAAGTTCTTTTAGATCATTCCCTTGTCCTAAACTGATGTTTTCTTGGTGCCGCAGCTTTTCTGCTATAAAGGCTGCTTTTGCACATTTACCAAAACCAAATGACATTCATATATCATCTGAAAAAGTTTTAACTACTTGCAGTTGTGCTTTCAGTTCCTCATCTAACAAACTATACAGTTTTAAATCAATGACAAAGAGAAGATTGGAAATCTTTACACTTTATTGCTTTCTGGGAGCCAAATTATAGCCATGACCTAATCTGTTAATCAGGCAGTGTAATGGGTTAAGGGCAAGGCAAAAGAGCAACAGTGACAGAGAGTCACCCTGGAATATCCCCCTTTGGTTTTTATCCCTATAATAATAACTTATCCTTTATCATGGCTTAACTGCAGAGTAGTTTGCCATTGTTTCATGGTCACTGCAATGTAGTTTATCAGTGTAGGGTGTATCTTATACATTTGTAAGCACTCCTTTATCCATGAATGTGGGATACTGTCAAATGCTTTTTTTAGTAGTTTATCCATGCCATACTTAAATTCTTCCCCTTTTTACAGTTCTCCAATATGACTTTAACAACAAATGATCTATGTTTCATATGACTTTCTTTTTTACCCTTTTGATCTATTGCAATAATTGAGTTTTCTTCTAAATGACTATAAACTCTGTTGGCATCAATTCCAGTGTATATTTTATACATTGTCAAAAGGCAAGTTACTGATCTATAATTTTTAAGGTAGCTTGCAGGTACACTCTTAAGCAGAAACATTGTTTTTCATGTTGTTAGCCAGGCTAGTGTCTGTTTGGGGTGTGTATATAAATAGTTCTTACTCATGGCTAATTCATCAAGCAAAAATATTAACACTCTTAGCCAGAAGACAGGTACTACATCTGGTCCTTGGATTTTCCAGTTAGAAGCTTTTCTTAACTTTGTCTCAATCTCTCTGGCCGTTACTTCAACCCATTTCATATCCTGTACATTTGAACTTCCTATTCTTTATTTCACTTCTTCTAACCATTTAGCATCTTTGTCATGTTCCAGAGGATCTTCATAAATATTTATCCAAAATATATCTATTTTTTCCTTTTTTTTTTGGAGGTCTTTCAATTCCTTTTACCTTGCTTCCCAATTCTCTAAAACTTTTTTGGGTCATCAATAAATTGCTTAATTTGTACTTTTCATTTATATTTATCTGTGTATCTTGTAAGTTTTTCTGCCTGTGCTACTATATTTAGTTTATTATTTGCAGCAGTGCATGATGAATCCTGATCAGTTATAATACTGCATACTGCTTTTATCACATATATCTTTCTGAGGATTTTTGTTGATCTGTTCCCTCTTCTATACTCTTCTAACAGTGACACTTCTTGTCTTAATTGCTTTATTGTTTTCTCTGTTCGATCCTTCCATGATGGCATACAATTTCTTCCCATTCTTTGTTTTACTACCCCATGTTCTTGTGGTAGAACTTTATTTATTATTATTTTGGCTGCACAGTAATGTATCTTATTTACTTCTGTTATGTTGCATGAATCTCTACAGACAATCCTAATTACTGTGTTCATTTGTTTTATCAAACTTCTATCTTCTTGGATGTTATTGACCTTCTGCAGTCTATTTCTTTCATTGATCTTAATATGTCTATACTATATGTTTATACTATATGTTTATACTACTGGTGTAGTTACATTTCTGCATATTTGTGCTCAGTAGCAGAGCTGTTTAGCTGACTCTGACTGATTCAACAACCATCTGGACACACAAAGCTCATATAAGTAAACATTTTTGTACTTGTTTTGTTTCAGTGATAGTTAACAAAACTGTACTGCATTTATGTATTTGTTTCATTGAATATTGACTGAATATTGGTGGGCTTTCTCTCTCTCTCTCTCTCTCTCTCTCTCTCTCTCTCTCTCTCTCTCTCTGCAGGTAGTTTCTCAGGGCTAGTTCAGCACTTGAGCTGTAAGCCTGCCAGTTTCATAGCGGGGGTTGTTTTACTTTCTGTGAAGTTTTCTGTTTAACTTATTGCCAGACTGGTTTGCCAGCATGATGCATTCTAATTACTCCAGGTGCAACTGACAGTTGGCATGACACCCATCCAAGTTATCGTCAGCTATAGACCCCTCTCCATGACTCAGGACACCCCCCCTCCTAACCGGACCTACTTGACTCCATCAAGGTACCCCCTAACACGTTGATCCTTGGTGAATTCAATTACCCCACCATAAAATGGGTAAACTATTACTTCACTAATGCACTTACCCAACAATTCCTTGACTTCATCAGTTCTAATGCGCTAGACCAGCCCGTCTCATCCTCCACAAGGGGAGATAACATTTGGGACTGGGTTCTCACCAACATGGATGACTGCTGCACCACTCCCATAGTATGATCTTCCCTGTTGAGTTCAGATCATTGGTTTGTCTCATTCGAAGTTTCTATCCCACCCAACCCCCCTTCTGCTGTAACCAGACTAAAAAGCTTCTCAAAAGCTGACTACAAACTCCTAAGGAAGGGTATCAGTAGTTTCACACCACCACCACCCTCAGAGGATGCAGACAGCAATACTGAACAGTATGCAAGTGCAGTATACAAGCACCTGTACAAATGCATGGACTAAGTCATAACCAACAAAACTAAAATCTGCTCCTCAAGTAAAGACAAACCTCTCTGGTGGACCTCCTCTATCAACAGGATTTACAACAAAAGGAAGAAACTGTTGTCCAAGGGTAAAAAGGAACACATTCTAAATTGGAAAAACTTCCTCCTCAGCCTCAACAAGCCAATTAGATCACTAGTGAACACCTCCAAAGCCAATTATGAATTGAAACTAGCCTCCAAAACAAAGGGAAACCACAAAACCTTGTTCACTTACATCAGGAACTTCCATGGCAAAGCTCAGGTTTTTCCCAAATTAGTAATTAATGGTACCACTTATACCAATCCTGTTGACTTGGCCAACCTGCTAGCAGATAGGTTCAGTGCAAAGGCCACCCGCCACCCCCCTCCAAAGGCCAATTAGACATCTCCGATAGTTGTCCTGCACCTCACATCTCTGTAGAACAAGGGTTAAAGGCCCTATCCAAGGCAAAGAACACAGCTTCCATGGGACCTGATAGTATCTCAGGCTGTATTCTGCACCATCTCCAGCAAGAACTAGCTTAGCAATTGAGCACCCTATTCAACCACAGACTAGGACAGGCTTCATTCCAACAGAGTGGAAAACGGCCATTGTCATCCCCTTGCACAAAGATGGTGCCATTACTGACACTGGAAACTATCACCCCATTAGCTTGACAAGTCTGATATGTAAAGTCATGGAGTATATTATTATGGATCTCATAAACAAGGACACAGGCAATCTCCAAGCACTTGACCCCACCCAGTTCAGATTCATCAAGGGCAGATCTTGCCTGTTGAACCTATTTGACATATTTGAGACTGTCACCAAGGCCCTGGATGAGGGAAGGTCAGTACATACAGCTTACCTTGACTTGGCAAAGGCCTTTGACACAATTGCCCTCTCGGGCATCATCAAAAAGCTAACACAACTTGGTGTAAATCCCTATCTCATAAGTTGGGTGGCCAAACGGCTCAGTGATAGGATGCACAAGATCAAAATAGGTGTCTCCACCTCCGACAGCAGACCTGTCACTAGTGGTGTTCCCCATGGATCTGTCCTGGGACCCCTACTCTTTGGCATCTACTTATCAGAGGTCCACACAAAGACAAAGGGCCTGTGGCTAACCAAGTTTGAGGGTGACTGTAAGTTGGATACTGTCACTGACTCTCCAAATGATGTTAACATACTGTAAGAGGATCTCTCAGTAACAAATGATTGTTGCCAAAGTCATGGCCTTAAGTTAATTGTGAAAAAAATGTATTATCATACCATTCATCAAAACACCGACCCTCTGATTACCACATCAATGGCAACCCCCTAAGCACACAACTTGTGGTGAGAGATCTGGGTACTCAGGTTGACAACAAACTCATATTCGACCATCATGTAGCGGCAGTGGTCAGAAAAACCTTTTACTTGGTTCATCTCATAAGTAAAGGGATTGCATCCAGAAAAAAGGAGGTTATTACCTGTCTGTATTCTTCCCTCATTAGATCAATAATAACAGCATATACTGCCCCATTTGGCATGTACATCTCCAAATATCTGCACCAACTGGAAAGGCCACAGATATACCTCACAAAAAGAATCCATGGCCTCCAGCACCTGTCCTATGTGGACAGGCTCAAATAACTATCACTGTACTCAGTATCATACAGATTGCTCAGAGGTGATCTGTGTCTCACCTGCAAGGCAATATCAGACTCTGCCCTATTAGAGATGCTCCATATCTATAAGTCTAACTCCTCGCATATTACTCACTTGAAAGGCCTAAATCTAATATGAGACATGAAAAAAAAAACTGCTGGAGAGACAGGTTTGTCTCGCAGAGGGTATAGACTGGAATAGACTTCCCATACATGTCAAACAGAGTACCTTGCTGACCCTCTTCAAGCGCAACCTTAATGAGTGAATGGGAAACCACAAATTTATCCCAGGGGCTCCACATGTGTCCCTCACTGACTGGGGCAACTGGTGCAGACTGAGATTTATTTTTTGGGGATAAACTCATGGCTAGGCTTGTAAGAGCCCCAGGGCCATTCACCTAGTAACCTCCTATGATCCTATGATCCTATGATCCTATGTCTATCCATCCCTATTAAATCAAGCAACTCTTCTCTGAGATCATTTTCTTCTAAATTGAAGGCACATTCTTTGTTCCCAGTTTCCTGCAGGCATTCTATAGGAAGTTCCAGAGCTTCTTCCTATGCCGCATTCTTTTCAGTTTTACGCCTATGTCATGCATTGTTTTTTCATATGGGAAATCACTGGCTAATTACTCCCTAACATTGACTGTGTCAGAATTGACACAGTTTCCTGTTCTTTCTCTTGCTGTATACCTCCAACTGAACTTTTGTACTGGTTTCCTGTGGGATGCTCCAAATTATCTACATATGTCAACTGATTAGGTGCTTCCTGCTCCAGTGTTTTTTCCTTAATTTGGGTGTCCATTGCTCTATCCTGTTGTGTTGTTATCTGAGTTAAATTTTCTGCACTAAATCCCTCACTTTGCAGATAATCCTTAATCTTAGTTTCTATTTCTTTAACTTCTGCATTACTAATCCTCTTTTCTACTTTTCCATATCTGTATGTCTTTGCCTGTACTTATCTTCAAATATCTTTGCTGCTGCTCTTTTTGCTTTGATTAGTTTTACTTTTTCCTTTGCATAAATATTGCACCATATCAGATCTCTCTTTCTTTCCCCTTGTCCATATTTATTTTTAATACCCTTCAAATGTCTCTAAATTTTGTTCTTTAAATGTTTGCACTTGCAAAGATTGCTTCTTTTTCCAAACAACACAAGGTTTCTTGGTCTATATAGTATTTTTCTTGGATCTGTTGTATTAATGAACATGATGTTTTTATTTGAAGCTTCTGGCAGTTTTTCTTCTGGATGTATTTTTCTTTACTTTAATTTCTCTGTTAATCTTTTCATATATCTTTTATCTTGAAATTCTGGGCCTTTTCATAATTGTAACAATACATAATTTCTTTCTTGTCCTCAATAGTACACTCTATCATCTGTATGGCTCTATTTTGGCCTATCAGCTTTTGTGATGTTGTGGACTGTTACTTCCTTCTACAATGGGGGGCATCTTCCCTGAACTTGCCCTAGCTCCATTGTAGGAATATTTCCAGTTCTTGAGGATTCTACACTGTCTTTTTTTTCCATTCCTGGTACCAGTGCACCTACCAGGATTGGGCACTTTTTTATCCTGGGACTTGTGCACCCAGCTATCTTCTTTATTTTTAACCTACTTCTGTCCATGATATATGCTTTTATAAAATGCAGTCTATATATCAGTGTCATCTTTGTGAGATTTTGTGAAAAACAAGGCCTACCTCATGAAGTTTGAGAATGAATTAAATTCCAGAAATATTTCTCTCCTTTTGCTAATTTTATCATCTCTCCATTTGAACCTAAGTTGGGTGAGTTTATCAATGATGCCTGAGTGGGGGATTGTGTCAAAAGCCTTGACTATGTCTAGGTAGGCAGTATGCACAGATTTGCCATTGCCTAAGGCTTTGGTGACTATTTCAAAGAAGCCTACCAAATTTAACAGGCATGATCTCCCCTTGACAAAGCCAAACTGGGTGGGGGTCAAGTGTTTGAAGATTTCCTATATCTTTGTTAGTAAGGTCCATGATGATTTATTCCTTGGCCTTGCAGATAATGCTGATCAGGCTAATAGGTCTATAGTTCCTGGGATCCATGGATGCATCCCCTTTGTGCAGAGGGATAATGGTAGCTGTTTTCCATTCTGGTAGGATGAAGCCAGTGCTTAGACTGTGATTGAAAAGTGTGCCCAATGGTGATGATAATTCCTGTTTTAACCTATGTAGAACACAACACGGGATATTGTCTGGTCCCACAGTGGCTATATTTTTGGCCTTGGAGAGGGCGTTTAGGACCTGCTCATCAGAGATATGCAGTGGGGCCAGCTGTTAGGGATGCTTTGGGGTATATATGATGGGGTAGGGGAGTAAAGATTTCACTGAGACTGTCGGCCAACAGGTTTGCTATATCCACAGCTTCTGTATATGTAGTATGATTAACTATGAGTTCAGTGCTTATCTGGGCCTTAGCTTTGAGGTTACAGATGTAGCAAAATAATGCCTTTGTGTTATTCTTAATTAGGGATGCTAATTTGGATTTGTAGTTTGCTTTGGAGAACTTCACTAGGAGACTTACTTGCTTGTTTAAGTTGAGGAGGGAGTGTCTCCAGTTCTGAGAACAGTACTTCCCACTCTTAGACAGCAATTTCTTTCTCCTATTGTATAGCTTATTAATGGGACTTGTCCACCAGGCAGGTTTGTTTTTCCTTGAAGATCTTGCTTTGTTTCTATCAGGTACGACAGAGTCAATACAATTATACAGGTGCTCGTATAAAGCATTGGTGTATAACTCAGCATAGGTGTCTGTACTATCATTGGGGGATGTGCTGTAAACCTATTTATGCTACCATGTAAGAGGTTGTAACTTGCCTTGGAGAAATTTTTTAGTGTAGTTGTTGCTAAGGTGGGGGCAGTCTTTTGTTACAGTTACTTCTAGCAAGACTGATTTGTGGTCAGATCTCATCAGGGATGGCCACACACTGGGGGTGGTGCAGTGGACCTCCATGTTGGTGAGCACCAGATCCAAGATGTTTGAACCCTTTGTGGGTGTGTCAACCAGATGGTCCAGGGCATTAGAGTTAATGAAGTCCAGAAACCTTTTGGCAAGTGAGTTAGAACATGTATAATTTACCCAGTCAATGGATGGGTAATTAAAGTCACCCAAAACCAGGGTGTTTGGCCGTATCTTGATTGACTCAAGCAGATCAAAATAGGGTCAGTGGAAATCCTGATTCATGGAGGGATTCCTATAACTGGAATGACCTGAAGATGGGTCTCCCTACATTCAGTTGCACCTGAAGTAATTTAAAGGAATCATGCTGTTTAACCCATCTTGAGGTGTATTTATCTTTAATGAATATTGATACACCGCCTCCTTTAGTTCTTACACCTTCAGTTTGTGGTATGAACGTGTGAAAGGAAATGTAATCTGGTATAGCTGGTATGCTCCCTGCAGCCTTAAATGAGGTCTCACTGATGGCACAAATGTTAGCATCTTCCAAGGTCAGGACTGCTTCCATTGACCATAGTTTCTGGTTTAGACTCCTAGCATTTAGTAGCATAACATTGGGGTTAGTTTTAGAGGGTGATTTTACATTGTGGATTTTGTTCTTGTGACATTGCCTAAAAAAGGCACTATGGGGGTAGCAAGTGCCTTAGCTAGTAACCAAAATCCCAGGGGTGACAGATGAAGACCGTCTCTGGTAAAGCACTAATGTCTGCTGACCATGTCATCCCAGGATGACAGAAACTGGATCCCCTTTGAATGGCACCAGAAATTAAGCCAATTGTTGAAGTCAGTCCTTTTTTGTTTGAACGGAGGTATCATCCTAGGTGAAGGTAAAGTGCTGCTTAAGGCTAGGGACATATGTGTCTGAGACACATAATCATATAGCTCAGTCATGCCTCTTTTCAAATAGTCCAGTGAGGTACGTCTCAAGTCATTCACAACAACATGGATTATAATGGAGTCATAGCAGTGCTTGTTGTTGAGAGACTTGAGTGCATGTGTGATGTGCTGGATCCTGGTACCTGACAGAAAGCTGACCGTGACTTTTTCCATAGCCAGCCTGGTGAGAGGGACATATGTGTGTCTCACAACTAAGTCGTCTTTCACTAAGATGTCATTTTTTTGGGTTATGCCTTAGGGTCCTGACTGGTGAGACACTGGTGTGTGATATATTATGTGTACTATGTTCTGCAGAGGATGTATTATGTGAATCATTCTTGTGTTTGTGTTTGTGTTTGGGAAGTCTCTGATGTTTAGGTAAGTTTCTGTTAAGGACCTCTGCATATGTAGGTTTGTGTGCTGTTGGTTTGGTAGGTGCAGGAGGTGAGGTGTACATGCTGACAACTTGCTTAGTATCAGATGAAATGAATGGATTCTAGTTCTTGATATAGATATATCTCTCACATAACTAATTTGTGTGGACAAGAAGAAGGGGATTGTCAATGTATGTGAGGCAATAGCTAAATTGCCTCAGGATGCCCATGTTGACCAGGCTGGCTGGGGAAACTGAAAATTTGTCCATCCATAATGCTAGGTAAGTTGACGTGGTCAGAAAACATGGAAAGGATAGGAAGGACCAGGTAAAGTAGAGGACAGGAGAAGTGGACAAAAAATATGAAGGGCTAGTGGGTAGGATCTCTGTTGGTACCTCAGGAGCTTCGCTGAATGTATCACCTGTCAGTGAGGGATAATCGCAGAAACTCACCAATGGAGCACCAGCAGAGTACTAAGGGAAAATTGGAAAGGCAGAAGTGTTTGCGTCTATAGCAGTCAATGGTGCCCACCTCTGCTCAGCTGTACGCAATGCTCACTTACAGCAAATCTGTGCACACATGGTGCTTATCTAGCAATCAAGAGCAAACTGATTTAAACAAATTAACCAATAAAAAAGCTCAAAAACAAAATAAAAAAGCTCTAAACTGAGCCTTGTTCCAGCAATTGTCAATCAGATGAGTTCTAACTGCACAGTCCTGCCAGTAGAGTGCAGGGGAACCCTCTCCAACAAAAGATAGCCTAGTTTGGTGCTCATGTTATACAAACAAAACTAGATTCAGCAGGTCTGAATCTAGTCTATGCTACAATAAACAAAGTACAACAATTTCAGAAAAAAAACAGTTCAAATAAGCAGTGATATGGTAAAAATTCAGTTCAAAAGTGAAATATACAGTGAAAGTTTTTCCTTATGTTTTACAGAGATCAGCAGATGCCTTGGCTTGATCAGATAAATACAGCAGAGCAGTAGCTGGTCACCAGACTCTGTGGAGCTTTGCTAAAACAAGTGAAAACCTGTGCAAATGTGGTGATTATATAGCAAATGAGAGCAAACAGATTTAAACAAATTAACCAATGAAAAAGATCAAAACTGAGCCCTGTTCCAACAACTTTCAATGCAATGAGTTGTAACTGCACATTCCTGCCACTAGGGTGCAGAGGAACCTTCTCCAACAAAAGATGGCCTGGTTTAGTGCCCACATTATAGAAACAGAACTAGACTCAGCACATCTGACTCTAGTCTATGATACAGAAAACAAAGTACAACAATTTCAGAAAAAAACTTCAAATAAGCAGTGATATGGTAACAATGCAATTCAAAACTGCAATATACAGTGAAAAATTCTACTTAAGTTCAGCAGAGATCAGTAGATGGCTTGGATTTATCAAATAAATACAGCAGAGCAGTAGATGGTTGCCAAACTCTGTGGAGCTTTGCTAAAACAAGCATAAAACAACGCAACCACTGAGCTTATGTAGCAAACAAGAGCAAACCGACTTAAATTAACCAATAAAAAAGCTCAGAAATAAAATAAAAAATAAAAAAGCTCTAAACTGAGCCTTGTCTACCAGCTGTTAATCAGATGAGTTCTAACTGCACACTCCTGACAGTAGGGTTCAGGGGAACCCTCTCCAACAAAAGACGGCCTTGTTTGGTGCTCATATTGTACAAATAGAACTAAATTCAGCAGGTCCAAATCGTGTCTATGCTACAACAAACAAAGTGCAACAATTTCAGAAAAAAAAAACAGTTCAAATAAGCAGTGATATGGTAAAAATGCAGTTCAAAAGTGCAATAAACAGTGAAAAATGTTCCTTAAGTTTTGTAGAAATCAGCAGATGCCTTGGCTTGATCAGATAAATACAGCAGAGCAGTAGCTTGTCACCACACTCTGTGGAGCTTTGCTAAAACAAGCAGAAAACTGTGCAAATGTGATGCTTATATAGCAAATGAGAGCAAACAGATTTAAACAAATTAACCAATGAAAAAGATCAAAACTGAGCCCTGTTCCAGCAACCTTCAATCAGATGAGTACTAACTACACACTCCTGCCACTATGGTGCAGCGGAACCCTCTCAAACAAAAGATGGCCTGGTTTAGTGCTCAAGTTATACAAACAGAACTAAATTCAGCTAGTCTGAATCTAGTCTACACTACAGCAAACAAAGTGGAACAATTTCAAAAAAAATTTCAAAAAAAAATGTATTGTTGTTTTAAGAGTTATACATTTGTGTATTATTTTCATATGACATACGGTATTAAATGTCACATTACTATATGGCACAGGGACTGTTTCCTAGATGTTGGTATTGCACAGGACTGCAGAGAGGTTAAATTGGCATAAGCTGCATAATCATCTCCATATGTGGTCAACAGCAGGACATGGCAGGTTAGTGTCTCCATATGCTGTTTCTGCGGTCATTACCTGTTATTGCCTCAGCCACCTGATATGCTATTGCTGTATACTGCCATATTGGTATTTTCCTTACATTGTAAAATACAGGTATAACTTCTGGAGGGACAAACCATGGAGGTGCACCTACAGACAGACAAGGTATGGTTCTCCAACATGTTCTTAGGCTGCAGCATTGTGTAGCAGATCTGTATTGTATGACATTAATATTGCTGTTTTTCTGCACAGGGACATCTGGCCAACAGGTGCACTGTACATCATGTAAGAATCACCATATCATTGTTACTGTGTTGTACATGTCAACATAAGACTATGATGAAGCCTGCATACCTGACTGTATTTGCTTTGTCTGTACACTTCCACTGCATGGACCACATTATGTCAAACTCACCAAATTGTCAGGGTGTCATTTGTATGCTATTATCTCTTTCATACATGCCATTGTTGTTACTCCTGCTGTTGTCCTCCATTAAAACTGTGTCCTTCTAGCCCTGCATAGGACGAAAACCATCAGCATCTCAACCACAAACTGGTATGTGTATGTATTACCTAATGTGTGTTTTACCTCTGCTGAAATGAAACATACTGGCAAGTAGGAGTCTAATATCACTGTATTTATGCCTTTACTTCCTTACAATATTTGCATTTCAGCCCTTGCTTTTGGAGCCAGCTTCCCACAAGTACATGTCAGCTGTGCATTATGCTTGTATTCCACACATATGCCATGTATGTTACCTGTGTAACATAACTGTCAGCTCCCTCTTATATAGGTTCTGTGGGCCATGCATGTACAAGACCTCCTGGTAAATCATTATTATCTGTAACATTGTAGTGAGATATATGTGGCATATGTCATTAATGATAGCCATCATGTGATATAAGCACGTTTTCCTGACCTGTGTCATCTGACTCACTTTTTAGTATGTCCACTGCCTTTATCCTTCATTAGCCCATCAACTGATCCTGATGTGGAATCTGATATGTATCAGTATGGTAGCATTGCCTCTGGCACACAGGACACAGATTTGGTGATACAGTCTGACCCAGATGGTGACACCCATGTGGCTGAGACTGTAGCCTCAGATGTAGACAATATGTTCAGCCATTCTGACAATGAAGGAACATCAGATGGTGGACAGAATGAGGCCTGTGGACCACAGCATCATGTTGAGTCTGCTGGTGATGTTGATACTTCCCCAGAACATGCTTATAATGCCTGTTGCAGTAGATGTAGGGCACGTATGAGAGGATGTTCGCCTACTCCTACAAGCAAATGAACATTCCCAGCGACATCATGATTCTGACATTCATGCATTTGATCATACCACTGATTGTGTTGCACACTAGCTGGCTGTGCTGCATGATGGACAGGAGCACAGACACGTGAGGTCATGGTGGCACTGGCTGCACAGAATGAAAGCATGTTATCTGTGGAATGGTCCATTGCACCTCTGGCTTTGGCAGTACTACAGCAGTGCCATAGTATGAGCAGGGGTCTGTGTGCCTAACTGTGCCTAGCTGTGTGCCACATGGCAGAAGCAGGCTCCTCTTAGTCAAACAACACTTGGCCATTGAGCATCAATGTCTATGCTGCAACATACTCACACTTCAGCTGCTGGCCCATCCAATGTGAGCCTGGCAGTCATGACCAGACAGTGAACTTTCAGTTATGCTCCTTCTACACTGTGTCTTCACATGCTGGCACTACCCCATCTGTGTCTTGCATGGAGAAACCTGGGCCAAGTGTTTCCATGCATGGTAATTGCAGACAGGACAGCAGCACGAGCTGTCAGTGTGCCACCATAGATTGCATAAGAGTAACACTGACAGTTGATCCACTGTGGCTTGAAGTGTCAGTCTTACTCCTTTGTTGTACATACTACTGAAAATGTCATCTATCTGTGGTTGTTGTGAAGTTTAATGCCATGTAAGTCTGACATTTTTACTAACCATTGATAACAGTTTAGTACAGTAGACTTTATCCATGCTTTATACTGATGACCGTAGCTTGTGATATTGACAACACTTCTGCATTTTGTCCTGAGTTGGTTTCTTGTTTGCATCTTTTGATACTGGACAGATAGAAATGGGTTTCACAGAGGTATGCCCTTGTTGTCTGTAATACAAACACACACCACTGTGACTCAAAGATGTGTGTGTCAAATGCTGCCTTGTTGCCTGAGCCAGGACTTGCAGCAGCAGCCCCTGTTGCCCACACTTGTTTCTTCTTCTCTCTGTGTCCTCTTGTTCCCCCACTGATAGCTGTGGAAATGTAATTTTCAGACATCTAAGGTTCTTGGGGTAGTCCACCATGTGCTGTCATTAGCATATTGTGTAGCATGGCACACACACTAATCAAGTGCTGCCTTTTCAGGTGTGTATTACGGAGCACACTCAATGTGCCCAGACATCTGAACTTTGCTTTCAGTATGCCAAAGATATTCTCTGTTGTATTTCCTGTTGTTGCATGTGCTCTATTGTGGTCTATTCTGTAGGGGTTGACAGTTCTCTGCATGGGGTCATTTGTCACAGCTCGAGTGGATAACCAAATTACCTCATTTGGGGAGTGAACACATATGTTGTCACCATGGACAGTGTTGACAGGGGATATCCTTAGCTTGCATCCTAGCTTTGTTCCCGCACCCATCCAGTAGTAGTCCCTGGAATGCAGTCTTCATATTACCTTCCATCCATATGGTAGCATTATGGACACTTCCAGGGTGTGTCACCATGATTTTTTTATGCTGCCATCTGGTGCACACACATCCCAGCAGTTCAGGAATGGCCACAGTTTTTTATTGATGTATCTGTCTGCATCTGGATGCACCTCATAGGGCTGTGGATGCAGTCTGTTGCAACAAGTGTAGATGGGAAGCTTGTGAGGTTATAGAACTGGTGCATAACATTTCTATGCTCCATGACAGTAGATGCAAGTTGTACGGATTCATCTACCTTGCTGCACATTGCTTCAAGGAAGTTTGATAGGATACAGCTAGTAGCTGCCTGTGACACTCCTGCAGCATGTCTCATATGTCAGTTGAATACCTCAGATGCCATTACACAGAGCACACTGGATGTGTCCAGACATCTGAACCTAGCTTTCAGTATGCCAAAGATATTCTCTGTTGTATTTCCTGTTATTGTATGTGCTCTATTGTGGTCTATTCTCTAGGGGTTGACAGTTCTCTGCATGGGGTTATTAGCCACAGCTCGAGTGGATAACCAAGTTATCTCATTTGGGGAGTGAACATATATGTTGTCATCATGGACAGTGTTGACAGGAGATGTCCTTAGCTTACATCCTAGCTTTGTTCCTGCATCCATCCAGTAGTAGTCCCTGGAATGCAGTCTTCATATTGCCTTCCATCCATATGGTAGCATTATGGACACTTTCAGGGTGTGTCACCATGATGTTTTTTTATGCTGCCATCTGGTTCACACACATCCCGACAGTTCAGGAATGACCACAGTTTTTTATTGATGTATTTGTCTGCATCTGGATGCACCTCATAGGGCTGTGGGTGCAGTCTGTTGCAACAAGTGTAGATGGGAAGCTTGTGAGATTATAGAACTGGTGCATAACATTTCTATGCTCCATGACAGTAGATGCAAATTGTACAGATTCATCTACCTTGCTGCACATTGCTTCAAGGAAGTTTGATAGGATACAGCTAGTAGCTGCCTGTGACACTCCTACAGCATGTCTCATATGTCACTGGAATGTGTCAGATGCCATTACACATAGGCACAGACACACTTTTGTTTTTAGAGGGATGATGTTGCCTCAAAATCTCCACGCAGTTATTTGTGGGACACACATGTCACACACAACCTGTACCAGCTGTCTGTCTAGGTGGCAAATGCCAATGATTTATTGATCTAATAATTGACTTAGTTGTAGCCTTGCTCTCTGTCAAGCTGGCTGCCTTCTAGGATGCATGGCCAGATCCTCTTCCATAGCTTGCAGGACCACAGCCTATTCCAGTTCATACACTGCCAGTAGCAATTTTTTTCAGTATTGTTACAGATTCCATAGGATTCCATGGGAATGGCTTCCATTCTTGCATTGCAGTATGGCATTCACCGAGGAATACAGAAGCAGAGTTGGCTTAGCTATTTGTCACATTTAAGTTGCATTGGGCACACATCATGTGTTTTGGAATCCAAGGGACATGGAATCTGTAATTATCCTACACTGACTGCTTGTGGTGTATCTTCTGAAATCATGTCCACAGCTGGTGCAATGGAGTCTTCCATCAGCATACTGCCTTGTCCACAACTATCTTTTAGAATACAGCTGCAAATCTCTTAACTCTCCCTGATCTTATCTTATGTCTGTGAGCTTGTCTTATATTTGGGCTGTTCCTTATAATTTTTTTAGTTTTCTAGCAAATCAGTGAGAATTACTGTCACTGAATAATGATAGACATTTGAATTTCAAACTTCATTGTCATTTGAAAATGCATTGCCCTCAAATGTTTTAATTTGGCAGAATGTCCATGTTAGTTTTTTTTTTTTTTTTTTTTTTGGGGGGGGGGTCATTGCTGAAGTTATACACATGCAAAACACACTGATGTGAAAAAAGTTAGGAGATGGGATATTGTGAATGCAAATAGTGAATGTATAGCATTTCTTACCAGTAATGTATGTGACTAAAAATTTAAAACAAAATAACCTTGTAAGTAATTTGGTAGTGTTTACACTTTTAAAACAAAACAGCTTAATAGTTTATTTGTTAGTGTGTCAAGTTGCAGTTTTCTTCACTTTATGGTCATAGCTGTGTAGTTTCAACATTTTGTTTTCAGGTATATATATTTTTTAAACATCTGCTGTGTTAAGTTGTTTGGGAATACTGCTTATATGACTAAAGATATTGTAAGAATTGTTAAATACAACTGCTTCAAACTATTTCTTTCAAATCCATTCTGTATACAGAAACTGATTTTATTTACTCTCTGTGCCATTTAATGGAAATGTGTTACTCCCTGCATTGCAGTTGTATATTTCTGTAATATGCTATGTTAACTGAATGACAGCTACTGGATGTAAAATTTTAAGGCCCGATACTTTGAGGGCTAGCTTTGAAGTTAGCCAGGGAGGTACTTTGTTTAATGCCCAAATGGATTCTACTCCAAATATGTGGTATGTTTTGGGTAAGATACCTGTCATACCAGCAGCTTTTGTTACTCTTACAATGGAGGTTTTGTTAGTGTTAGTTAGACTGTTCCGTGAAAGTAGAGAAGGTCAAAAAGTTCAGGGTTTTTCACTCCTCAGTGTCAGGTGTAGTAGAGAGAAAGAGATTTAATTCCCTCAGATCAGGTTAAGTGAATTAAACTGGTATTTGGAACCTTACAAGCTGAACAAAGATATATATATATATATATATATATATATATATATATATATATATATATATATATATATTATTTTTGAAAAGTGACACTGTAGTCATTGATGTGTCTGATACGGAAGGAGTATAAATGGCAGAGGCTTTACCAAGTTAAGATACCTTGACAAATAGTTGGGTGAGGCAGAAGTCCTTCTTAACTACAACTGATACAGGATTTGTTAAAGGTATCCAGGACTCCAATAACAAAGACTGTTCAAGGTACTGGACCAGCAATGTAATACAATAACTATACTGAAGGTAATTATACTGTATTTCTTGGAATTTAATGTGAAAACATAGCTGACACAATATGTATTTATCTGATCTAGTTTCTTCTGGAAACTATGGGTAATATGGTGGAGATTGCAATGATTTAACTGCAGTCATCCACAGAGCTGGTTCGACTAAGGACTTAATTTCCTTATTGTATTTTGAGAAGTGCATGCTTAATAAGAAAGAAACCAAGACAGAACCATATAAAACACTGCTGGTGTCATCTCTAGAAGAGAGACCTCATCATTTTAATGTGAGTTTTTTGGTAAGCCAATTCAATATGAAATGGATAATGTATAGGGAGATGTTGAGCATGGAAAGTTTGTCTAAGATATCCACATGGGCAGGGATGTTAAAGGCCTTGAAGGAGTTCAGGGCCGGTTAAGAACTTTGAATAGGCCCCAGTACCAAAGATAGCCACAAGGCCTTCTTTTTCTACATTATGAAGATTAGCTGTAATTCCCAGTTCTTATCAAAATTCTAGCTCAGCAAATCACACTCTGACAAAAAAACATAACTGTTATCCTTGCAGACAATTTTAGCTCCAGTTTCCCATACACTTCAATGTAGTGACAACTCTTCAAGTAGGGAGATGTCTCATGCTTGTAATCTGATTTCTGTTGGTGACTATGAAATGGACAATATTAGGGTTGATTAGGAGTTTCGAGAGTTTATCTTTGATATCCACATGGACAGTGGTGTCAAAGGGTTTAGGAATTTAATGGTAGGCAAGACACCCAGTCTGGGCCTCTTCTAAAACTTTTTTGACCTGGTGAAAGAAATCAGCTAGATCACATGCTTTAAAAAGTTCACTCTGCTCAGGAAAAATTGTTTCAAGGTTGCAGATGTCATTGTTAATTAGGCCAGCAATAATACATGTTATTGCAGTACAGGTCAGAAGTCTTATACAACTTTACCCTACCCATGCTCCCATCTGCACTTACTTTTCCCTTCATATCTTCTCTCCTGATTTCACTTTGGACCCAAGTCCTTCTGGCACTTTCCAAAACTTAAAATACCAGTTTCATGGATTCTGATAATATTCATGGATGTCTGCTGAGAAGTCTTAATATACACTTTGCAATATCCCTCCATAAGTACCTCAACTTGAGTTTCTATACTAGTTACATCCTCGAGGGGTATAGACAAGCTTATGCTATACCCTTGAATAAAGGTGGTTCCTCTACTGTCCCTAAGCATTACAACAGCATTAGATTAATTGGTATTATTTCCGAAACTATGAAGTGTATTATAGATGAACTAATAAAGAATGATATAAGTGACCCTTTATTTCTGGATACACATTCGTTCAGCTTTGTAAAAGATAGAGCATAACTGCTTAACTAGACTGAGTTCTTCAAAAGAGTAACTAAGCCAATGAATTAAGGGGCATACAGTCTGTTATGTACCATACCAAGGTCTTTGACATTATTCCACATGCTGAAATTATTGATAAACTCTCCCAACTGAACATTAACCAATATATAATTCACTGACTAGGTAAGGAGCATTTTGACAGATTGCATGTCATTAAGAGCAGAGTGATTTGCTCTGTACAGAAAAACATCAACAGTGGTGTCCCACAGTGTTCTGCCATGGGCTCCCTCCTCTCTGATACATTATTTTGTGACATGAAATCTGATATCATGGGACTATGTCTAACCAAGTTTGCTAATGGTTGCAAAGTGTGTGAAGTTATTATGTCCTTTTATGATGATCAAATTCTCCAGCAATGGTTTCAGCAAGTAGATGGTTAAATGATAGGCTTGCTATGAATTCCAGTAAAATGCACCATCATTTTATTTGGTAAATCTAGCATCACTGTTGCTTACCATATAGGTGAAATTACATTTAAACTGAACACCATCTTCAAAGGCATGATGAATTATGTTGACAACAGACACTGCATTGACCACAATATCTTGGTAGTGATAAAAGCATCCTTCTATTTTTGCACACTTACCTTTAGTTGCATCTCTACAAGGATCACAGAAGTTATAATAACACATATCAGGGCCACAATTGTATATACTGTCCCCATCTGCATCTAATAAGCAATAAAACCAACTTGAGAAACCTCAAAGTTTCTGAAACAAAATGTTGATAGACAAAAAGTCCTGGCCTTTTTCTTAGTGTTACATGGACGCCTGAGTGGTGATCTTAGCCTTCCATATTATGAATGATGCAGCAGGCTTAGAACTCCTTCAGCTGATGAGAACAAATGATAAACACCTGTGCTAGAGAAATAAAGTTACAATACCACTTCAACAATGTCAAATGGCATAACAGTTACCTAACCCAAAATATCCCACTTTTTTGAAGTAGCCTGCCCTACTATATCAAGCAAACATGTCCCTAACAACCTTCAAAACCATCCTAGACAACTGTATGAGTGACTGTACACCATTTACCTGGGTTATGAAAGGAAAATCTTCTTGATGGTGGGAATTATTAGTATCTCCTTTGTACAGGGTGGTGTGGCTGAGCTTCTTGATGGTCTTTAAAGCTGTATGTTTATTAAGTACCTACAAATATAAGAAATGACAGAGTCCATCCTGCTTCTCTCTGTATAAGTATATTCAATGATATATGGACAGTTCTACAAATTATGATTCTTACATTCATGATTCAAAAAATATATTTTTTAAAAGTGATTGTGTCTGTGGTACCTGTAGCTGTCTTATCAATGTATCATGACAATTTACTTATATATATTATCTTGATGGCACTGAAGGTGATTATCATCAAAGTGATTAGATAAGAAACAGTATGCTGACATCATGTGAACTCATTACATTTGAGCAAAAAGCATTTTCATGGAAATACTGTGAAGCATGATTTTTTAATTGTATTTGACAAATTACTACATTTGTATTTGTTTTATTTTACATTAAGAAATAATATACCACTTTGCATATCTACATAAAAACAATAAAAAATATTGTAAATAAATTAACAGTTTCTTATACACCAGTATGTCTAGTGTGAAAGTCTACCAAACATTAGAAAATGTTCAGTAAATAATTTTTACATCTACATATAAAAGTCACGATCAAAGACCAACATTTTGTATGTGCAGCTACAAAATTGTTTTGCAGATGCACAACTGACTTTGGATTCCATGAATACTAGAATTCTAATTGTGTGTGTGGGGATGCATGGTGTGTGATTTTGTATGTGTATGTGTGTGATTGAATGCTTTATTATTTAATGAATATGTAAATGCCATGAGTGTTTATATTACAGTAAACCAGACAAAAGTTCCAGAAACAGAAACTAAGAAATATAATGGACACTGCTACTGTCCACTATAAACATTCTAAAATTCTGCACAAATTCTAAAATGTAGTTTTACTGTACGTATAAGTCTGTAGTTTTAGATTATTAGACAGTACTGTGGTGTAATGAATTTTCCAATATATAAAACAAAAGTCTACGATTATATGCACTTTTGTAAATAAGCATAAATAATAATTAACGTACACTTTCACACAAAGGAATATACCATTGTGAAGAGGTCTGACAATATTATTATGAGAAGCCTCAGTTACAAGTTTCATTTCTTTCTTCAGTTAGTGGAACGAACATCAGTTTTATTCTGCTAATAGATCTAACATATTCAGTTCATAGTGATATAATAAAAAAAAATAGTACAGACAAAAATTACTAAAGGTAGTGTAATAGAAACTCCCTGAAGCTGTTCTTTTGTTATATGAGCTATGAGCTTTTTATTTTTACTATACAGTTTACTTATAGCTGAGCTCTACCAGAGTTCTACCAGACTGGCTTATTTCTAAACTTTTCTTTGGATTTTTGGTGAACTTCTATGCAAAAGTTCAGATGGAAGTTAACAGTTTGGGTATATTTCAAGGTACTTGCTATACCTTCATTGATTGTTGAGGGACTGTTGAACCATTTTAAGTCATTATTGAGAACAAGGAAATTGTCTTGGAAGAAGTCTCTAAAGATGGTTGGATTGCTTGTTCACCTGCAGTAGGAACATATGGTGAATAACAAAACACAGTGATCTAATCTGACAAGTGAAGTAAGGCAATGGGAGAGGAGTAGACAGGGCCTGACTTTGTGAAGACATGCTCAATAATGTTGGTGCCTCCAGTGGGGAAGAGTTGTATTTGACCGAGAGAGTTTACAATATTATAGCCAAGGAGGAAAGAAGCATATTTATTTGGAGAGTTGTACGTATGCCTGTTTAAGGAATGTAGTCAAATTCACCAAGCAATATGGTGTTTAGGTTAATGGAGATGCTTATCTATTAAGATAGGTTTTGTGAGTTTAAGGCGCCATGGACAGAATTCTGTAGATGGCTGTCAGGTGGAAAGATGTCTTATTTTCTAATATTAGCATCTGAAAGTTTTCAAACTAATTTCATTTGATACTTAGGGCCGGATTCACGAAGGCTTACAAGGAGTTTAAGAGTAGTGTAAGCCTCCGTGTAAGCCTCCCGATCCAGGAACAGCCCAAACCTCCATGTAAGAGACAGCTAAAACGTCTCTTACACGGACTGGGCGTGGAAATGCTCAATACCTCATTTGCAGCTCAAAGATATGCAAATGAGGTATTTGAGCGATCCAGGAAGCCCAAACCAGTCCGTGTAACGGACGTTTTAGCTGCAGAAATGTACTCAGCTGACAACTGAGTACATTTCTGCAAAATTGACAACGGAGCTATGTCAGCTCCAAATAAAGGGTGCATATGTGTCATCTAGAATGCCAATGGCCAAATATGTGGCCATTGGCATTAAAAAGTGATGCAAAATTATTTAAAATAACTTTTTTTTGGGGGGGGATTTTGATGTTTAACTGCAGCGCACACCCGCGCAAACGGGGTGTGCTGCTCAAAAGTAAAAACCGAAGCTTATAAGCTCACAATTGTGGGTTTTATGTATTACATGGAATGACAATGCAGGGACTAGCAGACCAAAAACAATATGGCCACCATGTAGTGGTTGCCAAGGGGGGGAAGCTCAGTGTAAGAGATGTAACTAAACATTACTAGGCAATCCTATGTAAATGAGGGTTTCAATACTGAATCACACTGCCACATAGGTAATGAGCACTTTCCGAGTAGTGTAAGAGTTACAGAAGGGGGAGGAATAGAGTAAGAGGAAGGTGACATCACAGGGGGATTGATAGAAATAAATGTATCACATTGGAGGGCAGTGTAACGTGACAGATGACAGACAGACATCAGGGAGAGAGGTGTGTCCCAACAGAACACTAGGAAAGTCAAGAAATAGAGGGTGCACACTATCCCTACACTCAAACTTTCTTGATATACGTGCATGCGCGCGTGTGCGCACGTGTAAGGCAGGTTCAACATGTGGGAGCGTGTTGCAAACCGTTTACAATGGTTTGCGCGGGCGTGTACGTGTGTAAGGCAATGTGCGCTCGTTTTACCATGAATCAGCCAAGTTCAAACCATGTAAGCATGTGTGCGCGCGTTTAAGTCACTGTGAGTGTGCTTATGCTGGTGTGCACATTGCTCCCCCCGAGGAAACAGAGAGGAAAAAGGAAACAACCAGATTACAAGGAAGCTGCCAGAGGATACTGCTGGAGTTAATTGGTGATAACAATTAGAAGCAGGCAATTACACAGGCAGACTAGAAGCCCAACCCAGCACTTAAAACGCTGCAAACAGCAGTGTAGGGTGTTTCTCTCAAGAGATACTGCAAGAAAGGAGTAAGCTATCAGAATTGAAAACTGAAAAAGCTGAACTCAGAGCAGAAATGCTAGGGGCTGCCATAGCTGTTATAATCAGGCATAGGCGAATTGCTGAGGGTGGTGACAATGCAGATGCTGACAGACAACCCAGAGTAAGGAGAAGGAGAAGAGTATACAGGCCCAGGGTCACCTACCATGGGTTACATGAGCTGGAGATAGTAGAGCGCTACAGAGTGGACAGAGACCTTCTGCAGCAAATTGTTGAGCTGTGCAGGCCACGTCTCACACACAGAACCAACAGAGGGGAACCCATCCCAGTGGAAACCAAGGTATGTGTTGGCCTAAGAATACTAGCAACAGGTACCTTCCAGAGACCAACTGGTGATATGATGGGGATATCACAGGCATCAGCCTCCAGGGTACTGCACCAGTTCCTGGATGCCATGTCAGCACATGTCGGTGATCATGTATATTTCCCCAATGCCCGTGAGGTTGTGGCCAGCAATATGCTTCTCTTCCAGCAAATAGCGGGATACCCTGAGGTACTGGGTGCAATAGACTGCACGCACATATGCATGAAAGCACCAGCAGGTGAGCGAGGTAGAGCCTATATTAACCGCAAGGGATTCCCCTCCATCAACTGCCAGGTCGTGTGTGATGCCCAGGGCATAATAATGAACATGTCTGCTGGCTGCCCTGGGAGCTACCACAATTCCCACATCTGGCATCTGACGCAGCTGTACCAATCATTTGCCAGTGGGGACTTCCCACACGGACACCTAGTGGGGGATGCAGGTTATGCACTTGAGCCGTGGCTGATGACACCCATCAGAAATGCACACACACCTGAACAGGAATGCCATAATGAGGCACACGCACAAACACGTAATGTCATAGAGCGTGTGTTTGGGCTGCTCAAGTTACGGTTCCGGTGTCTGGACACATCTGGTGGCGCCTTGCAGTACACACCAACTACATGTACCCAAATGATCATGATATGCGCTATGCTACATAATATGATCCTGCAGGAACAGCTGCAGCAGGACCAGCATAGGGCTGGGCCAGACATACCCCCACCATTGCCAAGGCCACCACAGGCAGAGGGTGACTCGGAGGAGGAACAACCTGACCTTTCCCCAGTAGGCAGAAGGAGGCGTGCCCAGTATGCCCTGGCCTTGGCAAAGAGGCAACGCATAGCACATACACTGGCTCAGTAGGAACACTGGGACTGATACCCCCTCTGACTCACTCATATAGTAACAGGGATGCCTAACATGACACAACCTGCTTCCAAACATGTACAGGGAGTGTAGTATGTGCATCCGACAGAGGCAGCCCTGCAGCACCACCTGAGGCATGAATGCCATGTGTTAAGTAATGTAACACCATGTACCATATGCACACCTGAGGACCCTGACTAACATCCACCCTCACCAGTCATGAACCACAAAAACACAAACCCACCTTCATAGGTACCACAAGGGATAGGAACCTAGATGTAATGCTACCCAATGCCAGAAGTATAAATAGCAAGATGCGTGCAGTGTAAACGCACACAGTATAGAGAATGTAGATATCAGTGCTGTAATAGAAAACTGGGTCAAAGCCCACATCAGCACCCTAACACTACCAGTTCACACCTCATACAGTGATGTACAGCTGCAAAACATGGAACAAGCTACAAAACGAGGGTGACTAGCAATAAATGTCATGGATAACCACACCCCCATGTTGGTACCACAACAAGAAGCAGCATGGATTAGCCATGGTCAAATACTAATGGCTAAAACTGCCTACTACTATATAGCTTGCTGCAGACCACTGTCCTAATAGCAGGAACTGCACCAGGCCTATGTTGGAATACATGAAGATATCAAGCCCCCCAAACCACATTATATTGCTTGACTGAAAATACCTACACATACACCATAGTTTCATAGTTTACTACTAGGCTATCTGCCCTAGTGCATTTATAAGCCTAGCCATAGTGATGTGGCTATTGCCATCCCTTATAGTGGTAATAAATGTACAGAATAGATTCCGAATATTGTGCCTCTGACTTAGTAGTGACACATTATGACCCCCTTACTTAATCGAATAACTTGACTGTGCCTCTGTCTAGTAGTGACACAGGGAGGATCCCTGGGGTACACCTACGATCTCACATCCACTTGTCCAGATTTCTCTTGAAGAGAGTCAGTGAGGGACTCTGTCTAACATGAACTGGGATTCTGTGCTAAAGTGTGAGAAGCCTCTGAGTTATGACTCTGTCCCTCCAGCATGTCCTATGCATGTATGTGCTGAGGTTCAAATCTTTAGCTCTCATGGTTCTGGTGGATTTGGATTGCTTGCAGTGGAGCCTGTCCACCAAATCCTGACTGGACATGGTCTTGTATGTCAGGCATAGGTCACATGTAATTAGGCGGTATGCTACTGAATAAAGCTGGATTTTCTTTAGTCTGGAAGCATATGACATGTGTTGTAGACCCTTGATCCTCTTGGTAAGGTACTTTTGGGGTCTCTCCAGTTGTTGCAAGTGCTGGGTGAGGTACATACCAAATGGGGCTTTGTATTCAATCATGGGCCTGATAAGGGAGAAGTATAGGGGTACAATGACCTCCTTTGATCTGGATGGAAAACCCTTCATGATAAGGTGGGCAAGATAGAAAGTCTTTCTAACCACTTTGGCAACATGGGTGTCAAACGAGGGGTCACTATCTACATGGGTCCCAAGGTGTCTGATTTGTTTTCTGTGCTCAGTGGGTTGCCGTCTATGTGTTAATTTGTGGGTACTTTGTTCCTCCCAAAGTGGATGACTACACATCAGTTGCATTCAGTTTCAGGCCATGATTCCGGCACCAGCTATCTGTTTTTGTGAGGGCATTCTGTAGGATGTGTGTGCTGGCTGACATATTCACTATGGTGCCTAGGTTGCAGTCATCTGCAAACTTTGTCAGCCACAACCCTCCTATGTTTGCTTTCACATTTGAAAAGTTAATGCCAAATAAAAGGGGTCCCAGGACAGATCTGTGTGGGACACCACTTGTGACTGGCTTTGAATCTGACAAGGCACCTGCAATGTCGACTTTATGGGTTCTGTTTCTTAGCCATTTTGCAACCTATCCTGTGACATATGGTCTTATATTTCAGCTGTTGAGCTTGTCTATGATGCCTGAGTGTGGTATTGTGTCAAAGGCCTTAGCCAAGTGCAGGTAGGCTGTGTGGACCGCTTAGCCCACATCAATGGCCCTACTGACAGTTTCAAAATAGTCAACTGGGTGCAAAAGGCAGGATCTGCCCTGTACAAAGCTGAACTGGGTGGGATCAAGGGTCTGTAGGTCACCAATGTCTCTGTTTAAGAGCTCCATAATGACTCTTTCCATAGCTTTGCAGACAAGGCTGGTTAAGCTTGTGTGGTGGTAGTTCCCAGGGTCTGTGGAGGCATCTCCTTTGTGGAGTGGGACCACTGTTGCTGTACGCCAGTGTTCAGGTACATATCCTGTAGCAAGGCTAAGGTTAAATAGCATTTGTATATACGGGTTTAGCGCCTTCTGGAGTTCACGTAGCACGCAACTGGGGATACCATCAGGTCCCATTGATGCTGTGTTTTTGTCTTTGCTGAGTGCAGCTCTCACATGGACATCTGAGATGACAGTGAGGTTACATTCAGCTGTGATAACTATCTTCTTTTGGGAGTGTGGGAGGGGGAAAATTGCACTGAACCTGTCTGCCAGAATGTTGCCAATATCTGTCAGGTCACTGAAATTTATTGTTGTGTACCAACTCTGAGCATATCTGAGGGTTCTCACCCAGGTTTCTGACATAACTGAAGAAGGCATTGTGGTTATCTTTATTGTCTTTGGTGAGTTTTGTCTCAAAGTTGACCTTGGATGTCTTTATGAGAGAATGTAGCTTTTTACTAGTGCTGCTCACAGCTGCCTTCCATTTAGGAGATTTAGCTCTGTCTTGCATTAGTATCCTTCATTTGTTATACAGTTTGTTTATGGCTGGGGTCCACCAGACAGGCTACTTTCCCTTGGTGGAGAGGGTCTTGGTTTTATTTGTGATCGCATGGTCCATGCTTTCTTGGAGATGTCCGTAGAAAGCGTCTGTGAAGGAGTCTCCATTGTGTGTTGTGGTTTCCACTGGCTCAGTGGGCTTAAAGGATACCATCTCAGTCTGAAGAAGTGTGAAGTCAGCTTTTGAGACGTTTGTCACTATACTCTTTGTATTATACTAGCACCGACACATTTGTAGACAATTTCCCAGAATCCATCAAACAAAATGGACATGCAAAATGTAACACTTCCACAAGAGGGGTAAGCATACTGGATGTGATAATCAGAAATATGTGTACTGGATGTCAAGATGAGAAGTGTATCCCTCACTGGTAAGACCAGACCATAGAGTAATCACACTGTAGTTACACATCCCGACCCCAGTCCCTGGCCAGAATATCACAGTGAAACACATGTATAAAGCATAGCTTGCACCCCTACAGACCAATGTGGAATCCATGAAAGGCCCTGTGCAAGTCCAGAATATGGGACACACTGCAGAACATGTTATACAGGCATACCATGAACACAGCCAAGAGTGCTTGGAGTCTGCAATCACAAATAACAACAAGACACAATGCCATACACCCAGGCATCTGGCATGCTGGACTCCAGCAATTACTAAACCATTGAAGAGAATGAGGAAGCTACCACATGATAGATCAAACATAAAAAGTGAAGAAATGAGTGATCACTAGTATGGCAATAAAATGTATCCACACATACAATCCACTAAGGCCAGGCAAAACAAGTAGAATCTGTGAATCCAGAGGCAATGTGACACCTGTCCCAAGTACACACACAACAACAACTCACCCCAATAAATACAAATATATGTGATAGACGCAACCAGGTAGCCAAACCGGAGCCTGAGCACCCCCAAATCAGTACTGTCAAAACTAGTCAGGAGGACAAGGTAACCACATACACCACAAACCCAGTCCCACATAGACCTACAACGACTGTAAACCAAACACATAAACACAAAAACATTCCCAGAGGCCCTAATTACAAACACACAACACCAACACAAGCCTCCAAAGCAGACACCCAATAAAACAACCTCCAGACATAGCACATGTAACACATAGTACACAAAGCTGGTGTACCAAACAGTCACAGGACAGAAGGAGAAACAACATGCCTGATACAGTTGTAATAGGTGACTCCATAGTGAGACATGCTGCTGTTCCAGGGATGGCTTGCACCTGTTACCCATGGGCGTCTGGACATTGCCTAAGGCTTTTGCAACCTACAGAGATCCTTTTGTAGGCAAGGCCATAAAGACTGACCCACCACCATAGAAAACAAAACTGGAAAGAAACAGAAGGGTAATGCTAATCAATGCCAGACATGTAAACCTCAATATGCATGCTCCTGAGGCCGTCCCCAGTATGGAGAACATCGATGTCTGTCCAGTGATAGAAACCTGCTGCAAGCCTCGTGACAGCACACCAGCACTACCAGGTAATACCACATATGATGTGTTATGGCCACAAAACCTGGAACAAAACATAAAAGGAGGGTGAGTATCCATATTCAGCACAGACACCTATATGTCCAGTTAACTGACAATGCTTACGTCATTGCAGTCCACCCATGTGCAACTAACCGTAGGCAAGACTGCTGTACAGTCTATAGCATGCTACAGACCACACTCTCACACACAGGAACCCCACCCCGCTGACCTGAAGACAGTGGACAGTATGAATGTACCACCAAATACAAAATAAGGTACACACAAATTACCACATAGGTTGTAAACCATTATGTATGGAAGGAGTAATCAGGGGCCTAGTGACATAAGTGGACAGTAACCTGTTATGTGACAGTCACATTGCCAATTTGGCTAGGGAGACTGTCTATATTGGACACTGTATCATGAAAGGATTCACATCTACGTCAACAAAAGTCATTGTGCCCCTATACTGTTCCCTTATCAGACTCATAATGTAGTACAATGCCTCATTTGGGATGTACATTACCTGGCACCTGCAGCAGTTAGAAAGACCTCAAAGGTACCTCACCAAGAGTTAGAAAGGGTCTCAAATATATGTCATATGCTGCCTGGCTGTAGACACCACAGCTGAATGCAGTCACATACTGCCTACACAGAGGCATTGTATGTCTGTTGTACAAGTCCATGTCCAACACAGAAGTAATGGACATGCTCCACCCCAGAAAACTCAAAGCCATCGGAGCTATGTGAGTCAGAGATGTCAACCTCAACACATAATCAAATAGGATGTGCTGGAGGGACAGATACCTAACCCTGAGGCTCTCCACACCCTGGAACAGAATACCACTACATGTTAGGCAGAGCCCCTCACTGACACTCTTCAACAGGACGTTGGCAAAATGGATGGATGAATGTAGATGTACACTGGGGGTCTTTAATGTGTCATGTCCAGACAGAGGCACAGCTAAGTAAATCATAAATGGCCATAATATTCACATAGCAAGGGATGGCAAAAGCCACACACACTGTGGCTAGGCTTACAAATGCCCTAGGGTGGATAGTCTAGTATGTACCTATGAACCTATTATGATACAAATTGTACAGGACACTAAGAATAATCCCAAGGCTGCTGCAACTGATGGTAGGAAGTGTGTTGTGAATTCCCAGATATGCTCTGGATCACACAAATATTACAAACAACATACCAAACACACACACGTATTGGCAACATACATCCTGACAGGTGCAGTGCAAACCCCCCCCCCATAATGCAAAATATCTTTCCCAGCAGACTGCTGCCTCCCTGACATTATGTCAGCCTTACCACAGGATATGTACCCAAAGAGCAGTGTACAACAACAGTGGTCGTTCTCAAGAAAGGTGTCGCGTGAATGGATACTAAAAACAACCACCACAGAATCCTGAGAAGCTTGGTCTGCACAGCTATGGAAAGGATCAGCATGTACCGCAGACATAAAGATATTGGGGATTTATTGACACCCAACCCTACCCAGTGTGGGTTTATTAAGTGCAGACCCTGCCCCTAAACATGTGTGACTCAGTTGAAACAGTAATTGAGGTCACTGATGAGGGCAATGTGGTCCACATAGCATAGCTGGACCTTGCAAAGCCTTCCATACAATACCCTACATGTTCAATATAGATATGCTCACCAGCTTATATATACACCCCTATGTCACTAGAGGGGTTGCAAACCAGACCAACGACAGAACTGACATGGTCAGACATGCTGCAGCCATGTCAGACTACAAACCACATATAACAGGTATCCCACAAAGCTTGGTCCTGGGACATCCCCATCTGGTATATATTCCCCATAGGTACAGGCCAACATGTAAGGACTGTGCCTGAACATGTTTGCAGAGGACTACAAACTGCCCAACATATCTGACACTCCAGCTGATACAAGCATCCCACAAAAGGGCCACATAGAAACAGACAACTGCTGCCATAGCCATGTCAGCAAGTTAAATGGAGAAAACTGTATAGTCAACCTCTGTGGATATACAGTAAGTGACCACCAATTACCACATAGGTGTTAACCCATTACATACTTAACATGTAATGACAGACCTGGGTACACAAGGTGATAGATATCCTGCATTGGACAAACATGTGGCTGTAGTGTTAACAGAAACAATCCATATACCAATCTAATCATGAAGGTTATGACATCTAGATAAGGGGAGGTCATTGTGGTTCCGCAGTTATCCTTCATCAGCGTTACAATTGACTACAACAGCCCCTGTGGGGTGTACCTCAGCAGACACCTCCATCAACTGTAAAGTCCACAACAGTACCCCACCAGGAGTATCACAGAGCTTGAACAGATGTAATGTGTTGCCTGATTAAACAAGATTGCAACTCCACACACTGCCACGCTGGCCACCCAGACGCAAGCTGTGCCTGATGTAGAAAGCCATGTCCAAGCTGGAATCAAGGAACATGCTGCACCTTGTACAATCTGAATGGCAGTGAGCTATGCACATGAGGGACCTGAACCCCAGCACTGACATACATAGAACAAGCTGTACTGCATTATCCATAACACAGAAGCCACGCCCACGCATGAGTAAACTACCAGTACAGGTTATCCATAGAGTCACTCGTTGATTCTCCTCAACAGGAATCTTAATGAGTGGATGGGAGATGGTAGGTCTACCCTGAGTATCACTGTTATGTCACGGGTAGACAGAGGCACAGTATACTAAACATGACATATGTCATGGCAAACTACACTTACAATGTGTTGAAGGACAAACACACTCTCTGACTAGCATTAGAAATGGCCTAGGGCACATCGGTAGTGTTTGCCAATGTACACCTATGTTGTGGAATACACTACTGATGTTAGATGAGGCTGTTGTAAGTAGTTAATATCTGAACATAATGCAACATGGTCAGATGTGCACAACTGGACCCTAACCAGGCTGTTGTGCTCACTATGGAAATGTAAAGCAGTGATAGGACTAAATCCTAGGATACTGTCCACCACAGTGAAAGTACTGAACCACTACACTATACAGTACTACCGTGTTAGGTCAGTATGAACGGATGTTGACAATTGTATGCAAAGTATCCCATGCAAACCCTGCAGGCACAGTATAATCCCTGTTGTGTTCACACAAAAAGCATTTGTACAGTAACTACACAACATGACACAGAACACACAACCATAAACAGGAGATATTTGTTGAAGTTCACACTCATCCACAAATGTGATGGGCTGCAGAGTTCAACATATGGAAAGCTCACACTGGGCATGCTCACACACTTTGATAAATGAGACATCTTTTACACAACATGCCATGGGAAGGCTGAACTGGGCATGCTCACACACTTAGTCCAAATATCAGTTTAGCATTTTGCCACATATATCTGGTATATGTATGTGTTATTCCAGTAACCAACAACATTATAGCAATCTGAACAGTGCTCACACTTAAATGACTACAGAGACATACATGATATAGTGGATTTCCCCCATATGCAAATATCTTCCACAGATACACAAGTTGTTCATACAAACAGGAAATGTTATGGCAATAAAGACCTGCAAACACTGCTATCAGCACCAAATAATGTGCATCTGACAGTTAAACATATGGGTGTAGAGGCCAACACTAGGCTGTTTGCCCTAGGGAATGACAGCTTATCCAGAGTATGTGTGTGTGGGTGATTGTGGTTGGTCTGTGTGCAAGTCTGTGTGAGGGAAATGTTCCTTTTAGCAACTGGGAAAACACACCACAGGATGCTCATTCCCCTTTCTAAACACTGATGATGTGAGCACCCTATAAGTATATCATGAGAAAGGAACTCTCCCAGTAATCTGAATAGCGCGCTCTGCTAATGCATCAGTCTCTAGTGTTATAACATAGTTAGGTAGGGGTTTAAATCCAGCAAGTGTGTGTGAAGGGGGTTAGTGTAAGTGTATATGAAGAGAACATCCCTTTTGGCAACTGTGAAAACACACCACAGGATGCCCATTCCCCTTTCTAAACACCGATGATGTCAGCACCCTATAAGTATATCAGGAGAAAAGAAATTTCCCAGTAATGCGAATAGCGTGCTCTGCTAATGCGGCCGTCTCTAGTGTCATAACGTAGTTAGGTAAGAGTTTGAATCTAGCAAGTGGTAAGTGTGTGTGAAGGGGGATTAGTGTGTGTGTATGAGAAGAACATCCCTTTTGGCAACTGTGAAAACACACCACAGGATGCCCATTCCCCTTTCTAAACACCGATGATGTCAGCACCCTATAAGTATATCAGGAGAAAAGAAATCTCCCAGTAATGCGAATAGCGCGCTCTGCTCATGCGTCCGTCTTTAGTGTCATAACATAGTTAGGTAGGGGTTTGAATCCAGCAAGTGTGTGTGAAGGGGGGTTAGTTTGTATGAAAAGAACATCCCTTTTGGCAACTGGGAAAACACACCACAGGATGCCCATTCCCCTTTCTAAACACAGATGATGTCAACACCCTATAAGTATATCAGGAGAAAAAACATCTCCCAGTAATGTGAATAGCGCACTCCGCTAATGCGTCTGTCTCTAGTGTCATAACATAGTTAGGTAGGGGTTTGAATCCAGCAAGTGTGTGTGAAGGAGGTTAGTGTGTGTGTAAGTTTGTATGAAAAAAACCCCCTTTTGGCAACTGGGAAAACACACTACAGGATGCACATACCCCTTTCGAAACAATAGCACAATTATATATGGCTTTTGATTCCAGACATGTCACATGTGTTTTGCTCACACAGAATGCCCATGTGTGCGGTTTGTTTCTCACAATAATGCATGACATCGATTAAACCAGTTATGGCAATGCACACATGATGTATGTGTGTGCCAAATACACAGATGTACCTGTGACCTTCAATAGTTACCATGTGTGATGCCTGCCACATGTGAATACATGGTATTTGCACTGGGTAACATTATGACTGTGGTCTTCTGTGCAGGTGCTGCATGTGGGATGTGTATATACAGTGTGAGATGTAGATGCTATCAACCTAGTAATGAGGGATACACACCTGGTCTGGGGCATATAGTCTACATGTTGTGATGAACAGGTGCTGCATGTTTTCACCTGTTGTGGGAGTGGTAAGAAGTTGTTCCATAGCAATGCAGTGACTGCATGCTAAGAACCTTTCAGCTAGGGTGTTGTAGCTACAGTAATTCATTAGCATTCAGTAATATGTCAGCATTCCTGGTGAGGGTATGATGCCAACCAAGTTCAGGGTTCTACAAGCCTGTGCCACTTGCTCAGTGAGCCCTTCCATGTTCCCTATCATGTATTCCAGTGAGGGACATCACACGTCAGCTGTAGTGGCATGGACAATGACTGAGTCATATGTGTCCATGCATCTGACTGACCTGTATGCTTGTGTTATGTGGTGGACCATAGTGCCCCATGAGCATATCACTGTGACCTTCACCTTGTCCAGCCTGGTGAGCATGACCTCACTGTACCGACAATAAAGTACCTAACACAACTGCAGCAGGAGTGTTGTATAGCTGTACAGATTGTGCTTGTTTGGCACACAGGATTTGTGTGCTATGTGTTATGCGTGCTGTGTTCAGGCCTAACGTATGCCTGTGTGCCAGCTGCAGAGGTGTCTGCCACTCAGGCAGGATGCCATTCTTAGGCTCCACGAATGGCCTGGTGTGTTCCTGTGCTTGTATTGCTGTCAGTGTAGGTCTACATCAGACTGGTATTGCAGTCACTGTAGTATTTCATGCCACCTGACAGGTTATGCCAGTACTGGGTTCAGAGTGCTTAGTCCACAGTTTGGCTGTGTGTTTCCATCTCATACATGTGTTGTACATCCATGGGTAGGGGATAGGGTTGACTGTGTACATGTGGCAGCTGTGACATTACTACATGACTCACATATTCCACAACTGTACCATAGAGGTGACTGACAACTGACCTTTGCACATGCTACCATAGTATTGAGATTGCATTGGTGATTAACAGCACATAGGGCCAATGGTGAACAAGATACATAGGTTCATAGGTTCATACTAGGCTATCTGCCCTAGGGCATTTATAAACCTAGCCAGAGTGTGTGGCTTTCACCATGCATTGTAATTCTATCTTGCTATGCCCTTTTCCAAGGTTAGTATACTGTGCCTTTGTCTAACAGTGACACATAAGTGATACCCAGGGTAAACCTACAATGTCCCATCCAGTCATTAATATTCCTCTTGAAGACAGTCACTGAGTGACTCTGCCTAACCTGTATTGGGATACTATTCCAGAGTGAAGGGAGCCTCTGAGTTATGAATGTGTCCCTCCAGCATGTCCTATGTATATCACTCCTGAGGTTCAAGTCTTTCTAGCGTGTAGCTTGATGGGATTTGGATATTCTGAGGTGCAGCATGACCATTAAGTCAGGGTTTGACATGGCTTTATATGTCAGACACAGATTGCCTATGAAGAGGCAGTATGCCACTGAGTAGAGCTGCTGTTTCTTTAACCAGTCAGTATGTGGCATATGTTTGAGCCCTTTGATCCTCTTGTTGAGGTACATTTGTGGTCTTTCCAGTTACTGCAGGTGTCTGGTAAGGTGCATGCTGACAGGGGCATTGTAGTCAATCATGGGCATGATGAGGGATGAGTAAAGAGGTACAATGTTCCCCTCTGATCTACATGTGAATCCCTCCATGATGAGGTGGCCTATATAAACTGTTTTTCTAACCACTTTGGCCATGTGGTTGTCAAATGAGAGAATGGTATCAACTTGTGTGCCCCAAGGTCCATAATTCCTTCTTCTGTACTTAATGGATTAACACATATGTGGTACTTTGTGGTCACTTTGTTTTTGCTAAAGGGGATGACTATACACTTTTTGGCATTCAGCTTGAGGCCATGGCTGTGGCACAAGTTGTCTGTTTCTAAGAGGCCCTTTTGGAGGATGCGTGTGTTGGCTGGAGAGTTGATTATGGCGTCCAGTTTGCAGTCATCTGCGACTTGCTCAGCCACAGTCCTTCCATGTTGGCCTGTACCTCTGATAAATATATACTGAACAAGACAGATCCCAGGACTGAGCCTTGTGGGACACCACTTGTAACTGGTTTTGAGGCTGACATGGCTCCAGCAATTCTAACCATGTGTGTTCTGCCCTTGAGCCACTGTGCAATATATGTAGTGACATAGGGGTTAATATGTACACTGGTGAGCTTCCCTAGAATGCACAAGTGTGGTATTGTATCAAGGGCTTATGCTAGGTCCAGGTAGGCTGTGTAGACCACCTTCCCCTTGACAGTGGCCTTGGTGACTGTTTCAAAGAATTCAAACAGGTTTGAGAGGCAGGATCTGCCATTGACAAAGCCAGACTGTGTATGATGCAGTGTCTGTAGGTCCCCAATATCTATATTTATGAGGTTCATGATGATCCTTGCCATAGCTTTGCAGACCAAGCTATTCAGACTTATGGGGCAATAGTGTCCTGGATCCATTAAGGCACCACCTAAATGTAGAGGGATCACTGTTGCTGTACACCACTCTTTGGCCACATATTGTGTAGTAGAGCTGGGATTGAACAGTAGTGTTATGTCTGGGTGTAGCTCTTCTTGGAGTTCATGTAGGACACAGCCTGGGACACTGTCTGGTCCCATTGATGCAGTGTTTATTGCTTTGGAGAGGGCAGCTCTTACCTGAGCATCTGAGATGTCAGGGGGGGCAGCACTCTGCTGGGAGAAATATTTGCCCTTTTGGTGTGGAGGGGGGGAGAAGTTAGCAGTGAACCTGTCCACTAGGATGTTGGCAATGTCTGTGTGTTTGCTGTTTCTTTTGACATCTTGGACTACCTCTGAGCATATCTGGGAATTACCACCCAGGTTCCTAACATAACTAAAGAAAGCCTTGTGATTATCCTCAGTGTCTTGTGGAATCTTCTCTCAAAGATGGCCTTAGACAATCTTATGAGTGCCTGTAGTTTTCTTCTAATACTCATCACTGATGCCTTCACATTTTGGGAGTTTGTTGTATCATTTAGTAGCTTCATCCTTCTATTGTATAGTTTGTTTATGGCTGGTGTCCACCACACAGGACGTCTGCCTTTGGAGGATTGGGTCTTGCTTTTATTTGGGATTGCATGATCCATGCATTCCTGAAGGTGTCCATAGAATGCCTTTATACAGGTATCTGCAGTCTGGTCCATATTTTCAACAGGCCTGAGGGCCTTGAAGGTTTCCACATCATTTATGAGGAGTGTGAACATGCTTTACATGAGTTGTTGACTGTATTCTTCTGTGCAGGGGGTGGCCTTGGGATGTGAATATCCAGTGAGATTAGTTTATGGTCTGATCTTACCAGTGAGGGATACACTTCTGGTCTGGAGCATAGAGTCCCCATGTTGGTGATGATCAGGTTCAGTATGTTTTCCCCTCTTGTGTGAGTGGTAACAAGTTGTTCCATAGCATTTTGGTATATAAATTCCAGTAATCTTTGGGCTAGGGTGGTGGAGCTACAGTCATGCTCCCAGTCTATGTTTGGGTAGTTTAACTCACCCAATATAATGGTGTATGGACAGACCTACATATTTCCAACTGTTTTCAGGAAGGCCAAGTGTGGTTCTTGTGTTTGTGAGGGTGGTCTGTAGCAGGCTATAACCTGGAAGGCAGTTTTACCCATTGTTACTTGCATATGGATAGTCTCTGATGTTTGGTGCTTTGCCACCAACCTGGAGGTGTGGGTATCTTGGATGAATATCAATACACCCGCTCCTTTTGTGGTTTTCTGCAAGTTTTGGGCCTGAAAAGCATGGTATGAGGTATAACTTGGTAGTGCTGGGGTGCTGTTGGTAGCCCTGAATCCGGTATCTGTCACTGCATAGATAGCGATGTTCTCCATGCTGAGGAATGTTTTGAGTGTGTGCATCATCAGGTTTAGAGTCCTGCAGTGGCATATATGACTTCTCACGTGGACAGATGCCAGGTAAGTCATATGCAAAGTGTCACAGGCAACATACATGTGCACAGGAGAAACAGTGACATTCTGTCAAGTGAGACATGAACATACATATAGTAAGCTATGCAGATGTCACTAGGAGTCCACAGAAGCTGTGTAACTCTGCATGGCAGGTCGGATCAGTATTCCAGGGTAACTGCAAGGAAACATGCATGCAAACATAGCTACTGTAAGCAGGGCTGCATGTAGTCCATTGTACAACAAACAAGCTGTACCACTTTCAGTAGGTAACACTGCAAATGCTCACCAGCTGACATATGAATACCTATGTCACCAAAGGTGATACTTACCAGACCACGGACAGAAATGACATGGCCAAACATGCTGCATCCCACATGAACAAATATCTCAAGCAACACAGACCTCACAAAGTCAGTGTTCTTAACAGGCACAGCCCATAAGGCCAAACACAATGTGTGACACACCTATAATAGGTGATGCCATAGTCAGATACACTGACGTCCCGCTCTCCAGACTGAGCAAGGTGAGGGTCACATTTAGCTACCTGTCGGGTGATAGAATGTGCCACATAACACAAGCACTCAGGTCACTCCACAGCAAGTACAAGTATGAGGCAGTCATTGTCCATGCTGGTGTGAACAACCTGAGACGTACCTCCCTGGACCACATGGAAAGAGACACAGAGGAGCTCTTACATCACCCACTCAAACTCAGGAATCCCACACAGCCTGCATGATGACACAGGAGAGTATAGATTTCTCTGCAAACACCATCATACTGGGTGACTTCAACTACTCAAACATAGACTGTGAACATTACTCAAGCCACAATACCAAAGCTCTAGGGTTCCATAGTTCAGAAACTCTTTAGCTATGGAACAAGTAGTCAACATTCCTACAAGAGGGGAAAATATACTAGACCTGATCATCACAAACATGAGTACAAAATGCTCACCACTTGAAGTATATCCCTCATTGTTGCAATCGAACCATATATTACTCACAGTGGAGTATTGGATCCCCCACATATGCAAACCTCAAACACATCTATGTGTGTGTGGGAAATGCCCCTATTAGCAACTGTGACAGTACACTACAGGATGCAGATTCCCCTTTTGAAACACTGATGATGTCAGCACTCTATAACTATATTACCTGAATTAAAGCTCCCCAGTAATTCGTATAGCGCACTCTGCTAATGCATCTGTCACTAGGGTCATAACATAGTTAGATAAGGGTTTGAATCCTGCAAAGGGAATGTATGTGTGTGAGTGGGATTTGTGTGTGTGCATAATGCCGTGAGGGAAAAGTGCCTTTTGCCAACTGGGAGAACACACTACAGGGTGCACATCCCTCTTCCTAAACACAGATGATGTCAGCACCCTCTAAGTACAGCATTAGAAAGATTTTCTCCCACTAATGCAAATCGCGCACTCTGCTAATGTGTCTGTCTCTAGTGTCGTAACACAGTTAAGTAGGGGTTTGAATCTTGCAAATGGAAAGTATGTGTTTTAGTGTGAGTGGGGTTAGTGTGTGTGCACAATGCTGGGGGTGGGATGTGGCTTTTGCCAAATGGGGCTATGCACTGCAGGGTGCACATTTCCCTTAACAAACAGTGATGTTGACAGCACCCTATACAAACAACATGACAACAGACAACTGCCAGTACTCAGTATAGTGCTACATGCTACTGTAACACGCACATGTACCAGAACATACCTAGATAGTGTTTTGAAACCTGAATGTGGCAAGTGTGTGGATGTGGGATGTTTCTGTGTGTGCATTTCTGTATGGAAAACATAATGGATGTGGCAATCAGGGAACCACAGTACCTGATGCACATTACACTTTTAAACTAATGAGGTTGCCTGCACCCTGTGAGTACAGGTAGAGAGGAGGAAATTGGTAGTAATCCAAATAATGCACTTTTCAAATGTGTACCTGTCATGTGTTGACAGCTACTCATGTAGGGTAATAAATAATGGAATTGGCAGGTGAGCGTGTGCATGTGTGGGGGTAGCAGGGTGTGTGTAAATGCATGTGTGACAGAACAGATACATATAGCTGAATCTACAATACAGCACATGATGCACATTCCCATAGTCAATGGTAGCATGTGATGGTGTGCAGCTGGTACACTTTGGTAAGTAGTATGGGTGCAGATAACAATTCAGGACATTCATACAGTTACTGCAGCAGGAATGCTGGGATATACACACAATCATAGTGGAACAGTGAACAGTTACCAACATGTTACTACTTATACACATCTATGTAGTCACCCTGTGCATCAGCAACGTGTTTACGTTTTCCTATGTTGTAGTATGCAGGAGGTGGCACAGTGTCATCATATGCACAGGGTGTGGGTTAGGTATGCCCAAGCCAGCCACTGCTACCGCCAATTGACATGTGTGTGTATGTGTGTTTGTGAGGGGCAGCAGTACAGGGTGGACCAGTGCTGGTGCAGTGTGTGTGTGTATGTGTTTGCCCTAGGTGTTAAATTTCTGCATGTATGTAAGCACGCACACAGTCCCACATAATGGCTGCCATGTACAGGGTTTTGTGGCCAGCCACAGACTGCACCTGTCAGGTCATCCAGATCAGTGTCTGTGGGCACGGAAACGGTACCTGTGCCTGGCAGGGGTGCTATGGACCGTATCCGGTACTAACCCAAACTGGGTACTGTCATTGGAAGCGGGTGTGTGTTGACTGGACACAGTTCCCTGTTGGGACTGTCCAGAGCCACGTGCACGTGGTCTCCTGGGGCGTCCTGATGACAGCACTAACCCAGCATTGCTGGGGCTGCTGCTGGCACTTGAGGTGCGTGAGTGGGCCTGTTGTCGTCGGCGGCGACTGCCAGCTGGTGCTGTTGCCGGCACACGGTCACGTCGACGCCGCAAACGCACACCATCGCCCTGGCCCATGGACATCTGGTTGTGGAGCAGCTGTTGTATGTCCTCACAATGTCTGTTAACAACATCTGTGAAATTACGAATAGCATTCGCAATGTCACGCATGCCATCTGTCATGGCTGTGCAACATGCTGTCAGCTCCCTCAGACCCTGTCTGGTGTACCTTTCCATATGCACCTGTGCCTGCATAACAGTCTGAAACATAGTGGAGGTTGACATACCTCCTTGGGCACATCGGCCAGAGGCAGTACGGCCACGGATGCCCCCACGAGAACCCATGGGTGACTGTCTGCGTAACCAGACACCTACAGCAACTGGAAAACCCCCAACAGTACCTCATCAAGAGGATCAAAGGGCTCAAACAGATGCCATATGCTGCCCGGTTAAAGAAAATCCAGCTGGACTCAGTGGCATACTGCCTGTTCAGAGGCAATCTGTGCCTGACGTATACAGCCATGTCCAACCCAGAAGTAATGGACATGCTGCACCTCAGGAAATCAAAATCCCATACGGCCACACGCTCAAGAGACCAGAACCTTAGCACTGAAATAAATAGGACATGCTGGAGCGACAGATTCATAACCCAGAGGCTCCCTTCACTCTGTAATGAACTCACAGTATAGGTTAGGCAGAGTCCCTCATTGACTCTCTTCCATAGGAATCTGGATGAGTGGATGGGAGATCATAGTTGTACCCCGGGTATCACTTCTATGTCACTGTTAGACAAAGGCACAGTATACTAACTTCGGAAAAGGGCATAGCAAAATAAATTTTAATTGGGTGGCAAAAGACAAACACATTCTGGCTAGGCTTATCAATGCCCTAGGGCAAATAGCCTAGTATGAACCTATGAACCTATGTGTACTGCTATACTACTTCTGCCATATGCATGTGTGTGTGTTGTGGGGGATGCGCAGGTAATGGCCAGATATTTCTGCACAGGCAACACTTCTGGAACACTCTGGGTGTTCATCCCAACATACTGTATGTGTTTTGCCATCCAACAGTGTGATGTGGACACACATTACTCAGCCTGGATATACATATCCCAACAACACCACAAGCACAGTACACTACCTTGCTATGTATGTATGTAATTACATGGTTATTCACTAGTTAGGACTGTGATGCTATCCATGCAGCCCACTGGGCCAGTGGAAGCCACAACACACACTGCTGGCCCCTTTGCAAAAGCTTACCACAGACATCCCACATAGTGCATGTAATGTGCACACACATATCTAACCCAGACCGTATGCACACCACTTATTTATCCTGTCCAGTGGACTACAGATACAGGCACATTGTATAACAATAGCAGGAGGCTACTGCAGCACAGAGCAGATTCACATGAAGGCAAGGCATCTGTGGTCAGCAGTGGTAAGATGCTTCACATTCACCAAATGCACAGATATTGGCAACATTGTTGCAGACAGTTTAGGTGCAGGTATCCCCATTCTCCTACACAAGTGGAATTAGTTATCACAGATGAATGTAACCTCCCTATCATCTCACATGTCCAGGTGAGGGCCACCCTCAACATTGCAGAACACACAGCATCACTGTTACAAAATGGTATCCCTGGATGTGTGATACTTTCACCCCTAGAGGACATAGCACCACATTACAGACTGATATTAAACCCTGGCCATACTACAGGATATGTACCTGAACAGTGCCATACATACACAGTGGTCCCACACCAATGAGGAGGAACCTCTACTGACCCTGGGAACTACTGCATCATAGGTTCATAGGTTCATAGGTTCATACTAGGCTATCTGCCCGAGGGCATTTATAAGCCTAGCCCATAGTTTTGTGGCTTACGCCACCCCTTTAGTTTGGAGAAACTATGCCCATTATTTTGCTGTGCCTCTGTCGAGCAGTGACACTGAGGTAACCCCTGGGGTGTATCTGCGATCTCCCATCCATTGGTCAAGATTCCTCTTGAACAAGGCCAGCGAGGTGCTCTGCCTCACATAAACCGGGATTTTGTTCCGCAGCATAGTGAGTCTTTGGGTGATGAATCTATCCCTCCAGCACGTCCTATTAATAACCGTGTCGAGGTTTAAGTCTCCCGCCCTTGTGGCTCTGAGGGATCTAGATTTTTTGAGATGAAGCATGTTCATCAAATCTGGGTTTGACATGGCCTTGTATGTCAGGCATAGGTCACCTCTGAGCAAGCGGTAAGCAACTGAATATAACTGGAGTTCTTTCAGTCGGGCAGCATAAGACAGATTTTTGAGACCCTTTATCCTTTTGGTGAGGAACTTTTGTGGCCTCTCCAGCTGCTGCAAGTGTCGGGTCAGATACATTCGAATGGGGCATTGTACTCGATCATTGGTCTGATGAGTGATGAGTATAGGGAGACTATGACTTCCCTTGATCTAGATGTGAATCCCTTCATGATAAGGTGGGCAATGTAGAAGGTCTTCCTAACTACTTTAGCAATATGAGTGTCGAATGAAAGGCTACTGTCAACCTGGGTTCCCAGGTCCCTAATAACTTCTTCTGTGTTCAGGGATTGCCACCTATATGGTAGCTAGGGGTAATCTTATTTTTCCAGGTATGACTATGCATTTCTTGGCATTTAACTTTAGGCCATGGCTCTGGCACCAGTTATCCGTTTCTGTGAGACCCTTCTGAAGGATATCTGTGTTGGATGTGTTTTCAACTACGGCGCCCAGTTTGCAGTCATCTGCAAACTTTGTCAGCCATAACCCTCCTGTGTTTGCTTGTACTTCAGAAAAGTAGATGCCAAACAAGAGTGGGCCCAGGACTGAGCCCTGTGGGACACCACTTGTGACAGGCTTTGAGTCTGACATGGCGCCAGCAACTCTGACCCTGAGGGTTCTGTCACTCAGCTAGTTTGCAACCCATCTTGTAATGTATGGGTTTACAATTAAGTTGATGAGTTTTTCAATGATACCCGAGTGGGGTATTGTATCAAAAGCCTTCGCCAGGTCTAGGTAGGCTGTATGGACTGCCTTTTCCTCGTCAATGGCCTTGGTGACTGTTCTGAAAAAGTCAACCAAGTTTAAAAGGCATGATCTGCCTTTGATAAAGCCAAACTGGGTTGGATCCAAAGTCTGCAAGTTCCCTATGTCTTTATTTATGAGATCCATTATGATCCTCTCCATGGCTTTGCAGATAAGGCTTGTCAAGCTAATGGGACGGTAATTTCCAGGGTCGGTGGAGGCACCGCCTTTGTGGAGTGGGACCACAGTCTGCGCCACTCCTGGAATGATCCGGAGGTGAGACTAAGATTAAACAGCTGTCCTAACTGTGGGTTTAATTCCTCGTTGAGTTCATGGAGCACACAGCCGGGACACCATCAGGTCCCATGGATGCTGTGTTCTTTGCCTGAGAGAGCAGTTCTCACCTGGGCGTTAGAGATGTTTGGGGCTACAATCATTTGGTATAGATATCTCTCATTTAGGAGGGGAGAGTTTGCACTGAACCTGTCAGCCAGTATGTTGGCAATGTCTGTAGGATCAGTAATCTTCACATCATTTTGAACTAATTCTGAGCATATCTGGGAGTTTCCTCCTAGGTTTCTGACATAGCTAAAAAATGCCGTATGGTTGTCTTTAGAGTCCTTAGCTATTTGTTTCTCAAAATTAGCTTTGGATGATTTTATGAGAGCTCTTAGCTTTTTACTTATAGTGATCAGGTGTCTTACCTTTTAAGGATTTTGCTCTATCTTGTAGTAGCTTTCTCCTTTGTTGTAGAGTTTGTTTATGGCTGGGGTCCACCAGACTGACGCTTGCCTTTGGTACAAAGAGTCTTTGTTTTGCTTGGGATTGCCTGATCCATGCAGCCTGCAGGTGCTGGTAGAAGGCATTTGTAAGTGATTGAGCGGTTTGAGTAGTGTTAACCGCCGGCTCAGGAGCCTTAGAGTGGACCGCACTAGTCTTTACAAGTGTGAAGTCGGCTTCAGAAGTTCTTTACTGTGGTCTTTTTCATTTTCGGGTGGGGCGGGATGAGGACCTCCAGCAAGATTAGTTTGTGATCAGATCTCACCAGTGAGGGGTATACTTCCGGCGTTGAACATTGTGCTCCCATGTTCATGATGATGAGATCAAGTATGTTTTCTCCTCTTGTGGGGATGGTGACTAGTTGTTCCATGGCATTTGAGTTTATGAATTCCAGGAACTTTTGGGCTAGAGTGTTTGGGCTTGAGTAGTGTTCCCAGTCTATATTAGGGTAGTTGAAGTCACCTAGTATGATGGTGTTGAGATACATTTATCCCTCAGTGTTTTCAGGAAGGCCATATGAGGTTCCTGAGTTTGCGAGGGTGGCCTGTAACATGCTACAAATTGCAGAGCAATCTTGCCTATGGTTAATTGCACCTGGATGGTTTCCGATGCATCGTGCGATGCCACCAATCTTGAGGTGTGGGTGTCCTTGATGAATATGGATACCCCTCCTCCTTTCTTGGTATTGTCCGAGTTTTGGGGCCGGAACGCATGATATGAGGTAAAACCTGATAGTGCTGGGGTGCTCTCAGGAGCCTTGAACCAGGTTTCTGTCACAGCACAGACATCGATGTTCTCCATACTAATAGCTAGTTGCATATGCATAACTGGCCTTGTGTTCTAAGCTATGGAAGTTTTAAGTATGGAAGACATGTACAGCAATATTACATATGTATATATATATATCAGGACTATGTACACACAACCTATCTCATGGACATACCTATAGATAGTGAACTATGATACATTTGGAGGTTTCACAGTAAACACAGTATTAACCTGCTACTTTGCATTACCTGTGTTTGTGTCAGCTGTTGCTGTGTCACTGGTGCTAATTGCTGTTTGCTGCTGCTGCTGCTGCTGGTTTTGTTGCTGTGATGATGCATTTTTTTTTATCACTGCCTTTATTGCTTTCTTTCTTTCTTTCTCTCTCTCTCTCTCTCTCTCTCTCTTTCTCCGTCAGTTTGGTGCAATGAATGTATTGCATGTGTGGAGTGTTATTACTGGATGCTTTTGTAGGTATCTGCATAGGTCCATGTGATGGCCTCTGCACCAATTGTAAGGCAGCATTTGCTAATTGCATGCAGCCAGTTGTGTACTGATTGCATGTCTCACTGTGATTTCAGGACAGTGCTATAAAAGGGTATGTGAGATAGGCATTGCCCTTTCAGATTGTAAGGGCGTGGACCATGCTGGAATGCTGTCGACAGTGTTCTGTGAGTGTGAAGGTTAGTAAGTCTCTCATGATTCATGCTCTGTTGTAAATTCAGGTTGCTGCATTTCTCTCACCTGTTCCTTGTAGTGAGTGTGTATGCATACTGACACCTACAACTATATTTCCATATGTATTAATATATATATATATATATATATATATATATATATATATATATATGTGTGTGTGTGTGTACATATACATGCTTTCATATATGTACATTAGCTTACATTATTAAGTACAAGCTAACAATTAGCAGGGCTGTTTCTGTTAACACTAAACTAGTATGGGAATCCAGTAATTAGGACAGTAAAAGTCTACCTGACATGCTTTGGGTAGTACACATCCTATATTGCCTTTATCTTCATTCCTACCATTACATGTTCTACTTATTTTAGCACTATATTCCTGTATGAGAGTCATGGCTTAGTGGTAGGTCATACAGACTAGTGTTACAATGGTCTTGTGGTAGGGCCTAATGGTATGCTTTTATTTTGCTTTCAAATTGAGTACAGGGCCTGTCAATCAAAGTGCTGAAGGCACCTTTAAGCAGTTAAAGGGTTAGCAAGTCTCACAGGAGTCAGGCTGTGTTGCAGATTCTGGTTGCTGCATTTATCTTCACTGTTTCCTGTAGTGAGTGTGTATGAATACTGACACCTACCACTATCTTTCATATGTATTAATATATATATATATATATATATATATATATATATATATATGTATATATATATATATATCTATATATATATATATATATATATATATATATATATGTGTGTGTACATATAATACAATTAGCAGGGCTGTTTCTGTTAACACTAAACTAGTATGGGAATCCAGTAATTCGGGCATTAAAAATCTACCTGACATGCTTTGGGTAGTACACATCCTATATTGCCTTTATATTGATTCCTACTATTACATGTTATATTTATTTTAGCACTATATTCTTGTATGAGAGTCATGGCTTAGTGGTAGGTCATACAGACTAGTGTTACCAATGTCCTGGGTTTGAAACTGGCAGTGGGAATTTATTTTTCTTTCGAAATGAGTACAGGACCTGTCAATCAAAAGTGCCAAAGGCACTTTTAAGCACTTAAAACCAGGTCTGCTGCTTTGGAGCTCACGCATGCACACTAGCGGTGAGCTCACAAGCACAAGTACACACCAGCTATTTTCTTTGAAAGAAAAGAAAAAGGGGTGACAGGAAAGTGGTGAAAAAGGGGTCACAAAGAGGGTAAAACAGTAGGGAAACAAGCTTGGCATTTGCAGGAAGGATGTAGGTGAGGCCCATAGATGCCCATGTCTTTCTCAGCAACAGCTGTGCATTTGTATGTAATTTGGTGTGACATTTGAAACCTTCCACCCCTAAGAGAGGTGTCAGGACAACATTAATACCTGTTGTACAGCCAGTTGTAATTAACAGTTTCAATGTCCAGCGGACATGTGTGCAACATGGACAGCTATGTATGGGGCGTAATTTTTTTGTGGGTAGAGAGTGCCCTTTTTTTTTTTTTTTCAGGTGAGAGCGGTATGTCAGGTGAAGGTAGTCGGTATAGCTGTGGAGGTATGTTGGGTAGGTTAACAGACAAGACAGACAAGACGCATACAGGGGCGGTGTATGACACATGTGGGGGGGTTACACAATTGACGGGGATGGAGGTTGGGATATCCAGGGCACATGAGCCCACAGATGGCAACAGTGGAACTGATATCCCCACCCATAGGCAGTTGCTACTGTTCCTTCACAGCCCAAGATGGGGCTGTGCTGGGGGCTGTGCAGGCGGGACAATGGGCATGCCCGTAAGCTGTGCCACCCGGGCCTCAAGCTGGCATAGGGGCCCAAGAACAGAGTCTTGAATCTCCCTTCGCACCACAGACTGGGCACCTTGGAGGGTGAGTGGACGGGCTCCTCCGGCCACGCTTGCAGAGGGGGGCAGGCCCCATCCCCTGCATCGCTTCCACCAGAAGGTGGCACAGGGCCACCGGAGGAGGGTCCGGCCTGGGCACTAGTGCCAGGTGCAGTCGCCAGATGAGGTGGGAGAGGTGGGTCCACTGGGACCCGCCTTCCCAAGCATTCTAGGTTTGTGAGTATGTTATGTTAGTTTGGGTTAGTAGCATATTATTCCATTCAAATTAGTTGTAACAGCATGCATTGGTATTCCCATTAAACAAACACCCAGATATTAACACCATTGAACAACAGGCATATCAATATCACATGCATTATTTGAACAGAAGTACACAATCAAACAACATGCAGGGTTGATTAATGGCAACAGGCCATCAGGTTTGCAGGTATGAACAGGGCACATGCAATAACGGACATGCATATATTTTTGAAACGACAGGACAAATGTCCATGGTTAATGAAATGTTCACATACCAATATTTAGTGAGTTTTTTAATTTGCAATTATAGGGTGGGGTGGAGAAAGAAAATGATGACACATTCATAAATTATACATTAATATACATTTGTAATAGAAACACAATTAACTTGTGGGTGATAGTTTCCAAATGATTTTAATTGACTGTCATGCTAGACCTGTTACAGATACATCACTATCCTAGTTATTTTGAATTTGATCAGATACATCATCCTGCTACACTTTGATGACAGGGCAGGGGACAACTATGGATGTTTAGTATGTCAGACAATCATTCATTCTATCTGAAAATTGTTGACTGTCATCACCATATACAGATTTTGGCTTAAACATTCAAGATTCAGACACACTGAAATCAGTTTGGGATGTTAATTTTTAATTCCCACATGCATTTAGTTTTGTAGAACCACACTGAGGCTTATATATTCAGGAGTTATTACTACTTTATTTATTTATACATTACCCTTTCTGTCACTCTCACACATCCTGCTATTTCACAGTTCAGGTTGGTACTTCTAGGCTTTGTTCACATATTAGACCTGTGGTGATTCAAACACTTTCCAGCAGCCTCACTTCTGTCATGATTCAGCATTTCAACAGGGGATATATCTCACATGTGATTAACTCAGCTTCTAAAGCTGTACTCTTGAGACTACTGCAGGTTATACTACATTTAATTAATGGTGGGACATCTGTATTACAGAACTATTTATTTCTATCAATTATATTTCTAGTTTCACTTGCATAGTGATGAACTTGTTGCAGCCATACCTGCAGACTTTCACTTGTTGCTTGCACATTCTATTACTTTTAATCAATACACTGCAGTGTTCTGCTACGTGCTACACTATAATATTTATTTACAAGTACTAGGTGGGGTTACTAACCTGCATGGTGGTACAGCCGCACTAGCCTGCGGTCATGTGCCCTGCGATTCGCAGAGCGGACACCTGCAGCTGTAATACAAAACAAGTAATATTGGAATACACATCTCCATGGTATAAGCTAGTTGAATTCCTTACATACATAAGTAAAATATAACTTACTCAGTAGTGGGGCGTTGGGCATATCCCGGGCCTCCTGGATCCATTGGGTCAACTGGTCTTCTTTACGTCACTTCAGGTCTGCATGGTGGTGACGGACCTGCTCACCAGTACATGGAATCCCAGTAGCACTAGTGAGATCATGAGCCAACTGGTCCCATGCCTCCGCCCTGTATGCTCCCCATGAGACCTGGCCCTGCATGATGGTGAACTAGGAGCCAGACCATGTATTTGGACTCCTCAACGCCCCACCGCTGTGCTCGAAAGCAATGTCCCTCCCCTACTCTACTCATTCTGCCTGCAGGTCTATTCTACAATCGTTTCTGCTGTGTATCCCCACCTATGGGGCTTATATATGCCGATTTTCCCGCACATTTCTATGATTGGCCATTTTGGAATTGTATCTACTTCACAGAAACTGCTTTATCATGCTCCATTTTGTATTACATCCTATATATATGCTATTTCTGCATTTTTAAGTACTGCTGTCATGGCTTAGTGGTTTAGTACCTTGACTCTAGTGCATGGTATCCTGGGTTCGAATCTGACCACTGATTTTTAATTTTTATGACTGTCTAGAAATGAGTACAGGACCTGTCAATCAAAAGTGCCAAAGGCACTTTTAAGCACTTAAAACCAAGTCTGCGCTGGTTTGCGCGGAGCTAACGCATGCGCACCGGCGGTTAGCTTGTGGGCGCGGCGCGCACCTCCGTGCAAACGGTGTGAGCTGGGTTAAACCTTAATTGGCTAGTAACACGCATGTTAAGCTAAGCACAGCTAGTTGCACACAGTTTGAGCCTGTTAAACCAGTGCTTAGCTACGGGCAAGCAATTTGCAGCCTTTGAAACATTACTCAGCTACGGGCACTCTGTCTCACAGCAGCTTAGCTATCAGTACATTTCTAAATATTTTTATTATTGTATTACTTGAAAATATATGCTCCATTCCATTCCATTTTACAAAAGGAAATACTTTTACATTTGTACAATACTGTCAGGGGCCTTTTTAGTGCTTATTTACAAAAAAAAAAGGTTGTTGTGTGGGCTCGAACCTTGCCTGCCTGCTCTTAAGCCGACAACTCTACCGCTATGCTATTACTTCTTGGCTTACTTTGCATATTTAGTTCTTATATCCTTTTCCACTGATTGCTAACTGCAGTTGCACTAGTAGCACACCCGCGCACAAGAGCGCATGCAGTAGCAAACATTTACGGGGTTTTAAAAAAATAAAACAGTTTTCATTTTCATTTTATAACATCTGCTCACTTTTTACATTGCTGGTCTGTGGGGGCATGTGTTGTGTAGTGTGTTTATTCACATTTCCATGGCCTCTCGTGGCTGTTTACTTTCTGCCATTCTAGACTTCCGGGGGCATGTCCGCTTGCAGGGCTTAGCCTATGGACACGCCCCCTACTGTCTTACACGGACCGTGTAAGAGTTACAGTGTGATTCAGCATGCCTCATGCACCTCATGCATATGCATGACATGCTGACATCACACTGTTTAACTGCAGCCTCCGTGTAAGAGTTATAACTCTTACACGGAGGCTTCCTGAATTTGGCCCTTAGTCTAAAAAAGACGGTGCTTTGGGTGAAGACAAACATGCTACAGTGAGTGTCATGGCTGGCTACTTTTGAAAGCCTAAGTCAGGGTGAAGACAGACAAGACAGGTAAAGAAGGAGTTTTGTCATTGTTCTGGACTCAGATTTCAGTGACAGTGCAAATATCCACAATTTCCAGAGATAGGGGACACCTATTCTTATTTAGGGTCCTAGCACACTGAGCAACATTACATTGAAATTTGCCATTTTAAAATTTATTTTACAATTTCAGCAGCCAGAGAAGAATGGCATTGCCTAAAAATGCACTATGAGTGTAGAGGTATGAAAAGTTTTTGTCAGTGTGGAAAAGCCCTGATAACACAAAGTATTATTGAAGAAATTAGTTCACCAAAGGCTATAAATGTGGTAGGTTATACCTCTCAACCTGTTAATGCAAAAAATCTGGACAAAGCTTGACAAATCGGGGGTACAAATAGGGATCTATTTTAAATATTGCTCTTATAAACTTATAAAGTTGCTAGAGTAACAGGATTTGTTTTAATATACATTTTCTGAAAGACCTGAAGTCTGAAACTCAAATGTATGTCATTATTTAGTGACTTCAATCCTGAGATCATCACAGTGATTTGGCAGGAAAAAAGAGGAAAAGGCCAAAAATATGAGCTCTTGCATACACATAAACACACAAACATACACATGCACATATACAAATGCACACAAACACAAATACACACACACACACACAAATGCACATGCACACAAACACACACACACGCACACACACACACACACACACACACACACACACACACACACACACACACACACACACACACACACACACACACACACACACACACACACACACACACACACACACACACACACACACACACACACACACACACACACACACACATTCATATACACATGCACACATACTTGCACACTCACCCAAAAATGCAATTGGACTAGTTGATAGGTATATACTAGACTAATAACCACCAGGGCCTTCATAAGCCTAGCCATGCAACCCAAACCAAGTGTGCCACTATGCATCATGGGTGTTTATTAGGAGGGGATATGTTATTCAGGAAGTTTCTAGATGTTATATGGGGGTATGTTTGTTTGGACATTAATGTTTACCACTGTCTATAATATAATGTGGTCCAGACCTGGGGTGAATTTCCAATTTCCCATCCATTGGTCAAGATTATGCTTAAATATGGTTAGGGATGGACTCTTCTTCACATGGATTGGAATCCTGTTCCAGAGCATGGTGAATCTCTGAAGCATATATCTGTCATGCTGGCATATCTTATTTATATCACAAACAAAATTTAATTTCTTACATCTAGTGGTAATGATGCTGTTCATTTTGTGGATATGCAAGAGGTCCATCAGAGCTGGATCATAGAATGCCATGTATGCCAGGGATAGATTGCCCTTTAATAACCCATGGGAGACCAAGTATAGAGATAGGACTTCATGGTGATCCCTGTAGGACAAATTTATTTTATTTTATTTTATTTATTTTACATTTGTTGACCGGGCTAGTCCAACTGGATACATGTCCATTTTCAGTGGAGGCCCGGGGAGAAAAGCTCCAAGGTCATGGTTAGTTTAACAAATACAATGATGATGTTACGCAAGTTAATACTAGTTAATACAAATACAATGATAAACCTATAACAAGTGAAGACAATTAAATACACTGATGCTTAAAGACCAAATAAGAGAAGCAAGAATTATATAAATGATTTAACGAGGTACAGATTTGAACAGCCAGACAAGCAGGGCTAAATAGAGCGTTCTTTGGTTTTTGGGTTAGGTGGAGGCTGAGAGAAGCCTAGGTACGGCAGGGACAATAGCTTTTAGTCTGGACTGGAGCAAGGGCATAACCATTTGGATTTCAGGTATGCTCTAAGATGTAATTTAAATTGGTACTGAGAGGTCATAAGTCTTAGGTTGATTGGTAGGGCGTTCCAGGATTTGCCAATGGAATTGGCATATAGTGCTTCACCACCAGCGTTATTAGATTTAATGGTCCGTACTTGTAGACTTTTGGAAGACCTGAGGGAGTTAAGGTTGGAGTACGGGGTAAGTATTTTGTTCAGTGAGGGGGTTTTATCTGGATGGTTGATAATTTTAAAAGCCTCGGTTAGCTGGTTGAATTTGAGTATATTGGGCAGTTCCAGCCATTCGAGAGACCTTAAATTTAGGCAGTGATGGGTGTGATAGGGCGTTCCTGTTATGAATCTGGCTATGTGATTGTAGGTAGTAGAAAGTTTATTAAGCTCTTTCTTGTTTAGGAAGAAGAATATCGGGGAGGCATAAAGGAGTGTGGAGAGTAGGTGGGTTCGGGCAATAGTTAGTTTGGTGTGCGGAGTTAAGAAGGCCTTTATTCTATACATTGACCCAAGTTTTTTGTTAACCGATTTAATAGTTAAATTTACATGTATATCAAATTTAAGTTTATGGTCTATGGTCACCCCTAGTAGTTTGGTATGGGATACGGGGTAGATAATGGTGCCATTATTGGAGGACACATGGAAGGTGGGGTTGTTGGTGTTGAGGGGTTCTATAGTTTGAGCAGTCACTGAAGTGGGGAAAAAGAGAAGTAATTTGGTTTTGGTAGGGTTAAGTAAGAGTTTAAGTTCTGAGAACCATTTTTCGACAGTAGAAAAGCAGTTTTGGGTAGTGGCTTGGAGTTTGGCGAGAGATTCGTCACAGCAGATCAGGGTGGAGTCATCTGCATAATGAATGCAGGTGGCTTTGGGAATAATTGAGTGCAGGCCATTTATGAAAATGGAAAAAAGAAGGGGACCAAGGATAGATCCTTGGGGGACACCAATATTAGTGGGGAGTAGGTCTGATAGGCTGTTTTGCCACTGGACCGCCTGTTTTCTGCTAGAGAGATAGGCATTAAACCAACTTATGGTTAGTTTGCTAAGATGTAAGGTTTCCAGTGCCTGAAGCAGTAGTTGGTGGTTGACCATATCGAAGGCTTTCGACAAGTCTAGAAAGAGCGCAGAGGATATTAGTTTATTATTGCGATTGTGGTTGACTGAGTCTACAAAGGAGAGGAGAGCTGTGGTTGTGCTATGATGGGGGCGAAAGCCATGTTGGGTATTTGATAGGAGGTTGTTATGTGTGAGGTAGGTAATGAGTTGTTTGTGGACACAGCGTTCCATAATTTTGGCTAGGGGAGACAGTATGGCTATGGGTCTATAGTTGGAAGTTTCAGTGGAGGACCCTCCTTTGTGGAGGGGGATGATATAAGAGATTTTCAGATAGAGGGAATAGATGCTTCAGAAATGGTCCGGTTGATCAAGATTGAGACAGGGTAGGCTATGGCATCAGATGCTATTTGTAGGTATTTGGCAGGGAGCAGATCTGCCGTGAGGGTGGTTGGTTTCAGTTTTTCAAAGGGTGTGAATGTATGAGGTGGAGATGGGTTGTAGGTTAAAGGCCGTTTGGGTTGTATTTATGGTTGGGGTTGCCACCGAGGGAGGCGTGGCAAGCTTACTGGCAAGGGACTGGATGGTCTCAGTGAAAAAAGAATTAAAGGAGTTGGCTATTTCTGTTGGGTCATTGTCCATGAGTTTGTCGGGGTGGGGTAGTAGACTTACCGGGATGTAGTAAGTGGTTAAAACCAGCCCAGATTTTTTTAGGATTATATTGATGTTTGTTTTGGAGGTGACAGAAATATTGTTTTTTATCAGATTTAACGGCTACTTTGGTTGAATTTCTAAGCTGGAGGAACTTGCTGCGGTCTTGGGGTTTTGTGGTTCTCCATTTATTCCAGGCCTGGTCTCTGATTCTAATTTTGGATTTAGTTACTTGTGTTAGCCATGGTGCTATACGTTCCTTAGTTCTAGTAAGTCGTTTAGGAGCATGGGAATTGAGTATCTTGAGGAAAGTGTCATTAAAGTATGAAACACTTTCATCTAACGATAGGGTTTTTAGGATGTGCCAGTTACAAGCCTTGAGATCAGCTAGGAATTGGTCAGGGACAGAATTCTTGCTATTCCTTACTAATCTAGTTATGGGGGGATTCGTATTTGAACATTTGTGTTTTATAATAAAGGTAGCGAGGTGGTCACTAAGGTCGTTGGGAAGGGTCCCTGTGGTATAGTTATTAGGATTCCTATTAGTAAGAATCCAGTCAATAGTGCTCTCCTTTTGTTGGGCATGTCCAATTCTAGTGGGAGAAAGAATATTTTGGGAGAAACCATGTAAGTTAATGGGGAGAGGATTTGATTGGGCAGAGTAGAGACCAGTCTATATTAACATCTCCTAATATTATAGTTTCTTGGGGATAGTTATTAGCAAGCCAACTAAGGGTTTGTTCAAGATTTTCTACATTTTTGCCCGGTGGTAGGTAGGTTACTATGAGATTAATACTTTTTTGTCTGTTTAGGGATAGCTTAAGGGCAATCAGTTCCAGGTTAGGAACTTTTGGGGGTTGGAGTAAATTCATTGTGATGCTCAAGGAGTTCTTGAACATCACAGCTATTCCGCCACCCTTTCTGGTTGTACGATCAGCCCTGATGATGTTATATCCAGGAGGGATAATTTCCTCATCCTTGGTGCTTGGTTTGAGCCAAGTTTCTGATAAACACATTATGTCCGGGGAGTGGATATCAAGCATGGCATGTAAGCTATGGACTTTATTATTAATGCTTCTAATATTGAGATGAAGCAAAAAGAGGGAGTCCGCAGGTCTACTAGCTGCATGGAGGAGGTTAGGGCCTGGGTTAGGGTGGATGTCCCCGTCATTAGTGATGGATTTTTTAAAATATTCTAGTATTTTTTGTAGTCTAGTTAGTAGTTTAAGCTGTTCCCTTAATGAGGATACTTTTGGCTATCTAAGAATAAGGTGTGTACTTTTAGGGATGAGGTGAGTAGCAGAGTAGAGAGAGGGAGGGATAAGAGTAGTGGTATTTTGGGAATACAGGGAGGTCTGACCCTTAGGAAGGTAGATTCCTGTTAGGGCTTGTGTTTCATAGGTTGTTAAGAGATACGGTGAAATGAGGAGTAAAAGTACAAGGGGGAGGGTGGTAAATGAGTTTCTGTCCATGGTGATGGGTAAGATCTCTGCGTAGATAGGGCTAGGGGAGGTACCTAGGTCCGCAGAAAGCTGGAGGTAATAGTAGGATGAGATAATTGGAGAGAGTTAGCTGGAGGTAATAGTAGGGTGAGATAATTGGAGAGAGTTAGGTAGGTGGGCGGATTAGGTTTAGTGGTGGGGAGTGGCAGAGAGATGGGGGGGAGGAGTGGACAGTTTTGATTGGGTAGTGGTAATGGGGATGGGCTTGATGACCAAATAAATGTAGAGGTAGTGGGGGGTGGGAATAGGGGGCAGGAGAGGAGCGGAGCAAGCCCGAGCGTAGCAGGCAGAGCGGGACTACACCACAGGATTTCCCGGGTCTTAAAGGAAGCCAGGTTTAATGGTAGCTACCTGAGTTCTTTATTTTTTCTTTAATTTTATTTCTTTTTATTGATTTTTTAGTAGAAGGAACCTGTGTTCAATAGATATTATTCTACCTGGTTCCTTTAGTAGAGTACAAGGTGTTTAGCAAAATACAATGAAAGGGGTAGTTATTTATTTACCCTGAGTCACTTAATGGGCTTTTAACGTTGTATGTGCATTCGCACTGGTGGGGTCCTGGGGGTCCTGAGTGCCACCCGTAAGCGCCTGGTTTGGGGCTACCTAAGATGGAGGCAACAGAAAGAGAATAGCTTTAAAGTGTTAGGTGATTTAGTGCAGTAAAGACAGTTTTACACAATGCAGTAAAAGGATAAATTCAACAGACTTTGTGATCTTAAGCATTATATTAACAACTAGTAGTACTAAGCAGTGATTTCATTCCCTTGGCGACTTATGAATACTCTACAAAGCACTCTGTTAATCTGGTAAAGCAGAACGTTTGCAACCTTCCGTATGTAGCCGCTATTCTAAGGAAACATTATTCAAAAGGACATTATGCAAGTTACAGTTTACACCATTGATATATAGTAGCTAGCCTAGGGAAACATTATACAGAAGATAATAGCTAAAATTAGGTGTTTGCAGCATGAAATATTTTATAGCTAGCTTGAAATTGAGGTTACATCCTCAGACCAGGAAATTAGAGCTGACAAGCAAGTCGCACCACTTTCAACTGCAGCGTTAGGCAGTATAAGTTAAACAAAACGCAGTTATCTGCATTTAAACAGTCGCTAATGTACAGCCACATCCAGATCTGACAATTAATCTAATTTCTTGAGTAGCCTCTAGATACACGCTAATTTACATTTACTTTTACCATATGCTATTTTTTACAAAACGCCAGTTGCATCTACACAGTGCATTCAATCTTTACTACAAGCAGGGTTTCTTGAGTAAATTACTTTCAGTAACCCAAACAACAGTGAGAGTTTCAGTTACATTTAGCTGTAATATGTACAATCAGAGCAATATGCAGTAGTTACATACCACGAGGGCCAGTGCTGCCCGATCGAAAAGCACAAGTTAGTTTGAAAATATGTCGGTTTCCTAGGTCCCTTTCTAACCTCGGCTGCTACACCACAGGATTTCCCTGGGTCTTAAAGGAAGCCAGGTTTAATGGTAGCTACCGGAGTTCTTTATTTTTTTTCTTTAATTTTATTTCTTTTTATTGATTTTTTAGTAGAAGGAACCTGTGTTCAATAGATATTATTCTACCTGGTTCCTTTAGTAGAGTACAAGGTGTTTAGCAAAATACAATGAAAGGGCTAGTTATTTAGTTACCCTGAGTCACTTAATGGGCTTTTATCGTTGTATGTGCATTCGCACTGGTGGGGTCCTGGGGGTCCTGAGTGCCATGCGGTAAGCGTCTGGTTTTGGGGCTACCTAAGATGGAGGCAACAGAAAGAGAATAGCTTTTAAAGTGTTAGGTGATTTAGTGCAGTAAAAGACAGTTTTACACAATGCAGTAAAAGGATAAATTCGACAGACTTTGTGATCTTAAGCATTATATTAACAACTAGTAGTACTAAGCAGTGATTTCATTCCCTTGGCGACTTATGAATACTCTACAAAGCACTCTGTTAATCTGGTAAAGCAGAACGTTTGCAACATTCCGTATGTAGCCGCTATTCTAAGGAAACATTATTCAAAAGGACATTATGCAAGTTACAGTTTACACCATTGATATATAGTAGCTAGCCTAGGAAACATTATACAGAAGATAATAGCTAAAATTAGGTGTTTGCAGCATGAAATATTTTATAGCTAGCTTGAAATTGAGGTTACATCCTCAGACCAGGAAATTAGAGCTGACAAGCAAGTCGCACCACTTTCAACTGCAGCGTTAGGCAGTATAAGTTAAACAAAACGCGGTTATCTGCATTTAAACAGTCGCTAATGTACAGCCACATCCAGATCTGACAATTAATCTAATTTCTTGAGTAGCCTCTAGATACACGCTAATTTACATTTACTTTTACCATATGCTATTTTTTACAAAACGCCAGTTGCATCTACACAGTGCATTCAATCTTTACTACAAGCAGGGTTTCTTGAGTAAATTACTTTCAGTAACCCAAACAACAGTGAGAGTTTCAGTTACATTTAGCTGTAATATGTACAATCAGAGCAATATGCAGTAGTTACATACCACGAGGGCCAGTGCTGCCGCCCGATCGAAAAGCACAAGTTAGTTTGAAAATATGTCGGTTTCCTAGGTCCCTTTCTAACCTCGGCTGCTACACCACAGGATTTCCCTGGGTCTTAAAGGAAGCCAGGTTTAATGGTAGCTACCTGAGTTCTTTATTTTTTTTCTTTAATTTTATTTCTTTTTATTGATTTTTTAGTAGAAGGAACCTGTGTTCAATAGATATTGAAGTATTGAAGTATTTATACCCTGAGTTCTCCTGGTAAGGGACCTTTGTAGACATTCCAACTGTTGCATATATCTGCCCAAGTACATTCCAAGGAGGAATTAAATGATGGGCCTTAAAAGGGCTGAATACAGCAACACATTGAGTACCTTGGATCTAGAGGCCATGCCCTTACTTATAAGCTGGGCTGCAGAATGATCTTCTTACCAGCTTGGACACATGTTAGACAAAGGCCAGATTACTATCTACATAGGCTCCCAGATCCTTTACTACTGTGTCAACTCTTAGTATTGTCTCCTCAATAGAGTAATTAGTCTGGGTGCAGTTTTTCCATAAGGAATTATAATGTTTTCTTGACAATGAGTTCTAATCTGTGACTTTAGCACCAATAATTTGTCTGTGTTACATCCTTAAGTAAAATGTTTATGTCATGGGAAGAATCTTTGACAGATCCCAGTTTGCAGTCATTTGCACACTTGGTCAGCCAAAGGCCCTTAGCAGTAGTCTTTATCTCTGAGAAGTAGATTCCAAACAGGAACAGTCCCAGCATGGTGCCCTGAGGTACCCCCCTGGTGACCGGTCTCTTAGTGGAAAATATATCATCTGAATTTCTGGGTCCTGCTGTGAGCCAGCTGGCAATCCAGTGAGTTACATAGGTCTTTATGCCCAGTTCTGTGAGCTTATCAAATGCCTAAGCCAAGTCCAGGTAGGGAGTATGCATTGTTTTCCCCTTGACCTTCTTAAAGAAGTTTACCAGATTAAGTAGGCATGACTTTCCCTTGGCAAAGCCAAATTGGGTTGGATCCAGTGTCTGGAGGTTGTCTATGTCTTTCTTGGTATTTTTAGAGACACTGGTATTGATATATTGATTGTATGGACAAGAATGTTTTATTAATTCAGGAGCATGGAAAGCATACTGTCCTTTCTTAGAACAATACACTACAGTGGATATACTGCATATTTGTCATGATAGGAAGCGTAGTAATATTGAATTATCACTAATTCTATACAATTGAAGAGAACTAAAAAGGTAAAAGATTTCAATGCTTCTATGTACTTACCCTTAATGAATAAATGACTTATACATTAGATTAAAGGTACTGCACATGTACTGTTTCAACTATGTGATATAATGTTAAAAGACATAATTATATCCACAACATGTATCAAAGCATTATTGCACGCCATGTAACAACACAGAATGTTATATATGCACAGACATATACTTCCGCAACTTAACTGACTAAATTGTAATCCTGCACTACTCTAGCAGCAATAAAGTGCAAACAATAACAGCACAGAAATAAATATGTAACATTTGGCAAGTATTAGCAATTTATAAAAAAACTCATAACATAATATAAAACATAATTACGTTCATATCAAGTTTTCAAAATAACATATGTCTGAGAAAAACTAAATATTAAAGTCTGTCTCAGTTCTCTAATATACAGTGCAGAAATTATAATATATAAAATAAATGTACTGTTATATTTAGGGCAATGAAGCCTGATCTTTCTGATTAAGGTAACAGAGGAAGGATGACACCTCCCGTTTTATATTTTTTTATAAAAATCATTCCATTGTAAGCTCTTTGAGTAATGTTTGATTCTACTGAGTTTAGTACTTGGATGAACAATCACAAATTATGCAGTGTTCAAAACAAAAAAATAATAATTTTACCAAGCTAAAATAATAGCAGCATTTTTATGGATGTCAAGAACTCCTGCATCCCTGATGTGCAGGACTATAACACACACATCCCCTGCTGCTCACATTAAGTCATTGACTGATCGGGGTATGTCTGAAAAAGGAAACATTACTAAGATGTGTCATCCTTGAGCTTTCAAAACAAAAGCCAGGAATAGCAAACTGGTGGCTGGACATCGGAGTATCAGTTAATAGCACATTGCATTTAATTCTGGAAACCTCCATGATATCTTACTGATGTCTGTCATAAATACTTGTATTAATATGCTTCTTATGAAATAGAAAATAAAAAATGGGTATGCCTTTTCATCTTTCAAAATTCTAGTAACTTGTATTACTACAGTTCTTTGGATAGCTTTCCTACTGACTACTATAACACTGAAAAACTTTCAGAAATGGCATGTACTGTTTTTAAACTTTCTGTTATGTATAACATGGCTTTAAAATGTTATCCTCAAACTATACAAAGTAAGATATATTTTTTATGATTTTTTTTTTAAATTGGCTAAGAACAAGCATGTCAAAATTAACTGAATAAAAATGTCTGTTTTATTTTGAAGAAGTGTCTTTGGCTAAAAACAGCAGAAAATGTGTTGTTTCCTCCAAATTCTGATGGGGGCTCAGCCGCATCATTATGCAAGTTACGAAATAGTTTCCACAGTGGAATGGCGGGAACGGTTTCTTTTTTTTTTCCCTAAATCAGTATATCTGATGTGAAATAGTACTTTGATTCCAATTAGTTTCTCAATATCTGGTTTGCTATACTGTACTCTACCAAATCATAGTATAGCCCAACAATATTTAATTATGTTTTAGCACATGTATCTCAAAGATGTAGTCTGTTCTCAAATGTTGAAACAGGTCATTGTGTCTATAGCATGAAAATAACACATGAAGCCTGATTATTGATTGATTTCTTATGCTTTCTAGGGTTTTCTCTGGTCAGCAAACAGACAGGTACACAAAAGCCCAAGACACAGCTATACATAGAAACACTGATAGGCAGAAGTAGATACACACACCCACAGTACAGAGAGAGACATACAGACAGCAATTACAGAAGCACACAATTGAAAGACAGCTACAGACATGAAGAACAGAAACGACTGCAGAGAAAGACAGGACAGCCATGGGACATACATATAGAAAAGACTGCAGACTCACAAGACATACAGGAGAAAGTTGTGGGGATAACAGGGACAGAGGCAGACAGACTCTAACCCAAAGAGGAACAGGTGAAGATAAAAAGCACACAGATGACAGATACTGGAGTGTTATTTATCTAGTGTGCAGTTAGTTCCTCATATTATCAAATTGCTGCCACTTTTATTATGCCATATGAGCAACTTTGGTTCTTTCTTTGCTTCAAGCTGTCCTTGCCTCATGACAAATCCTGCTGCTCTTTGCTGTCACCTCGACAAATCCTACCTCTCCAACCTGCCCTTGCATCAGCAAATCTTGCTGCTTTTTTATCCCCATTGTCCTCCTTGGTTCTACCTGCTATAGTAAGCAAAATCAGAATGAATACACTGCATAGTATTATACAAATCAGGCTAAGGTACAACCTGAAATTTATTGACATGTAGCATTCTACTGGAAAGGAAAGATATGCACATACCTATTGTTTTACTGATAAACTAAGAATTTTCTTTCAGAAAAAGTCATCATTGAGGTTGATGTATGATAAACCTTGTCCTACTTCAGGTTCAGTGGAGAGCACAGCTAATCCTGAAAGTCTCTCCTGACTCATTGATAAACAGAGGTATGCCTTTATGAGCTTGAGTCCAGTCAAATAAATGCACAGTGCAACATGAGTATTTATATAGATATCTTGTATCTTGTTCTGCAGCAGGAAATTGTACAGTCAATGGTGATGATTCAGTATCAATCATTCAGGAAAGGCTTTTTAGTTCATGTCCAGCTTGCATTTCTTAATGAAGGCCTTCCTTTAAAAGGTAGACATGAACACTACTTATCACATTTAGCAATATTACTTGAAGTAATCCCATTTACACTGCGGTGGTGGTGCTGTGGTAGCGTTGTCACCTCACAGTAAGATGTTGTCCTGTTCGATTCTCAGCTAAAGTGTCTTCTGTGTGGAGACATGCATAAATGGGCATACCTTTGTTGAAGGTTGTGCATCAGGGCTGGCAACTCGGTACGTAAAAATCTACTGCCAATCATTAGCAGACCGGAGTTCCGCTGTGGCGACCCCTAACCGGGAAAAGCCGAAAGATACAACAACTTGAAGTAATCCCATTTTAAACAGTTGGTGAATAGTTGTCAATCACTTCTTAATGCAGTGAAATTTAAAATATACCTTTCTCCAGAAATCCATTGGCTCTATTATAGATGTTGCTTTAAATGAAAATGATGTCTAACATTCATACATTTGTTGTTAGCAAAAAATTTTATAGCAACCAAATATTCTATAGTCACATGCTGATTGTCAATTATATTCCTCTCAATTATTTTAAAAAAAAGATAATCTAACATATAAACAAGTTTGTGTTCTGGCATAGAACACCCTTTAGAATTATAATGTGTGGTGTCCGAATACAAGTTTTCCATTAAACTTTCTCAATGTAATCTTTTTTATATGTACTTCTAATTTCTTATTTCTAAAGAATATAATAATTTATTTAAGACTGTAGTGCCTTTACATATTTGAATACATTACATAGATCGGAGTTATATAATTGGTTGACAATAATAAGGATGCTATAATTTAATAGACACTCACCCAGTGTTACTTTCTTTGTTTGTTATGATGCAATGAAATTATATGGCATGAATCCTTCTCAGCAGCAGCTTCTTCATCTGAGCTAACTGCAGGAACAGAAGGGACTATTTATTAGCCTTACAGCAATTCCCAGAAGGAAAAATGTTAACAAGTTTGCAATAAAATATTTGCTCCATCACCCTGTAGGCCAAGCTGAAGCAATGTTAATATAGTCATTGTTTTATGATCCGATGAGAGTTCAGCATTTGCTTTTGACATATGGCTGAGCACCAATAAACTTGTTTTGAAGGATGTTTTCCCATGAGTGCAAAAACTGGAAAACAATCCCAACAATTTATTCATGTTGTAGTCATATAGTGACTAAGCCAACTCTATTTACATTCCTAGAGTGACAAGCAGCAATGCTAACCAGATATGCATGCAGTTAGAGTGCATGGTGAATATCTTCTTGCCATAGTGGCAGCAATGACGCCTGGCTAAATTGTGGTAATGCCATCTCATGGCCACATTGAAATACAAGCAGCAATGATAATACATAAGTACCCCTGAAGCAAATGTGAGTGTATGCACTCAGCTATTTAATGCTGTTGTCATCATCAGCAACAAATGCATACATACAGAAACGTGCAGTGTAAAGGAAAGTAACACAGATACTGTGGCTGGATTAGAGGTCTCACCTTTTATAAAAACAATACAATTACAGATACAACATCTATTTTAACCTACTTTAACTCTGCTACATCACAACTAAGCACTTCACAGTTCTTCTACTTTAATATTTGTAAGTCAGGCTGTTTTAATAAGATTCTGGGTCCATTCTGAGATTGTGACTATCTTTGCGTTTGCTTAAAGATTTACTCACAAAATAGTGTGAGTACCTGTAGCTCACTTCAGTTACCTCCCACCCCCAATTCCCCAGCCAAACCTAAAGCATGTGCATTATACTCGTCATTCTTCATACCCTCTCTTTAAAGTAACACTCATTTTTCCAGCAAATATATGACTTCTCTCTTTCCTCTACCTCACACAGCAGATCCACTCACTAAGTACACATACCACCTGCTTTTAACATTCACTCTTACCTACACCATGATCCATTTGTTTTGCTCATATCAAACTGTCACACTAACTACTCATACCCATCTGCATCAACTTTATCTCAAAGCTGCAGGCCATTTCCTATAACCATTTCTCACTGTGCTACCTATCAAATAGAACTACCTACTACCACCCCATATTTGCATCCCCTTCACATACTGTTTTCATTTTTTCACCAAATCTTCACATTCCTGTAGTGACCACCCAGTTATTCTAACCCCAAGAATCTTTTACATTCACTTTCTATTCCATCTCAGCAACTCTGACTCCACAGTTATACTTAACAAATATTCTTACACAGACAGCACCCACTCAAAAGTTAGCTCCATTCCTGTCCAGTTATCCCACATACCTACCTTCAACTTCATTTCATACCTATAATCACACATCTCTTTGTCTCTCTTTTTCTTGGTCCCATTTCTACCCACACCCGCATTACATAATCTTGTTCATAGGTTCATAGGTGTGTACTAGGCTAATGGCCCTGGAGCCCTTAAAAGCCTATCCCAAAAAAAAAATGTCCAGGTACAGTGCCATCCGATGTTAGTTCACAGTGCCCCTATCGAGTAGTGCAACTGGAATGATCCCTGGAGTGAACTTTTTGTTACCCATCCACTTGTCAAGATTTCTCTTGAAGAGGGCCAGTGAGGTGCTCTGCTTGACATGAATGAAAAGCTTATTCCAGAGTATGGGCAGTCTTTGGGAGATGAACCTATCCTTCCAGCATGTTCTGTTAATTTGTAGTAATGAGGTTGAGATCTCTGGGGCATGTGGTGCGGTGCGATGGATTGGGATTTCTTTACATTTAGCATTTCAAGTAGGGCTGGGTTGGACATGGCTTTGTAAGTCAAGCAGAGATCACCTCTAAGTAAATGCTAAGAGACTGAGAACAGCTGAAGTTTCTTGAGTCTGTCCATGTAGGACGTGTTTAAGGCCTAGGATTCTTTTTGTGGGGTACTTTTGTGGCCTCTACAGTTGTTGTAGGTGTCTGGTCAGGTACATGCCAAAAGCAGCGTTATACCCAATGATTGGTCTAATGAGGGATGAGTAGAGAGGGATGATGACCTCTTTCTTCCTGAATGCGAAACCTTTTGTTATAAGATGTGCCACGTAGAAGGACTTTCTGACCACAGTGGTAATGTGTTGGTTGAAGGTGAGCTGGCTGTCGACCTGGGTGCCCAGATCTCTTAAAGCCCCTTCAGTGTCCAGTGGGCTCACATCAACATGGTATTTCATGGGAACTGAATATTTTCTAAAGGGGATGATAAAGCATTTTTTGGCGTTAAGCTTCAGGCCATGGTTCTGACACCAGTCATTGGTCTCAGAGAGGCCCTTTTTGTAGGATGTCTACATCACTTGGGGAGTTGATAATGACTCCTAGCTTGCAGTCATCAGCGAACTTGGTCAGCCAGAGTCCTTCTGTGTTGGCCTGGACTTCTGAGAAGTAGATGCCAAACAGGAGGGGGCCCAGGACCGAGCCCTGTGGGACTCCACTAATGACTGATTGACAGTCTGACTTGGAATCCGCAACTTTCGGGTCCTGTTTGTGAGCCAATTTGCAAATCATCTAGTGATGTAAGGATTGATACCTAGTTTGGTGAGTTTATCAATGATACCTGAGTGGGGAATGGTATCAAGGGCCTTGGCGAGATCGAGGTAGGCTGTATGCACTGCCTTACCTTGATATTCTCTCCCAACAGCAATGTATAACACTTGCATACTTTCCTCTGACTACCACTTAATCTCCCCTCCCCACTAATCCCTAATCAATTCAAAATGCTTGTCTTCTTTCTTCTGCTAACAGACTCACATTGTCTTTGCCCACCCCATATACTTCAAACCCTTGGCTACCCAAGCATTCCAACTAATTGTTTCTCAAAAGTAAACCATCCATCTAAATTCTCCAATACTTTATTTCTCCTCACACCTGTTCAGCACCTAACAAAATTTTTCCATGGTGAATTTTTAGACTACCAAGTCTACTGCTACTCATACTTATAAAATCCTTTCATCAACAATTCTAAAAACTCACTTTCAAGTATCAGTTTCTTGAATTAAAAACCAAACTCAGTATCATTTCCATAGCACACCTATCTTGATCAGCTTATTTATTAATCACATTTTCAAACAGGCTATGCATTCTGTAACTCTTTTCCTCTATAGACTTTTTATAAAACAAAAACCTGTCAGAATAAAGAATGTGGGCAACGCCATAAGGAACAATCGTCCCACAAAGCATAAGGTTGATAGAATAACAGGTTTGGCATTAGCATGGATATTTTGAAGGGTAAAAATAATAAAACACAACAAATAAATTTTTTTAAACATGCAATACAGTTTAAGCGTAGCTGCGTGGGTGTGAACATTGCATAGCTATGCTTAGTCCAGCTTAAACAGCACACAAGTTAAATAGCAAGACACATCCAACATGAGCAGTACTGCAACAGTGTAGTGGTTATAACATAAGCTTTACAAACAGCCATTTCTGGTTCAATCCCCATTAGAACCAATTTGCATTTTACATGTGAAAGCAGTACATAAACTTTTTTTTTATATATATAATTAGCTACTAAATAACATATATTTCTTAACCAGAGTACTGTAGTAGGTCCAGATGTGAGTTGTCAGTTTAATAAAGTTGTAAAACCCCCATATAAACACAAGTGCCCCATACAGTATAGTCACACATGAATAAATGTAATGAAAGCACATTGGGGGATGTCAGGGACAGAAAACAAATTTATAATATGTAATGAATGATGAATCAATCCCATACAGCAGATAGTCTATAAAATAAAAAAAAATAAGCAATGCTAAGCATTGCACAGCTTTACTGACCAGGTGTAAGCATTTTGTACATATGAATACTAAGCAATGAATAGCCCAGCTAAGTGCATTTGCCCATTGGTAAGCTATGCTGAACCTGCCCCTTTAAGTACTGCCAACCTTAGGTAAGCAGATCCCATACCTTAGATTAGCTCAGCATATTCAAAACTATCCAATCACAGCAAAGGGCAGGAAATTGGCTGTATTTAAACCCCACATGCAGAAATGCAGCTCATAAATGCTTGCAGCTTCACACTGTAGGCAGTATGGCAGGTGTTGGTGAGGACATGCACTTCCGGGTGCAGCACTGGGGCATACAGGATTCCAAGGTCATGGTAGGACTCCTGGTAAACAAAAATGATGAGAAACTGCTGCATGGTCAGTACCAGGGCTCCCAGTATAAAGCAGAAGCCTGGGACCATCTCAACCATAATCTCACCAGTGCCACTGGTTTCCCTTGGACTGGTGAGCAGGTCTGGCATCACTATGCCGACTTGAAGCAGAGGAAGAGGGAGCTCTTGGATGAGTGGGTCCAAGAAGCAAGGCAAAGGGGTGATGTCCCAGCAGTGTGTAAGTATTCATATAAATAACTGTTTACCAATGTCCAGCCTGTGTATGTGATGGATAGGTATGCCTAAATATTTCTCTGTTCCCTTTACAGCTGCAGCTGAGCTGGCTGTGAACCAGGAAGCCCATGCCAGTAGGTTGCAAAGGCTGCGTCGCGAGACTGGTGAGTAAGAATCCTGCTTGTAGTAGTCATACAAATAAATATAAAGTAGTGGAAAGTCACCTGGCAGTATAAAAACTGTGTATGGGTTGTACTGAATAAACCGGACAATATGACAGTAATAGTCCCATGTAGGTGATATTTCACTTAAACCATAATTGCCTGGCAATAAAGTTCTAAATCCTGGACTGGTTCTGTTTATTCTGGTATTGTATGGAATTTAGTGTTGCATTGTCTGAATAGTAATGTTGTGTTAACCACTGTTACCCACACTGTGCTACATTTATTTATTTTTATTTTACATTTGTTTACTGGGATAGTCCGACTGGATACATGTCCATTTTCAGCAGATGCCATTGGAGAAAAGCTCCACATAGACAAACTTACATAGATTACACAGAAGTTAGCAAACAATTATAAAAACAAAGTGTTTATATACAATGGCTTAGTAGTGTTCCCTAGTAGGGACTCACAATTGACATGGACAGACACAATTAAAAGTAACAGACATCAGAATGGAAGCAGAGCTTGGTAATGTAGTTACAAGCTATGATAATTACAGAATATGCTTTCAGTTTATAACTTAATCACGGTAGTTACATGGGCATAACCAATTCACTTTGAGATACTGTTTGAGGTTTTTTTGAAGAGACTTTTGGAGGATTGTAGGGTTATATAGTTTGGCAATGAATTCCAGGTTTTGCCAACAAAGTTGGGAAAAAGGGATTCACCAGCAGAGTTATTAGCTTTGTGGGTTTGTACCAGAACTTTGTTGGCTGACCGTATACATAATAAGTATGCCTACGCTGACGTAGACATAATAAATATGTCTAGGAATGTCTGTATAAGACTGTTGTAAGTACAAGGCTAGATTGCACAACCAAGAGAGACTTAGACAGAAAACTCTAAAGAAACAGACAGCAGTTTCTAAATATCTCACTCTGACAAATCACAAATTGTTGTATTTTTAGCACACACAGCCATGGTTTGAATCCTGGGAATTGAACTAAGCTGTATGCATAAGTTATAGTTTAATTAGGAATCTGGGAATATGCGTAGAAACAGTCAGGTAGTGTTAACAAACATTCCCCCACAGGTCTTTCAGATAAGAAAATTGTAACTGCCTGGCAATAAAGTTTTAAATTCTGGACTGGTTGTGTTTACTCTGGTATTGTATGGCCTGACATGTAGCATTCACCAAGATCTGATATCAGAATAGTAGGGTTTATATTATAAAGTAGAACTGTGAGAAGTTCGAATCTCACAATATCGAATGAAGTTCGGAACTATGAATGGTTATAGTTAGCCCAAGCATGCATATGCATGAAGTCTCCACTGTGGTGCGATCTCGGAGTTGGTATATTTAAGTAGGGCGGTGAAGCCCCCCACATTAGTAATAGTGTGAAGAGTTTCTGTGTTGTTACGTTATCGTACGGGTGTGAAGCTGGCCGACCGTTGCTTTTCGGAGTTCCATTTTTCGCAGTTTTGAGTTTTCGAACTAATTACATTTTGGAGATTGCAGTTCGATGTTTTGGTATTCGGACTTATCATAGTTCGATTATATGATATAGACCCGAATAGTACTGTTGTGTCAACCACTATTTCTCACACTGTGCTACATAAAAATATGTCTAGGAATGTCTGTATTTGTAATTACAAGGTCAGACTGTACAACCAAGAGAGACTTAGAAAACACTGAAAAAAAAAAAAAACACAGTGGTTTCTAAATAGCTCACTTTGATGAAACAAAAATTGTATTTTTAGCAGACACAGCCTTGGTTCAAATCCTGGGAGTGGTAATAAGCTGTATGCATAATCATACCTGTCAACTGTACAGATTTTCCCTGAATGTCCAGATATGTGGCTCATATTTTGGTGTGTTCCTCTGTTTTCCTGGCAAATTACTGGGATGATCTCAGGATTGTAGTCACCAAATAACGACATACATTTGAGTGTCAGACTTCAAATCCTTCAGAAAATGTATATTAAAACAAATCCTGTTAATCTAGCAACCGTCTAAAAGTTTACAAGAGCAATATTCAAAATATGCCCCTATTTGTACCCCCATGTTGTCAAGCTTTGTACAGAGTTTGTGCATTAAGAGATTAAGAGGTATGTGCATAATTTTAACTAGGATCTGGGAATATGTGCAGAAACAGTTAAGTAGTGTTAGCAAACATTCCCTCCACAGGTCTACCAGGTACGAGAAGTAGAATTTAGCTGTAAGACAGTTGAAGTATGCACTTGTGTACAAATATACCATTGCCCAAACCAAGGCCATAGGGTATTGCAATAATACATGTACAGTAATGATTAGAGCAATGATCATTAAAGTTGTGAGCACTGCAAGGATATACAGCTTCTTAATTGACATCTCTCTCACCCCCCACCATAGCTGCAGCAATTATCTAAACACACAAATCAATGGGTATGTTTACACCAAAACTACTGTTGGGACATATGTCCTATTGTTTAACAAATATTGAAATGTTTCTATTAATGTTCCATGTTGAAATACTATCATTGGTGGTGGCCTTTTGCTGTCAATGCAATCTGCATGCCGTTGTAATGGCTACTGTGGTTCCATATATGCATGTGTTCTGTTTGCTATGCAACTGTTCCAAATCTGTTGTCAGCCTGCCCCTTCTACTCAGTCCCCAGCACAGCCACCTTCAGGGCCATGAAGCTGCAGTGGTGACTGCCCATGGGTGGGGACCTCAGTCCCACTGTTTCCATTTGGGGGCTCATGGACTTCTGATTTCCAAACATCCCTCCCCGTCCAAGGTGTTTACCCCTCACATGTGTCATATTCAACCCCTGGATGCTGCCTTGTCTAATCTTCCTACCCAACCTACCTCCCCAAATATACCTAGTATCCTTCCCCAACATCCCACTCTCACCTAAAAAAAAAAAAAAAAGGGCAATCTGTTCCCCAGAAAAAAAATTCCACCCCATACATAGTTGTCCATTTCACACACATGTCCACTGGATACATTTAATCTGGTCTAATTGGCTTCACAACACATTATTTTTGCCCTCTCTCAGGGGGTTGAGTGTCCAAATATGCCTCTGAATTCAGTATATATGCACAGCTGTTGCTGTAGAAGAAATGGACAGGTATGGACCTTCCCTACAACTATCCTACACATCCCTAGCTACTTTCCCTATTGTCTTTCTCTCTTTGTGCCCCCTTTTTCACCACTTTCCTATCACCCCTTTTTATTTTCTTTTAAAGAAATTAGTGCATAGGTAAGTGGAAGTAAGCTCTTTTAAGCAGTAGTAAGCAGGATTAAGCCTGTTTGAGTGGCACTAAGCAATGCCTACATAGATTAAACACTTTTAAGGCTGTCTGTAAACATATTTAACCAGAAGTTAGCATTGCTTACCGCCACACAAACCCGCGCACACCCTATTACAACTACTTAAAATTGCCTTAATCGCTCTGGATCCAAAAGCCCTTGTTGTGCCTAGCAACAAAATAATTAGCCATGCCCAGCCTTGAAACCAAAACCCAGTATACTATAGTCAGAGCAATGTACCACAACCCAATCAGAGCTGCACTACTAATTTTTTTTTTAAATATATCATTCAGTACAGGTATAGAATACTGTGGAACAAACACTGTGGAACCAGCATGTTTATAATATATAAATATGCAAATATAGATGTGTATGGTGATAGATGCATATGAAGTGTATACATCAGATATATGTAGCTGTACATACGAAGTTACACATATATAATATCTGCATATATATCATAAACAATAAATATACTGATATATCAATAGACATATATAGAAATATATCTATACAAGGATAAATATATATTAACATAATATATACATATATATATATATATATATGTGTGTATGCATATATATATATATATATATATATATATATATATATATATATATATATATATATACACATAGGTACATATATATCTTTACATAAATATACATATACAGAGATATCTATGTATACATATATACATTTACAGACATACATACATACATATACAGCTATATATATATATATATATATATATATATATATATATATATATCTGTGTGTGTGTGCATTTATACCCAGCACCATACCTCCCCACCCCTAAGTGCAAGAGATCTGGACAAAGGCTGCAAAATGGGGGGATCAATGGATCAACACTAGGGACACAATGTACATCCTGCAGGTATAAATGTAGAATGTCACTATAGGAACAGGGTGTGTGTCAGCATACATGTTGAGGAGGATGTCAATTATGAAACTGTAATGTATGTCATCATATACTGACAGACATCCCCACATGATGACAGTGATTCACCACAGGAAGGAATAAAATGATACTGTTCAACAGACCAGAAATATGGGCAATAAACTTGGGCAGTCTGGAACAATCTGGCAGGTGACAGGTATGCTCAGAACAGCTGAGTGCAAGAAAGCATAACCAAGCCTGGCAAAGGGGGAGAGCCGTAAAAATGTGGACATATCTGACACACTGGTGTAGATGAGCTGACACATGTGATGCAGTGAAACCCTCCAGTCTGTTCCATCATCTATTGAGTGGAATGGCACAAGTCCAAAACCCAGTGACTTCCCAGGAGTTAGTTATGTAAATCTTCATATCCCCCCAGTGATGTGTCAGACATACACAACGCTTATGTGGGTCAGGCAACACTACACATCTGCCAAATATCTGGACATAACATCACATTAGGGCAAATACACTGAGCTGCTAGCCATGTCAACAAGCAATATCCATACTACAGGCAGACTGACACAACAAAAAAGCAATCTTACTATGGGGGAATACACATGTAAGTCCAAATATACCAGACACTACATGGATGTAACAGCACTGAGAAACAGACACCAGTGTGAAAGTGCATACAGTATTAGGAATGTGTGAACCAAACTGTCAGCATGTTTGATACTCACACAATACCACTACGTATATTGGCCCAATACACAGTGCTGTAAGATGCCTGACTGTGTCATGGGGCATGTCACAGTCTTACCCTACAAAAATGTAACACTTGATAGAGCAGCAGAAACTGGATCCACATGCAAAGGCACATAGAAAAGGAAACGTAACACTTACATCTACCCCCACCCAAAGAAATAACATATTCACAATACACTGCTACATAATTCTGACAGTCTGTCAACAATAGCCAGAAATACAAAGACCTCCCAAAGAATGTCCAGGCCTTGTCATCATATATAAGGCCTCTTACACATAAAATGTCTGGCTTTCTGATACCTAACTGGGATGATATTACGAATTATGCCACAAAGTAATTATATACCATATCGCTATGCCTCTGACTGCATGATATATGGAAAATGTTTGACATACTCATGGACAGAGGTCTAAACACATGTCCAGGATGGAGATATTGCTGTTATAAACTGAGACAGTAGCTGGTGTAGGTCTAAGCCTAACCCCCCCGTCATATACAGTACAAATGTGAACACCCCACACTCTGCTGTGTCCAGCCCTGAATCCTGCCTGTCTGTACAATCCCACTGTCTGCAAACAATATAATGTAGCCAGTCACACTACACTCCTGTAGACTTTACATATCACTCTTGATGGTACTTGTCTGTCACAAATAACTCCTGACTCCCCTCCTCACCACACACAACCTGGCTGTACTCTCTCGTACACCTCTCCCCCACACTGCACATGACTCTGAACTGGTGTTCCCAAGTAGTTAGACCTATCCACCTTCCAAACGCTACACCCTGCATTGTCACCATTCTTCTATCCCACACCACATTCACACACATGTATCCTTTCTAAGTCCTGCTGACCATCAGTCCTCCCAGCTCTACAACATAACCCCACCTCCCAGAACTCTCCAACCTGTCCCCTAATCTCACTACAGACCACAATGTCATCTGCAAACTGCACCATCAAGAGGGTCCCGTCTTATCATGCCTGTCAACCTGTCCCTCACCACTGCAAATGTGAAAGGACACACAGCTGACCCCTGATGTACTCCCACCTCCACTTTAAATCCACCCATCATGTTAAAACTGCTGTCACATTAGCCTCCTACATATCATGTGGTATCTGACAGACTCCTCTGGCACCCCTGACCTCCACATACAATACCACAACTACTCTCCAGGAAGCATGTCATATGCTCTCTGTAGGTGCACATAGACACAATGCAGCTGCATGCCAGCCTCAGTGCAGAGCTCCATCACACCTCATCACGAAGGGCTTTTCATCCAGAAAAAAGGAGGTCATCATCCCACTGTACTCATCCCACATTAGACCCATTATAGAATACAACACCCCATTTGGTATGTACCTCTCAAGACATCTGCAACAACTGGAAAGGCCTCAGAAATATCCCACTAAAAGAATCACAGGCCTAAAGCAGATGTCCTACGCTGACCACCTTAAAGAACTCCAGCTATACTCTGTCGCATATCGTCTACTCAGAGGTGATCTCTGCTTAATATACAAGGCCATGTCAAACCCAGAGCTGTTGGACAGGCTACACTTAAAGAAATCCCAATCCCTCAGAGCTACACGCTCCAGGGATCTAAACCTTGTCATCACAATAAACAAAACATGCTGGAGGGATAGATTCCTGACCCAGAGACTCCCCAGACTCTGGAATAGATTGCCCATACATGTCAAGCAGAGTGCCTCTTTGGACCTCTTCAAGAGGAACCTTGACGATTGGATGGGAGAAAGGAAATTCACCCCAGGGATCACGTCAGTCGCCCTGCTAGACAGGGGTCCAGGAAAGTAAATAATGTGGGAAGAAATAGCCAGGGAATTGTTATGGCTAGGCTTGTATAGGCCCTAGGGCTGATAGCCTAGTACCAACCTATGAACCTATGAACACTTGTGTATTAACATTTCCATCTGTAACGCTCTTACCTGTCATGAAACCATACTGCAAATCATCAATCATCACCATGTTCTCAACCTAGCTGCCACCACCATACCTCTCAACCGTACTGAATTCTTTGGTAAATACCGGTGTTGAGGGCAAAATATTGGGGTGCCACGAATTCCCACATAGCCCCTTTAATGTCCGAATTTCCTTTTTTTTTTTTTTTTAATTTTTTTTACTCTTGATGTCATCATGTGCAGGGCATGTGCAATGACGTCAGCTTATGCATACCGCAGGTCCATGTGTTCTCACAGCACTGCCTTCTTCATTGTGGTTTCCCTCCTTTACTTATCTACTGAATTTCCTCCACTCAGCTCCTGTCCTCCTCCAAGCCGCTGGTTCTGCTTAAGAAATACATGCAGTAGTTTTACTTACTTTACTTATTTAAGAAATTACTCTAGAAAACTTAAGTGCTTTTTTTTTTTTTAGTTTATTTTAATGGCTGAGTGAATGAAGAGAAACTGTGCACTTTTCACATTAACAAAAGAATGCAAAAACTGTAACAGTCGCAGGCAAGGTAAATATTAGGTTTGTTTATGTGCAGCGTGTGTGCGACAGCAGGAGAAGCTGTGCTGTAGTTGTACTTTCCGTATTTAAGAAACAACTGCGTTTTGTTTTACTTTTCATCAACTAATGGCTGAGTGAGGAGAAAATGTGTACTTTTTACTTTAAAAATGTCTGCAGAACCTGTAATGGCAGGCAAGGCAGGGGAAACTGTCCTTTAGGTCTTGTAAAGGATATGCTTTCATTTTACTTAACAGTTGCACTTGTTTCAGTTTACTTAACGGCTGCATTTTATATATGTGAAACTGTGTTTTACTTTAACAGTGCAGCAGGATTACTTCACTTATTTAAGTTAACAGCTGGTTAATAGGTTTTATTTTAATGCCTGAGGAGAAACTGCGTACTTCCTTTAAGAAACAGCTGCAGACATTGCGCTTTACTTTAATGGCTGAGACTGTGAGCGAGGAGAAACTGGATACTTTCATTTTACTTTAACAGTGGGGCAGATGTTTTACTGCAGGATATATTATTTAATTCTGTGTAACTTTGGTTTTATAATGCAATTACTTTGACTGCACTTACATTTTATTTAACAGCTGCCTGTATTTTATATATGTGAAACTGCTTTACTTTACCAGTGCTGGCAGCAGGAATAAGTTAACAACGGCTGAATTTTGACGCTTGAGTAGAAACTGTGTACTTTCTTTAAGGAATGGCTGCAGGAATGAGGCTCTGAGCAACTGTGTACTTTCATTTTACTTTAAATGCTGCAGGAAGCAGGATACATTGGCAGGAGTGTACTTTCATTTTACTGCAGAAACTGTGCTTTACATTCATTTTACTTTAAATGCTACATGATACATTGGCAGGAGTGTACTTTTATTTTATTGCAGAAACTGTGATTTACTTTAATGGGTGAGGATCTGAGCAAGTGTGTGTGTACTTTCATTTTACTGCAGAAACTGTGCTTTAATGGGTGAGGTTTTGAGTAAGTGTCATTTCATTTTACTGCAGAAACTGTGCTTTACTTTCATTTTACTTTAAATGCTGCAGGATACATCGGCAAGAGTGTACTTTCATGTTATTGCAGAAACTGTCCTTTACTTTAATGGGTAAGGTTCTGAGCAAGAGTTTCTGTGTATTTTCATTTTACTGTAGAAACTGTGCTTTACTTTCATTTTACTTTAAATACTGCAGGAAACATTGGCAGGCGTGTACTTTCAATTTATTGCAGAAACTGTGATTTACTTTATTGGGTGAGGTTTTGAGCGTGTGTGTGTGTGTGTGTGTGTGTGTGTGTGTGTGTGTGTGTGTGTGTGTGTGTGTGTGTGTGTGTGTACACGTGTGTACTTTCATTTTACTGCAGAAACTGTGCTTTTACTTTAATGGGTGAGGTTCAGAGCAAGTGCGTGTACTTTCATTTCATTGCAGAAACTGATTTACTTTAATGGGTGAGGTTCTGAGCAAGTGTGTGTAAATAAATGTCCAGTTGTGATTTCAGGACATAACCAAAGATCTGAAGTAGGAAGACTTCATTCGTCTGCAACCTGTGGGTATCGGATCCGACCAAAAGCTTAGGCTCCGAGCTCCTAGCTCCTCCCTCTTACCCATAACCTTGCCCTGACTGACCTCAGATTTCGTTTGCCGCTTTTCAAGAAGCAACGGAATTCTTGAGCTCCTGGCGTGGTTTTTGAGATAAGTGGTTTTCTGACAGGAAAATTGTTAAAATTCTCATTTTTTGTTTAAAAATAGTTAGTGTTGTGTGTGGTTAAGGCTTTCCCTCCCTCTTTAGTTAAATTTCTCGGGTTTTTCGTAGTTTTGTGTGTGTGTGTGTGTGTTTAGGCCTTAGGTGTTATGTCTGAGCCCCTAAGGCTGTCTTCGAAAATGACCGAGTGTGGCCATAAGCTGTCCCCAGCAGATGGCCACACTGCAAGAATGCTTGGGGTTGAACACCTGTCTTCTGGTTGTACCATTTGTGCAGGGTTCAACCAAGGGATCGGAGGTGTTAGTGCTGGCGGGTCTTTTACCCCCAGATACTGCTTCAGCCTCTGCCTCCAGTCAGCAACTTGTTGCTGTCAGTTCTCCCTCCGGCTGGGACTCAACCTCCCTTAAAAATGCCGGAGGAAGGATTCTAGTAGGGAGAGACAGAAGGAGAGGCACAGGAGAAGCACCACAAGAGGAGAGCCAGCTTCCAGCTCGGCTCCTCCATCTGGCTTCCCTGTGCCTTCTAGCTTTCCTCCTCCTCGGCTCCACTCCCTCGGTTCTCTCCTGGACCCGAGGAGGAGGAGGAGGTCACCGAGGCGGTTCTCTAGGTCCGCCGGTGGCCTCCTCTAGATCGACCTTTTCGATGAGCTTAAGCTGATATGGACCGGATGATGAGGAAATTCATCCAGGCCCAAATGCAAATGGGAGTGCTCCTAGCCCCCAACCGGGAGGCCCTCTTCCGTAGCTCCTTCTCCGACCCATACCACGGGTTCGGAGTTTTCGGAGCTGCAGATTTGGATCCGGGGTGGGTCGGATCCGATTGGTCGGCGCACCTCGGATCCGTCCCATCCCTTGAGTGCCGGACCCGACCTCGGAGCCGAGGGCCGAGCCTCGGATCCGAGGGAGCTGGTGTGTCTTCGGCTCCGTCCAGGTCGGAGCACACTGGTCTCGGATCCGACGGTTTCGCTCCGACTCCGATCCGCACGCCGGATCCGAGTGGGGTCGGCTCGGGCTTAGAGAAGCTGGCTCCCTCGGCTTTCAACGCCATGGAAAGGGCACTGTCGAGGACCTCCGGACCCCGGTCCCTGCCACGGCTCCATCCCGCACTCCATTGCAGTTGGGCCAGGCCCCCAACAGCCGGTCCCAGGGACAGCCCGCCTCGATGTCCCAAGTGGTTCCCTTGGAACATCCATCTGCTGAAGAGTACTCCTCGGACAGCCCCGATGAAGTACCTCGGAAGCGCAAGTGCAAGAGGAGGCACATGGACTCCCCTGAGTCCGTCACTGAAGACACGGACTTGGATGAAGGGAAGGCTCCCTAGGTCACCCCTGAGGACGTCTCATTTGGAGACATCATGGAGATGTTAAGGATCAGGGGGGTGGTCTGCCCCCAAGGCTTCTTCGGACGAGTCTGTGTTCTTGGAGGCATTCGAGGCGGGCCCTTCTACCTCTTGGGTGTCCCTCCTGCTGACCCCTGGTAGATCTTATATCTATCAGGGCGTGGAAGGATCCGGACACCATTGAGCCTATCCCAAAACGCCGGACCGCATTCTTTCCCCTCCCTCAGACCGCACCCACTGGAGTAAGGGTCCCCCTGTAGATGCCATGATGATGGCTGCGGCCACAAAGAGGGAATTGGCCCAGGAGAGTCCCTCCGTCAATCCTCCGGGCAAGGAGTCCCGTTCGATGGATCGAATTGGGAAGCGAGTGTTTAGTTCAGCGACCTTCTCCTTGAGAGCTGAACTACATGGCGCATGTCATTAGGATGCAGCGAGATCTGATTAAAGAGTACGCTGCATCTCCCCCGGAGTCCATCTCGAGTGAGGATAAGCAGGTTTATTCCACCCGAATGGCCACTCTCAGATCTGTATCCAACACATCTATGCGGCTGCTGTCTCATGCTACTGAGGGAGCTAGAGCCAGCGGAGCAGGCCTTGTCATGAGGCGACAGGCCTGGCTCCGCCATTGTGATTTTGCTGAGCCCTTTAAGGCGACCAATGCCCCTTCGATGGTTCTGCCTTATTTGGCAAGACTGTTCGAGACACTTGTCCAGAGCGAAAAGGACGGAAGACGCTGTCTGCCATCGGAGTCCGCTTCTCAGCTCCCCAGAGGTCCTTCTCTAAGAACCAAAAGGGACAGAAGAAGATGTGGTTCAAGTCACAGCAGTCCCAACCTGCTCCGGATAACCAGTCCTTCCGTGGCAGAGGAGGACGGGGAGGTCGTCGTGCCAGAGGCAGGGGGCTCCTGGCAATTTTGGGTCCAGAGAACCCTTCTCTGAGAGACCCACGCAGCAGCCCTGAAGGGTTGCCCGGCTGTCCGTCTCTGGAGGCAGTCGGGCGATGCACCTGACTTCTTGGGAGTCCATAACAACAGACAGTTGGGTGCTTCGACTCATATCCAGAGGATATTCAATACCCCTAATCAAGATTCCCAAATCTCACAGCCTCCCAGATGTTCCACCCCAAGGAGGGCAGCTCTCGACTCTCAATCGAGCAGCTGCTAGAAAAGAGCCATCCAGCGTCCCCAGATCAAGCCGGATTAGGGTTTTACTCCAGGTTCTTTTGGTGCCAAAGAAGACGGGGACTTAAGACCAATTTTAGACCTTTCCCTGTTGAACCTGTCAGTAACCAAGCAAAAGTTCTGGATGGTCACCCTGCAATCTATACTCCCCTGTTGAGGGAGAACGACTGGATGTGTTCCATAGACCTCAAGGATGCGTACTACCACATTCGGATGGACAGACGATCCAGGAGGTTTCTTCGCTTCGGCTGGGAGCCAGTCACTATCAGTTCAGGGTCCTCCCTTTGGTCTCACCTCAGCCCCAGGGTGTTTACCAAGGTGTTAGCGGTGGTAGCGGCCACCTGAGGCTCCAGGGATTACAGGTCTTTCCGCACCTGGACGACTGGCTCCTAACTGCATCATCAAGGCATCTTCTGTGCTCAGCCAGGGATTACTTCCTTCAACTAGCACCAAGGCTGGGCATAACGATCAACTGGGAGAAATCTTTCCTAAATCCAACTCAAATTATAGATTTCATAGGAGGAAGACTAGACACCAGATCAATGCGAGCCTTCCTCACCCCAGACCGTATCGTCAGCCTGAAGTGTCATGTGACAGCGATCCTTCAACCGTCACCAACTGCAGCTTCGGTCCTGAGGGCCCTAGGTTCTATGGCGGCAGCTATTCCGCTTCTAATTCATGCCCGCTTACACATGCGGGTTCTTCAATGGACCCTTCAAGTTCAGTGGTCTCCTCTTTGTTCGTCTCTAAACGCTCCGATTGCGGTCAGCAGAGCGTGCAGGGACTCCCTTCTGTGGTGGCTTCTTTCTCTAGCAGGAAGGCCCTTTGCGCTGCATTTCCCGAGCCACAGTGACCACGGACGCTTCTTCCCTCGCCTGGGCGGCGCATTCTGCGGGAAAGATTGTCCAAGGCACGTGGAATCCCACAGAGACTTCATTGCATATAAATGTCCTGGAAATGAAGCACTTCACCACGTTCTTCCTACAGGGACTATTGCGATTCAGACAGACAACATGTCAGTAGTCTGGTATATCAACAAGCAGGGAGGAACCAGGTCTTATCCCCTTTGTCGAGAAGCCATGAGAGTCTGGGAATGGGCAATTTCCACCAAACGCTTTCTGATAGCAACGCACATTCCGGGAAGGTCCAACATCCTTGCGGACAAGCTCAGTCGCACCATCCTTTCTCCACACGAGTGGTCCCTAAACCTTCAAGTAGCGAAGAAGATTTTTGCCGTTTGGGGCAACCCTGTTGCGATCTTTTGCTTCTCCTCAAACGACAATTTCTTCGCTCTACTTCCCCCACCTGGGGAGTTCCCGAGGGATGCTCTGGTGCATGCTTGGCCTCCCGGTCTCCTTTATGCCTACCCTCCACTTCCTCTGATGCAGAGGTTTCTGCAGAAAGCCAACAGTTTGGGGAGCAGAATGATTCTCATTGCCCCATTCTGGCCTCGACAACCTTGGTTCCCCTTCGTATGGTCTCACAAAATCAATCCACCATGGATACTGGATCCAATGGATCTCATCTCTCACCCTCTGGGAATGCCAGTTCCCAATCTGGACCCTGAAGTTGACAGCTTGGCTGCTCCAATTCCAACCTTAATTAGGACTCCCGGTATCTCTTCACCGGTCAAAGCAATTTTGGTGGCTGCTCATAAACCTTCTACCAGACAGGTTTATCGGAGTAAATGGAAGAGGTTCTCTATATGGGCAGGGCAGAGAACGGTGGATCCTTTTTCAGCACCTATTTCTGCGGTGCTAGAATTTTTAACAGACCTCTTTCATCAAGGGGCCAGTTCTTCCACGATTAAAGTACAATTGGCGGCTATATCGCATTATCACATTGGACAGGACACAGCTCCTCTTATGACAGCGAAATTATGCAAATCCTTTCTCAAGGGAGTTTTTTTTATTAAGGCCTCCAGTCAAGGAGGTTGTACCGCCGTGGGATTTGTCTTTAGTCCTGCAGGCCCTTACTGCTCCTCCCTTCGAGCCTGCAGCTTCTGCTGATTTAAAATTCCTTTCCTGGAAGACTGTCTTTCTGGTAGCTATCACTTCAGCCAGAAGGGTGTCTGAGCTTCAGGCTCTTTGTGTCAAACCGCCTTACCTTTCTTTCTTCCCTGATAGGGTGTGCCTCAGGACCAATCCATCTTTTCTTCCGAAGGTCTCTTCTGAATCCAATATTAACCAGTCTATCAATTTGCCTGTTTTTTTTCCCAAGTATTCAAACAAAGGGGAATACAAATTGCATTCATTGGATGTTCATAGACAATTACGTTTTTATATTAACAGGACAGCTGGCCACAGGAAATCAGATCAGCTGTTCGTCTCCTTTGCTAAATTTGCTCTGGGTAAAGCAGTGTCTAAAGTCACTCTGTCTAAATGGATTGCTAATTGCATATTGCAGGCATATGACACTTCAGGCAGACCTGCTCCTAAGAGGGTTACGGCTCATTCTACTAGGGCAGTTTCGCCTTTAAGTCCCGTGTTTCGTTGGATGATATCTGCGGCAGCTACTTGGGCCTCGCCTCATACTTTTATTTCTCATTACAAGGTGGATGTTGTTTCTAGAGGAAGAGCATCCTTTGGCTCAGCGGTGCTCGAACATCCTTCCATGATGGCCCAAGATTCAGGTAGCTAGGGACTCTGTCCCACAGGTTGCAGACGAATGAAGTCTTCCTACTTCAGATTTAGAAGTTATGTACTCACCATAACGTTCCATCTGAGTAGGTGACTTCCATCCCCCTGACCTTTATAGAGCGAGTATTTATGCTGTTTTAGTATACTGTGGTCAGTATTTGAGGCAAACTCAATCTGAGGTCAGTCAGGGCGTGGCAAGGGGTTATGGGTAAGAGGGAGGAGCTAGGAGCTCGGAGCCTAAGCTTTTGAATTGCCGGCTCGGATCCGAGGCCGGATCCGATACCCACAGGTTGCATCCGAATGAAGTCACCTACTCAGATGGAACGTTATGGTGAGTACATAACTTCTAATTCTCAATGTCCAAAGTTTTATGGAATGTTTGGCTCATGGGTTTTCTAACATCAGTAAGAAGTTGAACTGAATTTACTAAATAATGATAGCCATTTAAGTTTCAGTCATCCAATCTTTCAGGAAATGCATGGTAACATAAAACATTTTATTCTAGCAACTTTTCTAAGATTACACAAGCAATGTTTAAAATATGTCCCCTCCTTCCCAAATAAATTTTGTCTTTTCCATGTTTCTTGTGCTGCACAGTTCTTCAGTGGCAGAGAGGTTTAGTGCTGGTTATGCCAAGCCCATTTGTGTTGTTATTAGCACAATAGTTAGAATACTTGCTTTTGATGCAGAAGGCTGTGGGTTCGATTTCCTACAGTATGTAGATGGATAGTTGATACTGTTTGCACTTTTAAAGTGGGTGGATGAGAATGTCCTCTTTGGCAGAGATACCAAGTAACTATGAACCTGTTATCAGTTTGCCATCAATTCCCTATTGCAATATTACTAGCTTATTTTTTTTTAAGTAACAAAGACAATTTATTCCTCAAGGGCAACAGGCACTTTATTTGTAGATGAAATTATGAAATATTAAGTTGTTTGCCAGCAGCATGCGACCTCTTCATTAGTTAAAGATCTTATAGCTGTCTTTAATATGGAATTGTTTAGATGACTGACTTTTGCAGAGATTGTGTAATATATTTACTGATACTAGTGGATTGTAGACGTTTCAGTAGACTTTTATTATGGAAATGTTATGAATTGGGCAGTTTTCTCATTTATTGGTCCATGCATTTTGTTTCATTGCCTACTGGAAAAATGTTCAAACAAAAATTTAAAATGCTCTGTAAGTCTAACATGTGTTCTGCATTATGCAAGGAATATAATTTAATAAAGTCAGGAAGGTGTATCATAGAAAACATGTATGCTTCTTGCTTTGTGTGCAAAGGGCCTATGATTTGAAAACAGCCCAGAGGTAATCTGTATCCACCGCTGGCCAGATGCATTTTCTTTGGATGTGGTGTGGGTTTCAATGCTGTTTCAATGAATGTGAGTTTTAAGGGCAGAGATGTTTTAATGCTAAGTCTATTTTCATTGTGAGACTGTATTGCTTTGTTTAGCATATATCTATTAGTGTTTGTGCATTGCGTTACAAAACATAAAAATAAAATCCAAATAATCATTGAAGAAGTAAAACAGTTTGTACATTAGTGTTTATGGTAAATGGAGTGAAATAGTCAGGTAATGGGACATTGGAATGGCTGTAGGGGGACTCTGGTGCCATATTTTGGTTGTCTGTTCTTCAATTTGCACTGGTATCCCACAATCCCATTGGAGTGGGTGTAGTTACATAATTATGCAAGCAAATTTTATGTTAACCAGCACACAGATTTGTACCTATTTTTCATGTGCCTTGTCCAGATTTATGATGCTTCCAGATTGAGAGGTATGGCCACCACCCTTTACCATTACCTCATCCTGTGACCAATCAGTGTTATCCCTCACTTGTTAGTACAGCTCTACAGAACACCCTTGTTCAGATAAGCAGTACCCAAACATACTCACCAACATCTCACACATCCTCTCAATTTCCAAGATTACAGTAAGCAATCTAGTTAAAAACACCACTGCCAGGTTTGAGGAAACACCTCCAGGCATCCAAAGGTATGTCACCTGGAACAACAGCCTCTCCACTGTTAAACCCCCTCATAGCTATCCTTGCATTCTTTTTGATAATCTGTTGCACCATCTGATTAACCATACCTACCTCAGCCAACCTACCCTCCCCATTTTCCTCATGGAACAGGCCATCAAAGTGATGTTTCCATATGTTCTAAACACACTCCTAGCTTGTATGTTTCACTTATATTCCTTTATCACCTTTTTGTGCTGCACATCCTTCCTAGCTACGTGCCTCTGTCTAGCCAATAGCTACAGGCCCTATACACCATCCGTGCTGTAAAACATTGCATACAGCCCCAGACTCCACATCTGTATCCCAGACTCCACATCCATAGCCATGTCCAACACTTTCTTTGCCATGCATCCCATCTCTTTATACTCATGTCTACTCTCTTCATCTGTCTGTCAATCCCACTTCTCCTTTGCCAACACCTTTCTCTGCATACTCCGCTATACTTCTTCATTCCACCACCACATGTGTAGGAGCAGTCACCATTTGGGCAGCATGTCAACCTGTGTCTGATTGAACATAGTAAGTCACAGGTGTATTAATGTAATGCTGAGTATGAGTACAAATAGGACACATCCACTGAGAGCAATCAGAAGGACATCCCCACAAATGTCTGTGGTCTCACAGGCAACTATCCAACCACCCTGTAATGGAGATCAGCCACAGCACATACACACACACCGTAGCTACAGACAACCAGCTTCGGACATGTTTAGGATAAACATCACCCCCTGGCTCAACATCAGTATGGAAGGATATGCACACCAAATGCACCCCCTACCCTCACCATTAATCAGGCGCAAACTGCCTATTTACATGTAATGCTATACATGTCCATACAATTCTGCTAGGTTCTGGAGTGTTATTTGATGTAATGTTGTGGCTACTTATACTTATTACTAGTGAACTGTCTCTGTAAAGAACTATGGACAATGTATGATGCCCTGTGATGTGTTTTTTCCTGTTTATGTCATTCAGGTGTGATGTAGAGGCTTGCAACCTATGATCTCCAGGAGACAGCAGCCATAATTGATGCCCTCCTGGAACACTACCACATCCTCTTCAGTCAGGGTCACCAACATCAGTGGGAGAGGACAGCCCTCTGGGAAGACCTCACACAGAGAGTGAACACCTTGGAAACCATAGCCACATGTATGAACAGATCAGGCACAGAGCAACTGATCAGATTCAGCGTGCACGGCAAACGGTCTGCTGCGGTGGTGAGGGACCATTCTGCTACTGGTAGGGGGCCAGCCAGAGAGGCCCCCACTTACAGCAATGGAGGATCTCCTTGCCAACATATATATATATATATATATATATATATATATATATATATATATATATATATATATATATATAGATAGATAGATATAGTGAGAGATATACATCCACATATATATCCACATATATGCATAGATACGTATATATAGAAAGGTAAATACAAACATACATTATGTATATGTATACATAAATATACAGAAATATATGATGGCTACAAACACATGCAATCTGAGGGTCATGCTGCTGCACACTAGCCGTCTACATCTGAAAATGCACTAAATGGATGTATTCCTTACAAAGGGGAACTGTGACATCTATGCTGTAACAGAGACCTGGTTAAAGGCAGCAGGAAGCACCCCTGCACTACCAGCCTATTACCCATTCCACATCTCTTGGCTGCAGAATTGTGACTGAAGCTCCAAAGGTGGTTGTGTTTCCATATTCATTAAGGAGGCACACACCTCCAGAGTGTTGACCAACTTAGGCATTACAGATCCTGCAGGCATAGCTAACTTTGGGTAGGACAGTGGCTCAGGTCATAGCCTGCTATAGGTCCCCAAACATGTCCCAACACTCACACTCCATGTCCCTAAACACCCTGGAGGATAATACTGTCCAACCTAACACACACATACTGGTTGACTTCAACTACCCCACCATTAACTGGGAAAGCTACTCAGGTACCAATTCATATGCCCATCACATCGACCTGGTCCTTCCTAACATGAGCGACTGTTGCTTGACACCAGTAGACAACTCCCCCTTGTTATATCTGAACACAAATTAATCACCTTTGGAAATCCATGACCCTCCTATGCCCCCCTAAACAGGTGACCTCCATGAAAAGCCTTTCCAATGCCGAATATGGCCTCATAACAACATAGGTGTCTAACCTCACAGCAGCCATGCAAATGGAGACTAAGTGCATGGCAGCTGAATCAAACAACAATGCACTATGGACATGTACACAAATGCATGGGTGCTGCTATACCCATGCATTTGTGTACATGTTCATAGTGCATTGTTGTTTGAACATGTACACAAATGCATGGGTGCTGCTATACCCACTAGAACCAGGACCCTCACCTCCAATAAAAGGAAGCTGATCTGGTGGTCCACTGCCATACAGACACTGTACAACAGAAGGAGGGAACCAATCTGGAATAACGTGAAGTCCCAAGACTGGAAATCAACCCTTATCAGCCTCAATTGAAAATTGAGATCCCTCCTCAAATACTACAAAGTTAGCTGTGAGAACAGAATTAAAGCACATAGTGAAGACAACTACAAGGTCTCATACAGTTATGTTAAGAATCTCCATGGCAATAGCAAGATTTGTTCTGAGCTACTAGACAATGGAACCTCCCCGACTGAGCCAAAAAATACTGACAATATACTGGCTGGCATCTTGAGTGCAAACATTACCCCTCTCCTCCCTCCAGAGGACCAATCACAATACCAGTACACCACCATGCATGCAGTATTACCGCAGCACAGGTTAAAACACCACTGTCCAAAGCCAAGAATACAGCTTCTATGGGAACTGAGAATATCCCTGACTGTGTTCTACATGAACTACAGAGTGACCTGGCACCTTACCTGTGTGCCTTGTTCAAGCACAGCCTCAACTCAGGCTTTGACCCTACTAAATTGTACACTGCTACAGTCACCCCTCTCCACAAATGAGATGTAACTACAGACCCTGGCAAATACTGTCATAACTGCTTGACAAGTCTGTTATGAGAAGCTATGGAATGCATCATCATGCATCTAATAAACAGGGATATGGGAATCTGCAGACTCAGGATTGCACACAGTTTACCTTTGTGAATAGTAGATCATACCTGCTCTTTCCACCTGGTCAACGTCTTGATGTCAGTCACCTGAGCTGTGGATGAAGGCAAGGTCACACATACAGCTTACATTGATCTGGCCAAAGCCTTTGATAACATTCCCCACTCACTACCTAGGTAGGAACAGAGGCACAAACACAGTTGTAGATTGGATATACTGGTGTTATACATTGAGACAGTTGCAGATGTCACTGAGTTTCTTGTAACATCCTTTATGAGGAATATGACATCGGTAACACATATAGATGTGAGTATTTACTGACTGCATTCCCCAGAGTCCACAACTGATTTACCAAGGACACCAACTGTCTGGTAAACACACAAAACATAACAGGCAGACATGTGGCCAGTCTGTGGACAGCGTGCCAGTGGAGAGGTATGTCGGAGACATATCACTGTGAGTCATGACATTACACACTAAATGCATGTACACACAAACCCTGTCAATCTATCAATCCACCATCTGTATAACAGCACTGATGACATAGAATCTGTTCACAAATCTGGGGATATGTCCCCCATATTGGTTGGCTGTCTCCACATGTCCTATCCTATGACATATATTGCCACCCACTGTATATGAATCTATAGGCCACTGCCTCTGTAATGTTCCTCACACAAGCAAGGAAATGGTGCAAGGCCCACATTAAGGAATGTCCCATATGTCGCAAGTAGCAGCATTGTCCAGGCCCACACCACAATACAATGTGGGCACCTACATAGTGGTATGGCTGTAGCAATACCTGATATCTACACATCTGTACAGAGGACAGACAGCAAGTAGATAGCCAACAGGTTATGCATTAGGATGAATATTTTGCAAGATACACATCTGAAACTGAAAGGCATGCCATTACTACATGACAGCAATCCTCAATGACACATCCAAAAAACATAATAGTCTACAGTTAATATCAACATATCAGATCAATATCCAGTAGGAGATACATATAAACATAGAGCTCAAACCCCAAGAACAAGATACTCAGTACTCAGAGTCCAGCTTTGCATGCAGAGGTGTATGGTTCCAGTACTACAGTCTGCAATCTTCTCTTAATTGAAAAATACTGTTAAAAATACTAACGTAATGATACAATATGTGTTAAACTATTTCTGTCAACCAGTGCACTGTAGCAGGTGTAACATGCAAGTGTGACTGCATATAACCTGGGATACTACTCATGTATGAAGCAAATCCAAAGAGAAAATATTGTGATACTACTCATATATACCCAGGTGTCCCATACAGTTTACTCACCCCCCAGGTGTCCCATACAGTTCACACCCCTTGCAATTGTAATGACAGCACCTAGAATCATGTTATGTACTGGAAATGAAATACACTTCTTAAAGATGTCATAAGCTGCTATTTTATCAGACTGGAATGTTACCAGGGCTGAGTTATGCTTAACAGGTATAAGCATTGCTTAAATATAAATGCTAAGTGGATTTGCGCACTGGTAAATGAAGCCTACACGGTGTAAGTGCTTATTCATTTAACCGTACGTTAGCACTGCTTATCTTCACAGAAATCTATGCAAACCCACTTAAAGGTGCTTTAAAGCACCTTAATCACCCTGTCTCCATCAGCCATTGCTCTGCCCAGCAACAAAATAAACAGCCCCTGCAGAACTTGAACTCAAGACCTTGTACACTATAGTCACAGCACATAAGAACTAAGCCATCTGAGCTGTAAGGATGGCTATTGTTTTTCAAATATATCGCTCGGTACACATACTGAATAGTAGTGAACAACTGCTTTTACTACACTTGTTTAGTACGTCTGAGTGAAACTAGTGTTGAATTAGTCATGTTTGTATATGTAAATATTCACATTTCAGATTAATATGGTGGGATACGTCTGAGAAGGTACATACAACACTCATGTTTACATGTAAAAGTGTATATATATATATATATATATATATATATATATATATATATATATATATATATATGTGTGTGTGTGTGTGTATGTATGTATATGTATACATGTCATATGCCCATTACATGTAGTGGAATCATACCTCAGCAACATAATAACTCTCAGCCTCTTAGCACAAGGGAATGTAATGTATGTATTGCAGTTATAAATGTAGAAATTTGCTACAGTGACAGGGGTTGTATCAATATATATGTTGTGAAGGATGGCTCTTCTGAAACTGACATGTTTGCCATCAGTTACTGACAGACATCATAATATCATCGTAGTGAAGTACCACACAAATCACAGTTATGATCCTGTGGAATACAGGAGAAATATGAGCAATAAACATGTACAGTCTCAAACAATCTGGTCAGTCAGGAGGTATACACAGGACTCCTTAGTGCAAGAAATGTGGAACAAGCCTGATGAAGGAGACGTTTAAAGCCATGAAAATGGGCATATATCACACATACTGGACTAGATAAGCTCACACAGTTGATTCATTCATAGCCTCCTGTCTGTCCTAACACATATTAACTGGAGGAGCACAGGTCCCAAGCCACATACTTCCCACTAGTTAGTGGCATACATCTTCACAGCAGTCCACTGCTTTTTCAGAAATACACAACATGTATGGTGGCCAGGGAACAGTACATCTGCAAATATTTGGACATACCATCACACTGGGGTAAATACACTGAGCTGCTAGGCATGTCACCAATCACTGTCTACACTACAGGCAGACTGCCACACCACTAAACCAATTTACCTTTGGGGGAATGCACATGTACTTAGCAGGCACTACAGGCATGTAACAGCACAGAGTAACAGACAACAGTGTGAAAGTCCTTATCCACAACCAATCTCAACACAGTCACAGTCACATAATGGTAAGCCTAAATAATAGTATAGTATAGTATATGGACTGTGTGAACAACAGTCATCATCTTGTTTGCCACTCACACACTAACCCTACATATACTAGCCAATATACAGTGTAGTCTGATGCCTGACTGTGGTATGGGACATGTCTCAGTTTGGCCCTACAAACATATAGGCTGATAGGGTATCAGGAACTGGAGCAGCATGCAACATCGGATAGAACAGGACAAAGAACAGTGACATCTACACCAGTCTGTGCACACGCCAAATAACATAATCACAATACACGGCTACATAATACAGACACTCTCTCAACAATCACTATAAATACACAGACCTCACTACTGTATAGACTACAACAGAATGTCCAGGTTGTGTCCTCAAATATTAGGCCTCCTATACATTACATGTCTTGCAGTCTGATATATCACTGGCTTGATATCAGGAATTATGTCAGTAAATAATGGTATACTGCACATATCCACCTCTTACTGCATGACACATGAACAAAGAGTGACAGACTTGGGGGACAGAGACAGAAACACAGGGCCAATATTGACATATTGCAGTTATAAACTTAAGAACATTGCTGGTGTAACAGGGTTTGTTGTGACATATCTCTTCTGAAGGATATGAAGTCAGTAACACACATGGATGTTACCATTTGCTGACTACAATCATCAGAGTATGCTACTGGATTTATAATGACATAAAATGTGTGAGTGATGCAGCAAATCTAAGACTTCAAATTCTGGCCAGTCTGCAGATAGCCCAACAGGTGAGAGTTTTCTCAACCACATAACACTGTCATGCCAAACTTTAAATCATGCAGAACAACCATATCCACACAAACCCCGTTAAACCAACATCACTTCAAATGTAGAACAGCAATACTTACATTCTGTCCCCATGTCTGGAACATCCCCCTCCAGTTTGTTGGCCTGTATCCACAGTGTTTATTGTAAGAGGTATTTCCAACTACTCTCTCTGATGCCGTTTGTCACACACCCACATGAAGTCCTGCTCACAGTGAAGGACAAGGGCTTACTTATAGTCTGTTTCCATGCAATTGGCTATAGGAATGATTCCACAGCTGTTCCACATGCAATTAGCAGGTGGAGGACTCCAATTCGTGCACAGGCCATCAGCTGATCATGAGCATTATCTACCAATGTCAAGCTCCTGCCTATGCAAAACAGATGCATTTCTCCACATCTACCAGAGAGTGAGAGAGAGAGAGAGAGAGAGAGCGACAGAGGGAAAGAAAGAAGGGATGAGAGAGCCAAGCGTGTTTGTGTATGATCTGTGGGTGGAGTGAGATATCTGGGTATTATAATGGTTGCCTATATATACACTTATCACTGTGGATTGTCTACAATGACCTCTACAGTGTTTGACAGCTGTTGGCCTTGCAATGTGACATTGGGACATATGGGTCCTCAATATGAAAATGTAGCAAAACCCACCCTGCACTGGATCCTGTTATTATACAGTCACACCAACACCCACACGGGATACTATTGACACACACACACACTTGCCAGAACTGTGTTTCAAACCACTATCTAGCTATGTGTTAGTACTACAGTGCTACGTAGCTATTGCAGGCACCATGGAACTTATATGTTAGAAAGGTGTCCAAAGGTATATTTGAAGGTGAGTGATATCAGCTGCAGTGCTAAAGGAGGGGAAAGGGAAGTGCAGGAAGTGTGAATGACCACTAAATCAGGTGTCAACAGAGACACACACATTATCACAGTTGCCAGGACCAAGATTAGACCTCCTACCTAACTAGTTTGCTACAATACAGTATTATGCAGTTATCGTGGGCGCCACAGTGCTTATAAAGTTGAGAGCTGGCCAAAGGGTTATTTCAAGGTGACTGACATCAGCAGGCATGCCAAAGTAGGCCAATGGCAGGTGTAGTGGTGTGAATGGCCTCAAAATCATTCTTCTCCACACACACACACACACACACACACACACACACACACACACACACACACACACACACACACACACACACACACACACACACATTACCACAGTCACCAGGACCAGAACTACTAGTTTGCTACACTACAGTATTACACAGCTATCGCGAGCACCACAGAGGTTATAGGGCTGAGACTTGGCCAAAGGGTTATTTCAAGGTGACTGACATCAGCAGGTATGCTAAATTAGGCCAATGGCAGGTGTAGTGGTGCGAAAGGCGTCAAAACTCATTCATCTCCACACACACAAACTATCACAGTTACCAGGATTAGAACTCCTAGCCTCTAATTTATACCACCACAGTAGTGCACAGTTATCATGAGCACCACAGAGCTTATAAGACTGAGACTTGGCCAAAGGGTTATTTCAAGGTGACTGACGTCAGCAGGAGTGCTAACATGGGCAATGGGAAGTGCAGTGTGTGTGAATGGGCCATAAATCATTCCTCTGGAAACACACCACACACACACACACACACACACACACACACACACACACACACACACACACACACACACACACACACACACAACTTTACATTTGACAGGACTGAGTATACAAATGCTACACGAATACTGATTTGTACTATCGTGTCACACAGTTATCACAAGCACCACAGACACTATAGGGCTGAAGTCTACCAAAAAGAATGTGTACAGTGATTGACATCAGCATATTATGTGATATGGGCCAGTTGGATGGTTAGTGGGTGGGACAGGCCTCATAATGGAATTCTCTCTGTCACTGTCTGTTGTCTCTCTTCTCCACATCTCTGTGTGTGTGTATGTTTGACATATTCTAGTGTGTTGGCCTTGGATATGTGAGAGTATTCCTATCCAGTGTGTGTGTGAAGCATGAATGGTGCACAATTTGGTGTGTATGCACAGACATCTGCGAATGACAGATATGTATAGTCCGCTGTGTTGTCAGACATGGGCTTCATTTCTCTAAGTGTAGGAGTATGCCCAGTATGACCTTCTGTAGAGTGTGTGAATCCATTCAAGGTAGGGTTGTGCTCCAGTGTAGGGTCTGGTGTTCTACACATACAGCTAGCAATCTGTTTCTGCAGGATATCTGTAGATAGGTTGACAATATGGAGTCAGAATGGGTGACAGGAAGAATACTGTAACTATTGCTTTCTGTGCTGATTGTGTTACATGGTTGGTTTTAGCAGACATATTCAGACATATGTACTGTTTTACACTATGATGTACTATGTCATCAACTACTGACAGATATAATTATTTGCTCACAGTTATTTATTGGGAAATACAAGATGAATGAAGCTTAGTCCAGTATTGTGGTCCGCAGCCTACACATTCTTGCACACTCCTGCCATTCTGGAGAGGTAGCTGCAGACACTTACAGATGGGTCTGGGTAAATGGTCCAGCACCTTGGTACTATGGTGGCTGAGGATCCCCTCTTGTACTTATATCAACTTAACAGAATGGCCATATCCTGCTGTGGCCATTCCTCTCAGCTGTACAGATTCACCCAGGTAACCCAAAGGCAGGGCTCATATATCTGGTCAGTTCCCCTTCACATTGTGGTTTATGAGCAGCTTTGTAGCCACCCATTACTGGGTTTGCAGGTGAGGGTAGTATGGGCACACATCAGAGTTTCAGACTTCACAATCTCCATGACGTCCATGCATCTATATCCCCCCACTCTTTTATTCTATCCTCTTCCTAACATTATATGAGTGATATCTGATAAGTTTCCCTATAGTTGACCCTTCATCCCACCGGTATTTATGGATTAGTCCACAGTTTATGCAGTGGGACATGGGGGGGGGGGCATGCTACTAGGATTTGTCAACATGGACTTGCATTTGTGTTCTGTTGACTGTGTTAGGTTGTTAGTTGTGATCTCATAAGATACCATATATTAGCGCTAGGGGTGAGGCACCTAAAAACCTATATATCAAACAAAGCTCCTTGTTAGCACTCTTCAAGAAAAATCTTGATGATTGGATGGTAGATAGGAAATTCACCCTGAGGATCCCTTCTGTGGCTCTGCTTGACAGGGGCACAGCAAAATAATTTTATTGGGTGGCAAAAGCCAGGGTATCATTTGGCTAGGCTTATGTAGGCCCTAGGGCCAATAGCCTAGTGCCTACCAATGAACCTATGAACAAGCCTTTGACAGAGGACTGTAGGCCATTTGGTAGTGATGCAGGCCATCTATAGCAGGCCACTGCATTCTGTCACTCCTACATTCCCAGGCTGTGAGCCAGTTGATTCCCCTGGGGTGACAGGGTAAATGTGCGAGGTGTTAATGGCAATAGTACCTGTCCATATTGATCCATTGGTCTGGATGCAGGCAGGGTGCTGCTTACAGCTAAGGACACACCTGCATAGGACAGCTCTTCAGCATGATGCATTCTGTGGGTATTCCCATGCAGAAGTGGGGTCATACTGTAGTCATTCCCAACAGCAAGGATATGATCTGTAATAAACATGTGGCTGATGGTGGGGTGAGCTGAGTGTATGTGTGATATGGAAGCTACTGGCAGCTGACTCACAAATATATACCCAAGACATTCTCCTTATGCTGCCTTGTGCAAGGACATTGGCATAGGCAGTCTTTCATTACTTCATAACTGTGCCTTTTGTGGTCTGCCAGTGATTGGCCAGACTACATCAGTATTCCATACTACACAGACAGCTAATGTGCTGCTAACCTATATGTACAATTCCAAAGGTGAGTGCAGCTGAAAGTTACATTTTATGCACTCTGTCTAGGGTACTTCCACCTGTGTACTGTGCGTATGTATAGGCACACATTTATGGCATGTCAGTCTTTCAGACGGTGACAGATATTGACATCTGGACAGTGAGTATGGATGACTGCTGACATGGGTATTGCTGAGAAGCATTGTGTTTGGCACTGCAGTTGTCCGAACATGGCCCTGTCAACCAAAGTACTGGTCATAGGCCACAGGGACACAATCCTCCATGCTTACATGCTGACCACTTCCAGACAATATTGAAGACACAACAACCTAACACACAGACCCCTGCATATTGTACACAAGCAACAATCTATCCTGTAGATTGGGCCAGCTCAGGTAATCTGTGGTCCACTGATACTACTCCTCACACTTACATTTTACTGCATTTCTACATAGGTTTGTGGGGGGGGGGGCACACCTGACAACTTTAAACTGTGCTATGACTATACTGGTATGTCAGGTACTCTGTTGGCTTTACATCATTTTGTATTCTGACCTATCATGCAGACTGGAAGCATATCAGTGGAGTACAGATTTTAGGTTTTATTGACCTACATTTCAGTTTCAGACTTCATACCCCTCAGAACTAATATGCAACTACCAGACCTGTTGCAATCTGTCTGTGTAGGTCTGGAGGGGGGCTATTTACCATTGCTATCAATTGGAGGCCTTAGCCCAGCCTTTCTTTATGGTCATCTACACCTGTCCTGCTGACTGAGACTGGTGGTGGGTATGTGAGCCTCACTGACATGCATGCGTGTCCTATGGACACACATTTGGGCCACCACATGTACTGCAGTAGGATTTGTCACCTTCTCCAGTACTGCCTTGTGTGTTGACACCAGTATTTTTTATGGATTTCATGCTGCCCATATAGGTATCCAGTATCTGCTGCCATCCCATTCAGCCACCCAATTCCCTTGCATGCTCGTATCCATAACATAGATACAACTAATAGAACATACTAATCCATTTAATAATTGATAGGAAGACTGACTTACCTTGTGGCTTGGCCAGTACTGAGGATGGTGCTGGAGGGCTGACTATGTCGGATGCACATAGTACACTCCCAGTACATGGTGAAGCACAGGTAGTGTGATGTTAGGCATCCCTTTTACTGTATGTGATAGTCAGAGAGAGGTGTCATTCCCTGGGTCCCTACCATGTCAGTGTATGCGCTATGCGTTGCCTCTTTGCCAAGGCCTGGGCATACTGGGAATGCCTCCTTCTGTCTACATGGGCAGGATCAGGTGGTTCCTCCTTCGAGTGCCTCTGTGTCTGTGCTGGCCTTGGCAATGGTGGGGGGCTTTGAGGCCTTGCCCCATGCTGTTCCTGCTGCAGCTGTTTCTGCAGGATCATATTGTGTAGCATGGCACATACAATGAACATTTGTGTACATGTAGCTTTAGATTACTGCAAGGCTCCACTGCATATGTCCAGGCAGTAGAACCATGACTTGAGCATCCCAAACACATGCTCCATTATGATTATGGTTTGTGCATGTGCTTCATTAATGAGTTCTTACTCAGGTGTGTGTGCATTTCTGAGTGGTGTCATCAGCCTTGGCTCCAGTGCGTAGACAGCATCCCCCACTAGGTGGCCATATGGCATGTCCCCACTGGCAAATGACTGGTACAGCTGTGTCATATGCCAGATGTGGGAGTTGTGATAGCTTCCAGGGCTGCCAACACACGCATTCAAGATAATGTCCTGGGCATCGCACACGACCTGGCAGTTGATGGAGGGAAGCCCTTGTGGGTTATGTAGACCCTTCCCTGCTCACCGGGTGGCGCTTTAATGTGTGTGTGCATGCAGTCTATAGCACCACTACCTCAGGGTATTCTGCTATTTGGTGGAAGATATGCATACTGCTGGTCAATGCCTCATGGGTGATGGGAAAATATATATGCTCACCGGCGTGTGCTGACATAGCATCCAGGATCTGGTGGAGTACCCTGGATGCTGATGCCTGTGAGATCCCCATGATATTCCCAGTTGCCCTTTGGAAGGTACATGTGGCTAGTATTCTTAAGCCTACACATACCTTGGTATTCAAAGGGATGGGTTCCCCTCTGTTGGTTCTTTGTGTGAGGCGGGGCTGACACAGCTCAACAATTTGCTGTAGAATGTCCCTGTCCACCCTATAGTGCTCCACTGTCTCCAGCTCATGTAGGCCCTGGTCGGTTACCCTGGGTCTGGACATTCCTCTCCTCCTCCTGACTGTGGGATGGTCATCAGCAGTCACATCCTCACCACCCTCAGTCTCTTGCACATATTGATGTATGAGAGTGACAGCAGCCCCTATCATTTTGTTAGGTTTGTCAGGTAAAATTTCCCCTTCTGTGTACACCGGTGGTGTATAGTTTGTGGGAAAAACTAGAGTGACTGGGGTTTGCATAATTTATAGTATTGTGCTGGGGTGGGCTGCTGCCTGTGTAATTGGTTGATTCTGATAAATTTCACCTGCCAGCTATGCTAGTTCTCCTTGATTGCCTTCCATGTTGCTGTTTTCCCTTCCCATTACCTTCCTGTTTAAGCCCCAAGCCACACATACCCAGTGCTCAAATGTGAATGAGCTGCTATTTCCTGTTTTTCCTTTTTTTTTTTTTTTTTTTTTTGAAACCCAGTACACCCATTTAAGAAGGGAAAACGGTGCTAAACAATGTGAGACACATCCCCTTCCTTAGCTCTGCTTAGCTAAGTGCAAACACAGGGCTGCTATAAGTTTACACCAAGCATGACACTCCCCCCTACTGAAGTCATCCTCTTGTCCTGCCTACATGGCTCCCTATTCCTGCACCTGCATGACTAGGTAGAAATCTGAGATCAGTATAGGTCCCTTCATTTGCATACCCCAGTGTTCAGCTCCATAGTTACAATTCTCAAGCACACCCTTTCCCTTTGGCGACCAGTGCTCCGTTGTCTTGTTTACATTCTGCCTGTCATTGACTGTAATGTTAGGATGCATATTTATGTTAAATGGCAGTTTTTCTTTTTTATTTTCGGCACCCCTGTGTTTGCACGCCACTGCCCTTAGCTTAAACATCCGAGATCGGCCAAAAAAAATTTTATTTTTATAATAATTATGTGGATTTTAATGCTAATGGCCTTATATTTTGCCATTGGCTTGTCTGTTCTACATAATACATGCTTTTCATGAGCTATCATGCCTCCATTTTTTCAGATGCAAAAATGTATTCGGCTACTAGCTGAAATACATTTTTGTATTGACACTGTTCCTACATGGAATCCATTCAGTCTGCTGGATCACAAAATCACCTCATTTGCATGTTTTTCACCAGCAAATAAGGTGATTTGCATACTGACTGGAATTCTATGCAGGAACAGTATAGGCCCGCTCGTGCATGCGAAAACGGCCCTATCCTGGATCACACAGTGGCCATATTGTGTGCAGGAGCTGCTATACTGTTCCTGCATGGAATTTGGCCATTCAAGAATCCAGCCCATAATAATTTTGCAATATTTCAAAATCATATTTACCATTTGTGTTAGATGGTGAGTATCAGTGGCAACACTGTATGCCTAAATGTTTTGTATAACATGGCACCATTTGTTCATCTGTAGCTCACACAGCTTTTATGACATTAATGTAGTTATGGAAATATACTAGTAGTCATAACTGCTTTACAAAAAGAGCATTTATATCTTAGAATGTCTTCACATTTCCCACCATATTATAATGTCTTTTTTACTCATATGCACTGCTTGAATATACCATCCCCAAAATTCTATTTTTGCATTATTTTTGTAAAAGTGGAAATGTCCTATTTTTTCATAACTTTTTGCAAAAAATCCTTAATAACTCCATCTCTTCATATCCCATGCTGACCATTTCACTGTCATGCTTGGCAAATCATGTCATCTTGTAGATGTTACTTTGCTGGGGTCTATGTCACTTCATCAAGGTTTTATTTCTGTGAATACCTAATCATTGACCCCTTTACATAGAACATCCATTCATCGAATGTTCACATCAGTGAACAGTTTTCATAGAGAAATGAATTACTTGTTCACCACAGCGATCATCACACACGCTACATTATATATAACCCTGCTTATATATAACAGCTGCAAGATCGCACTACAGTAGGGAAAAGGAGAAATTTTTAATGATGACCACATAAGTCCTTTCCCTCTGAAGACCATTTGCTGATGTGAACATTCAGTGAATGGATGTTCAAAGTTATGGGGGTCAATGATTAGGTATTTGCAGAAATAAAACTTTGATGAAGCAATATAGGTTCATAGGTACATACTAGGCTATTGGCCCTAGGGCCTATATAAGCCTAGCCAAAAAGGTACTCTGGCTTTCGCCACCTAAGAAGATTATTTTCCTGTGCCCCTGTTGAGCAGAGTCCCAGAGGTGATCCCCAGGGTGAATTTCCTACTTCCCATCCAATCATCAAGATTTTTCTTGAAGAGTGCTAATGGGGTGCTTTGTTTGATATAGATATGTAGTTTATTCCAAAGTATGGGAAGTCTCTGGGACAGGAATCTATCCCTCCAGCATGTTCTGTTTATTGTGGTGACAAGGTTTAGGTCCCTAGAGCGTGTAGCTCAGAGGGGTTGGCATTTCTTTAAGTGGAGCATGTCCAACAGCTCTGGGCTTGAAATAACTTTGTATGTTAGGCAGAGATTGCCTCTGAGTAGGAGACATGCGAAGGAGTAAAGCTGGAGTTTTTTGAGACTGTCTGCATAGGGCATCTGTTTGAGGCCGGTAATCCTCTGTGGACTTTTCAGTTGTTGTAGATGTTTTGTGAGGTACATACCAAAAGGGGCTTTGTACTCTATAATGGGTCTAATGAGTGACTAGTTGAGGAGAACTAATGACCTCTTTTTTCCTGGAAGAGAAACCTTTTGTGATGAGGTGTGCCACATAGAAGGATTTCCTGACTACTGTGGCAATATGATTATCAAAGGAGAGACTACTGTCCACCTGTGTCCCAAGGTCTCTTTTCACACTTTTGGTGTTAAGTAGACTACCCCCTATGTGGTAGCTCATGGGTACAGAGTTTTTACCAAACGGGATGACAATGCACTTTTTGGAATTGAGCTTGAGGCCATGGCTTTGACACCAGGCATCTGTCTCAATGAAGCCCTTTTGTAGGATGTCCACATTGTTAGGCGTTTTGATTATGGCTCCTAGTTTGCAGTCATCTGCGAACTTCATCAGCCAAAGATCTTTTGTGTTAGCCTGTAGTTCAGAAAAGTAGATACCAAACAGGAGAGGACCCAGGACTGACCCCTGTGGTACTCCACTTGTCACTGGTCTGAAGTAGGATTTGGAGTCTGCTACTTTCACAGTGTGGGTTCTGTCAGTGAACCAGTTGGCAACCCATCTTGTGAGATAGGGATTTATACCTAGTTTAGTGAGTATATCTATAATTACAGAGTGGGGAATGGTGTCAAAAGCCTTGGCGAGATCTAGATAGGCTGTGTGAACCACCTTACCCTTGTCTATGGCTTTGGTGACTGCTTCAAAGAAGTCTATCAGGTTTAGGAGACATGATCTGCCTTTTACAAACCCGTACTGGGTGGGGTCCAGAGTTTGGAGATTACCAATGTCTTTGTTTATAAGTTCCATGATGATATGTTCCATGGCCTTGCAGACCAGGCTTGTTAGGCTAATGGGGTGGTAGTTCTTGGGGTCCATGGTGGCTCCCCCTTTGTGTAGTGGGATAACAGTCACTGTGTGCCATTCAGTGGGCACAAAGCCTGAGGTGAGGCTATGATTGAACATGGTGCTTGGGTGGGGTGTCAGTTCATTTTGTAGTTCATGTAGAATGCAGCCTGGGATGTTGTCAGATCCCATGAATGCTGTGTTCTTGGCTTTGGAGAGTGTGGTTTTTATCTGTGCAGCCATGATTACAGGAGCTTTGCATTCTTCCGGTATAGAGATGGGCCCTTTAGGAGATGAGAGAGGGGTAAAGTTAGCACTGAACCTATCTGCCAGGATGTTGGCAATATCAGTTGGTTCTATATATTTAGTGCCATTGTGCTGTAACTCAGAGCAGATCTGAGTGTTGCCATTGAGATTCTTGACATAGGTATATAATGCTTTGTGGTTGTCTTTAGAATCACTGGTGATTTTGTTTTGTAACTAGCTTTGGAGGATTTTATGTGGGATCTCAGTTTCTTACACAGGCTGACCAGGGAGTTCTTCCAATCATGGGATTTTACTCTTTTTTTGCAACAGTTTCTTTCTCCTGTTGTAGAATTTGTTTATAGCAGGGGACCACCAGATCGGCTTCCTTTTTTTGGATGTTAGCATCTTGGCTCTGTTAGGGATAGCATGATCCATGCACTTGTGTAAGTGCTTATAAACTGCATTTGTGTAGGATTCAGCAGATACACTTTGCTTTCTTAGTTTAATATATGTACTTTTACCAGTACTTCAGAAATTAGATTTTGAAATCAGTGAAGAGTATACTTATTTCAGGAGTATGCCGAAGTCTCCTGTGAAGATAAATATACTCTTACAGGATTTGCAAGAACTCTGTTTTCCTGATGACTATACTCTTGTAGAAAGCAATAAATTAAATAGCTCTTCTCCTATACTAAACTCCCTCACTCACTTAATCCTCTTCTCCTATGCCATACTCCCTTACTCACTTAATCTTTGTAGAGATATCCAAACCGAGATCCCATCCATCCTTCACAAAAGGATTGCCAGACTACTACAGGCCTATTGCATCTTTCACAAATTATTGCTAATCTACCACTACAAATACATCTTGTTCATTAGGCCAAGCATCTATATCCATTAAAATGCACCTTTATAACATTAACATTAGAAGCATTAGAAAAAAACTCAAAGTGGTCCATACTTGGATTGTGCTCCTTTGCCTTGAAGTCATGGGGCAGGATTCACGAAACCTCCGTGTAAGAGTTAACAAGTCTTACACGGAGGCTGCAGTTAAACGGTGTGACGTCAGCATGCCATGCATATTCATGAGGGCATGCTGAATCATACCCTAGGCTAACACGGTCCGTGTAGGAAATTAGGGGGCGTGTCCACATGGCGAGTCCTGCAAAGGGACACCCCCCCAGAAGAGTCACAGTCCTGAAAGGAAACTCCCACGAGCGAGTCCGCGGAAATGTCAAGAAACACAACACCACACATGCCCCCACAGACTATAAACCCAACTGTAATGTAAAACGTAAAAATTAAGTTTAATTTTTTTTTTTATAATTTCAAAAATGTTTGCCCATAATTGCGCTCATTTGCGCGGGTGTGCCCTTCGCTCAGCCACAGTTAGCAGTCATTGAAAAAGCATATAAGATCTAAATATGCAAATTAAGCCAAGCAGCAATAGTGTAGCAGTAGAGACGTTGGCCAAAGAGGAGGTAGTCACAGTTCAAGCCCCAACAACATCATTTTCTATTTTTAGTGAAATAAGCACGAAACAATCCCCTGACATATATGTACATATATATAACTATAATCTAAGTAAAATGTAATGAAATGAGCCATGTATTTTGGAAGAAATGTGATACAATAAAAAAAAAATTAAAATGCACCTTTCCAGACTCTGCTACACTTTGCTGTGAAGGAAAGGTTAGTTTGCTCTTATTTTTTGTATTTCTGTATTGCCTTTCTATATTTTGAATACTGTAGTTTGTTTTCTTTATGTTGTGTTTTGCTTGCATTCTGTTTTAACAGCATATTAAAACTTCAAAAGAGACCACAGCTCTCTCTGTTCTGAGTCAGGCAGAATTTTTTCCCTCCCTCCCACCCATTTAAGTTGTCTTGTTAAATACCACTGTCTTTCTAGTTGCCCACCTCTTATGTTAATCTGACCATATATCTCATTTCTCTCTACTTTCACTGGCTTATGTGAGTAATCACAAAACCATCACTTTTGAAATCCCACCCTTCAATTATTTAAATTTATTGGCCATCCTACAGTATTTCATAGTACCAAAATACAAAAGTAACCACCCTTTCAGTCCATCTTACTGTTTTAAAAATAGTAACTCTCCACTAAACCTTAACTTTTCAAACAGGTAAAACTCAAGTTACCTACTTTCATATCTAACTTCTCTAGTGCACACTGCAGAGTGCATTCTTTTCAATCTTACCTTTAAGCATCCCTGTTACTAGCACTTTCTCTAATACCTAAAAGATCATCTCTACTTGACTCCAAGTAGACTTTTCTCTATCTGTTAAACCTAGCACTTGCTCCTACAGTACTTATTACCTTGATACGGCACTCTTATAGATAGCACCCCAAAAGGCAAACCCCATTTCTCGGTCACCCACATCCCGGAATCTCTTTTAAAGTTTTTTGTCTAGTCCTTCTAGCATGTCGAGGGATCAGTTGCTAGTGTCCTCTCCTGCTCAGCTGGTGAACCTGGGAATATTGAGGCAATGTTACAATTGCCTCATGTACACAGACAACCCTCTCCTCCTCCCACAAAACACAAATACATGCGAGAGATGCAACTATACGGCCAAACTGGAGGCTGAGCTCTCTCAACATAGGACTGGCAAGACCAGTCAGGAGGAGAAGGTTACCACACACACTATAGACCCAGTCTCACATAGTACCATCACAACCTCAAATCATACACATAAACACACAAAGACATACTCGGCGGCTCTGATCAAAAATCTACCAAAACAGCAGAGGCCACCAAAGCAGACACCCAAACAACCACCACCTCAGAACACAACACCTGCAACACATAGACCTCACAGTCAGAGTGTCAAACAGTCACAGCCCTTAAGGCCAAACACAATGCCAGACACACTAGTCATTGGTGACTGCATAGTCAGACACACTGGCGTCCCGCTCACCAGACTGAGTAAGGAGAAGGTCACAGTAAGCTGCCTGTCGGCTAGAATCCGCCACATAACGCAAGCCCCCAGGTCTCTCCACAGCAGGTACAAATACGCCTCAGTCATTGTCCACGCTGGTGTAAATGACCTGAGGTGTACCTCCTGGACTACATGAAAAGAGACATTGAGGAGCTCTCTGATTATGTAGCCCAGGCAGGTATGACCCTGACCTTGAGCAGTATCCTACCTTCACCAAGAATGATGCCACAATACAGAGATAAGATGATCAGCTTTAACAATTGGCTTAAACTCTGGTGTCATTCAAAGGGGATCCAATGTCTGTCTGCCTGGGATGACATGCTGGACAAGCCACGCTGCCGCAAGGGACGGCTTGCACCTGTCACCCTGGGATTCGGATATTGGCAAAGGCTCTTGCCACCCCATAGTGCCTTTTTAGGCAAGGCTCAAATTCTAAACCTTCCACCCTAGAACACAAAAAGGAAAAAACTAAGGGTAATGCTGCTCAATGCCAGAAGTCTAAATCTCAAAATGCACCTTTCGAGGCCCTTCTCAGTATGGAGAACATCGATGTCTGTGCAGTGACAGAAACCTGGTTCAAGGCTCCTGAGAGCACCCCAGCACTATCAGGTTTTACCTCTTATCATGCGTTCGGCCCCAAAATCCGGACAATACCAAGAAAGGAGGGGGGGTATCCATATTCATCAAAGACACCCACACCTCAAGACTGGTGGCAATGCACGATGCATCAGAGACCATCCAGGTGCAATTAACCATAGGCAAGACTGCTCTGCAAATTGTAGCATGTTACAGGCCACCCTCACAAACTCAGGAACCTCACATGGCCTTCCTGAAAACACTAGAGGGATAAATGTATCACCAAACACCATCATACTAGGTGACTTCAATTACCCTAATATAGACTGGGAACACTACTCAAGCCCAAACACCCTAGCCCAAAAGTTCCTGGAATTCATAAACTCAAATGCCATGGAACAACTAGTCACCATCCCACAAGAGGAGAAAACATACTTGATCTCATCATCACGAACATGGGAGCACAATGTTCAACACTGGAAGTATACCCTCACTGGTGAGATCAGATCACAAACTAATCTCGCTGGAGGTCCTCATCCCACCCCACCTGAAATAAAAAGACCACAGTAAAGAACTTCTCGAAGCCGACTTCACACTTCTAAAGACTAGTGTGGTCTCCTTTAAGGCCCCGAGCGGAAAACAGTACTCAAGCCGCTGAATCACTTACAAATGCCTTCTACCAGCACCTGCAGGACTGCATGGATAAGGCAATCCCAAGCAAAACAAAGACTCTTTGTACCAAAGGCAAGCGTCCAGTCTGGTGGACCCCAGCCATAAACAAACTCTACAACAAAAGGAGGAAGCTACTACAAGATAGAGCAAAATCCTTAAAAGGTAAGACACCCTTGATCACTATAAGTAAAAACTAAGAGCTCTCATAAAATCATCCAAAGCAAATTTTGAGAGAAAAATAGCTAAAGACTCAAAAGACAATCATAAGGCCTTCTTTAGCTATGTTAGAAACCTGGGAGGAAACTCCCAGATATGCTCAGAACTAGTTCAAAATGATGTGAAGATTACTGATCCTACAGACATTGCCAACATACTGGCTGACAGGTTCAGTGCAAACTTCCCCTCCCCAAAGGAGAGATATCTATACCAAGTGATTGCAGCCCCAAACATCTCCAAGCCCAAGTGAGAACTGCTCTCTCCAAAGCAAAAACACAGCATCCATGGGACCTGATGGTGTCCCGGCTGTGTGCTCCAGAACTCAACGAGGAATTAAACCCACAGCTAGGACAGCTGTTTAATCATAGTCTTACCTCTGGATACGTGCCCAGGAGTGGCACTGCAACTGTGGTCCCACTTCACAAAGGCGGTGCCTCCACCGACCCTGGAAATTACCGGCCCATTAGCTTGACAAGCCTTATCTGCAAAGCCATGGAGAGGATCATAATGGACCTCATAAATAAAGACATAGGAATTTGCAGACTTTGGATCCATCCCAGTTTGGCTTTGTCAAAGGCAGATCATGCCTTCTAAACCTGGTTGACTTTTTTGAAACAGTCACCAAAGCCATTGATGAGGAAAGGCAGTCCATACAGTCTACCTCGATCTGGCGAAGGCCTTGATACAATACCCCACTCGGGTATCATTGAAAAACTCATCAGCTTAAATGTTAACCCATACATCACAAGATGGGTTGCAAACTGGCTGAGTGACAGAACCCACAGGGTCAGAGTTGCTGGCGCCATGTCAGACTCAAAGCCTGTCACAAGTGGTGTACCACAGGGCTCAGTCCTGGGCCCACTCTTGTTTGGCATCTACTTTTCCGAAGTACAAGCAAACACAGGAGGGTTATGGCTGACAAAGTTTGCAGATGACTGCAAACTGGGCCATAGTAGAAAACACATCTGACACAGATATCCTTCAGAAGGGTCTCACAGAAACGGATAACTGGTGCCAGAGCCATGGCCTAAAGTTAAATGCCAAAAAATGCATAGTCATACCCTTTGGGAAAAACAAGGTTACCCCTAGCTACCAAATAGATGGCAATCCACTGAGCACAGAAGAAGTTATCAGGGACCTGGGGACCCAGGTTGATAGTAGTCTGTTATTCGACACCCATGTAGCTAAAGTAGTTAGGAAGACCTTCTACATTGCCCACCTTATCATGAAGGGATTCTCATCTAGATCAAGGGAGGTCATAGTTTCCCTATACTCATCACTCATCAGACCAATGATTGAGTACAATGCCCCATTCGGAATGTATCTGACCCGACACTTGCAGCAGCTGGAGAGGCCACAAAAGTTCTTCACCAAAAGGATAAAGGGTCTCAAACATCTGTCCTATGTTGCCCGACTGAAAGAACTCCAGCTCTATTCAGTAACCGCTTGCTCAGAGGTGACCTTTGCCTAACATACAAGGCCATGTCAAATCCAGATTTGATGAATATGCTTCACCTCAAAAAATCTAGATCCGTCAGAGCCACAAGGGCGGGAGACTTAAACCTCGACACGGCTATTAATAGGACGTGCTGGAGGATAGATTCATCACCCAAAGACTCCTATGCTGTGGAATAAAATCCCGGTATATGTGAGGCAGAGCACCTCGCTGGCCTTGTTCAAGAGAAATCTTGACCAATGGATGGGAGATCGCAGATATACCCCAGGGATTACCTCAGTGTCACTGCTCAACAGAGGCACAGCAAAATAATGGGTATAGTTCCCCATACTAAAGGGGTGGCGTAAGCCACAAAACTATGGGCTAGGCTTGTAAATGCCCTCGGGCAGATAGCCTAGTATGAACCTATGAACCTATGAACCATTTATAAGTGCCCATAGCTGAGCAGCGCTCTAACAAGCTGAGTATGACTGCCTGCAAGTGAGCAGTGGTTTAACAGGTGTAATATGAGTGCCCGGAGTTGAGCAGCACTTTAACATGCTGAAACTGTGTGCCCACAGCTGAACAATGCCTCACACAGCGTGATATGTGTGCTCATAGCCAAATGACTCATAAACCAGCGTAACCCGTTTGCGCGGAGCTGCACAACATGCCAACCAGCTTACCGGCGGGCAATGTAGGGCAGGCTGTATCAAAGCCACCTTTACACAGACACACCTCCTAGCCTGTGTAGACAGTCATAAAATAAAAAAAGTAATGCCCAGGCTTGAACCCAGGATACCGTGCACCATAGTCAAAGTACTGAACCACTAAGCCATAACAGGTGTACTGAGAAATGCAATATTAGCATATATATAGGAACAAATGGAAATAGAAGCATGACAAAGCAGATTTTTTTAAGCTGATACATTTTCAAAATGGCCAATCACAGATAAGTGCAGGAAAAATGGCATATATAAGCCCCATAGGCGGGAATACACAGCATAACTGATTGTGGAACCTATTTGCAGTCAGGATGGCAGGTGTAGGAGAGGGCAGTCTCTTCCAAGCACAGAGGTGGGGTGTTGCGGAGTCCAAATATATGGTTTGACTCCTAGTCCACGATCATGAGGCTCAACTCATGCAGGGCCAGGTTCTGTGAGGTGCATACAAGGCAGAGGTGTGGAACCCATTGGCACATGATCTCACCAGTGCCACAGGCATACCAAGGACTGGTGAACAGGTCCGTCACCACCATGCGGACCTGAAGAGATGAAAGCAGGACCAACTGAACCATTGGATCCAAGAGGCCCGGCAAATGCCCAATGCCCCACTACTGAGTAAGTATCCATGTAATTACGTATGTAAGAAATTATCCTAGCTGATATTATGGAGATGTATGTTCCAATATTACTTCATTTATATTACAGCTGCAGGTGTGCGTTCTGCGAATCGGCGAGCCTATGGTGATAGGTTGGTGCGGTAGCACCACCAGGCAGGTTAGTAATTATTTTTCTGTAATTGTTATACAATATAAGTGAGACAGCTTGTAAAAGAGTTCAGTGTAGTTCATATTAATAAAGTTCAAATAACACTAGAAGAAAGATTCTGCTAATACTGTATGATTAGATAAGTGATGCAGCCTGTAATCCAGAAATAAAAATTAAACAAGTCTGAAATAGAGATTTTCCACCTGTATTGTAATATCAGATAACCTGCTGCAGCCTGAAAATTAGTGGTAAACAAGCTAAAGGCAATAGACATGTGTCAAATACATCCCCTTTTAAAATCTGCCATAGGAAACAAGTGAGTCTGTTGGAAAGGATTGTTGTAACCAAGTAAGACATGTTAATAACGCCTAGAATTAAGTACCATCTTGAATTGTAAAAATAAAACAAGTGAGAGTGTGAGGAAAGAGGTATGAATCCACCAAGAAAGCTGTAATAACTCTTGAATAAAGTATACTGCAGTCAGTACATAATGAAATGAATGAGACAGCCACAACCAAACAGTGAAATGTTTGTAATAAAGTACTGAAGCTGGACTATGTCTGTCCCTCAATTTGGATATGTTGCTGTACCCTTGCAATATGGAGATAGTATGATTGTATGAAATAATGAACATCCACAGTTGTCTAGAGCCATATAAATCAAATGTAGCAGGATGCTGTACCTGAACACAGCCAGATATGAACGTGTATGAATAAAAATGCATTGTATATTAATGTAGCAGTAACATTCCCATCACCAACATTCCTAAGGTTACATATAGGAAACTGTACTAAGACCTGTAGGGTATATATATCTGCAGCTACTAGAAATGTACAGCATATGTATAGGTAGTTGAAGTTGTTAATGAAATATTTATTCACCCTACCCTATATTCACAAATAATGCCATTCCACACCAAACTGGGTATGTGTATTCACAATTAATTCCTATAGACATTTGTCCTGCTGGTTCATACATATTTGCATGTACGTTGATGCATGTGCCCTGTTCACATATCCAAACCTGATGGTCTGTTGCCATCAATCAACCCTGCATACTGTTGGATTGTGTACTGTTGTTCAAAATATGCATGTGTTATGCTTGCTGTTCAATGTTTGGAATTCATGGGTGTTTGGTTAATGGGAATACTGATGCATGCTGTTACAACTAATTTTGAATGGTATTGTTTGTTACTAACCCAAAATGTCATAAAATATTGCTAAACATAGGACAACAGGGAAAGCGGGTTCCAGCGGACCCACCTCTCCCACCTCAGCTGGCGAGTTCACCTGGCACTAGTGCCCAGGCCGGAACCTCCTCCGGTGGCCCTGTGCCACCTTCGGGTGGAAGTGCTGAAGGGGTGGGGCTCACCCCCCTATGTAAGCATGGCCAGAGGAGAACGTCCACTCACCCTCCAAAGTGTCCGGTCTGTGGTGTGTAGCGAGATCAGGCATTCTGTGCTTGAACCCCTATGCCAGCTTGAGGCACGGATGGTGCAACTCACGGGTGTGCCTGCTGCCCATCCTACACAGCCCCCAGCACAGCCCCATTCAGGGCAGTGAAGGCGCAGTGTCAACTGCCCATGGGTGGGGATCTCAGATCCACTGTTGCCATCTGTGGGCTCATGGGCTCGCGATATCCAAACATCCGTCCCCGTCAATTGTGTCTCCGCCCCTGTATGCATCTTGTTTGTCTTGTCTGTTAACCTCCCCTAACTTCCTCCCCAAATATACCTACTTCCTGTACCTCACATTCCACTCTCACCTGAAAAAAAAAAAAAAAGGGCATGCTGTTCCCGCAAAAAAATTACGCCCCATACATAGCTGCCCATTTTGCAGACATGTCTGCTGGACATGTGAACTGGTAATTACAATTGGCTGTACAACATATTTTGTTGTCCTCACCCCTCTCTCAGGGGTGGAAGGTTTCAAATTTCACACCAAATTACACACATATGCATAGCTGTTGCTGATAAAGAAATGGGCAGCTATGGGCCTTTCCTACATCCTTCCTGCAAATCCCAAGCTTGTTTTCCTACTGTCATACCTTCTTTGTGCCCCCTTTTTCATCACTTTCCTAACTCCCCATTTTCTTTTCTTTCAAAGAAATTAGCACAGGTGTGCACAAGATTAAGCAATTTTAAGCAGTTGTAAGCGTATGTGCGCTTGTGTGTGCTTAGCTAAGCGTGTTTGCACAAAGCTAAGTGCCACTGCGCATGTGTGAGCACCGCGCAATCCAGCGCTAACCCGCTTACAACTGCTTAAAGGTGCCTTAGTCACTCTGAATGACAAGGCCTGTAGTCTGCTCAGCAGCAAAATAAAATTCCTCTATCAGTCTTGAACTCAGGACCTTGGAAACACTAGTCTGCATGACTTACCACTAAGCCATGACTAATATACAAGAACTTTGTGCTGAAAGCAATATATCATTAAATAGTAGGACTGAATGTAAAGGGAATATAGGAAGGCTATTACACAAAGCTTTGCTTGTATCTTTACTGGCAATTCTTGTGGATTTGCATTACATTAGTGTGAGAAGAGAAACAGCCATGCTAGTAGGTAATAATGTGACAGTGGCACCTTGCAAACCACACACACTATCAGAGCAGGATAAACACCACCATATTTGAATAGGTAAGAGGCCAGACCTCGCAACTGTGACTGATTTACAGGGATGTTCCTGATTTGCAAACAAATGTTAACTGTGCCCCACTGACTCCCTGTGAAATGTACTAACAGTAGGCAGAAAGGTGTGGAATCCCACGTAATGGTAACTGCCAATTACTTAAAGTACGCACTACTTGCATGTCAGAAATGGTGTAGTAATACATATGCTCAAACTACCCCACAGTCACAACTGCAGAATATCTGAAATATATCACGGGTGTATCCCACTGATATGTACCATTCCCTGAGGCTGCTAAAAGATACACCTGAGAGAATCTGAGGCCTGCAAGTGTCATAAACTCACAGGCGTATCATTCTGTCTGCTGTCACACACTCTGTGAATAGCTGTAGAATTGCTTCCACAAGCACACCCTCATGTAGGAGTACAACCCAGAAATATCAAAGGATGTAGCCAACTAATAAAATAAGGACAGTATAGCAGTTTACAAGCGCTGCATGTGCCTGATATCCATAACTGTTAGTACAAAGTACAAGGCCCCACTACTGCTCAGCAGCAAAATAAAATACCCTTGTAGGTGTCATGCCCCACACCTTGGCTTTACCAGACTGCATGCAGTACCACCAAACCACACCAAACATATAAGGAATTGCTGCTGAAAGAAATATATAAAGCATTACAAGGAGTGAATGTAAATGGAAAATAGGAAAGCCATAGCAACACATTCCAGTAAAGACACCTAGCAGGCATTCAAGGAGTGAATGTAAAGGCTAAATAGTGAAGCCTTAGCAAAAAATTGCAAGAGCCACTGCTGTATACCAGTTAATCCACAAGTCCAACAGGAAAGCACATACTCTCATTTAAACAGTATTCCGTTAACATACACACCGAGAAGAATGAACTGGAAGAAGCAGCAGTCAGGTTTCAGTACAACATGCATTTCAGTGCCTACAACACAGCCTTAAATATGTGAGACATACCAACCTTTACACTCACAGAACAGTATCCACAGCATACCAGCATGGTCCCCACCTTGAAAATCTAAAAGGGCTATGCCTACCTAACCTAACATTTTATAGCACTGTCCTGAAATCACAGTGAGAACTGCAATTACCACACAGCAGGCTGCATGCAATTAGTAAATGCTGGCTAACAATTGGTGCAGAGGCCATCACATGCACATGTGCAGATACCTACAAAAGCAGCCTGTACTCCCAGTCCACACATGCAATAGTTTCATTGCAACAACTGGAGGGAGAGACAGAGACAGAGAGAGAGAGAGAGAGCGAGAGCGAGAGAGAGGGAGAGAGAATGAGAGAGAAACCAAAAAAAAAAAAATACATAAATAAATAAATAAAAATAAAAAAGCATCAAGCCAACCATCAGTAGGCCAGCCATCAGCAAGCCAGCCAGCAGCAAGCCATCCCAAACAGCAGTCAGAAACAAAGGTAATGTAAACTACATAATCTAATAATCTACATACTGTGAACCCTCCATATGTGTTAGCAGTCTGTATTTATATATATATGAAGATGTGCATAGGGCAGGGGACATACTGCAACTGTTAGGGAAGGCTGGACATACATATGTATTTGAAGGTTGCTATGTACACATATCAATGTAGGTTGTAGTACAACGTACAATGTAGTTTGTACAGTAATGGATGTTTAGCAGTATGTTAGTGTGTGTATTCGTATGTGTAAATAAAAAAAAAAAATATATATATATATATATATATATATATATATATATATATATATATATATATATATATATATATATATATATATATATATATATATATATATATGCATATATGTGTACATAGATAGAGAGGTATGTATAAATACATAGACATATATAGATAGAATATGTATACACATATATATGTAAGACACATACATATATAGATATATATAGATACATACACATATACAGACAGATATGAATGTCTAGAGATATGTATGTATATGAATATCTCTCTCTCTCTCTCTCTATATATATATATATATATACATATATATATATAATATATATATATATATATATATATATATATATATATATATATATATATACTGAGAGAGGCACATGTGTGCAGATGTATTGCAACAGGTGCCTGGTGACAAAGGCATGGACTGAACACCAGTGTTGATACTGGAGAACCATACCACATTCCAAAACACTTTCACCACTAACCACCACATAGGTGGTTGCCTGCCTACTACTGGATGTGTCAGAAGGAAACATGGGAAACAAGTGTACAACAGCCTCCCCTTTGATATTCACAGTGGCACACTAGTCTTGTAAAACCTGTACATGGTACGTGTCAGCACAAATGGTGTGTCAGCTAGGGAAATGTAGGTCACTGTACCCCTCTACAACTCACAATGTCCTACATGGTATGTACCTCCCATGACAACTAAAGAAAGGGAGAGGGACACAGTCATACCTAACAAACAGTGATAATGCCCTCAAACACATTACCTATGCAGAGTGACTGACAAAAACCACAGATAGAGTGCCTTTCATACTACCTACAGAGAGGTTACCACTGCTGGATATACATAGTTTAGTCACACCCATTACAGTTGTCCAACAACCATGGTAACACCTCACAATATCTCCAGCCTAAATGACCTATGTCTGTCATCCTTGGCACCGCAGTAAAGAGCACATGGTGGAGGTACAGGTTCCTACCCACAAATAAGCCATACCATGGAGTAAACCACCCAGCATTAAGAAGCAAGGCTCCTCATTAGTAGATGTCAGACATACCCCTGTTGAATGTTATGCAGATAGGTAATATGCCATTTGAGTCACCTTGTGTAACTGTTTGACAGGAGCAAGTACAATCACATTACATGTGCACCAAGGGGCAGGGTAGCATAACAGTATGCTGCTGTAGGCCCAGAGCAAATAGCATACTACCTACCTATGACTCAGTGCACACACACACACACACACACACACATGTACTCATTGCAATACCAACTATGTGAGGTGGAATGAGTGTGCCACTGACTGTGTGCAAGGTCTGTAATGGTGTGATTGCTCAGCATGACTTTGTGTCTGTCATGGTAGTATGTGTCCTTGGTGTGAGGCCAGAGAAAGATGTGTCAGGTATTGGGATACAAACATACTACATTGCCATATGTTGTGCTGTGGTTCCCTGTATATGACTGTGGTGTAGGTAGGGCTATGGCCGCAAAGACTTGGGTGCATTACCAGTGAAATTTTAACTGTGCATTGCATGCATTGCATGGGATTACAATGTTCCCCATCCATTACCTTGATACATACCTCCAGTGTGAGGTTGTGCATTGGACCTCAAACAGTGTGCCAACTGCTTGTGTATACTAGTTTGTTGTATAGAGTGTGCCAGGCACTGTCACACAGTTGTTGGCTGAGCACTGATATGTGGTCATTTACATGTGTATCCCCCGATAGACAGACAGATGCTATATATGGCAGTTCAGTGATATCACTACAGTAGAGTATTATGTGTGCTATATTACTTGCTCACATATTTTTCTTTTCCTTCCAGGGCAATGGTGCATCAGTGCAACCCCTCTTATTCGGCTGCAGAGGATGAGGAGATACACCAGAGCCTGATGTGGGATTTTGCAACACTCTTTTCCCTGACCAGCCAGAACCAGCAGGAGTCGGCTGCACTGTGGCAAGACCTTGTCCATCAGGTAAATGACATAGGCATTCATAACCGGACATATGAGCAGGTACGCCATCACTGCAGTGATTTAATTAGAAATGTCCATCAGCGTGCGTCTGATATCTACAGGCAACAGCTTGCCACAGGTGGTGAGGCACCTATACACCCCCCCCCCTCACCAGACTGGAGGAGCTCCTCCTAAGTGTTGTGGCTCCAGCCCAACAACAACAACATCCACAGACATGTGTAATGATGGAGGCTGGAGCCACCCAGCATGTGGACATGGAGCGTGCAGGTAACATGCCATATCTATAGTTGACTGTTCTCTACACTGGTAGTTTATGCATGTGTGAGATGTGTACTGTGTTTGTAGCTGTTATCCTGGAAATTATTGTGCAATATTGATATTCTCAATATCAGCAGTAGACCTGTGAAAGCCAACTGTTGTACTACTGTACTGTATCATACTCACAGTATCAATGGCACAGTTGTGCCCACTGACAATAAATGTCTTATTTGTGCAGGTCCCTCTGGAGTAACAGCAAGGCAGCCAATCCATGCTGGTGAGTGTGTAATAACAATACTTTTAATACTAATGATAATAATAGTAATAATACCCTCAAACAGTATTGCTATGTGTTGGATTGCAGGTGTGTTTGTGTCTGTGTGTTTGTATCTCATGTACTGAGGAGTGTGCATGTGCCCATGTGTGCATATGTGCATGTGCGCATGTGCCCATGTGTGCATGTGCTCATCTGTGCATGTGTGCATGTGCATGTATGCATGTATGCATGTGCCCATGTGTGCATGTGTGCGTGTGTGCATGTGTCCATGTGTGCATGTGCCCTTGTGTGCATGTGTACATGTGTGCATGTGTGCATGTGCCCATGTGTGCATGTGTGCATGTGCCCGTGTGCATCTGTAGTAACATTGTGTACACATTGTAAACTGTGTTTCCTGTCTTCCTCAAACAGGAACTGGTGTTGCTCTGGTGGTGTGCAGCAGGGAACCTGAAGCCACTGCTAGGGATAGTGATAATGATGATACATGTGTAATGGCACAGGGAGGTGTGACAGGGTCTGTTGTTGGTCAGCCAATTGACAGTACACAGCAGTCAACACCATCAATGCACACAGTCATCCTGCCGATACATCCATTGTCACCAATGTCCTTAGGTGAGGGACAGCATACAGTGGGCATTGACCAGGGTAATGTGGTATCAGTGGCACATGCATCCCCTCACAGCAGCCATGGCCAGAGTCCTGACATGGTACCACACAGGCAGATGTCCAGGGGTTCTCATGGGAGCATCCATGGTTGTACTGCCCCTGTCAGACATGCCCACAGAGGTCTTTCAACATCAGCTATGTTCCGGGCTGTAATGCAGGAACAGGCACGTATGGAACGGTACACCAGACAGGGTCTGAGGGAGCTTAGAGCACATCTCACTGCTATGAATGACACTATGCGTGACGTTGCGGCTGCCATCCGTAATTTCACTGAGGTCATTGATAGACGTTGGGGGGACACATTAGATCTGTTCCACAACTACATGTCCATGAGCCAGGGCAATGCAGGATGGTTGAGGCGTTGACGTGGACGTATGCCAGCAACATCAGCAGCTGGCAGTCGTCGCAGACGACAACAAACCCTCAGCCGCTCCCATAGTGCCAGTACCAGCCCCAGCAATGCTGCGTCTGTGCTGTCATCAGACTGCCCTAGGAGACCACGTGCATGTGGCTCTGGACAGTCCCAGCAGGGACATGTGTCCATTCATCAACCAACTGCTTCTGATGACAGTACCCAGTCTGGCTTAGTACCTGATACTGTCTGTAGCACACCTGCCAGGCACAGGTACTGTGTCCATGGCCAGAGACAGTGATCTGTATGACCTGGCAGGTACAGTCTTGGGCTGTCCACAAACACCTGTATATGGCAGCCATGAGGTGGAACTGTGTGCATGCATACACCCATACATAATGCTAACACGTAGGGGTAACACATACATGCACACACCACATCAACATTGCCCCATCTTGTACTGGGGTCCCTCACTAGCACACACACACATACATGTCGATTGGATGTATCAGTGGCAGACTCAGGAATACCAAGTACACACCCTGTGCATATGATGAAACTGTGCCACCTCCTGCAATCTGTAACATTGATGCAGGAAAAGGTTAACATGGTGCTGATGCACAGGGTGACTACATAGAAGTGTAGTAATATTATCATGTTGTTAACAGTACAGTGTAATGATATCATTGTGGGTATATCCCGGCATGCCTGATGCATTAACAGTATGATTGTCATTGTATTGTTTTGTACACCACTATTAATTACAAAAGTGTAATGTCTGCACATCTTTACATTCTGGTGGTAAGGCTGAAAACACAAGGCCACCTACATAGGTAGCAAAGGGGATAAGAAAATGGAAGTAATGATACTCAATGCCGGACATGTAAACCGCAAGATGCATGCAGTCCAAACTCCACTCAGCATGGAGAATGTTGATATCTGTGCAGCAATAGACAACAGGTTCAAGACTCCCAAGAGCACCCTAGCACTACCAGGTTACACCTCATACCATGCTTGACAGCCCCAAAACACGGAACTAACTATGACAGAAGGGTGAGTCTCATTAAATGTCTGTTATTCTAAAAGTGTATTAGTTCTGGTTTAAGCACTTGGGCTTCAGGCCAGTTATTTTACGTTAAGAAGGTTCGTGGTCTGCACTCTTGTGGGAGGAGAGGCTGGACTCTGCCCTTCTGAGCTGGAAATTTCTGGTTAAAGGCTTATCCTGCGTATTTGAACTGTTTCTTACTGAAATTGGTACACCTTGTTTGCTGTAGCATAGACTAGATCCAGTCCTGCTGAATCTAGCTTTGTTTGTATGCTTGTTTGCTTGTTATTTCCCTGAAACTTTAATTTCACCTAAAACGTGGCTTTTCAGAGCTTCTGTGGATCCCTGGTGACATCTGCATTGCTTACTGTACTTATTCCCTTGTTTCACTTGAAAGAAAGTTACTGTTTGTCATTTTTGCATTTAAGGTACCTGTAAAAAATTGCATTTAAGTTACCTGGCACTTGCTCACTAAAGCAATTATATAAGTCAGCACTAACAAATTAAAAGCACTACACCCTCACAAACTCCCCTTGAGTACTGTGTTCCCCATTGGCCCTTTTTTTTCAATTATAAAGGAATTCCCAATACTATTCTAGCATGTCCAAAGGTCAGTTGTCAATCTCCTCTCCGGTCCAGCTGATGAATCTGGGAATCTTGAGGCAATGTTACAACTGCCTCATGTACACAGACAACCCTCTCCTCCTCCCAACAAATTCCAACACATGTGAGAGATGCAACCATATAGCCAAACTGGAGGCTAAGTTCTCTCAACTCAGTACTGGTGAAACCTGTCAGGAGGAGAAGGAAACCACACTCACTACAATTCCAGTCTCACATAGACCTACCACAACAGCAAACCAAACACATAAACACACAAAAACATACTTGAAGGCTCTAAATAAAAATCTGCCTAAGTAGCAGAGACCTCCAAAGCAGACACCCAAGCAACCGCTACCCCAAAACAAAACATGTGCAACACATAGCTCACAAAGCCAGTGTGCCGAACAGTCACAGCCCTTAAGGCTAAACAACCCACCTGATACACTTGTAATAGGTGACTCTATCGTCAGGCACACTGACGTCCTGCTCACCAGGCTGAACAAGGAGAAGGTCACGGTGAGCTGCCTGTTGAGTGCTAGGATCCGCCACATAACACAAGCACTCAGGTCACTCCACGGCAAGTACAAATATGACTTGGTCATTGTCCATGCTGGTGTGAATGACCTGAGACGTACCTCCCTGGACTACATGAAAAGAGACATAGAGGAGCTCTCTGAGCATGTGGCCCAGGCCAATATGACCCTGACCTTGAGTAGCATCTTACCCTCACCAAGAATGATGCCACGATATGAAGACAAGATGATGAATTTCAACAATTGGCTTAAGTATTGGTGTCATTCAAAGGGGATCCAATGCTCTCAGCCTGGGATGACATGCTCGACAAGCTACAATGCTTTGCTAGGGACGGCTTGCACCTGTCACCCCTGGGCTTTCGGATATTGGCAAAGGCTCTTGCTAGCCCATAGTGCATTTTTTAGGCAAGGTTCAAAAGACAAACCCACCTCCATAGGTATCACAAGGGATAAGAAACTAAGAGTAATGCTACTCAACGCCAGAAGTCTAAACCTCAAGATGCTTGCACTGGAAACTCTCCTTAGCATGGAGAACATCGATATCTGTGCACTAACAGAAACCTGGTTCAAGGTTCCCGAGAGCACCCCAGCACTAGCAGGTTATACCTCATACCATGCTTTTCAGCCCCAAAACTTGGACCGAACCAGAAAAGGAGGGGGAGTATCAATATTCATCAAAGATACCCACACCTCCAGGTTGGTAGCACAGCACGAAGCATCAGAGACTATCCATGTGCAACTAACAGTGGGTAAAACTGCCTTCCAGTTTATAGTCTGCTACAGACCACCCTCCCAAATCCAGGAACCCCACTCGGCCTTCCTGAGAACACTGGAAAATATGAAGGTCTCTCCAAACAGCATTATATTGGGCGACTTCAATTACCCAAACAGAATGGGAGCATTACTGTAGCTCCAACAACCTAGCTCAAAGGTTCCTAGAATTTATAAACTCAAATACTATGGAACAACTTGTTACCACTCCCACAAGAGGGGAAAACATACTGGACCTGATCATCACCAACATGGGGACTCTATGGTCCAGACCAGAAGTGTATCCCTCACTGGTAAGATCAGACCATAAACTAATCTCACTGGATATTCACATCCCGACCCCACCCCCTGCCCAGAAAACCACAGTGAAAAACTTCTCTAAACCAAATTTCACACTCATCAAAACTGAGGTGGAATCCTTCAAAGCCCCCGGGCCTGTGGAAAATACAGCCCAGACCACAGAATCCTTTATAAATGCATTCTATGAAAACCTTCAGAAATGCATGGATCATGCAATCCCAAATAAAACCCAGACCAAATCCTCCAAAGGCAGACGTCCTGTCTGGTGGACACCAGCCATAAACAAACTATACAATAGAAGGAGAAAGCTACTACATGATAGAGCAAAATCACAAAAAGGGAAGGCATCTCTGATCAGTGTTAGCAAAAAACTATGGGCAATCATAAAATCGTCTAAGACCAACTTCGAGAGAAAAATTGCACAGGACACTAAGGATAATCACAAGGCTTTCTTTAGTTATGTTAGGCACCTGGGTGGGAATTCCCAGATATTCTCAGAATTAGTCCAAAATGACAAAAAATATACCAAACCCACAGACATTGCCAACATCCTAGCTGACAGGTTCAACGCAAACTCCCCCCCCACCAAAAGGGAAACTATCTGTCCCAGTAGAGTGCTGCCACCCTGACATCTCAGATGCTCAGGTAACAGCCACCCTCTCCAAAGCAAAAAACACAGCATCAATGGGACCAGACGGTGTCCCAGGCTGCGTCCTACATGAACTCCAAGAAGAGCTAAACCCAAACATAAAACTACTGTTCAATATCAGCCTTACCACAGGATATGTACCCAAAGAGTGGCGTACAGCAACAGTGGTCCCTCTCCACAAAGGTGGTGCCTCAACGGATCCTGCAAACTATCGCCCCATAAGCCTGACTAGCTTGGTCTGCAAAGCTATGGAAAGGATCATCATGGCCCTCATAAAAAAAGATATTGGGGACCTACAGACACTGGATCCTACTCAGTTCTGCTTTGGTAAGGGCAGATCCTGCTTTTTAAACCTGGTTGATTTCTTTGAAACAGTCACCAAGGCCATTGATGAGGGGTAGGTGGTCCACACAGCCTACCTGGACCTCGCAAAAGCCTTCGATACAATACCCCACTCGGGCATTATAGATAAGCTCACCAGCTTAAATATAAACCCCTATGTCACTAGATGGGTTGCAAACTGGCTCAAGGACAGAACCCACATGGTTAGAATTGAAGGAGCCATGTCAGACTCCAAACAAGTTACAAGTGGCGTCCCACAAGGCTCAGTCCTGGGGCCTCTCCTGTTCGGTATATATTTCTCGGAGGTACAGGCCAACACGGAAGGACTGTGGCTGAGCAAGTTCGCAGATGACTGCAAACTGGGCGCTATAATAAACTCTCCAGCCGACACAAGCATCCTCCAAAAGGGCCTCATAGAAACAGACAACTGGTGCCAGAGCCATGGCCTCAAACTAAACACCAAAAAGTGTATAGTCATCCCCTTTGGCAAAAACAAAGTGCCCACAAATTACCACATAGGTGGTAATCCATTAAGTACGGAAGAAGTAATTAGGGACATTGGGACCCAAGTTGACAGCAATCTCTCATTTGACAACCACGTGGCCAAAGTGGTTATAAAAACATTTTATATATCCTGCCTCTTTACTCATCCCCCATCGGGTCCATAATTGAGTAAAATGCCCCTTTTGGGATGTACCTTACCAGACACCTGCAGCAACTGGAAAGACCCCAAAAGTACCTCACCAAGAGGATCAAAGGGCTCAAACAGATGCCATATGCTGCCCGGTTAAAGAAACTCCAGCTCTACTCAGTGGCATACCGCCTGCTCAGAGGCGATCTTTGCCTGATGTATAAAGCCATGTCCAACCCGGAATTAATGGACATGCTGCAGCTCAGAATATCCAAATCCCATCGAGCTACGCGCTCAAGATACTTGAACCTCAGCACTGAAATAAATAGGACATGCTAGGGACAACGTTCCCCAGAGGCTCCCTTCACTCTGGAATAAAATCCCAGGCCATGTTGTTTTAGCCTTCTATTCCCTTACATTGTAAATTCATGCTTTGCATATGGGTTTAAAATTTTTATTTTTTCTATTTTTTTATAGCGCAGTCCGTCATCTCATCACCTACTAGATAGTATAAAGCCAGTAATAAAAGATCCACCATTGACTGGATACTGACATCATCAGTGTTTAGAGAGAGGAATGTACATCATGTACACACAGTGAGTATTTGCAGGATTCAAACCCCTATCTAGTTATGTCAAAATATTTGAGAGAAACACATTACTGGAGCGTGCTATTCACATTATTGGAAGGATTCCTTCTCCTGCTATACTTATAGGGTGCTTACATCATCAGTGTTTAGAGAAAGGAATGTACATCATGTAGTGTATTCTTCTAGTTGCCAAAGTGGACATTTCTTTCAAACAGAATTGCGCACACACTAATTCCACCCCCCAACACACACTGAGCACTTGTAGGATTCAAACTCCTATCTAACTATGTCATGACACTTGAGAGAGATGCTTTAGCAGAGTGTGCTATTTGCATCACTGGGAGGTTTCTCTTCTCCTGCTATACTTATAGGGTGCTGACATCATCAGTGTTTAGAGAGAGGAATGTACATCATGTAGTGTATTCTTCTAGTTGCCAAAAGGGACATTTCTTTTAAACAGAATTGCACACTCACTAATCCCCCCCCCAAAAAAAAAAAACACACTGAGCATTTGCAGGATTCAAACCCCTACCTAACTATGTCATGACACTTGAGAGAGATGCATTAGCGGAGTGCGCTATTTGCATTAGGGGGAGGTGCCTTTTCTCCTGCTATACTTATAGGGTGCTGACATCATCAGTGTTTAGAGAGAGGAATGTACATCATGTAGTGTATTCTTCTAGTTGCCAAAAGGGACATTTATTTCAAACAGAATTGCACACACACTAACCCCCCCCCCAATCACACACACTGCACATTCGCAGGATTTAAACCCCTACCTAACTATATTATGACAGTTGAGAGAGAAGCATTAGTGCAGCACACTATTCAAATTATTGGGTATCTTTTCTTCTCCTGCAGTATTTATAGGGTGTTGACATCATTATTTATAAAGAGATATGTACATCTATTACTATCCGTCAGTAAGGGGGATAGCATATAAATGCATTAACAGACGCCTACTTCAGGGTCACATATGCACATCAGCACTGCCAGGTTATGTTTTATACCATGCTTCATGACCACAGGACTTGTAACACACAACAGAACCAGTTCAGACCACCCCGCCCATATCCAGGAACCACACTTTGCTTCCCTGGGAACAGTGTAGGATATGAAGGCGTTCACATACACCATTACAATGGTTAACTTCAGGTACAGGTATATTGAGTGGGGGAACTACTCAGGCCTCAACAACATCACCCTACAGCCACTACAATTTGTGAATCCATGTGCTATGGCAGGACCAATCACCACAGCCACAAGGGGGAATACATATTGGACTTGACCATCTGCAACATGGGGACTCTATGTTCCACAGCAGAGGTAGACCACCATTGTTACTATCTGACCATAACCAACCTTCCCTGGACATCCATATCCCATCCCCACCCCCAGGCAAGGAAGTCACTGCAAACAAAGTATTTATCAAAAGCAGACTTTGCACTTGTGAAGACTGGGGTGGAAGTCTTCAAAGGACCCATGCTGGAGGATTATACAGGCCACTCTGCATAATCTTTGACAATTGCATTCTATGAGCATCCGGAAGGTTTGCATTGCTCATGCTATCCCAAATAAACCCAAGACTCCTCCACAACAGGAGGCCTGTCTGGTTTACACCAGCCATATATAAGCTTTACAACAGAAGGAGGGAGCTAATACATTACAGAGCAATATCCCACAGAGGGAGGACATCTCTGAACAGTATTGGCAAGACACTTCAATCCCTCAAAATCATCACTTCAAAGTGTTGACAGTGAAATTGTCCAGACACTGCAGATAAGGCTCCCCTCAGTCTGTAATTGATGCCCAATTACTGTTATAACTCCTCGCCAACCCTCTTCCAGCAAACTCCAGCCACATGGATGTGACATTGCAAATTCAACCCCTGGGATCTCCACTGTGTCCCTGCTTGATGGAGGCACAGCACACTACCCTTAAACGGTGCCTTCTGTGACCTACTTTACAGAAGCACAGTAGCCTACAGTACTAGGGAGGCAGACGAAAAATACACTCTGGCTAAGCTTATGTATTCCCTAGGGCAAACAGCCTAGTATTGACCTCTACACCCATATGTTTAATTTTCAGATGCACAATATTTGTTGCTGATAAACTGTTTGCAGGTCTTTATTGCCATATCTTTCCCTGTTTCTATGAGCAACTTGTATATCTGTGGAAGATGTTTGAATATGAGAGGGATCCACTATTTTACTTATGTCTCTGTTGTCATTTAACTGTGTGCACTGGGCAGATTGCTGTATTGTGGGAGGTTCCTGGCTTAACACATACAAATGCCAGATATGTGTGGCCAACTGCTAAACTGAGACATGGCCTAAGTGTGTGGGCATTCCCAGTTCAGGCTTTCCATGGCTTGTTGCCTGACATATGTCTCATTTATCAAAGTGTGCAAGCATGCCCAGTGTGAGCTTTCCATATGTTGAGATCTGAGGTCCACCACATTTGTGGTTGTGTGTGAACTTCAACAATATTTCACATTTATAGTTGTGTGTTGGAAGTCATGTTCTTACTGCCCAACTGCTTTGTGTCTGATCCCAACAGGGATTATGCTGTGCCTGCAGGGTTTCCATGGGATAGTTTGCATACAGTTGTCAACATCCTTTCATACTGACCAAACACTGTAATATCGTATAGTGTACTGGTTCAGTACTTTCACTGTGGTGGACAGTATCCTGGGTTTCAGTCCTATCACTGCTTTAAATATTCATAGTGAGCACACCAAACTGGTTAAGGGCCAGTTGTGCAAATATGACCATGTTGCATTTTGTTCAGATATGGACTACTTAAACCAGGCTTGTCCAACATTGGTAGTGTATTCCGCAACTTGGGTGGACATTGAGAAACACTAGCTATGTGCTCTAGGCCATTTCTAATGCTAGTCAGAGAGTGTGTTTGTTCTTCAACACACATTGTAACTGGAGTTTGCCATGACATATTTCAAGGTTAGTATACTGTGCCTCTGTCTACCCATGACATAAAAGTGATACCCAGGGTAAACCTACCATCTAAAAATACCAGTGGTCACAGAAACACAAGACTTTAATGAAGCTTTCGGGCTCTCAACCCTTCATCAGCATGATGAAGGGTTGAGAGCCCGAAAGCTTCATTAAAGTCTTGTGTTTCTGTGACCACTGGTAGTTTTAGTGAGATTCTGTTCTATCTACGTGTTCAGCCTAAACCTACCATCTCCCATCCACTCATCAAGATTCCTCTTGAAGAGAGTCAATGAGGGACTCACTGGCTAACCTGTACTGGGAGTTTACTCAAGAGTGGAGGGAGCTTCTGGGTTATGGATCAATCACTACAGCATGACCTATTTATGTCAGTGCTGGGGTTCAGGTCTCTCATGTCCATAGCTCACTGGTATTCAGATTTTACAAGGTGCAGCATGTTCATTGATTCCAGCTTGGACATGGCTTTATACATCAGGCACAGATTGCCTCTGGGCAGGCAGTATGGCACTGTGTGGAGCTGCAGTTTGTTTAATCAGGCAACACATGGCATCTGTTAGAGCTCTTTGATCCTCCTGGTGAGGTACTTTTGGGGTCTTTCCAGTTGCTGGAGGTGTCTGCTAAGGTACATCCCACAAGGGCCATTGTATTCAATTGTGAGGCTGATGAAGGATGACTGAAGAGGCACAATGACCTCCCCTGATCTAGATGTGAATACCTTCATGATTAGGTGGGTATATGGTATGTTTCTGTAACCACTACAGCCACATGGTTGTCAAATGTAAGATATCTATCAACTTGTGTCCCCAGGTCTCTTATTACTTCTAAAGTACTTAATGGGTTAACACCTATGTGGTAATTGGTGGGCACTTACTGTTTTTTTCCAAAGGGGATGACTATACACTTTTCTGCATTTAGCTTGATGACATGGCTCTGGCACCAATTGTCTGTTTCTATGTGACCCTTTTATAGGATGCTTGTGTCAGCTGGAGGGTCAGATATGGTGCACAGTTTGTAGTCATCTGCAAACTTGTTCAGACACAGTCCTTCCATGTTGGCCTGTACCTATGGGAAATATATACCAAACAAGGGAGGTCCCAGGACCGAGCCTGGTGGGATGCCAGTTGTAGCTGGTTTGTAGTCTGACATGGCTGCAGCATTTCTGACCATGTCAGCTCTGTCCTTAAGCTGGTTTGCAACACAGCTACTGACATAGGGGTTTATATTTAAGCTGGTGAGCTTATCTATAATGAACAATTGGGGTATTGTATGGAAGGCTTTTGCAAGGACAAGATAGGCTGTGTGGACCACATTCCCCTCATCAATGGCCTTGGTGACTGTTTCAAATGAGTCAAACATGTTTAAGGGGCAGGATCTGCCCTTACAAAATCCACACTGGGTAGGGTCCAGTGTCTGTAGGTCCCCAATATCTTTATTTCTGAGGTCCATGATGATCCTTTCCATTGCAGACCAAGCTTGTCAGGATTCTGGGGTGATAGTTTGCAGTATCCATTCAGGCACCACCTTTGTGGAGAGGGACCACTGTTGCTGTACACTGCTCTTTGGGTACATATCCTGTGGTATGGCTGAGATTGAGCAGTAGTGTTATTTGGTGTTCCATTCTTCTTGGAGCTCATGTTGGACGCAGCCCAGGACACCATCCCGTACCATTGGTGCTGTGTGTTTTGCTTTGAAGATGCTGGCTGTTACCTCAGCATCTGCAATGTCAGGGGGCCAGCACTCTGCTGGGATAGATATTTGGCATTTTGGTGGGAGAGGGGGAGTTTGCACTGAACCTGTCAGGTTGGATGTTGGCAATGTGTGTGGGTTTGGTGTATTGTTTGTAATATTTGAGTAATTCAGAGCATATCTGTGAATTCCCACCAAGGTTCCTACCATCAGTTAAGAAAGCCTTGTGATTATCCTTAGTGTTCTGTACAATTTGTATCTTCATAGGTTCATAGGTTCATACTAGGCTATCTGCCCTAGGGCATTTAAAAGCCTAGCCAGAGTGTGTGTGGCTTTCGACACCCCTTGCAATGTGAATATTATGCCCATTTAGGGTTTACTTTACTGTGCCTCTGTCTAGAAGTGACACAGAGATGACCCCTGGTGTAAATCTACGATCTCCCATCCACACGTCAAGATTTCTCTTGAAGAGAGTCAGTGAGGGGCTCTGCCTAACATGGACTGGGATTCTGTTCCAGAGTGTAGGGAGCCTCTGGGTTATGAATCTGTCCCTCCAGCACATCCTATTTATTTATGTGTTGAGGTTCAAATCTCGCTCTCGCTCTGATGGATTTGGATTTTCTGAGGTGGAGCATGTCCATTAATTCTGGATTGGACATGGCCTTGTACGTCGGGCATACATCGCCTCTGAGTAGGCAGTATGCGACTGAATACAGCTGGGGTTTCTTCAGCCGGGCAGCATATGACAAATGTTTGAGACCCTTTATCCTCTTGGTGAGGTGCTTTTGGGGTCTTTCTAACTGCTGCAGGTGTCGGGTAAGGTACATCCCAAATGGGGCATTGTACTCAATTATGGGCCTGATAAGAGAAGAGTATAGGGGCACAATGACCTCTCTTGATGTAGATGTAAATCCTTTCATGATAAGGTGGCCAATATTGAAGGTCTTCCTAGCCACCTTGGCAATGTGAGTGTCAAATGAGAGGTTACTGTCCACTTGTGTCCCTAGGTCCCTGATTACTTCTTCCGTACGTAATGGATTACCACCTATGTGGTAATTTGTGGGTACCTTGTTTGGTATTTGGAGAGACATTCATACTCTCTAGTGTCTTCAGGAAGGCTGAGTGGGGTTCCTGGGTTTGAGAGGGTGGTCTGTAGCATGCTACAAACTGTACGGCTGTTTTGCCTATGGTTAGTTGCACATGAATGGTCTCCGATGCTTCGTGCATTGTCAGTAACATGGAGGTGTGGGTATCTTTGATGAATATGGATACTCCCCCTCCTTTTGTGGTTTGGTCCAGGTTTTGGGGCCGAAAAGCATGATATGAGGTATAACCTGGTAATGCTGGGGTGCTCTCAGGAGCCTTGAAGCAGGTTTCCGTCACTGCATAGACATTGCTGTTCTCCATACTGAGGAGGGCCTTGAGAGTGTACATCTTGAGGTTTAGACTTCTGACGTTGAGCAGCATTACCCTTATTTTTTTTTTCCACTTATGTTTTCTAGGGAGGTGGATTTGTCTTTTGAGCCTTGCCTAAAAAAGGCACTATGAAGATGGCAAGAGCCTTGGCCAATATCCAGAAGCCCAGGGGTGACAGGTGCAAGCCATCCCTGGCAAAGCAGCATGGCTTGTCAAGCATGTCATCCCAAGCAGACATTGGATCTCCTTGGAATGACACCAGTAATTGAGCCAATTGTTAAAGCTGATCATTCTGTTTTTGTACTGTGGCATCATTCTTGGTGAGGGTAAGATGCTGCTCAGGGTCTGGGTCATACTGGCCTGGGCTACATAATCAGAGAGCTCCTCTATGTCTCTTTTCATGTAGTCCAGGGAGGTACGTCTCAGGTCATTCACACCAGCATGGACAATGACTGAGTCATATTTGTACTTGCTTTGGAGTGACCTGAGTGCTTGTGTTATGTGGTGGATTCTAGCGCCCAACAGGCAGCTTACTGTAACCTTTTCCTTGTTCAGTCTGGTGAGTGGGACATCAGTGTGTCTGACTATGGAGTCACCTATTAGAAGTGTATCAGGCATGTTGTCTGTCCTTAAAGGCTGTGACTGTTTGGCACACTGACTTTGTGAACTATGTGTTGCATGTGCTATGTTTTGAGGTAGTGGTTGCTTGGGTGTCTGCTTTGGAGGCCTCTGTTGATTTGGTAGATTTTTAATTAGAGCCTCCGGGAATGTTTTTGTGTGTTTATGTCTTTGGTTTGCAGTTGTGATAGGTCTATGTGAGACTGGGTCTGTGGTGTGTGTGGTTACCTTCTCCTCCTGACTGGTTTTGCCAGTACTGAGTTGAGAGAGCTCGGCCTCCAGTTTGGATAAATAGTTGCATCTCTCACATATATTTGTATTTGTTGTGGGGGGAGGGGGTAGTCTGTTTACATGACGCAGGTGTAACATTGCCTCAAGATTCCCAGATTCAACATGTTGTAGCTGGCCTTAGAGGATTTTATGTGTGGCCATAGTTTTTTGTCGTAATACTGATCAGAGATTACTTCCCTTTTTGGGTTTTGCTCTATCATGTAGTAGCTTCCTCCTTCTCTTGCATGGTTTGGTAATGGCTGGGGTCCACCAGGCCAGATGCCTACGTGTATGGAATTGGGTCTTGGTTTTATTTGGGATTGCATAATCCATGCATTCCTGAAAGTGTTCATAGAATGCATTTATAAAGGGTTCTGAGGACTGGCCCATATCTTCCACAGGCACAAGGCCTTTAATGGATTCCACATCAGTTTGGAGGAGTGCAACATTTGCTTTACACATGTTTTTCACTGTGGTTTTCTGCCCAGAGACTGGGGTCAGGATGTGAATATCCAGTGAGATTGCTCTATGGTCTGATCTTACCAGTGAGGGATACACTTCTCATCTGGGTGTAGAGTACCCATGCTGCTGATTATCACATCCAGTATGCTTACCCTTCTTGTGGGAGTGGTAAGTTGTTCCTGAGCATTTTGGTTTATGAATTCTAGGAACCTTTGGCCTAGGGTGTTGGAGCTAGAATAATGCTCCGAGTCTATGTTTGAGTATTTTCAGTCATCCAATATAATGTTGTTTGGAGAGACCTTGATATTTTCATGTGTTCCGAAGTAGGCCAATTGCCGTTCCTGGCATTAGGAGGGTGGTCTGTAGCAGGCTACAAACTGGGAGGCAGTTTTAGCCACTGTTACTTGCCCGTGGATAGTCCATGCTGCTTCTTGCTGTGGTACCAACCTGGGGGTGTGGTTATCCTTGACAATTATTGATAGTCACCCTCCTTTTGTAGTTTGTTCCATGTTTTGGGGCTGTAAAGCATGGTATGAGGTGTAACCTGGTAGTGTTAGGGTGCTCTTGTGAGCCCTGACCCAGGTTTCTGTTACAGAACAGATATCAACATTCTCCATGCTGAGGAGAGTTTGGACTGCATGCATCTTGCAGTTTAGACTTCTGGCATTGGGTAGCATTACGTCTAGGTTCTTATCCTTTGTGATACCTATGGAGGTGGGTTTGTGTTTTGAGCCTTACCTATTCAAGGCATGGTAGGGGTGACAACAGCCTTTGCCAGTATCCAAAAGGCCAGGAGTGATAGGTGTAAGCCATCCCTAGCAGGTGGAGCATCGTGTCTTGCTCAGCATGTCATCCCAGGCTGACACGCATTGGATCCCCTTTGACTAACAGCAATACTTAAGCCAATTATTGTAAATGATCATCTTGTCTTCATATTGTGACATCATGCTTGGTGAGGGTAGGATGTTAGTCAGGGTCATCAAATTTGCATATGCTACATGGTGTTACATTGCTTAACACATGGCAATCATGCCTCAGGTAGTGCTGCAGGGCTATCTATGTTGGATGCACATACTACACTCCCTGTACATGTTTGAAAGCAGGTTGTGTCAACTTAGGCATCCCTTTTACTATATGTGTGAGTCAGAGAGAGGTATAATTTTCAGGGTTCCTACTGAGCCAGTGCATGTGCTACGGGTTGCCTCTTTGCCAAGGCCAAGGCATACTGGGCACACCTCCTTCTGCCTACTGGGGCAGGCTCAGGTTGTTGCTCCTCCGAGTCACACTCTGCCTGTGATTGGCTTGGCAATGGTGGGGGGCTGTTTGGCCCAGCCCTATGCTGGTCCTGCTGCAGCTGTTTTCGCAGAATCATATTATGTAGCATAGCACATACCATGACAACTTGGGTACATGTAGTTGGTGAGTACTGCAAGGCTCCACCAGATGTGTCCAGGCACCGGAACCATGACGTGAGTAGCCAAAACCCATGCTCGATTACGTTTTGTGTTTGTGCGTGTGCCTCATTATGGCGTTCTTGTTCAGGTGTGTGTGCATTTCTGCTGGGTGTCATCAGCCATGGCTCCAGTGCATAGCCAGCATCCCCCACTAAGTGACCATGTGGGATGGCCCCATTGGCAAATGTCTCATACAGCTGCGTCAAATGCCAGATATGGGAATCATGGTAGCTTCCAGGTCAGCCAGCACACACATTCATTATTATGCCCTGGGCATCACACATGACCTGGCATTTTATGGAGAGGAAGCCCTTGCGGTTAATGTAGGCCCTACTCTGCTCACCAGCTGGTGCTTTGATGCGTATATGCGTGCAGTCTGTTGCACCCACTACCTCAGGGTATTCTGCTATTTGCTGGAAGAGACGCATATTGCTGGCCAATACATCACGGGAATTGGGGAAATATACATGATCACTGACATGTGCTGACATGGCATCAAGGAACTGGTACAGTACCCTGGATGCTGATGCCTGTGATATCCCCATCATGTCACCAGTTGGTCTCTGGAAGGTACCTGTTGCTAGTATTCTTAGGCCAACACATACTTTGGTTTCCACTGGGATGGGTTCCCCACTGTTGGTTCTGTGTGTGAGGTGTGGTCTGCACAGCTCAACAATTTGCTGTAGGAGGTCTCTGTCCACACTACAGCACTCCACTATCTCCAGCTCATGTAACCCCTGGTAGGTGAACCTGGGCCTGTACACTCTTCTCCGTCTCCTCACTGTGGGTTGTCCGGCAGCATTTGCATAGTCACCACCCTCAACAAGTTGCATATGTCTCCTTATAACAGCTATGGCAGCCCCTAGCATTTTGGTCTGAATGAATTTTTTTCAGTTTTCACTTCTAATAGCTTACTCCTCCATTGCAGTGTCTCTCGAGAGAAACATACTGCACTGTTGTTTGCAGAGTTTTAAGTGCTGGGCTGGGCTACTGTTCTACCTGTGTAATTGCCTGCTTCTGATTGTTTTCACCTGCTAGCTCTGCCAGTATTCCCTGCTAGCTTCCTACTATTTCTCCTGCTTCCTTTTTCCCTTCTGTTTCCTCAGGGGGGAGCGACGCACATACAAGCGAAAACACGCTCACAGTGGCTAACGCGCACACACATGCTTATGCGGACTAGAATCTGCTTATTCGGGTTACAATGCGTGCACACTGGTGCAAACAAGTTTATAGGTGTTTAAACAGGCTCCTACATGCTTACTCTGCCTTAAACGCGTGCACTCACGCTTACACATGCGCACTCTATCTTACTCGTGCCTACCAGCATGCACACGAGCGCATGCACGCCCAGTAAGAAACTTTGGTGTTATCCATAGTGTACACCTTCCATTTCTTGGCTTTCCCATGCCTACTTGTTGACACTCCTCTTTCCATGATGTGTGACTGACATCTTTCACATGTCACTGTGCTCCAATGAGCTTCATTTCTTTCATACATTCCCCCCTGTGATGTCACCTATCTCCTACTCTGTTACTCCCCCTTATCCTACTCCTACATTGCAGGGAATGTGCTCATTTGCTATGTGACAGTGCGATTCACTATCCTACCACTCATTTACATAGGATTGCCTACTAATGCTTAGTTACATGTCTTACACTAACCTTCCCCCCTTAGCAACCCCTACTCGGTGGCCATGTTGTTTTAGCCTTCTATTCCCTTACATTGTAAATTCATGCTTTGCATATGGGTTTAAAATTTTTATTTTTTCTATTTTTTTTATAGCGCAGTCCGTCATCTCATCACCTACTAGATAGTATAAAGCCAGTAATAAAAGATCCACCATTGACTGGATACTGACTAATTCCCCAAACAGTATTTTCACTTCTGTTTTCCTCCCTGACTCCTTAAAGGATCACCTCCCTATATTTACAATTATGCAGATAAAGTACTCATTGAAATGCCAGACATATAGTCTTGTAAATAAACTTGCATCTTTCAAAAAAGATACTTTCCTGGCCAGATTAATATACATTAATTGGAACTGCCATTATACTCTTCCTTTTTTATTCATCCAATATGAACATGCCTCACTAAAAACAAAAGAGTTAAAGCAAACCCTGCATGTGAAAATTTAGGAAAACTAAAATGATAATGAAGGAAAGAGACAGAGCTTGGAATAATTGGAAACAAACTAAAACTCAATCCAGCCTTCAAAAGTATAAACAAACTTGACAAAAAAATACCATACAAACTTCCAATACACTAAGCAAAATAACCACAAACTTTTATGGTCCTCCATCAACAAACGTAAATGTCCTAGCCACACTATCCAGCCAACCCCTTCTACTAACAACATTAATGGTAGCACTGTCAGTTAATTCAGTACACATTTTGCTAACACACTACCTTCCCTCTTAAATAATTCTACCACCTGTAACACCCTACCCCATCAAGAATCAGTGATTAATCACAATACATTTGATTTTCAATCCGTTTTCACATTTGCCATTAGGGAATACCTTCTCAAATTGAAACCAGACACACTGCCCCAGACAATCTTTCTGCACACAGTATATTAAACTTGCAGCAGATATCATAGCTTACCCAGTCACCATCTTAATAACTGCTTCAGCATAGAAAGCTATATCCCTAAAATTGTGAAATAATCTTGTATCCTACCCCTACACAAATGTGAGGAGTATACCTATTATTTTCCCCTTTACAAAGAGATAGAAAAATGTGCCCAATCCTACCAACTTACTTTTTTTTACCATGAACATAAACAAGCCCCACATAACATGTTTTTTGGCCATACCCTAGCACTATAGCAGCTCTACTCAGTTTGCTGCTACTATCAACAGTAACAGCAATCCAGGAAACCTCGTAACATCACTTTTAATTGATTTGTCAAAAGATTTTAAAAAGTGTCCCAGCAAAAATTATCTACAAAGTTTCTCCTAAGGACTGCAGCACTCATCTCTAACCTGGTTCTACATCTACCTCAGCAATAGACTTCAAGCTATAACATGTTAAAATATCTCGCTATTGTTTTCAGTGCACATAGGGGTGCCTCAGGGATGTATCCTTGTTCCCTTGCTATTTCATTTTTCTATAAACAAAGAAACACGCTGCCATTATTCAGTATGTTGATGATTCCACAGTCATCTGCACTTTCACAAGCCTTCAACAACCTCAAACTCAAACACAGGAATCCTTCACATTAATTGAAACATGATTCTGTAACTCTCAATTATTATTAAAGCATAGAAAAAAACAAACTAAATTTGTTCATACTTAAACAATACTCATATGGCAAACATGACAATGACAAATATGACAAAATTTTCTTCATCATCATTACTTGTTATGACAAATTCAAAATTGAACTTGTAACTTATATGATGCTCTTAGGTGGCATGATAGATGGTGCCATGAAACATGACCATGACATAAAGCAAGCTATTAAGAAAACACATATACACACACACACACACACACACACACACACACACACACACACACACACACACACACACACACACACACATAAAAAAAATCAGCACCCTATCTTGAGCTAATCTCTACTTGACTGACCAGGCAAGACAAATTATTGCCTCAAAACCACTGTTAGCTCACTTCCTCTATGCTGCTATTATATTTCTCAACTTGCAATCTATGCAAATAACCATTCTAAAAAATACTATAGCAAAATATGTAAATTCTCATCTTATATGCCTTGTAGATCCCATCAGTGCATGGTACTAAAACAGGTATATTTATTAGAATTGCCTTACTATCTAATACTTAAAAAACTTGAAACTGTTCACAGTATTATTTTTCAACCTGAAAAAGATACAAACAGTAAACAAATTATCCAACCATACCCCCATCTAGGACTTTTTGCTTTACTGACAAGTTCTTACCACACCCTATTAAATAAAAAAGGTAGGTGACACACTGTGTTCCTCTCGTATGTCTAAAATCTGGAATTCCATTCCCATCTCAATCAGACAAATCAACAACTTGAAATCCTTAAAGCTACTATTGAAACAACACCTAAAGGTCTCATAGCTTTGTTCATGCACCACATATATAGCTAATCCCCCTAAACTATCTATATACATTCTTATCCCTTCCTGTTGTAAAATTTCTACTTGGCCAGTAATCTTCTATGTTTTCCTGTACAATTATATCTTCTGAACAGTGGAAAAAAAACATACCAAATAACAGGGAAGGGGAATAAAACCAATTGACTTTCACATGTATTTATGACTTTTACCTTATTGTATACATGATAACAATTTTTGTTGGACTTCTACAACCTAAACCTTATTGAAATGGAAACTTTGCCTAGCTAACCATTATTCTAGACAGCAGCATATTAACGATACCATAGAAACACTTATGACAAGGTTGTATATAAACATGCATTTCAAGTGAATGTGACAGTAGCATAGAATACTATTAAAATTCATAATACTGAATTAGCAATGGGAGTCATTGGTAATAATCATAGACTGACAATGTAAACATGACTTTATAACTTAGCACTTGCAATCTCTGAAAATGCAAATATTAATGACACCTTATTCCAGTCTTGCTTGGTGTCATGCATTTGCAGTTACCTCATCACCGAAACGGACTTCTTAGCATATTGTAATGACTTTCCTCATGTTTTGTCATACTACAAGTGACATTTCTCTGTACTTAAATAAGGACAGCAAATTTGCTCTTTGCAAACTGTTGCCCAACTTAAAGAAAAAAAAAAGATGAGGTTTTCTATTGTTAAAGCCCTCTATGGCTATGTATGACATGCAATAATGTCACAGGGAAGGCTGTGACTTCACTCTGGCTCACTATTCCTTACTTACTTTGCAATAATGAAAAATGAGAATTAGCAAAAAACAGATAAAAATAAGTAGATAAAAACCCACCCCTCCTGTATTACATTAGATATGCTCTGTGTTGGTGTATCCATAAATGAAGCATTCCCTGGAATCAGCACTGCAGATCTATCTCCATCTGATGTTTATGTATGCTAGCCTTGGACAATGATATCAAGGATAAGCAGGTATAGTCTGGCAGGATAGACACAGGGAATGTAAACCACACATCTCCTTCTCAGACTACTGGCACAGTCTCTCTGCCAACACATACTCATTACATGCTACCATCTTTGAGTGAACAGATTGATGGGGACACTGTAGATCAAAAAGTTGTAGTGGCCCCAGGTACAGATATGTCAGAATATGTCACCAATCCATCATGGGCAGGAGGATCCACGCAGAGGTGTCAGTAGTGGTACTCATAGGAGGTATGGTTACTGCCCTTCTACTGAGGTTGGTGTATCTGTAGCTGCTGCACAATGTATGTAGTTGTCCATTATGTCAGTCTCATGGACAGCATGAAAGGCTGAGTGTGATCAGATGTGCAAGCTCCTCTGGGAGAGAGGTTGAGCACCATCAGCAGCTGCTACAAGAGTCTCTTGCAGATACAGGATTACAGTTGCTGCAATGACCCCCATCATTGCTAATGAATGCACAATGTGGCTGTGCACCATTTAGGTGTTTATGAATTGCTCTGCCATATATAAATATATATATATATATATATATATATGTGTGTGTGTGTGTGTGTGTGTGTGTGTGTGTGTGTGCGTATTTTTACTTTATTAGCATACAGCACAGCTCACAGTCATTAGCATCTAACATAGTTGGCCATCTTTTTTTAGCTAGCCATGTCATATAGCTGTGTTTCTTGAATCACACACTGCCTGAACACCCCCATTTGTGCATGCATCTTTGTTTAGTGAGATGCACCAAAGTTTTATGACTCTAGTTCATATTGTTTTGTCTTATTAACATTTCAACTATTATGGAGCTGATAGCATGACTAATATTTGAATTTAACCTTATTTTGTTTCTTGACATTCAAAATGTTGAATAATCAGTTGAAATGTATACCCAGTAAGTTGTGCTTGCAATATACCCTGATAGTTATTAGAGCTTGCACCATGCCATGTCTACATATAAATCTTATCCCGCTGTACATAGAATTATAGTATTTGTGAATTACTAATAATACAGAAGTTTGTTTTTCAAACTTCCTTTGCTAACTTTTCTATCTTTCACGGTTCCATTCCTGGCACTGTCTAATTCTCTCCTATTTTCAAATGTTGGTCAATCACACTGTTATGAATCTGTATTTCATGTCTGTACCATAATTAATTATATTTCATTTTAAGGATGTACTGTTACATGTCAACCGACTTAATATTGTTAATCTGTTTAGTATGTGCTTAGAATTCTCTAGTGTATATTCTGGAGCTTTTCTCCCCAGGTCTCCACTGAAAATGGGCTTCTACCCAGACGGACATAACCCGGTAAACAAATGTAGTAAATAAATAAATAAATAAACAATTAAATAAATAAATAAATAAATACATTTAGTGACCTTACAGACCAGGGCATATTTATTTATATTTAATGATTTATTCAGTGTGCTTATTGCATAATTCACTGATCTTTAGGGACTGATTTTATTCATTTCCGTGTCTAAATTCAGTTTTGTGCAAACACTAAATAGAGACTATACTCTGTAGTATAATACAATAAAAATGTAAATAGTGGTTTTAGTTGTGTAAAATGATAGAGTACAGACTGAATAAGCAGGAAAATGGAATACCTGGGAATGTATAAATTGATAATTGATACAGCTGACTGTGTAACAGAACAATGATGATAAGATAGGTCAGTGGAAGTGAAGGTAGTTATGCTGAAGCGTTTTGAGTTAATTTTGCTGTGTATCAGATAATGAAGGACTGATAAAGAAGTTGGTAGCAATGATATTAATAATAAGTATTAAGTATGTAGCTAATTTGCAAAGTCCCCTCAAGAATCAGCATGGGAATAGAACTTACCATTGGTGGCTGGTGATTTTGAAGGAGGGCTACAGATAGTAATTGAATAGGTGGGGCAAATTAGCATGATATGGGATTGTCAATGGCCACAACTTCTGATCAAACATCAGATGGCATTAGTCACATTCATCCACAGATTACCTCAGTACCTCTTTATGATCTACATATACCTCAGCTGTAGATTTCTACAATGAACAAGGCCAGCCTTTAGTTTTAACTCCACCCTCTTCGTGCATCCTAATTGACCAATCCTCCATTGTAATAAATGTGGAGGAAGTAATTGAATTAAGCCGGTGGCCTGGAAGCTGCTATGTCCCCAGAAGTAATAGAGTTCTATATTTTTTGAGGTGCATCTGAGAACTTTTTTAATCATCTTTTTATTCAGTTACAGCCTGAAAAAAATTATGAGTAAGGTAAGAACATTTTTCTTTCAAGGAAAATAAGTTATGTCTAAAGCTTAATGTTCAAAGCTAACAAAATAAAAGTTTCCATTAAATTGAGATGACAAATGCTTGCAAAGGTATATAAATCATATATCAAAAAAGTGTCTGCATACCCCTTCAAAAATTTTTACCTTCTGTGTACCCCTCTGATGTTAATATTGGGAAGAAAATAAAAGCACCAGTGGTCACAGATGACATTGTACAGTTGGGGATGGAAAACAGATTACCTGGATAAAATTGAAATAGAGAAAGGAAGTTCATGCAGAGCCCTCACAGAAAGAATCACTGCTAGAAACACAGCCAAAAAACCAAGCTGCGCTATTCACCGTGGACAGTGTGAGTATCATACCAATCCAGGCTACACCAGGATAGACAGCCAGGAATTGTATGAAGTGCTGATGTTTATGATGGAAGGTGAAACAAAATTATGCCCAGGTTGCTATGTTTAGATGCATTGTAATCTCCCCCTACACACAGCACATACACACACACACACACACACACACACACACACACACACACACACACACACACACACACACACACACACACACACACACACACACACACACACACACACACACACACACACACACACAACATTTTCATCAAAGATAACCCACAAACCCATTGACCTCTGCAACTTTATTGACTGCACACTTCAGATCTCTGACTGTGGTGAGTCTGCCTACAAGGAAAGGAATCTCTGTTTACAAGTTTCATTTTTCATTCATTCATCTACTGACCAGGCAATTTGGATGATCATTATGGACCTCTTTCCAGCCATGACCAGGTATTATTTATTTAATTAATACATTTATTAGTAAATTGAATGCAGTATTAATAGTCAGATTACAGTAGCCTACTAACCTACTTATTTCAGCAGTAAACCATATTGCCCAGAAAACCACAATGACATGGGGAAACCTTGCAATGACCACAAATATAGCACAAATATAAGGAATGGAAATGAGACTTCAACCCTAGACCCTTAAACTATGAAATACAGAATTTTAGGAAATTACAAACTGAGCTTGCATTCAGTCAGCCCCTTGCTGTTTAGGTAAACAATGAACTTTGTTAAGTACTGGGCAGTGATGCTCAGTACTTGGAGCTAAATGCAAACACTACAGATTCTCTTGGCTGTTGTTTGGAAGAATGCTTGGTATGTTTTGAAAGTTGTTGTGGTTAGTGGGAGGCTATACTTTAGATGAGGAAATAGATCAGTAGTATTCTGTCTGCCAAGAACAGTACTGTAAACTTTTACTTGATCTGCAAATTAGTTTGTTTATTTTTGATTTTGCTCGTTATGGTGCTAAAATGTAAGGCTTTCGTCAAACTACTTTATGAATTATTTAAATGCAAGCTAATTTCCCAGTGGTATGGGGTTGAAGGCAATATCATACTACCTTTTAGCATCCAAAGTTGCTGCTTGGTTTTAAAAAAAGTGGCCTTAGTTTTTCTTGTGGTGGAGAAAAAGTTTAGATTTTAAGAGTCAATGTGTAGCACAAGGGTATTTTGAATGGAAAGGGTGAAAGGCTGGGTTTATATATGACACATTCTCTGATAACAATATTCAATGTTTTTGTGAATCAGCTGGGAGTTTGTTACAAATGAGTGGGAATAGCAGAGGATCACCAGCTGACTCTTGAGGAAATGGCATGGTTAACGTGGACTGTAAATTAGAAAGATTTCATTTTCACATAGAAAGATATTGATATTTGTGCTAATTCAAGCAGAAATAAGTGCATCTACTATAAGATCACAATCTAAATGAACATATACTTTAGATAGATCATTGAAAACTGTTCCAGTAAGTTTTACATTGTCCATTGTTGGCTCAGCTATAATTAATTAAGGTTCAATCTGCTTTTTTGTACTTCTTGCCATTCAGAAGACATATTGGTATCTGGATAATGTGCGTTATTTTTTTAATATGATGCTAGTTGGAATATACAAGTCTTTTGTGGAGTTTCTCTAGGATAGGTAGAACTGAAATTGGTCTGAGGTTTGATGCAGAAATATGCCTGGAAACATCAGGAGGTGTCTAATAATGCTTTATTCATATTGTGAGCATTCAGTGTTTGTAACTCAATAGGTCAAAATGACATTGCAGTGGAAGCTTTATAAGACAGCGCATTACTGAATGAAATCCTGTAGGATAATTTTAGGGAGTACTGTTAAGAAAGTTTTTTGTTTCATTTTCTTAATAGAGCTGAAGAAGACTGGAGGAGTGAATGTTGGAGGGATTGATATACTTGGGATATGGATGCAGGATAGGGTATAAATTATAGTCTGAAAATTTGTTTAGACTAAGTTGAAGATGGGGCCACCAGTGAATTGGATAGCATCTGATATGTTGTGATTCATCGTGGTTCTGCAGTGAGTTTGGATTATTCCAGAAGTTTCATGGGAAAATGAGATCTACATTATCAGGGACCTGAATGAAAAAATCTTTAGGTTATCATACTATTTTTTGGCTAAGTTGAAGAGGACAATAAATCTGCCATGAAATTGAGTTACAAGAGTTTTTTTTTCCCCTGAAGTAACAACCTTGGTTCTTTGACTTTTAATCTGGTTTATAATTCAGTGTTCAGTTCATATATTCATAGGTAAGTACTATTCAGATGGTTTGCTTACAATTTCAAGACCATTAAAAAAAAAATCAAAATTTCCTTCTAGCCTGAAGGAGAGCAAGACAAGATAGACTGATGGAAAATTTGAGACTACCTATCCAATTATCTAGGTTTACCTTAAAAGTGGCAAGGATACCACTCTGCTTGACATATAGCTAGAGTTTGCTCCAGGGGTGAAGGATACACTGGGATATGAATCTATCACACAAATGTGTCTTGTTTATCTGCTAATGAAGGTTAGTTCCTTTAACTGAGTATTTAATGTACCATTAGTTCAGAGAAAAGAATAGGAGATCAAATAGAGTTGAATCTTCCATGGTATGAAAGGCTAGACATAGATCTCCACTGAGGAGTCTGTAAGAGACTGAGAACAGAGAAAGGGTTGCCAGTCTCTCCTGAAAAATAAAATTTTTGAGGCCACTTGTCTTTTTAGTTATGAAACTCTGAAGTCTCTAAAATTGTGTGATATGTTTAGATGAATACATGACAAAAGGTGTGTTATATTCAATAATGGGTCTGATAAGATATGAATAAAGGGGAATTAAGACTTCTTTGGATCTAATGGAAATGTCTTTAGAAATTAGATAAACATATAAAAGGCCTTCCTAACTACTGTATATACATTATGGTTAAAAAATAAGGAAACATCAACAAGAATACCCAGATTCCTTACATCAGTGTCTGATTGGAGGAATACATCTCCTATACAGTAATTAATACTGTTTTATTTACCGAAATGAACTCTGCTACATTTTTTACATTTAATTTGAGACCATTGTCCTTGCACCAGTTCTTAACAAGGTCTATGTCATGCTGGAGCAATTGTGAGTTAGTTGAAAGTCAAATAACAACACCCAATTTATAGTCATCTACAAACATAGTTAACCATAAGCCAGGAGCACTGAAATGAAGGTCTGAGAAATATATGCAAAATAGGAGAGGACCCAAAACTGAGCCCTGTGGTACACCACTGGTAACTGTTTTGCTTTCAGAAGTGACACCTGCTACTCTAACCACATAGATTCTCTCAGACAACCAGATATCTATCCAGCGCAAGATTTATTTTCAGATTTACAAGTGTGTCAATAATGCTTGCATGGGGAATAGTGTCAAAAGCCTTGGCTAGATGTAAATATGTTGTATGCACTGATTGCATAGCCTTGTAAGGATGGGAAGAATTTGTACTGATGTGAAATTTGAATTCTGGTAAGTACTTATGATGTTTGCTTGGCATTGTTACATTGTAATACTAGTGACCAGACTAATGCCACCATGTAGTCTGTTGATACCGGTTTATGCTTTTGGCCTGAAAGTCATTTTAAGTAGTATCTGTTTTGGTGTAAGATTCACAATAGTGAGGGCAGTAGAAGAATGGCTGGTTAGAATGGATGAGAGAATGCTTATGGAGTTTATGTTGTTAGGAATAACAATTAGTAGACTAAGTAGAGAGGGGTTATTGGTCTTATTGCAGGGCCTAACTGATTCATACACTAGTTGGATGAAATCCAGGTTTGCTAAGAATTTACTGAGTCTGCTCCATGGAAACCTAGAAAATTTATATTTACATCTTCAACTATTGGTTTGCATTTTTTGAATGTCATGATTATGCTTAGTATCTGCTAAACCGGGGCTTGAAATTTGAGTAAAAAAATTTGGAAGAAGGGTTTGCAAATTGAGAACATAAGGGCTAAGATTTCTGGATGTTTGGAATTTCCAGTTTGGATAGTGACCATTAAATTGGTATAGGTACCTTTGGGTTATATTAACAAGGATAAGCTTGACTCCTTAAAATTAAATTCCCAGATCTGATACTGAATATGTATGTGCACTACTGCTGGAGTTATGAGAGTGAATATTTTACCCTTAATTTTGTTAAAGTAACTCCAAGTCAGGTGATTGCTTATGTAGCCAGTAGTCAAATTATTATGTTTCTGGTTAACATTTTATAATGGACTGGAGCTGGGAAATTCTGGATTTATTTGTTTATTACTGCACAACAGCAGAAGAAATAATAGTGATGTTAAGTAGAAAATGCTTTTAGGAAACTTCATATGTTCTGGAAGACAATGGGTTATAATCTGGGAACTCTGATAGGCTGAAATGGCATTCTAGTCAATATTTAGCTTTGTGAAATACGTAACACAAAATCTGGCTTATGAGAAGTAATGGTGTTTGTAAGGATGATAGTTTTGCTTGCCCTTTAATAGGTTTGATTTGTGTAGAAGTACAAAGGTCAAGCCTACAATGTAATAGTTTGTGAGTTTACTTCTATGAGGGTATTCACCGTGGAAAAGGTTAAAAGTTAATGAAAATGTAAAAAAGATAACTGATTATATCACACAGTTGTACAGAGATTTCCTATGAATATGTTGACTTATTTACTATCTATATGTTGACTGGTTACAGAATGCATTAACCTTTGCTGTTTGGATTGTACTGTCTCATATGTGGGGATTTAAATAGGTGTTCTACAATGTAAGGTATTTATGCTTTAAGAAAAGAGGCTCACAAAAGTCAGAATGGAACCAGCATGGTATTTTATAAATGTTATAATGTAGTGGTGACTGAGAAGAGTGTGTGTGAAACGGCTGTGGTTAGGGTTTAGAGTTTAGGTTCCCCACATTCCCTATCTATATTTTGCTCAGAACAAATATTTTTATCTATATGAATGTGAGTGGCAGAAGTGAGGACACTCTCACTAAAACAGTAAATCACCTCAGGTCATCCAGTCACATTCCACAGTACTAATATCTGAGGGGTTCAATTTCATTTTCTTTTTCTCTGTCTTCTTCTCCCTGCGGTTATGGTTCTCTGACTTTTCTTGCTATAAAGATAATCCTGAAGATATGTTGAGGTATACCAGCAAGCTTCATATCTTTAGGGAGAGAACCCAGGATTTATATATAATAAAGATATGCATTTAAAATCCTGTTTTAAGAAACAGGGTATAGAAAGATCACAGTGGAAAATTTATGGGAAGGTAGTGTTTGGCACATCCAAGTGTGGACTTTGTAATCAGTGTGCATTTCTCTCAGATGATGAAGTTGTGATATTGGATAGTGTACATATATTCTGAGTGATACCAAAATATGGTAATTGTGGAACTAGAGGGGTGGTATACATAATTTGTTCTGGCTCTAAGACATTTTATGAAGAGAAAATGGTGAGGCCCCTATGGAATAATATTTATGAGTACTGATATGATATACAGAAGTAAAATAAAACAATTCTTTATATAAGCATACTGTACTTTGTGACAAGTGGAAAAAATAATTGAATTAGTAAGCATAAAGTCCATAAGAACCCTAGGAGTGGACAACGGGAGAACACATTAGGAATGTAGAGAGTTATCCTGACAGTTGAAATTGGATGGCACAAACTTGCTGGGTTTGAATGAACACCTCAGCAGTCTATCAGCATTAAGATGTATTCAGCTAAATTGTAACAGGATAGCTGTGGTTATTGCAAGCAGCTTAAGTAACAGATATAGACATAAGAGTTATCTAATATTTGAAACAAATGCATATTATAGTACAATAATGATTTAGTTTTTGGATACTCATCTTTTCAAACAATTAAATGTCCTGATCTTTCTGCAATAACCCAAGAGTTTCAAAGTTGGGTTACACGTTTTGAATGCAAGTATTTATTGTATAATGTGTGAACCTATTTTTTAACAAAAAGTCTATTAATATTTGGTTTAAAAGAACAATTTATATATTTGCCTTATACTGTACATTTATTATTTATATAACTTTTAGATAGGTTTGTTTTTATAATCGGTACACAACAGTAACTACTTTGTGCCTTTAAACAATCACCACATTAATGAAACTGAGGTTATTTAATGAAGTGAAAGGCATTTGCTTTATTCTGATGAAGTATAACATTTGTAATGGGCAAAAGCAATTTTTTATGGGTTTTGCTACATTTTAAAAATTTGCTAGTTACAATAAAGTATTCTATAGTGACCTCATTGCTCCCTTATGTGGTCTCTCATTCTGCTCAGTACTGTTGGAGGTTTTCGGTTGTCACTTATTTTGGATTCCAGTGGGTGATGTCTTCTGTGCTTCTATCAAAAGAGCGACAAAGAACAATGTAAATTAAAACTCATGTGTTCTGTAATATAATCTTAAAGATAGCTGAAATACAGTAATTAAAACTGAAGAAATGAGCAATCATTTAAACAAAGAACATTTAAACTGAAATATGTCATTGGATGTAGAAAGGGTTAGTGTGATGTGGAATCTTAGCTCAAAAGGTTCTGCATCAAGCTTACCCTCTTGAATTCAAAGGATAATTTTCTCTTGAGGTTTCCCTCACAAGGCCTCAGAGCAGAATAGTCTCACAAGTAAAAGCATATTCTAATGCTGCAGTCAAGGTGAGTAGCTGATGATAATTTGCCACATGTTTTTTCCCAGAATTGTAAACAGCTCTCATAGGAGGACAAAGTGACTGCTGTAAAAATATAGAGGTCACCCATTCTTCCATATGTGAGTACTCAAGGAGTATGTAAGTTGAGCAAAGACTTGGTGGTGGTGGTGGTAGGGGTGTTAGTATGTGAATATCTGTAAGGGCATGAATGGGGTTGGTCATATCTGAAAATGTAGTGATGGATTCAGAGATATAGTAATGACCCAGTAAGGAGGACTTTCTCATTACAGTTTTACCTATTTGGAATCACATTTTATTGCTGACACGTTAATTTGCTTGAGCATGAGCATTTTAATGAATTCTAGGGAGAGTCTGTGACAAGTTAAGTCTTTCTTATACATATGTCTCAAAGTTAATGAAAGGATGCATTCAAAATAAACCAGTTTCCCTTAAGCAACCAAACAATAATGTTCGGTCACATGGAAAATCTTGTTTTTCTTTTTTTTTCCTCAGAGGAACAAGTAACATAGAGTTATATGCTAAAAGTAAACCCCTGTTAAACATTCAGTCACTAAAGTAGATGTTTATCTATTAGGCCTTATTTTGTAATATTAGCCTAATTGCTGGAAAGAGAATGGTTCTTAAAGTTGTGCTATGGACCATTTGTAACAGATTTCAAAATCTGACCAAAAAAAAAAAAACAAGATGTATATATATATATATATATATATATATATATATATATATATATATATATATATATATATATATATATATATATAGCTATATCTATATGTCGGTTGGGGTGTCACTTCAACAGTGACACTCATCTAAAGCTATATGCATTCATCACATGCTGCTCATACCTAAAACCTTAGTTTGGTGATGTATGCTCCTTACCTTTCCAACACCTGCGCTTCATAACTTTAGATCTGTAGCCCTTTTGACCTGCAAGACATCTCCAGTACAACACAAATCAGTCAAAACAGGATCATGAAATCTTCTTGTCTGTCTTTAAAATTAAGGAACTACATTATCTGAATGACTGAATGCTGTCTCTTCTTGGATGAAAATAAGTTTTCTCAGCTTGTCCTTGAATGCACACCTCTGAGCAGATAAACATGTGGCAAGTAATATTATTTCCAATATCTATATATATATATATATATATATATATATATATGTGTGTGTGTGTGTGTGTGTGTGTGTGTATATATATATATATATATATATATATATATATATATATATATATATATGTATACAGAATATCAGGAAAGAAGGAGACAGACTAGAATATTGCATAAAATATAAGAAATTGTCGCAGGCCACTTGAGTTTTAGCCCACTAAGGAAGACTATTTTGTGATTTATAACACATGAAAGAGTCACATCAAACACTAGAGTACAATGGTATCAATAAAGTCATTTAATTTAGCAAAGATAAACTTTATTGTTTTGTGCTTTAGTCCATAACAACCACCAGACTTCTATAGAATAAAAGCAAGCACCACATCAGTTCATTAAATATTACCCAAGTCATATATAGACATGATAGTTAAAAATCTTATTTTAAGTCATAAATAATAAAATAAATAAATAAATGCAATGAGACACATATCCCACCCCAAAAGAGTCACAGTCAGACCTATGAACAGAATTTCTCCACATGTTCAAAATAAAAGTTGGGTCCATTCAAAATACAGCAGGAATCATAACAACTGAAAAATCTGTAAGTGCCTTTGTCTTTTTGTGTCTTGATAGGAGTGACTTTAGTAGTATCATACTACCAGATTTCCTTTGTACATGTATTCTTTTTATAGGTAAAAAAAGTTTTTCTCCTGCTGTTCTACTTAGACCATTGTTGTCTTCCACCTTTACTCTATTATAAGATATTATACAATGGAAACTCGGCAAAACCAAGAAATGTGCATGCTGATTGGCTAATCCAACCAGCATGGACACTTTAAATCCAAAGCAACTAACGAAAATGTGTGGCCACTAAGGTATCATGCAGCGGCAATGGCAAAACATGTAAACGTAGAAAACAACACACCAAGCATCCCACAAGAAGCAACAAGTGTGCGATATCGTAGCTGAATCACCTAGTACCCAAAGTTGCTTCCAGATGCAGTCCTCTGTCCCTCAGCTCATGAAGAGAAATCTACTTGCTAAAGCCATTTCCACCCCTCCTCAGGGCTTCTGCCGCTTTTTTTTTTAACTGTACGCTTAACATACAATGTACCGAAGTGGCTTTCTTTAACAATTTTCAAAAATGCCAATATAGGAAAAAAAAAAAAACAAAATGCAAGCACTGCACTTCTCGATAGTGCCCCCTAAACCTTTGTGCCTGAGCGGCTGCCTCTCTCACCTCGCTTGTGCTGTACTTCTGCTTCATCATAGGACTTACAATAAATGGTACTTTTCCGTTATCAGGGCAACACATAGAATTGTGTTCTTCACCTTGTGTTTCGACTGGCACATAGAAAAGTACAGTCCCGGCTTATTATTTATTTATTATTTATTTATTTATTTATATTTGTTGACCGGGAGAGTCCATCTGGATACAGGTCCGTTTTCAGCAGAGGCCCGGGGAGAAAAGCTCCACATTATTATTTGCATTATACAGTTAAAAAAGCATAGCATTTAAATATAGACATTAGTCCAGTTAAGGACGCAAGACAAGAAGAAAACAGATGTAAAACAGCTGTAAAGCATAGTACAATTTTAAAATATGGTGACATATACTAAACATGGTTAAAATGTAGTTGAGATTCATCAGTGAACAATTGATACAAAATGTTTTTGAGTTACATAACAGCCATTAGCAGTTGATGCTACAAGAAGTTAGTATTATGTGGTAGGTAGCTGGGACCATGAGTAGCCAAGCTTGCTAAGATTAGGTTGTTGATAGGGGGCTGAGAGAGGTAGTGGGTGGGGGGAGTGAATGGTATTAGAGGGAGAGGTCACAAGGGCATATCTGGCAAGTTTTGAAGTGTGATTTTATAAGGATTTAAAGTGGGTGCAAGAAGTTACAGAGGTAATTGAGGATGGGAGGGAGTTCCAGAGTATGGCTATAGTGCAGGAGAATAATGCTTCTCCAGCAGAGTTAATGGCTCTTGTGACCTGTAGGAGGTTTTTGTGGCTGGATCTTAGTGGTCTTGTGGTTATGTAGGGTTGGAGTAGATTCTGGAGGGATGAGACTTTTAGTGGTTGGTTTATTAATTTGTGGGCGAGTGTGAGTTGGTACCATTGAAGGAGGTGGGGGAGCTCTAGCCATCCCAGTTCTGCTAGTGAGAGACAGTGGTGAGTACGGTAGGAAGCCCCTGTGGTGAATTTGGCAATTTTGTTGTAGCAGGTTTCGAGCTTATTTAGATCACATTGTCTAAGGTTAGTAAATACTGGAGAGGCATAGAGTAGGGTAGAGATAAAATGAGAATTTGCTACCAAAATTTTAGCTGCTTTGGTAAGTAGTTGCTGATTTCTATATAATGCTCCTAGTTTTATGTGCACTTTTTTAATGGTCATGGAAATGTGAATGTCAAAGTTCAGTTTATTGTCTATTTCTGTTCCTAGTAATTTGGTGTGTTCTGTAGGATGGATAGTGGTGTCTTTTGCTGTGATGTTAAATTGAGAGCTGTCTAGGGTAAGTTTGGTGGGTTGGAAGATTAGTAATTTTGTTTTGTTTGGATTGAGTATTAGTTGGGCATTGGATAACTAAGTTTCAATAGAAGAAAATGCTTTCTGTGTGACTTTTTGCAGTTCTGGTAGGGAGTGGGCTGTGCAGATGATGGTTGAGTCATCTGTGTATTGTATGAGTGTGCCATGTGTTGTGGCTGAGGCTAGATTATTGGTGAAAATAGAGAAGAGTAGGGGTCCCAGGATGGATCCTTGGGGAACTCCTATGGAGACTGGTAGTTGGGGGGATAGGTTGTTCTGCCAAACAACTGCTTGTTGGCGGTCAGATAGGTAACTCTGAAACCAGTTGATGACTAGTTGAGAGAAGGATAGGTTATTGAGAAGAGAGATGAGTTGTTTGTGTGGGACCATATCGAAAGCTTTAGAGAGGTCTAGGAAGGTAGCTGAGGAGAGATAGCCTGCATTTTTATTTTGTAGGATAGTGTTCGAGAAAGAGAGTAAGGTGGCGGTGGTGCTATGGTTAGGTCGGAAACTGTGTTGTGTGTTGGAGAGGAGGTTGTTAGAAAGGAGGTGATCTGAGACTTGAGAATGAATGCATCTCTCTAGTATTTTGGAGAGTGGCGAGAGAATAGCTATGGGGCGGTAATTGGTTAGATCTGTGGAGGGGCCTCCTTTGTGTAGGGGAATTATGTATGATACTTTCCATAGTGTAGGAACATAACTTTCTGACAGAGATCTGTTAATCAAGAGTGATATGGGGTAGGCTAAAGTGTCAGCTGCAAGTTGAATGTATTCACAAGGGAGCTTTCCTAACCTACCTCCAAAGCAACTAATGAAAAAGTACTACTAGTGGACAGACCATGTAGGGAAACCCAGAGTTTTTCACCTATACCATAGCAGCTAGAAGGAACAGACTTTCAATAAAAAGATAAATAAAATAAACAATAATCATGATCTAAAAGTGATGGACTATTTTATTTCAGACAAAGTGCAAGGATACAAACTGAAGCAAACAAAAACTTAAATAACAGCAACACAAACATAACACAACAAAAAACAAACACCATTGTATAATAACAATAACCCACAGTTGGGTGTGGTTAACGCTTTATTTACCCACAGTTGGCTTTGTTTGGTCACTTGGGCTTTGCCCTCATGACCAAACTACACCAACCGTGGGTAAATCCCAGCATTACCCACACCCAGCCTCCGGTTATTGCTATAGTATCAGTGGTTGAAATGTTTTTTTCTCTTTGATGGGCTATTTCTAACTGGCTATAAACATGTTGTACTTGCTAGCTCTGCACCATAAAAGAGGTCACAGATTTATTAATTATATTGACTTTGAATTTGATATGAATAAGGCTGAATTGTAGTGAGTGCCGACCAAGGGTGATAAATATGAGGCTCATAGAAATGGGCACTAGTAGCCATACATAAGGAAGAGGTCTGTACTATAATCTTTAATCTAGGGCTAATCCTTCATTTCACACGAATGCCATAAAATCAGGCATGATCATTTTCAGGCACTAGCCTGTAAATAATTGATTGATTTTGCCTTTTCCATTATTTTGTCATTTTATGAGCCCCAAAAAGCTGTCATGGTAAAAACCTCTAAGCAGGTGTGGGCCTTAAGTAAATGAACAATAAAAGAAAAATTTGACACACCATTATGCTCAAGTCCCATATTAAATATTAGATTGGATACTATCAAGGGGAACCTACAGACTATTAAGATCTCTGAATGAAAAAGGCACGCTTTCATTTTGTATGTACTTTTATAGAGGAAGCAAAATTTCAAAATGGACCCGTTGAAGCCCATAGGATAAAAGTGATTATTTAATCCATTTATATGGTAGTAGGTACACGGTTTTGATTTTCTGGTGTTACACTTCAGCTTTTGTTACATGTGAGGACTAACTACTGTAGTAAGCTCTCAGCAGACAGCTGTACAGGGAATCCTGGATTACCTTATCTAGATTGGGACACACTAATTAGCTTGAAACTGGGCATGCAGATTAAAACTAAGCCCTCCTTTTTCTTTTTCTAATTGGTGAACCTTGGGTTCCTATGCAAATTACTCTGTGACTAGGAATGCAAATTAGAACTAAGCTGTACATTTTCTGATTGGTAAAACTTAAGGTTCCCCTGCAAATCAGTGATAGTTACAACACCATATTGACTGGTCAATGGGGACAGAAAAACATGCCAGTTCAACATCTCACTGTAGCCCAATCAAGGTAAGGACTTCACCCCATTCTTCCCAAGCCCTATGGTTTATAACTGATTATAACTGCTGAGATCAATGCAAGATTGTTTGTCCATTTGCTTCAATAGAGTTTCCTTGGATTCCCTTCAGTTGGCATCATCTTTTCTCTTAGGAGAAAGCTGTAACTGTTTTTTAGAGCTCATACCTACCATATAGGTATTTTTTGCATAAACCATCTGATCCTTTGGCTGTTTTTGTTGTTTCCTGCAATACCTTAGGACTTGTAGGAAGACTTCACTGGATTTGCCTTTTTTGATCTGAAAGTGGATTTTTGGCTTTTTATTTCTACTACCATAGGATTTCCCCATGTGCTCAAAAATTTGGTTCATCCAAAGTAAAGTGGCAAACAACACAACTGTTATACGTGTCTTTGTCATTTTTCATCTTTACAGGGTTTGTCCCTTACTATTCTGCTTAGACCATTGTTAACCTTCTATTATTTTCCATTTAGAAAAAAATGAGTCATGAATCATACTGCTGTCAGCATACATTACCAAAGAAAAGGTACAATGATTGCTATACAATTCACTCCTATTGAAATGCATGACGTTGGCATTTGATGTGGTTTTTGTTTTGATTTTAACATCTAGATCAAGAACTTGACTCTTTTGGTACACTCAAAAGGTCTTTTATAGCCTTCAGACCTCTGTCAAGTCTAAATCAACACCTATGGAAGCATAAAATGACTGTTAAACTGCAGTACCACTTGTTCCCTAATAAACTTCTACACACATGCACATATAACACGCACACACACAGATACACACACTCACACAGACACATAATCCATTGCTGTATTTTCATCCCTCTGACTTCATAGCAAAACTCCTTCCTATGTTAATAAGTTCACAAGTTGTTTATTACTTTTAAGGCCATGTGGCCATCTAGTAACACTGACTCCAAGATTTCTGGATGAAGCACTTTGTCACCAGCCCATGAATCCGGTTGTTTCTTAAAGGATTCTAAGTTCTCACAGTCTCTAATATGATGTGGCAGTTTATTCAATAATATTATTAGTCTTTCAACTAAGTAAGAGTCTCATAATTGTTTCTTCAAAGTATCCAAAAAAAAGCATCATAGCCTGATGTTTCCATGTGTGTCATGTATAGTTGGCCAAGCAATTTTTTCCCTAGGAAAAAAATCGGTGAATTGGCCATTCGCATAAATTGTAGTTCGATATTTAGTGGTCGATGAAATGGCGTTCGATGTTTAGCATTTTCAATTACGTAATATAGACCCCATATGCAACTGTCTTTCTTCTTGACTTTCTTCATTCTGCAGTTTGAAAACTTGCATGGACTTCTCAGATGGCATACCAAAAATGCTCTTCAAAGGATAATGTTCAGCATTTACATGAAACTTTGCTAATTTCAATATGCAGCAGCTGTGTTCATGAATCAGTCAAAATAGTGCAGCTCAGTCGTGTATCCTATTGCAATTTAAATGTTCAGAGCTGCTATCATCGCCATAGATACCTACGCTTGTTTATCAAACATAAGATATGATAGTTTCCAAAGTAAAATATGGCAACATTCTTTAATACAGAATCTATGGCTGTAGATACATCACACACATTGGTAGTGTGCTAATTATTTCTTAGTCTTTGTGAATGATTTGTGGAACTTGTCTGTTAACTACTACTGCAAACATGGATGCCTCTGCTATTCTGCTTCCCTACAAGAACTGCAAACAGACCTTCATTTGGCTTTTTTCTTGAATACAAAAATAAGACCTTGTTTATTGTTCAATGTAGTTGGGCCACAAACTCAAAACTTCAGCAAAGGTTATTTGTATCCTGCATGACTTGGGTCATATGCAGTGCCAAAAAGACAAATCTGTTAAACTCGAACAAATAATAGTACCCAGTGGGGGTAACTGTTCAGCATAGCATTACTTTTCACTGCTATCAATAGAGTCATGGTTTCAGAAGTCTGGCATTTAGTACAGAGGATTAAGTTTATAAGCTGTTAACAGACCTTCAGCTTTGGGTTGATTATCTTACCTTCCATTTGTCTGCTTTGTGAGTCTGAACAAGTCACTTAAAAAGACAATGGTTTGAACTGGTTGGGAAACAGGAGAAGGTACCTCGATGATCTCTTTATCAGCATTTCTAGCAACTGCTTATGATGTCAAGCTAAATGAATGTGCACTACATTGACATATGATTCAGTTCAATTGCATGATCATGTTCATTGTTGAAAATAACAATTGGTCAGTTTTATAAAAATTACATTTAATATTGCTTTAACCTTAAATTATGTCAACAAAGACATCTCCTGTATTACATTATAGTATTAATCAGTCCTGGAATCCCTCACAAAATACCTTAGAAAACCTTATGATCTCTTCCATTTACTGTATGAGATCCACTAGTTGGGAAACGCAATGATTCATCTGAGTCAAAGTCATCACATCCACAAGTCTTAGTCTTCTTTATAACCCCCATTATGTGCAGTAATTTTGCAATGTGAAGGGTTTCCTCAAAGAGGTAGGGTTTCATATTTGTATTCTGTGTACATACCTCTGTACAATCATAAATGCAGTCATATAATCTGCCATAGACTTAACATGAGTAAAGCTGTTAAGAAAGATGACTGAGGCCAATAATGAAGGTCTTTTTCAAGCCACATCCTGCTCACTGCTCATACAAGCCTAAAATGGGTAACTCATTCTTTTTGCAGAGGTTAATGCCCCTCAACAAATACTCCCCCCAACACACATGCATGCATGCTAAAACTGAAAGTTTAGCTGTTAACTTTAGAAAATGTTTTCTTTGACCACATAGGCCATAAATCATACAGACATTATTGTGTTGCTAGCTACAGTTAAAAACAAAACCATTAGTTTCTCCCTGTTTTACTTTCCCTGTCTCCAGTTATAGCCGTCTGGTTTCCATATTTCTCATAATTCCTCAAATGAGTAATTTCCACTTCACACAGCCTTCTTCTCATGTATCTGTCTTATTACTTTCTCTATAAAACATGCTGACTTTTATCATATTCTCAAATCATTAAAGGTGATGTATTTTTTCAATACCCTTTGCAGACGTCTATTATGGAACCTTTCTTCCACTGTAATGGTAAAATGATGTTGGTTGCACTTCTGCTTTGTCAAGATTCCTCACATAAAACCTCACCCACACAAAATTCATGATGCAGTATACATGCCCCAAGGCATTGACTGCTTATTTAATTTTCTGAGTGTTGCTCACTTTTTACATTTAAGTTTGCCATACATATGAATGACTTTTCTTACTGATTGCAATTGCTGACCTTGACAAATAAAGCTTTTGTGTGTCTCTCAGCAGTGCACAAAATCACTTGATTTTCTGTGCCAAACTATACAATTCAAAATCAGCAATTACTGTTCTATCCTTACTTTAGCACACTATGCACTAGTTTATACAACCTTATCACTATATTGGCTTATGGATTTAGTAGTATCAATTACCTTTGTTTAAATAAGTAAGACATTGCACAAGTGGGACTATATTTCTGTGTTAATTAGTTGTATTATATGGAACGGTATTATTTCAGTTGCTACTGTTCTGATGAAGTATTGCATGTTAAAGTTACTGCAGGATTCCCTTCCTGTTAACAAACTTATCATTGCATTTCTCCCTTACTTAACTGTTGCTCTTTTCCATTTGCATTTAATAATGTTTTAAAATTGCTGTAGGACATTTTCTAAACATCCACTATGAATATGCACTATCCAGTTGGATTAAGCCTGTGATCAGAGTGAATTAATATATCTGCATTTGTGTGTGTGTGTGTGTGTGTGTGTGTGTGTGTGTGTGTGTGTGTGTGTGTGTGTATATATATATATATATATATATATATATATATATATATATATATATATATATATATATATACACACACACAGACACACATTAAGTATCTTTCAGACTGACTGTACTGCTTAGTCCTTTATCTTTCAACTGTATTTTTTTTTTATTTTTAATTGTGCATACAGGAAAGCAGGCCTTTCAAAAGAATGAAATCCTGACAAGTACATACATGTCAAAAGTGATTAATTGAAGTCTGTTTAACTGAAAACATATATGTAAGAAAGAAGCCACTGGAAAACGAAAACTTTTTAGTTAGTTTACTCTTGGAGTGAATTACAGTCATAGAAAGTGATGTCTGCAGTCAGTGTCTCTGAACCACATGTGAAAATCGATGATATACAGTAACGTTGTACAGATAATTCTGTTTGAGGAAGTTGGCATTCAGTAATATTTTAATGAGTTGGGGCTCAGAAATGATGTTGTTTGGTACATTATCGTGGAATTATGTATGTCACTAGTAAAATTAAGTATAGAGTTTCAAAACTCATTTGAAGTCTTTGGGTTACCCCATAACATACTGTAGGTGTCCTCCAAATAAAGTATAGCAAAGCACTGATAAATGTTGTAAAATGCTGAAAGAGCATCCAATGTTATGCATAAAACTGAACAAAAAGTGCATCAAATAAATAACAGATGGCTACTTCCTGTTAAATAAGTCTAGCTTTTCCTAAATGCTTTAGTATGGCTTGCCTTATCATTTTAGTTTTTATACCATATATCATGGGGTTTAATGTTGGTGTTATAGTAAAGCACAAAACTGTGAATATGATTCTTATGTATGCAGGAATATTTTTTTCAAAAACAGATACCAGTAGTGAAAGCCCTGATGACAGATAATATAAGACAATCACAAAAATATGAGAGCTGCAGGTGCTAAACACCTTCTGATAAGCTTCTCTTGTTCCCAATTTTAGTGCTGCTCTAACAATCATACAATATGAAATTCCAATCAGTGCTGCATCGGGCACTCCTATCAGAAGAAAGATAATGTAGAGATAATTATCACTTATGACTGTCTTGGAGCATGCTACACTGATCACACCAATATACTCACAGTAAACACTGTAAATAGCCTTTGCATTGCAGTATAGCTGCATCCTGGCAAGTACAGGCATAGGCAATACTATAAATACACTTCTTAAAGTAAAGAATAATATTGACTTTATTATAAAGGTGTTTGTTACTATTGATGAATATCTTAGAGGCTTGCATACAGCAACATAACGATCATAAGCCATTAGAACTAACACTGCTGATTCCATTACTCCTGTAAATGAAATAAAAAACATTTGTATGAAGCAAATATCAAACTCTACAGATTGTGGACCAAACCACAGTATTTTTAGCAGCTGGGGAAAAAGAACAAAAACACCTACAAAATCTGCCAATGTCAAAAGTGAAATAAAATAATACATTGGTTCATGGAGGCTTCTTTCAATTATTGTGATTAATAAAACTATTAGGTTCCCAAATAAACCCACTGTAAACATAATGAAAAAAGGTATAGAAAACCAACACTGTAAATCAGGAATTCCAGGAAAACCCATCAATAGAAACTCCACATTCTGAGTTTTGCTGAAGTTTGTGTCTGGCATAGATGAACAGAGAACTTGAAGTTAAATGGGCCAGAATAGTTGAAGACCTGCAATTGAATAGAAAATGTCTAAATGCAACATGCAATAAACTGATATAAATGCAGACATCTCATTAAATGATTTCTAAATTCAGACATTATTTTTTTATGTATTGCCTGGAGAAAGAATGATTCATTGACCCTTTTCTGCCATGACTATTGTGGCATTGCACAATAAAAAATAGGAAAGAAATAAAAGAACAATTAAATACAAATAAAAAATGATGAAACAGAAGATTGAATACAGAGGATTGTATACATAATCCCTGGGATTCAGCAAGCAGCCATGCAGGAATAAGTTATCCCTGCACGGCAGGGACCGTTCCTATTTAGCATGGCAGCACTCCATGCATATGTATGAAGGTGCGCTGCCATGCTTTAAGATGGACACTACTCCATGTATGAGAGCAGAGTGTGTTAGTGTGTGTGTGTGTGTGTGTGTGTGTGTGTGTGTGTGTGTGTGTGTGTGTGAGAGACTCTGCTCTCACAATATCTATGCCCCCTGCACTCCAGAATTGCCTTTTTGCAATTTAAAATGAGCGAGAATGCTCATAACACCCCAACCCATCTGGATAATAAATCTGGTCAAAGCCATAAAGGACAATCATCCATATCACGACAAATGTTGTCAGAATGACACATGTAGCATAAAGCACATAGCGCACACCTCCCAACCCATCAAAATAAGGAATGTGGACAAAGCCAAAATGGACAATCATCCCACAAAGCAGAAACTTGATAGAATAACAAGTTCAGCATTAGCAGGGATATTTTGGAGGGTACAAATAAAATAACACAACAAATATTTATTTTTTTTATAAATGCGATAATATTTAAGCATAGCTACGTAGGTGTGCCCGTTGCCTAGCTACACTTAGTCCAACTTAAAGAGCACAAGAAGTTAAATAGCAAGAGACATACAGCATAAGCAGTATTTCAATAGTGTAGTGGTTAGAATGTACACTTTCCAAACAGTCATTCCTGGTTTGATCCCCACTATAACCAATGTGCATTTTACATGTGAAAACAGTACATAAACATTTATTTTTATAATTAGCTACTAAATAACATATATTTGTTAACCAGAGTACTGTATTAGGTCCAGATGTGAGGTATCAGTTTAATAAAGCTGTGAAACTCCAATATAAACACAAGTACCCCATACAGGTATAGTCACACATGAATAAATGTAATGAAAGCACATTGGGGGATGTCAGGGCAGTAAACACATTTATAATATGTAATGAATGATGAATCAATGCTATACAGCAGATAGTTTATAAAATGAAAAAGAAGCAATGCTAAGCATTGCACATCTCTGCTTATCAGGTGTAAGCACTGTGTAAATATGACTGCTAAGCAATGAGTATCCCAGCTAACTGGATTTGCCTATTGGTAAGCAGTGCTGAACCTGCCCCTTTAAGCACTGCCAACCTTAGCAGGTTGGCCCGTAGCTTAGCTTAGCTCAGCATACTCAAAACTGTCCAATCACAGGAAAGGGCAGGAAATCAGCTGTATTTAAACCTCACAGGCAGGACTATATTTCATAACTGGTTGCAGCTTCCCACTGTAGGCAGTATAGCAGGAGTTGGTGAGGGCATGTGTTTCCATGTGCAGCACTGGGGGATACAGGAGTCCAAGGTCATGGTAGGACTCTTGGTAAAAAATAATGATGAGAGACTGCTGCAGGGCTAGTACCAAAGCTCCCTATATAAAGTGGAAGCCTGGGACCATCTCGCCCATGATCTCACCAGTGCCACTGGTATCCCTCGGACTGGGGAGCAGGTCTGGCACCACTATGCAGACTTGAGCTCTTGGATGAGTGGGTCCAAAAAGTAAGGCAGAGGGGTGATGTCCCAGCAGTGTGTAAGTACTCATACCAATAGCTGTTTACTAATGTCCAGCCTCTGTATATGATGGATAGGTATGCTTAAATATTTCTCTAATTCCCTTACTGCTGCAGCTGAGCAGGCTGTAAACCAGGAAACCCATGCTATTAGTTTTCTAAGGCTGTGTTGCGAGGCTGGCTAGTAACAATCCTGCTTGTAGTAGTCATACCAAATAAATATAAATAAGTTGTTGAGTCTTCCACGAAACAAACCAGACTCTTGGCTGGATTACAAATTCTTTATTTCACCATAACATAAAAGGAGATAGGAGATAAGCGCTTTCGCGTGCCGCCTGCACGCTTCCTCAGATCTATTGAACTAAATTATTCCAACCCTTATATAAAAAAAATACTTCATTTAATTGATCCAATTAAACAATAAAGCTCTTAGATGCTTAACATTCATTGTAGCTCATTTAAAGTGACAAGCAAAAAAGCAGCTAAACTTCTGAGTGTTATGAGATCTTTTAAAACATGTAGATGTATATACAAAACTTCAAGTTTGTATTACACATTCAAAAACATAAAACTATGACCATGTGTTTTGTTCTAACAACTGAAAAAATCATACTCCATATATACTAATATTATAAATTCATATTTCAGAACCTTCTTTAAAACGCAAATAATCAGAAGAAACATCAAAGTCACAGATACTAATACTGCACACATTTTCATACATACCATCATAAAGGATTTTAAAAAAATTATTCCTAAATAGCAAACCTAAGTACATTATTGCTACATTAAAATAAACATTCTATGTTTAATGTTCATAATAGTGCCTAAAAGACACTATATGAGATCCTATTTTTAAAATGTTACATTATTCTAAATCAATGAATGTATAAACATGGAAATAATTTAGCCCATAACATAACAAATGTTAGTTATGTTAAGCAAAAACTATTCTTTATATTTAAGGACCACTTATGATACATATTAGACTAATGTTGTTATTAATAAATTCATTGATGCTATTGATATGAAAACATCATGAACTAAATAAATTGATAAAAAATATATATACCCTAATTAAATAAAGTGACAAATAAATAGGAAGGATGATAGAGTTTGTATACTTTTATATAATTTTATACTGCATCATCTAGTTGATGCTATGGTTTTTATAATGTGTTTACTATGGTTAGAATGAGTATATTAGTTACTTATTTAGATTTATTACTCATTTTTGTATTTATTTGTCACTTTATTTAATTAGGGTATATATGTTTTTTATCAATTTATTTAGTTCATGATGTTTTCAAATCAATAGCATCAATTAATTTATTAATAACAGCATTAGTCTAATATGTATCATAAGTGGTCCTTAAATATAAAGAATAGTTTTTGCTTAACATAACTAACATTTGTTATGTTATGGGCTAAGTTATTTCCATTTTTATACATTCATTGATTTAGAATAATGTAACATTTTAAAAATAGGATCTCATATAGTGTCTTTTAGGCACTATTATGAACATTAAACATAGAATGTTTATTTTAACGTAGCAATATTGTACTTAGGTTTGCTATTTAGGAATAATTTTTTAAAAATCCTTTATGATGGTATGTATGAAAATGTGTGCAGTATTAGTATCTGTGACTTTGATGTTTCTTCTGATTATTTGCGTTTTAAAGAAGGTTCTGAAATATGAATTTATAATATTAGTATATATGGAGTATGATTTTTTCAGTAGTTAGAACAAAACACATGGTCATAGTTTTATGTTTTTGAATGTGTAATACTAACTTGAAGTTTTGTATATACATCTACATGTTTTAAATGCTCTCATAACACTCAGAAGTTTAGCTGCTTTTTTGCTTGTCACTTTAAATGAGCTACAATGAATGTTAAGCATCTAGGAGCTTTATTGTTTAATTGGATCAATTAAATGAAGTATTTTTTGTATATAAGGGTTGGAATAATTTAGTTCAATAGATCTGAGGAAGCGTGCAGGCAGCACACAAAAGCGCTTATCTCCTATCTCCTTTTATGTTATGGTGAAATAAAGAATTTGTAATCCAGCCAAGAGTCCGGTTTGTTTCGTGGAAGACTCAACAACTTATTTACTATCATCATTTTCTTACTTGTGGTTGCTGAGTCCTCAGGAGGTATAAGACACTTTTTTGCAGTATCAAATAAATATAAAGTATTAGAAAGTCACCTGGCCGTATAAAAACTGTGTATGGTGTTGTACTAAATAAACCAGACAATATGACAGTAATAGTCCAATATAGGTCATATTTAAATAAAACTGTAACTGCCTGGCAATAAAGCTCTAAGTCCTGGACTGGTTGTGTTTACTCTGGTATTACAGGGCATTTATTGTTGCATTCTCTGAATAGTAATGTTGTGTAAACCACTGTTACCCACACTGTGCTACATAAAAAAATGTCTAGGAATGTCTGTATAAGACTGTGGTAAGTACAAGATCAGATAGTACAATCAAGAGAGACTTAAACACTGAAGAGATAAACAATATCAAAATACCACACTCTGATGAAGCTTAAATTGTTGTATTTTTAGCAAACACAGCCATGGTTTGAATCCTGGGAGTGGTAGTAAGTGGTATGCATAATCATACCTCTGAACTATACTGATTTTTTCAGAATGTCCAGATAATTAGCTCATATTTTCTGGCTGTTCCTCTGTCCCCCTGGCAAATCAGTGGGATGATCTCAGAATTGTAGTCACTAATAATGACATACATTTGATTTTCAGACCCCAAAACCTTCAGAAAATGTATATTAAAACAAATCCTGCCACTCTAGCAACTCTCCAAGTTGATGAGAGCAATATTCAAAATGTGTCCCAATTTGTACCACCATGTTGTCAAGCTTTGTCCAGAGTGTGTGCATTAAGAGATTGAGAGGTATGTGCATAATATTAATTAGGAATCTGGGAATATGTGTAGAAACAGTCAGGTAGTGTTAACAAACATGCCCCCCACAGATCTCTCAGATATGAAAATTGTAACTGCCTGCCAATAAAGATTTAAATCCTGGACTGATATTGTTTACTTAGGTATTGTATGGCCTGACATGTAGCATTCAGTAACATCTGATATCAGAATGGTACTGTTGTGTCAACCACTGTTTCTCACACTGTGCTACATAAAAATATGTCTAGGAATGTCTGTATAAGACTGTTGTAATTACAAGGTCAGATTGCACAACCAAGAGAGACTTAGACAGAGAACACCGAGCAATATTCAAAATATGTCACTATTTGTACCCCCATGTTGTCAAACTTTGTCCAGAGTGTGTGCATTAAGAGAGTGAGACGTACATGTATAATATTAACTCAGAATCTGGGAATATGTGTAGAAACAGTCAGGTAGTGTTAACATTCTGTCCACAGGTCTACCAGGTAAGAGATGTAAAATTTAGCTATAAGACAGTTGAAGTATACTTTGTGTACAAACATGCCACTGCCCAAACCAAGGCCATAAGGTATTGTAATAATACCTGTACAGTAATGATTAGGGCAATGATCATCAACGTTGTGAGTACTACAAGGATATATAAGTTGTTAACTGACATCTCTCTCTGCCTCCACCATATCTACAACAATAATCTAAACACATAAATCAATGGTTATGTTAACACCAAATCTACTGTTGGGACATATGTTCTACTGTTCAATATATATTAAAATGTTTTTCTATTAATGTTCTACTGTGGTTCCATATATGCATGTGTTCTGTTTGCTATGCAACTGTTCCAAATCTGGTGTTTTGGGCTAATGGAAATATCTATGCATGCTGTTATAACTAATCCTGGATTGTGTTGACTATTACTAACCCACATATGTTTTAAAACTGCAACAACATAGCACATTTGGGAAGGCCGGTCCAAGCGGACCCACCTCTCCCACCTCATCTGGCCATGGCACTGGGCCTCAGCATGTCTGGGACCCACCCCGGGAGCTCCTCATCTGCTGGTCCAGCACCACCTTTGGGTAGAACCACCTCAGGGGATGGGGCTCATACCCCCTGGAACCGGGCACAGACAGGATCTTTTCACCTGAAGTGAGGTCCTGGGATTGGTGCATAGTGAGCTCCAAAGGGAGTTTGGATATCTACTATGCGAGCTTGAGGGCCTTGTGGTGCATTTAGAGGGTCAGCCTACCCCTGCTGCTCAGCCCCCAACACAGCCACCTTCAGGGCCATGAAGGTACAGTGGTGTCTGCCCACGGGTTGGGAGGGTGGCTTACTGGCTAAGGTGTTTGCTTTACAAACACAAGGTGCAGGGTTTGAGTCTCACAAGGGATAATTGGCTAGGCTTAAAATGGCTCACAAGGGCAGTTAGCTTAGTACTAAACTATGAACCTATGAACCTATACATAGCTGTCCATTTTGCACACGTGTCCACTAGACACATGTAATCTGGTCTAATATAACTCCAAAGTCAGTATATCTGCAAGCTATTGCTGTAGAAGAAATGGACAGCTATGTTTTTTCCCTACACACATCCTGCACATCCCTATTGTCTTTCCCTCTGCATGCCCCCTTTTCCACCACTTTCCAATCACCCCTTTTTTTCTTTTCTTTTAAAGAAATGAGTGCAGGAGTAAGCAGGAGTAAGCACTTTTAAGCAGTAGTATGTGGGTTTAAGCCTGTTTGCGCAGTGCTAAGCAGTGCCTACACAGATTAAGCACTTTCAGGCTGTCTGTAAGCTTACTTAACCAGAAGTTAGCATTGTTTAATGATGCTCAAACCTACGGAAACTCACTTACAACTGCTTAAAAGTGCCATATTCACCCTGTATCCAACAGCCCTTGTTCTGCCCATCAACAAAATAATCAGCCCTTGTAAGTGTCAAACAGAGGACCCTACACATCATAGCCACAGCAATTTACCACTAAGTCATTTGAGCTGTCTGTAAGTGAGATGTTTTCTTAAACATATCATGCATCACAGTCATTCAGCAGTGTAATGGGAAATGTATTTATATATGTAGATGTATGTATGTATGAATATATATATATATATATATATATATATATATATATATATATATATATATGTGTGTGTGTGTGTGTGTGTGTGTAGACATACATGTCTCTCTCTCTCTTTATATATGTATATATATATATATATATATAGATAGATATATATATATATATATATATATATATATATATATATTTATATATTTATATGCTTCTCTCTCTCTCTCTCTCTATATATATATATATATATATATATATATATATATATATATTGCATTCACATGTTGGATCTACACTCTCAACCTCTCACTGCAAAACATCTGACCAAAGGCACTGTTATTGGGGGTTGAAGGGACCCAATATATGGATCTCTTGTAATTATTGCCATTCTCCCTTCCTCCACAGCTGAACTGATCTGCCTTGTAACACAGTAACCAGCACTTGCATGTCTTGAACCCAGAACCCTGCACAACATAGCCACAAAAAGTTATAAGTAAGACATCTCAGCTGCAAGATGTTGGCATGATTTCTTTAACATATCATGCAGAAGACTCAGTCTACCATAGGGAATGTACAATGTGGAAGCACTAAACATTCCAATTATACACACACACACACACACACACACACACACACATATATATATATATATATATATATATATATATATATATATATTTACACACACATACACACATATATATATATATATATATATATATATATATATATATATATATATATATATATATATATATAAAACGAGTATATATAGAGGGTGCACAGTATATCAAACAGCCATTACTCCTACAGTTGCCACCTTTTCAAAAGGCCAGTGCCTGGTTCTTTCCTACAAATGAAATTATTGTATGAAACATATACCCACACACAATGCAAAGGACAGGACATCACACACACGTTTGTATACATAGAAATGTTTATTTGTGTACTGTTTCAGTTGTTTTTGCCATTTCTTATAGTAGTTAGGTGTTTGAAATACATAATAACTGTTTAATGCAACTCTCAAACAAAACATAAGATACAGTAATCTGCAAAACATAACATACTTTGCTGTCTAGGCTAAAGCCTCCAAGTAGTACAGCAGTAAAAACACACTTGTCTTGAAGAAAAGAATCACTCAACATTTAAAATGTAGTCCAACAGTCTCCAATTAAACTCTGTATTCAACCCCTGGGGGGGAAATATTAGCTGTCACAATGTAAATGTATCTGTTACATAACAACACTTATCTTAAAATGTCACTATCACACTGACAAACAGAACTGTGTGTAAGACAGTAGGCTCTAGACCACCACTGTTCCCATGGTGAAACGTATGAAAATGTACATCCATATACCTTAATGTTTCTTATTACTGATATCCCTCACATGTTACAACAGCATAGGTTAAAAACAATTAATAGCCCTCCCCCATAAAATGTCTTACAAGGACAAATAACAGTGTTCTCCATACACTGACCTCCAGACTCTACAAAGTCACACATGTTTTGTCCAGCTGTAGTCCTCATACATATGGACCCTACCCACAATTTGTGTGGGAGTCCACATCACTGGAATGATAGCAGGAATGTCAGCACTAAATGATGATAGGACATTTCCTATCAACCTCTTACTGCATGACATCTGGACAAAGCCTGGTATATGGGTGAAGGACAGAGGCTGAAACACAGGGTCATATTTGAAATACTGCTGTTATACACTGTGAAAGTTGCTGGTGTTGCAGGATTGGTTGCAACATACCCTTACTAAGGAATATGAAGTCAGAAACACAAATGGCTGTTGCCATGTACTGATAGAATGCCACTAATATGTCAGGGACAAGATCTGTGTGGGGAACAGACAAAACATAGCAGCCAATCATCTAGCCATCATGTGGATAGGCCCACATTTGAGAGCTTTGCAGACAGACTGCATTTCATGCAAAACTAGCATGTACACAGAAATCCTGTAATACTAGCAGTATTCAATGCACATAACAGCAATACTCACACACTGTCCCTTGGACTGGAACCTTATACAAACATGTAGTTGGCCTGTGTACACAATTCCTGTTGTAAGAGGTATTGCTACCTGCTGTACGTAACACCACTGCCAATGCACAGGAAGGATGTCATCCATACAAGAAAGGAAAAGGAACAACGCCCACATGATGTAGTCATTTATAGTAGTGGGTTGCTATGATATTGGCTACTGGAAGAACTACACAGCTGGCTGCATGCAATCAGCAAGTGGCAAACACCAATTGGTGCTGAGGCCATCACCTGATAATGACCATCACCTACAAAAGCCATGCTGCAGCCCAGGTTGATCCCTGTAGTGGCTAGAGAGAGAGAGAGAGAGTGATAGAGAGAGGGGAAAAAAAGCAAAAACAAACATAATACTAAAAAGCAAAAATAATACAAAACAAAACCAAACCAAACAAGGGAGATAGCCAACTGGTACACAGAAGAGAGCACAATAATAAAACAGGTATGTGAAACATATCAGTATGTAATTGAATGCAGTACGTGGTCTGTAATAATGCAATAGATGATATTGAAAGATTTATATATACACACTCACACACACACACACACACACACACACACACACACACACACACACACACATATATATATATATATATATATATATATATATATATATATATATATTTATATAAAACACATTATCACTGCTGTTGAATGATGACTGTCCTGCATGATATGTTTGAGAAAACATCACACAACAGAACACATGCATATATGGAACCACAGTGGCCATTACAATGGCATGCAAGTTAAGGCTGATAAGTTTTTTGCTGGGCAAAACAAGGGCTGTTGGATACAGAGTGATTAAGGCATGCATAGATATTCCCCTTAACCCAAAACACCAGATTTGGAACATTTGCATAGCAAACAGAATACATGTGGAACCACATTGGCCATTACAGTGGCATGCAGGTTACATTGAGAGCAGTAGGCAACCAGTGATAGTGTTTCAACATGGAACATGAATAGAAACACATGAAAAACATGAATAGATGGCTTAGTGGTACATTGCTGTGGCTATGGTGTGCAGGGTCTTGAGTTAGACACTTGCAAGGGCTGATAAGTTTTTTGCAGGGCAGAACAAGGGCTGTTGGATACAGAGTGATTAAGGCACTTTTAAGCAGTTGTAAGCGGGTGCAAAATGGACAGTTATGTATGGTGTGACATTCTTTTTGGGAACAGAGTGCCCTTTTCTAAGGTGGGAGTGGGATGTTGGTGCAGGATAGTAGGTATATTTGGGGAGGTAGGTTGGTTCTAAAGACAGACAAGACAGCATACAGTGATGGTATATGACACATGTGGGGGGGTAAACATCTTGAATGGGAAGGAGTATTTGGAAATCAGAAGCCCATGAGCCCCCAAATGGAAACAGTGGGAATGAGGCTCCCCTCCCATGGTCAGTCACCACTGCATCTTCATGGCCTTGAAGGTGGCTGTGCTGGGGGCTGAGCAGGAGGGGCAATCAGACCCTCTAATTGAGCCATGAGGTGCTCAAGCTGGCAAAGCAGATCTCCCAATCCTCTGCAAAGCTCCCTACACACCCAACCCTGGACCTGACTTCAAGTGACAGGATCCTGTCTGTGCCCACTCCCGGGGGGGATGAGCCCCATCCCCTGAGGTGGTTCCACCTGAAGGTAGTGCGGGACCAGTGTATGAGGAAATCCCAGGGTGGGTCCCAGACATGCTGGGGCCTCAGTGCCATGGCCAGATGAGGTGTGAGAGGTGGGTCCACTGGGAATGGCCTCACCAAACATGCTATTTTGTTGCAGTTTTAGAACATATGTGGGTTAGTAATAGTCAACACAATCCAGGATTAGTTATAACATTATGCATAGATATTCCCTTTAACCCAAAACACCAGATTTGGAACAGTTGCATAGCAAACAGAACACATGCATATATGGAACCACAGTGGCGATTACAATGGCATGCAGGTTACATTGATAGCAACAGGCCACCAATGATAGTGTTTCAACATGGAATATGAATAGAAACACATGTCAGTATTTGCTGAACAATAGGATATATGTCTCAACAGTAGATTTGGTATAAACATACCCATTGATTTCTGTGTTTAGATTATTGTTGCAGATATGGTGGGGGTAGAGAGAGAAGTCAATTAACAACTATTATATCTTTGCAGTATGAGGTCCTCTGACATTTTTTCCTGTTTATGTCTTCCAGGTACAATGTCCCATGAACGGCTTTCTGCATATACACAGCAGGAAAATTATGTCATCATAAACGTCATTGTACTACATCACAGAACCCTATTTGGATGCAGGGTCCATGATCTGCCGGAGAGGACTGCCTTGTGGAATGAGTTCATCCACAAGGTAAATGAAGTTGGCCTGCATAACCGCAGTTAAGAGCAGGTGCAACATCGTTGCACTGATTTCATCCGCCACCCCCATCAGCATGCTGCTGCTGTTAGGAGGGACCAGCTAGCCACCGGTGGGGGTCATGCCATCCAGCCCCTACTGACACATGCTGAGGAGATCCTCACAAGCCTTGGGGCAGCCGCCCACCAGCCAAGCCAGGAACCTGAAGATAGCATTGTGGAGGTGGGTGCCACCGACACAATGGATGAGGAGTCTGCAGGTAAGGCCCCAGGGCAAATTAGTAGACCACTGTTGCTTATCCATCTTCATCTGTAAAGTATCTTCATGCATATGTCAGATAACATAGTCTGTTGCTGCAGTGTAGTAATGAACAGATGTGCATAATCTCTAGTATTGTGTGTTTGTACTGTTGATGTACTGAAATGCTGCTCCCACCTTGTACCAATGCCACATGTGTGGCTAATGACATCAAATCTCTCTCACAGCTATGTAGGTCCCTCTGGTATACAACTGAGGCAGCAGCCTGTAGCTGGTGAGTATGGAGTTGTTCTGCTTAGGTTTGCCAATACACTGGCCATGTAATGGCCATGGTATTTGTCATGCACACATTTAACAAATCTACCCATAATGCATGCTGTGCATGTTCAGTTAGTGTTGCTTTTAACTGCACTGCACTGCATCACAGTAGTCACCATGGCGGCATATCTGAAGGGTATGTAACAGTCCTGCAGTATACCTAACAACCTGTCAGTACAAGCTGTGTGGACAGAGATGAACATCATGGTGGGACAAATGGCCTACAGTAGGGACATGTCTGAAACATTACCCTTACACAGTGACTACAACAGTGTATACACCACTATTACAATGACAACTGTTCCTGATCTACACAATGGCAAATCACAATACTATATTCCACACCTTTTATAACCTGTAATGTGATAATAACATGAGCAATGAATGTATAATATGGAATAATATGTTAAGACAACAAATATGGGGAATACATATCAGAAAAAAATGTGAAAAAAAGACAAAATGATGACTGTCCACACAGAGAAAAGGTTAAGCACTTTCTTTCATTTTAATCACAATGAACTTCTTCAGAAATGACCAGTAAATCAATTAGTCAGGTTTAAATACAAAATTTGATTAATAAACAAACCAATCAATTGTGCATTCATCTAATCATTAATTATTACATACCATTTTCTTAAAGGCAAAAATGTAAAATGTGAAATATAACACTTGACATATGTACTAAAAGCATATAGCACATACAAATGTGTGCCCACTATAAAAATGTTTGTCAAATAAACTGTTTAACTGTATAGTCTATTATTTAAAAGACATTTAACATTTAAGGTCTCATTTAGACCAGGAATATGATCTGCTCTAAGGAAAACCTGCCATCTGTGCTACTTGTTTTCCAGGACATTGTTGTATTCTGTAACAAATGGAGTCAAATCTATTTCATCCAACACAAAAAAATACAAATTTCTTGAAGTTAGAGCACTCCAGAGCATATTTGGCTAAAGCATTGTTAGCGTCTTTATTTCTAATAGCCAAACGGTGTTCATAAATCCTTTTATAAAGGGCTCTAGCTGTTTAACCACATAAAAATTATGACAGGTGGAGCACGTAGCCAAATCTACTACCCCCATACTTTTGCAGTTTCTGCCTTTACTGACCACCATTTTATTAATGTGTGGAAAAATATGTTTTTTGATGAATCAATGAACCTGCATTGTTTGCAGTTATAACATGGCAGTGGCGGATTTAGGCCTTGGCGCATGGGCGCACGCCTCCCCCTATTTGTTAACCCACACAACCTGGCATCAGAAAAAGAAAAATCTTTTAATTTTCTTTTGAAATTGGAAATATAAAAATGCACTGCCAAAACTGTATATAGCTGAGACCATTCCTTGTTTACTGCTTTACTGCTACATTTCATTATATAGGTCTTATTTATTTTTTTTATTTCTTTTGTGAGTCACAGAAATGCAGTTTTTGGTGACAATCAGGTGACCTGATCCTCATATCCTGGTAAGTTCCTTTAAATGTGGCTAAGGGTGTTGTAACTATTGGGGGGGGGCTCCCACTTTTACAGGTGTAGGTTGGCCAGGAGGCTTCAATAATTAAAAAAAAAAAAAAAAAAAAAAAAAATCTCTTCACTCTGCAATGAAAGCTTTTTTTCCTTTAAGGAGGACCATACATTCATTGCTTCCACGCATGCACACCAATGCGGATTTAAATACATTCTACAATCTCACATGGAATTTACGTTAGTGGTTCTTGTAAGAGAGAAGGTAAATGCTTGAGTTTGTGTGCACCTGTGCGCTTATGGCCGTTCGATTGTATGTGTGCGTGTGTGTGTGTGTGTGTGTGTGTGTGTGTGTGTGTGTGTGTGTGTGTGTGTGTGTGTGTGTGTGTGTGTGTGTGTGTGTGTGTGTGTGTGTGTGTGTGTGTGTAACTTAAACCATTCATTTCTGTATGAGAAAGTGTGCATGTGTGTGTGTGTGTGTGTGTGTGTGTGTGTGTGTGTGTGTGTGTGTGTGATTTTACTACAAAAAACTGAAAACCACTTAGAAACCAAAAAGAAACAAACATGTTTCAGAGGTAGCGTCAATACCCATACACTCTGCGAGCAATAAAATCCAAGTTTATTGTAAGCGCTTTCGAAGGGATCAATGCCCCAACTTCCTGGTCTGAGGAAGTTGGGACATTGATCCCTTTGAAAGCACTTGCTTCTGGTTTCTGTGTGTGTGATTGTAACCGCTCGTTTCTGTATGACAAAGTGTGTGAGTCAATGTCTGTGCGTGAACAGACTTTGTAAATTATCTGTTCAAGAACTTCATGGCATTTATATTTTGTATGCAGAATAATTCCTTCAGTGGCAGTTACATATCCTACAGCAACTTTCAAATATGAGGCAGAGGAACTCTTTTTTTATCAAAAACTATATAGATTAAAAAAATAACATATACTAATAATAAAACCAGTGCAGAACAACTTAACTGACAGACATTTTCTCTGTAGAACAATATATTCCAGGGTTGGTATTATAGGGAATCACTTGTCTGTCTATCAATTGGAAGGCTCTTTTTGTGGGTGCCAGGCTCATGCAGTACATTCCCACACATACCCGGTACGTAGTAATCAGACAAAATTCATTACAAACTCCTCCAGCAGATGTCATGCTGCTTCAACTTTCACTTTCTTTCTTTCACTTCTATTAATCTCTTTGTTTATGTGTCTTTTTTCCTGTGTTGTAAAACATTTTTGTGTTCCTTCATATCATTCATACCATACAAATATTTCCTTCATATCATACAGGTATTTATGCTAGCTGCTTCTCCCATTGTTCAAGCACCAGTTTGTCACAAAATGTGCAATTAAAATCCTAAGAAAAATACAATTCTGTACCTCTGGGAATAGTTTATGTATGACAGTAATAAACATTTAAAGCTGGATTGATTTTTTTTTATTAAAATCCTTAATGACTAATGTTCATACTAATTGCCTGACTACTCTACTTTATTAAGTCATACAAATATCAGCATATGAGAAATAAGTTCATTGAATGCATTATTTATGTTACCATTGACATTCCTCTCTGCTTTAGAAATTGCAGATTTATAGTCAAATTCTGCAATATTCCCAGAATGGAAACAATTCAGATTAAGCATACTACATGGTTCTGACTTTTTTAACTCATGTTGTACATTACATAATCTGAAAAAGAATAGCAAATTATAAGATTTTTAATAATATAGCACAACATTTTTGAGAGGCTTCATGTTCACTGTTACAAGAATTAAACTTGATACAGAACTGTGTATAAAGTGATTAATATCTGAAATGTTAAGATATGTTAATAAAAGTTCATGGCAGTTTTATAATTGGCAAATACAGAAGGCACTATAACATTTTTCAGGACATATAGCTGGTTTGCTGATAAAGTACTCTAAAATGAGTTTGACCAAGTTTGGTCATTTGTATAATTTCAAACACTATGCAAAGTCTGTTTTCTTGTAACTACTAGAGTAAAAAGTCTTTCTACTTTTCCCGGTTAGGGGTCGCAACAGCAGATCACTGGTCCTCTTATGATTGGCAGTAGATTTTACAGTGTCTAGTTGCCAGCCCAGTGCCCAGCCTTCAGAGAAGGCACACACATACTCATGCACCTACCTGCATGTCTTTTTAAAGTTTAGTTGATCGCAGGGGGGATTCAGAGTGAATTGCAAAAAAGTTTTTGTCTCTCTCACAACAAAAAAATGTACTTTTATAATGTGTGCATACTCTCATGGTAATGGTACATACATAATGACTAAATATGCTAAAAAGGCATACACAGTGGAAGTCAATGATAGTATACTGTTAAATGTGGAAGGCTTTTATACGTTATGCATGTATTGTGTTACAATAACAAAAGAAGAAAAATAAGTTTTATTTGCTGTCTTGAATGAAAAGGATAGCCAAAAAATGGTGTAGATATACCAAAACTAACATGTGGAGATCTTCCATCAGCTTACAATATTTCCTAGTGGATCTCTGAACATATGTATGCCATTCATGCTGCATTCTGTGCTTGTGGTTTCAGTATATATTGCAAGCTAAATGATTAGGAACGACATGGCATCTATGGTATAATATGATTTGCAGTTATACTGACAATTTAGATTGTGATGTATGGTGCAGAAATTAATTTACAAAATAAATAAACAGATACTGTTCATTTCTCAGTAGGAGACTGATTAAAAAGAAAATGAGGGGGTTAATGAAAGAATCTATGTATTCTAGCTTCTTTATGAAAGAAAATTGTCTGATGAGTTATTCTTTTTGATTTTACTTTTCTTTTTATGTGATTATAAATGTCAATTGCTTCTTTACATATTTAATCTCATTATGCATGGCCTATTCAAAGTGGAATGTACAGGTGATGTCTAAGATTAAAAGGGGTTAATTTGCTCAAGACTTTGGGAAAAGTTTCATAACCATTTCAGTAGGTGCAATGAGATCCTTTATATCCTAACATCTGAGGAGTTATCCGCAATTCAGATTGATCTGAACTTTCCTTAATATCTTAACATGGTACATCAGGAGTGCAATACTGCCTTCATGCTACACTAAATCATCAGTGCTGAAAAAATATGAAAATGCAAGTTCCAGGTGTAGAAATTGAAGCTGGACCACACCATCTTCAGATCTTCCTGGCATCAAATATAGTTGTGTTTCCTCAAGAAAAACTAACATTGCAGTTAGTTTACACATATTTGTTTTGATGAGTTGCCGGATGTGCTATACAAAATATAACTCTACAGTAAAAAGTACATTGGTATCCTTAACACCCAACTTAATTACCAATAACTTAAACAGATGGGCCCTCACTATACATCTCATCAGAAGGACAACACCTTCAAATTGTAGCCCCTGCTTCCTCCTTCTTCCTCCTACACTGCATTATCAGCATCAGAATATGAGTTTATGTACTTCATATTTTTTGTGATAAATCTTTTTATTTATGTTTACATTTTATGCAATAATTGCCATTGCAATTCTAAACTAGCTCTTAGTATAGCTAGCCAATACAGAACCCACAACTACAAATAAATATAGCCAATTTTGACCTTCACAGCCAGATCACTTAATAGTTACCTAGTATAACTAGGCACATTCAAAACAGGTAATACAATTAATATCATTCTTACTGAAGTACTTGCTAGCATATTGTCACATTTTTTATAAGATACAAGTGACTCAATCAGAGTTTTTGGTTCCATTGTTAAAGTGGTATCTTGAGATTTCCATCTCTTAGTTATAGATATCTTAGCTAATAGCGTTATTACCCAACTATGACTGTCTATGGTTTTAGAACATGGTAGTTCTTTCCTCACCTCTATAAAAAAATAAAGCCTTGTTCAGAAATGTCCTTTCCCCTAGTTGTTGTTGTTGTTCCAATAGTATCTAAATGTTTAGACTTGAACTATGTTAAATCTTTGATGGCCCCAAGATATATGTTCCCAAGATTCCTGGCTTTTACCTTGACATCTCCAACATGTGGTGGCAGTCCCAGAAAAACATGAGCCAGCATACTTGGCATGCAAAATAACCTATACTGACATTTCAACAAAAATATTGTAATCTTCTGGCTAGACATCCTTACCAAACTATCATACTATTTTTGAGTTATGTTTTCTTCTGCTAGTATAGCTATTTTTTGTCACTTTTTATAATACTGAAATGACAGTGAATGTACTTATTGTGTAATAATATGTCTGGACCCCAGACACTCCTGTCATATTTTATTTATCCATTTTATTAATATAGGCCAGTCTTCCCTTTTTTCCTTGAGACAGTTAGTAAATGTTATCTGCCATGTAAGACATTGATACTGGAACCTTTTCCTCTCTCTGCTAAGCCATATTATGTTTTTGTAATTTCCCAATGTAGAATGCAATGTTGCCCTAACATCTGTGGCCAAAAGTCTTTTGATCCACAATAGGTAAAATATATTGCTTCCATTGCCTAAGCTTACTCTCTGTGAATGCTTTTCCCATTTTTCCCTTAGTAGTCATAATATTGGACAGCCGAATCTTACCTCATCCCTTCCCTGTATTGGTGTTAGGACATCTCTGTTACCCAACCCTCGGACCTTTTCTAATATCATTTCTTTCCAGCATAGCCTATAATTTATGTTTTGACACATTTCATATTAAGTTAATACTACTGCTTGTAGATAGAGATCTGCTACAACTAAACCTGTAAGTCCCAAGCCACTCTAGCCCTCTTAACTTGCCATATAAAAATCATACACCTGTCTATTTTCTTAATGTCTCTTTTCTCCAAAGGCACCCAAAACACCTGAGAAAAATATAATACCTGGATTCTTTGATCTAAGTCTAAATGTAATAACATCTATTTATTGAAATTGTCTTGAATTTTCTGCAAAACTGTAGCACATTATCTCCAGAAAGAATCCACTAAATTCTCAGCAAACCAAAGCCTTAGATACTTAATCTCATCATGTTCTCAAATACATGGCAGTTGTGATTGATTGGATTCTGTGAGGTTTATAACTATAGCGTGTGTTTTATGTTAACCTTAGACAGGGGCCAGAAGTTATCCAGCATCTTCCATAATTTATGTAAATCAACCATTGGCAAGGTTATTGTAATTAGTATGTTTATTTTAGTAGCCAATGCCTAGCACTGTATGTTGGACATTGTAATCCAAAGGGCCAAAGCTTCTATGTACAGCAAAAAGAGGAGGGATGACAGAGGATACCCTTGCCTGGTGCCAGTTGTTGTTGCAAAACCCTCTTAACCTAATATTAGCTTGGGTTTTTGATCTAATATAAATTTCCACCAACTCAACCAAATTTAAGGGAAATTCCAAGGCTTCCATAACTTGAACAGGAAACACCATTTGACCCCGTTGAATATCTTCTCTGCATATTAGCATAAAAATGCATCGGGTCAGTTCTCTTCAGTGGTATTCTATGAAATTAACATAGTGTGAATCAAATTATCTGAAGTTCTTCCCTTGGCAGGTTTGGTCCACTGATATTACATTTGCTATGACTTTATTCATTCTAGTCACTAGTATAGAAGATATAAACAATGTATAGTCAAGGCTCAAAATGTATGTTGGTGGGTAAAAGGAAGCTAGTGTGATGCCCAAACCCTATAGATATATATATATATATATATATATATATATATATATATATATATATATATATATATATATATATATATATATATATATATATATATATATATATATAAGATTCATCAGTATCTGTTTTGTATTGTAGTGAATGGCACATTAAATAACTTGCTGCATATCTTGACCATTTTGCTAGACATCAGTTTCTACACCTCATTCAGTAAACCATCAGTTCCTGATGTCTTGCTACTTTACCACTGTCTCTATTTCCTCATCTCATATTCTTTCCATGAGAGAATTTGCATCATGTTCTGCCAGTCTTTCTAGCTGCAGTCGGTCCAAAACTTGCTGCACTTCTACCTTTCTGTCTCGCCTGTCAGAGCAGTAAATAGATGTAGAAAAATCTTCTAATATACTTGATATTTGGGAGGGGTGGCCAACATTTCTTCCTGTACTGGAATCCCTTATTTCATATATAGTTATTTCATGCCTTAGCCTTAATGCTAATGATTGACGCATCAACACTGAATTTGACAACAATATGCCCTGTATCACATCACAATTCATAAGTATCCTTCTGTCATCCAGTTCCTGCACCTTTTGTTGTAACTCTAGTAACTGTTTTTTTTCTCAGCTTCATTCAACTCCTTGCCTTTCAACTACAACACTTGTATTATCTTGTAATAGAACTCCTTCTGCTCCCTGCTTGCCATAGTGGCATATCTGTCTTTTAATTTCTGCAGCTATTTCCTTTTTACAATTCTCAAAAGCCTAAACTGTCACGTTATCTAAAGATTTGAGTTTGTTATCCACAGGTCATTTCATGGGCAGCCGTGGTGGTGCACTGGTTAATGTTGCCCCCTCAGTGCAAGAGGTTCCCTGGTTTGATTCTGGGCTGGGGTGCCTTCTGTGTGCAGTCTGTATGTCCTCACTGCATTCACATGCGTTTCCTTCGAGTGCTCCAGTTTCCTCCCAAAGACATGCTGTAGGTCGATTGGACACTCAAAATTGGCCCTGGGTGTGAGTGTGTGTGCCTTCTGTGGAAGGTTGTGCACTGGGCTGGCAACTCAACACCATAAAAAAACTCCACTGCCAATCTTTCTGTGGGCTGTTGTTCCACTGTGGTGACCACTAACCAGGAAAAGCTGAAAGGAGGAGGAGACGAAGATGCACAGTCCATTTCATCTTATCAACAAAAGTGCCCCAGTTTATTTTAAAGGCTGGAAACCTCCAATGCATCAGTTCTTTAATGCCCACCATTCAATACAACTCTGTCTTCAACCAACGATATTCTACACCTGATTAATATGTTTGGCAGTTCTATATATTCCCTGCCTATATCAGGACAGGATTTTAATCTATTGGAATGGGATGAAAACTCACTATTCCCTTCACAGTTGTCATCATTTTGGATATCAACCAGTCTAGCTGGATTTAACATCCCTTTTGATGACACTACAGATACTGTCATGTTCTTCCATGACTGTTGGAATTTCTCTTAGTCAAATATCTGATTCTAATCTCTTATAATGAAACACACACCCTCTGCAAATCTCAAAGAATCCACCAGCATTACTCTGACCTACCTGAAGTGGGCCTTTGGAGGGATATATGGCAATTATGATGACCACTTGACCTAATAATGAGCACTTTGCACTTACATACCACTTTTTATGTGTTTTGTGACCATTTTTATCATTTAACCTACTTATGATTTTGTACAGAATAGAACCAGATGTTAAACTTACTGTGCTCCTCATTTGGGATCCCTCATACATAGATCTTGCTGTAGAATATAGCCACATCTCGCTAACTTTGTATACTCTTGATGACCTAAATGGGTTTCTGTCAATGCTGCTATATTTGCCCCTTACTTTTTTTAGGACAGCTGTAAATTTCTCCTTCTTGATAGAGTTAGTCATCCCATTTACATTCAAAGCAAATATAGTTGTATCACCCATTATTCCAATCTAGAAGTTACATTAGCTCTGTTATTGTGCGGTCTGGGCACATAACCCTTCCAGATTCCCCATGATGTTTTTCCCCCTTTTATGACTCTGAGAAGATACTTTCTTGTAACAGGTAGCTTGACAGTTGTTCACACAATGTTGATAGCTTGACTATCCTTATGATTCAGGCACATGTACAGGAAACCAGAAGACAATTTGGCAAAGAACGTTTGGGACTGACAAGAAGAAGGCAGAAGAACGGGAGATGAAGGCATCCTGCAAAGAGATGGATGGACTGTGTGACAGGTGACCTGTGACAGTTAGGCATGATTGTTGACGGAGATAGGAAAATGGCAATCAATTGAGAGAGATGGTGAGAATTTACACAACACCCCAATCTCATGTAGAAAATGGGAAAAGAGGGGGGGTTAATGATGATGATGCTATTGTATGGTATGGTGTGATGTGGTATAAAAAATAGATTTTGTTTGCTGACAATTTATCTGATAAATTCAGATGATTTATTTAAGTTTTTAGGTCATATTTTAGATTAGTTTGGTATTTTCTCAGTTTGCAAGTTGAATACAATGAAGACAAATATAATAGCAGTGAATTTTAGACTCAGATTCTGTAGAATAGGTGAGATGATGTATGTGTCAGATGTCACATTGCCTATAATTGAACTGAGTATTTTCTTTTGGGGATTTACTTGCTGTGCTGTTATTAATTACTTAACCCCCATTGTTTTCAAGAAATCATTATTTACTTGCAAAACCCACTAACATTTACTATGGTACTTGCTGTTGTGATGTCAACTTCAGTGGGACTCGTTGCTAGGTTATCATAATGTATATGAGCTATGCCATTAAAAGTGACTTAGACTTGGCATGGGTAACCAAATATCTCATCTAAGAATGCCTTGAAATAGCTGGTACTGCCTATAAATATGCTGTGTGCTGGGAATTAATTACCTGCCTCTACCATCACAGCCACATCACAATGATATGCATCTGAATTTATATTGCTGTCTTTCATGCATGTTGTCAAAGCAGTTTAAGGTGATCTTTCCACAGCCTTCATCCTTCTATTTGCCACTACCACCCCCACCCTGCTGGTCTACTTTCCAGACTGTGTCCCCCCCCGTCTTCAAATTCCTGGATCCGCCACTACATGGGTAGGTGCCAGTGGCTTATCTAACAGTTTTATGATCTCCTATTTCTAAAACAGACTTTACACTTGCGACCTTTTTATAAATGAAATGTGGGTGGTACTTTAGTACTCTAGCTAAGTCTCGGTTTCCCAAAATAACTTTCCAGTTGTTGGAAATTACCTGTTTGATACTGTGACAGTCAATACTAATAGGAACAGGAAAGGCACAATCCATTTCTTTTACTTTCACACTGTTGTTGTTAGTTATAAACCCACTATTTAAAATTGGTGGGAACTTATCCATCCTAACCAATAATATCTGCTTGAAAATTTCCCTCAGTTTTTCATATGGATACCCTCTCTTGAAAAACATGAAAATAAGTTTGTTTGCCTCACAAATGAAATTTTCGTTGTCTGAAATTAATCTACTGAAGCGTATAATTTTTCCTCTGATCAAGTTCAACTTCATGACCAAAGGATGACCACTCTCAAAATGAAGGAAATTGTTACTATAGGTGTCCTTTCTAAACACCGTACTGATAAATCTTTTTTCTTCAAGGTTCATATTCAAGTCCAAGAAGTGCACATTCGTGCTAACTTCACTTAAAGTGAACTTCAGTCCCATCCTATGTCTGTTCATATAATCCAAAAATAGACTTAATTCATCAGTAGGTCCATTCCAGATAAGAAAAAAAATCATCAATAAACCTCCTATAAAAGGAGACATATTTTAATCTCTTCAGTTTGTTCAGGAAGAACAGTTCCCACCAACTTAACACTAAATTAGCAAAGGCCGATGCTACTTTAGCACCCATAGCAACCCCACAAGTCTGACTGCATATTCTTCCAGCAAACAAGAAAAAGTTATTTTTCAACACCAAATCTAGCAAAAGGCAAATGGACTGTACCATTATATTGTCAAGTTTAGTGTGTTCCTTCAAAAAACTTTTCACAGCTTCTATCCCCATACTTTGATCAATATCAGTATACAGGGAAACTACATCTACAGTAACTAATAGTGTTTCTGTACTTGTAAAAGTATAATTTCTAAGAAGGTCCAAGAACTCCCAAGAGTCTTTCAAAAAATATGGAGTCTTAACAACTAAGGGGTTCAGCAAACAGTCCAAATAATGGGAGATGGTAACAGTTTTAACCTTATTAGCTAACACTATGGGTATAAAGGGTGGGTTGGTCACATCTTTATGTATCTTTGGAATACCAAAAAAACACCTAACAGAGGTTATTTCACGTAAAGGAATTCATAGGTGTTTAAATTAATGTAATTTTTGTTTAACAATTCCATCAAAAGTTGGTCTATATTGTGAAAGTTTCTCCTCACTGTGCCTTTACTAACTAACTGATAATTCTTTTTGTCATTTAGTAATTCCTTGATACATGCTTGGTAGTCAGTTGTTTTCATTATGATCAACCCGTTACCCTTGTCAGCTTTAATAAACCTATGCTGTTGACTCTTTCTCAAGTCAAGTCAAACTTTTCATCTCTCTTTGGTACCAAAAATACCTTTTACTTTTATTTTTGTTTTTGATTTTGTTATAAATTTTGTATTCCCTGATTATTACATATACACCCAATGCCATTCCCACACAGTTCATTAAATATATTGAGTGTTGATGTCAAATTTGGGTTCACATTACTTGGTTTTCTACATTCAGTGTTGTTTCTATGTTCTATGCCATCAAAAACATATCTAAGATATAACTTTCTGATGTATAGTTTTAAATCTAAAATAGTGTCAGTTAATGGAGCTTTAACAGCAGGTACAAAAGAAAAACATTTTTCCAAAGCTTTTGTTTGACTTTCACTAAGTGATAAATCACTAAGGTTATATATTTTGCATAAAGGTACTATTTCTTTTGATATCTCCCCTTCTACTTGTTCCCCAGATTCCCCCTTCCCTTTGGTAGTGGTCACATTGTTGTCCATCTCGGGTGATTTGTGGGGAAAAGGGTTATTCGAACCATGTGAAACATCATTATTACTGCTAGTACCTTCCCCTGCTTCATTTATTACATTTCCACTGTCATTGCTATTCTGATTATTTTCAACAGCATTCCCCTTGTCAATATTTCCGGTACTCTTAACATCTCGCAAGCCATTAGAAGTACCTTTTCTGACAAGACCATTTGATTTTTGATTCAAAACAAATAATGTGTTGTTTGCATAAGCTAAAGAATCTCGAGCCAGTTTATTACGCTTTCTATTAGTTAAGGTTGCTATGTGCCTTTGAAGTTTAGATTCAATACCATCATAAAGTGACTTAAACCTGCCAAATTGATCATGGTTTACAATACATTCATTCAATCCACATATTTCTTGTTTTAACACAGTTATCTGACTGCAGTTGTGCTTAATTAACAGTTTTAAAGCCTCTATCCCTGCATTGTTATACACAGTAACCAAATCTTTAAAAATGCTGTCATTTTCTTTAATACCATTTGGAAACCTATAGCATCTTAAGCCAAACGGCACTTATTTGCATTCTACACAAGTATATAAATAAAAGCTGTCACATTCAAGTGAACGCAATTTAAATAGTTTCTTTTCCAAATTAAAAATATTAGACTTACAGTTCGGTGTCTAAGTTTGTAGTCCATTACTTTCTACAAGGCTGATAACATTGTTAGAAACACTGACAAACATTGCAAATGGATTAACAACATTTTTGTTAATGAAAGACCCTCCATAATCCATTCAGTCACTAGCAATGACTGTGGAGTCACTTCCTGAACTTTCAGTTGAAGGCTTCCTATTGCTTCTGCTGTTCAGATTTAAAGGAGCCTCAACATTATCAGATGAATGGAAAAAAGTTAATAATTTGTCCAAAATATGTTGAGCTTTTTGGATAGCTTCTGTTAAATTGTTAGCTGTCACACCTAGATCTTCCAGTGTATTGTAGGTTCTTAAATCAAGGTTACTGTCCGAATCTCAAACTGGTGACACTTCCCCAATAGCAGGCATCATTGAGTCCTTGTTTGTATGGGAAACCAGCCACAATGAAGTCTTTCAGGTGAAAAAGATAAACTTAGTAATGTGAAAAACACCAAATTCACAAAAACCAGAATAAACTTCAGAAAAAAAAAATGTGAAAAAAATACAAAATGATGACTATCCACACAGATAAAAAGTAAATTGCTTTCTTTCATTGTAATCGCAAAAAACTTCTTCAGAACTGACCAGTAAATCAATTAGTCAGGTTTAAATTCAAAATTTGATTAATAAATAAGCCAATCAAATGTCCATTCATCTAATCATTAATTAATACATACCATTTTCTTAAAGGCAAAAATGTAAAATGTGAAATATAACACTTGATATATGTACAAAAAGCATATAGCACATACAAATGTGTGCCTACTATAAAAATGGGGAATACATACCTTAACAAACACTGGAACCATATGTGTGCACACACTCCAAATAAAATATTGTGGAAGCAGCTTTTAAGGTACTGACTGCATTCACTCTTCTTGAGTACACACCTTCCATCAAGTACAGGGCCTCAATGTCACACCAAATAATGGTCTGCTGTCCAAGAAGTATGTTCATGACATTTGCCCACTCACCTACAACAGAGGCAGCCTTGCATTGCACACATCTTCCAAACCATGGAATGGATCACATATCAGAAAGGTTGCACTCAGGAGTGGGAGAAGTAGCCTTACCTCACCATTGCATATACCATCGCAAACAGTGCAGACAGTAATGTATGTGACTACGAAGTATGGGACAACATTAATGTAGAAACTAAACAGATGCCCATCCAAGACAGATGACAATACATGTTGCAAACTGGTCATGGAGGCTGCCCAGAAACATGCAGCAACACTGAGGGACTTGCAGGAATGTCTAGCAAGTACTGCCTGTGCAGTACCTGTGTTGACAATCACCTGGAATCTGCATAAGTGTGGCCTATGGGTTAGAGTAATCAGATAGAAGAGTTGTTCCACAGGAAACATCATCCAGGGCTCTCTGCAGGTAGGATATGCATAACATCAAGTCTCCCAAAGGCATGTGTTGCAATGTGTAATGGTGTACTGACACAAAGGCTGAAACCTACATACAGTATTAATAAAGATACATGTGGTGCACAAGCAACACCTCACTCCACCTCAGGCCCACCATCCCCATCTTTACCTTGCTGGTGCCAGTGAACACCTTTAGGTTTGCTATTCATTAGCAGGAACTAGGCTGGTAGAAATGGTGTTCTGAATTTGGAACACTGCAAAATGACACTCGTGTGGCCCATAGTTGTCAAGCATCTGCAATAAGGCTGCGGATGATGAGGGGTGTCATCCTGAAACACAACAGTGAACTAAAGCATGCATCCAAAGCTCGCTGTGGCTGTATCTCAACACAGTCAAGGTCATGAATTGTACCAGACATAACTCTGGCTCCACAGTAATAGTGAAGGCACTGTGTGACCTCCAAGGGCTGTGCACATGAGCTGACCTTGCAGTCCAGCAGAGTTGGGGGACATTTGTCGGGTGGAGTGACTAAATAATGGCAAGTGAAGATGGGCCATGCTAGTATACCCCTGCCAGGAATAGTGACTTCTGTAGTTCACTTAACAGGTGCTGCAACAAACCATTCTGTTAAGGGTGTACACACTTATGCAACCCACATATTGTATTCATCTCAATCAGCATCTGCACGACTAACACATTTGTTTGATACTGTATTTGATTGCACAGGTCATATGTCACATATCAGATGTGTGTAATGTTAACATATACAGTATTGTATCGTTTTGCATTATTTGAATGCTTTCATATTACTAAAACACTGTTTGTGTTTTATACAATTTTTATACAATTTTACATATTTTTTATATGTTTTTTTATATGTCCTTCAAGAAATCTAAGAAAGTTGTTCACGATTGTATTATTGGATATGTACCTTTTAAGACTTAATTGATGTGGTCATGTGGTTTAATTTATTTGTATAAATGGTAGTGTTTTTGTATAAGTTTTTGTCTGATGAAGTTTTGCTCATTGAAGCAAGATGAAAGTGTTTACTGTACTTTTTTCTGGGATAATAAAACTCCTTCTTGTGGAACTTTATTGCTGCCAGTGGCCTTTATCATTCTTTTGAAGTGGTTTTATTTTTATTCATTTGTTTAATGATGATAGGTATGGTGAGACCAAGGCAGGGTTGTCAGGGGCTGAAGCTGTGCCATTGGTTGACATCCCACTTTTATCCACCCCATCCCTGCACACAGTCATAATGCCTATACATACCCCATCACCATTGGCCATAGATGAGGGTTACTTGGCAGGTGGTGGCATGGGACAGGACAGTGTCGTGACTATGGCAAGTGTGTTTGTACACAGCAGCCATAGCCGGATGACCGGCAAGGTACCACACAGGCAGATGTACAGGGGTGCTCAATGGAGGGCTGCTGGCCATCATGCCCCTGGCAGAAGTGCCACAGCAAGTGTCACCAGATGCATGTTTTGGGCTATTATGGAGGCACAGGCATGTATGGAATGTTACACCAGACAGACTCTGAGGCTCCAGATGGCTATTTATTCTGCTGTACTTGACAACATATGTGATCTTCCAGGTGCCCACCGTTATTTTGCAGAGGTCCTGGATAGATGGTAGGGTGAGATAGTGGAAATTCTCGACCGTGTGGTGTCTGTGTTAGAGCATATGGTAGGAGTAGGGCATCAGCCACATGGACATAGGTCAGCAACACTAACAGGTGGAGGTCAACGTGGATGTGCAACAAGTCACAGCTGCTCCCATAGTGGCAGTACCAGCACCAGCACTGAAGGGGGCTGCTGTCCACACCACAGTGCAGCAGGCCACATGCAAATGGCCCTGGCCAGTCCCAACAGGGATGTGGATCCAGAGGACATTTGTCATCATCAGGGGAGGGTAACATATCTGGGCTTTTACCTGGTAGTGCCCGTGGAACCCCTGGCTGGCAGAGTTCCCATGTCTGTGGTCAGACATGGTGAACTGTACACCCCGCCATGTACGGTCTGCAGCTGTCTAACAAACCCCTGTATAGGGCAGCCACTACAGAACTGTGTGCATACATGCACACACACATCACCAACACTGCTAGTGCACTTCTACACACACCACATCCGTACAGCCCAATTGATAAAGAACCCCCTAATACATACACATGGTTCAGCCTAGGTCTCTGGGAAACCGCAACACACCCTGTGCATACGATGATACCTGTACCACATCCCTGTCATCCATGCCATCAATGCAGGGACATGCTAATAGGGTTCTGATGTACAGGGTGAATGTACTAAGGTTTACAATGTAATGCTGTTTAACATGTTTTCAGCTGGAATGTTTAATGCTTACATGGCAGGGTGTGTAGCTGTCCAGCCATGATGCATTATAGCTGTTATTAACACTGACTGATTGTGGTTTCCATAATGTATTCAGTTTGTATTGTAGGAGTCTATGTGTCAGCAGGATGTTGGTCTGGTTTCATTTCCTACAAGGGCTATGGCACTGTGGTGACACATTGACTGTGTCATATCCAGAGTACAGCTGAAAATAAGTAGCAGGTCTGTATAACAGTTACTGCATGTGCCACATGGCTGAACGTTCTGAGGGGTGTATACAGGTGAGTGCATGGTGACTGATGTCAGCAGCTCTTCTACAGTGGACAATAGTAAGTGTACTGGGTGGCAAACACCAAATGTTTGTGAATAACACACACACACACACACACACACACACACACACACACACACACACACACACACACACACACACACACAGAGTCGTTAGTGTTGATGCAATACACAGAGAATACTGTACACATAGATGTACTTCATTTTGCAGTGAACTCATTTTGGCCTATATAATTCCACCAAGACAAAATAAGAAAACATCAGATCAGTAAATAATCAGTCTGCCAGTTTAATGTCATTGATGATGGTACTGGCAGGGTATATGTCCTCTTCCCCAATGTAGTGCAATCCTGGAGTTGGTAAACATAGGTGTGCTGGTGTGGGTGGCACAGCCCTCCACTTTGGAGGGTTTGGGGTGGTGTAGAACCACACATAGTGTGATTAACAACTACTTAACCTGTTAACATAAACTGTACAGTATTATAGCAGACTAAGCGGGTGAATACGCACAACAATAACCCCAATGTGGGTGGCTGTGCCCACAACAAACGCACCCAACTATATATACCAACTCCAGTATTGCTGTACATCTGTACAGTGGGGAAGAGGGCATTTACACATCTTCTACTAGTTTTGATGGAATGAATTTCCACAACATGATTCCTTTGAAATATTAGCTTTTACCAGTCAGTTCTTGGACAAATGATCTCCTGGGACATGTATTTTCTGCATACTGAAGTAGATTCCTTCACATAAGCACACACTTACTTGGCAACACTGAAAGTAGTACCCCTACCTAGATACTTATTGCTACTAATGTGTTTGGCCTTAATTGCAAACACCACACAACTTTTAGGATGAGGTGAGTCCCGAGTTTCTTGTTAAGTGAAGAACATCACCAGGCCTTGTACAGTATAGTAATGAGGGATGTACTGGGTATTAATAAACAATACATAGTATGACATGCTGTCATATACACATTGACAAATGCATAGCAGTCATAGACACATCTGAGAGACCTGAGTTTATCAGTGCTAACTACCTTGTCAGTGAGTCCATTCTGTTACAGAGAATTTGCACACAGCACATGCAAAACTGGGCTGGATAGTGTAATCATTTACCTGTATGGTTGATGGTGACAGTGATCCTTGTACAGTGGAACTTGGGACATGTACTGGGGGTACCATGGTATAAAGACAGTATACCCAGCACCCACATTGGATATTTTACTCACTGAAACCCATGATAATGCTCTGACATACCCACAATCACACGTTAACAAGGCATGCAATACATCCCCTTGTTTATCTAATCAGTGCTACTACAGGGATATGCATTTATTGCACATGACACAGGGATAGTAGGGTGAGGGTTTGTCATGGCTCTCCTAATGTCAGCAACATTACTATCCCTTATAATGTATGGCAAGGTATATTGTATTTGGAGAATGTGGCCTCAGAATGCTGTCTCCTACAAATATACACACTCACACACATACACATACTTGCCAGGACTCAGAGGGTAACACACACCTATCTACCCATTTGTACAAAAGTGTTATACTGGTCCTGCAAGTTCCAGGTAGCTCATTGGGTGAAGAGTGCAACAAGGAACATTTAATGTCAATTACAGCAGCAGCCATTTCTAAGCATGTGAATGGGGGGTGTAGTAGGTGAGAAGGCCCTCAGGGTATTATCAACTACAAGTTTACAGACACACATACACTGTTATTCTCAGTAATGCTCACTGACACATTTGTCAGTACAGGGGTCCATAGGTGTAGGTGTGCCTAGGTGTGTACCAGGCTAATGTCCATGATGATAAGAAGAGTAGGGGACATGGGTACACTGGTATCATGCCACCTGACATTTGTCAGCAAGCCGTCCATAGGTGCAGGAGTTCCTAGGTGTGTACCAGGCTAATGTCCGTGATGATAAGAAGAGTAGGGGACATGGGTACACTGGTATCATGCCACCTGACATTTTTCAGTAAGCCATCTATCAACTGATGCTACTTGAGTGATCTCCAGGGTGACAGTTAAATGCAGCATCCAATTAACTGGTTTTCCCTTGCTGAGGGTCAGTGAGGTGCTCCAGTTGACATGTATGCAACATATATTACATAACATGGCCAGTGTTTGGTTTGGAAACATGTACCCAAGCATGTTCTGTTGACTGTGGTAATCTAGTTGAGGTGTCAATAGCATGTGGTAAATACAGGGTGGGGGTTCCTAGTTGTAGCATTCATAACACAGTTGGGCAGACATGTCAGTGTCAGTCAAGCATAGATTGCTTGTAAGCACCCAAGATGGATAGCTGACGTCTGCACATCTGGACAGAGGATAGAAATAAATCAGCTAGCCAACAGGTTAGGCATTAGGATGAATGTTTTGACAGACAGATGTCTGACACTGATAGGTATGCCATTACTACATGACAGCAGCCCTCAATGACAGGTCATATACACATAGTAGTTTACAGTTAATATCCACATATCTGATCAATATCCAGTAGCAAATACTTAATAACATACAGCTCACAAACCAAGAACACGATAGTCAGTACTCAGAGTCCAGCTTTGCATGCAGGGATGTATGGTTCCAGTACTACAATCTGCAATCTACTCTTACTTGGGAAAGCACTAACAGTAGTAATGTAAGGATACAATGCATGCAAGTGTGACTGCATATAACCTGGGATACTACCAATGTATGAAACACATACAAAGAGAAAAGATTGTTGCACTAGCCATGTTTACTGAGGTGTCCCATACTCACACCCTTTGCTGCTGTAATGACAGCACATAAAAGCATGTTATGCACATGGAATTAAATACACTTATTAAAGATGTCATTACCCTGCTATTTCATCAGACTGGAATGTGATCACTGGTTACCAGGGCTGAGCTATGCTTAGCAGGTGTAAGTATTGCATAAAAGTAAATGCTAAGCACATTTGCACACTTGTAAGTGAAGCCTAACTGGTGTGAGTGCCTTTTCATTTAAGTGTATGTTAGCACCGCTTACCATTGCGCAAACCCATGTAAAGCTGCTCAAAACTGCCTTAACCACTCTGTAACCAACAGTCCTTGTTCTGCCTAACAACAAAACAAACAGTCCTTGCAGGTCTTGAACGCAGGACCTTGCACATTATAATCACAGCAGTTAACTGCTAAGCCATCAGAGCTGTGAAGATGTTTGTCGTTTTTCAAATATATCATTCAGTAAACATACAGAATAGTAGTGAACAACTGCTTTGACTACTACAATTGTTTAGTACTTGTAAGTGAAAATAGTGTTGAATCAGATACATCTGGGAAGGTATATACAACACTCATGTTTACACATAAGGATATGTATATATATATATATATATATATATATATATATATATATATATATATATATATATACATATGTAGCTATATATATATATATATATATATATATACGTACATACACACATATATATATTTATATATATATATATATATATATATATATATATATATATAAACTGTCTTTCAGCTTTTCCTGGTTAGAGGTCGCCACAGAGAAACTCTGGTCTGATAATGATTGGGAGTGAATTTGTAAGGTGTAGAGTTGCCAGCCCGGCACCCAACCTTCAAAGAAGGCACACCCACATGCACACTCACCTACCTGCATGTCATTTAAATTCATTCAGCAGTGGGAAGGACATGCAGACTCAGCACAGAAGGGACTGCAGCCTAGAATCTAACCAGAGAACCTCTTGCTGTGAGGTGACAATGCTAACCATTGCCCGACCACAGCATTATATAACAAAGATATATATATATATATATATATATATATATATATATATATATATCCTTGTTATATAATGCCCATGACATATGCCCTTAATATGTAACATATAGTGGAGTCATACTTCAGCATCAATAGATGCTACCTCTTAGTGCAAGGAAATGTAATGTTAGTATTGCAGGTATAATTGTAGAATGTTGCTACAGTAACAGGATTTGTGTCAACAGACATGTGCAGGAAGTCACCTCTGATACTGGCATGTACACCATCAGTTACTGTCAGATATCATAAGATCATTATAGTGAAGTACCACACAAATCACAGTAATGATCCTATGGAATTCAGCAAAGATATGACCAATAAATGTGGGCAGTCTCACACAATCTGGTCAGTCCAGACCTATACACAGAACTCCTTCGTGCAAGACGTATGGACCAAGCCTGACATAGTGGATGTTTACAGCCATGTAAGTGGGGATATCACAAAAATACTGGAATAGATAAGCTCACACAGTTAATGCATTCACACACTCCTCTCTGTCCTAACACATATTAACTAGAGAAGCAGGGGTCCCAAGCTCACATACTTCCCACTAGTTAGTGACATACATCTTCACAGCATCCCACTTCTTTTTCAGAAATACACAACACTTATGGTAGCCAGGCAGCAGTACATCTGACAAATATCTAGACATAACATCATACTTGGTAAATACACTGAGCTGCTTGGCATGTCACAAAGCACTGTACAAACTACAGACAGGCTGCTGCAACACTGACCCAAGTTTCCTTTGCAGGAATACACATGTACTTGCAAATATAGCAGACACTACGGCAAGTAACAGCATGGAGTAACAGACACCAATGTGAAAGTGCATGCCCACAACCAATTTCAACACAGTCACAGTCACATTATGGTAAGCCTAATTAATAGTACAGTATATGGACTGTGTGAACAAAACCATCCTCATATGTGCCACTCACACACTACCCTACATATACTGGGCCACTACACAGTGTAGTCTGATGCCTGAATGTGGTATGGGACATGTCTCAGTCTGGCCCTACAAACATGTACATTGATAGGGTACCATAAACTGGAGCAGCATGCAATGTTAGATAGAACAGAACCAAGAACAATGACATCTACCACAGTCTGTACACAGACCCCACAACATATTCACACTACACACTCTGTCAACAATCACCATAAGTATGCAGACATCACTACTGTATAGACTACAACAGAATGTCCAGGTTTTGTCCTTAAATATAAGGCCTACTGTACATAACATGTCTAGCAGTCTGATATCTCACTGGCTTATTATCAGGTATGATGTCAGTAAATAATGGTATACTGTACATATGCACCTCTTACTACATGACATATGGAAAAAAGGTGACAGACTTGGGGACAGAGGCACAAACACAGGGCCATTATTGACATATTACTGTGATAAACTGAGAAAATTCCTGGTGTAACAGGGTTTGTTGTGACATATCTCTACTGATGGATAAGAAATCAGTAACTCACATGTATGTCACCATGTACTGACTGGAATCATCAGAGTATGCATTTCTAAAGATAGGAAATATACTGCATTTCTAAAGATAGGAAATGTGTGAGTAACACACCACATGCAATACTCCAAACTCTGGCCAGTCTGCAGATAGCCCTACAGGTGAGAGTTTCCTCAACCACATAACACTGTCATGCCAGACTTTAAATCATGTAGAACAGCCATATCCACACAAACTCTATTAAACCAACATTACTTCAAATGTAGAACAGCAACACTTACATCCTGTCTCCATGTCTGGAACATCTCCCTCCTGTTTGTTGGCCGGTCTTCACAGTGTATGTTTTAAGAGGCATTTCCAACTACCCTCTGTGATGTTGTTTGTCAGACACCCATATGAAGTCCTGCTCACAGTGAAGGAAAAAGGCTAACACCCAAATGAAGTGCTTAGTTATAGGAGTGTGCTTACATGCAATTGGCTATAGGAATGATACCACAGCTGTTCCACATACAATTAGCAAGTGAGGGGACTGCAATTCATGCACAGGCCATCAGCTGATCATGAACATTACTTAAAAATCTCAAGCTGCTGCCTATACCAATTTCATGTACTTTTCCACATCCATCAGAGAGGGAGAGAGAGAGTAAGAGACAGAGACAAAGTAAAAAGGAAGGGAGTAAGAGAGTAAGAGTCAAACGTGTTTGTGTATGATCTGTGGGTGGAGAGTGGTATCTGGGTATTATAATGGTTGCCGATATTGTTTACTAATCCATACTGTCACATAGTAATTGCACATGTCTGTACACATTTATGGCTGAGAATTGTCTACAACAACTTCTGCAGTGTTTGAAAACTGTTGGCCTTGTAATGTGGACATTGGGACATATAGGTCCTCAATATAATGATGTAGCAAAACCCACACTGCAATGGATCCTGTTATTACACAATCACCCCAACACCCACACAGAGTACTGATGACACACACATAAACCAGTACTGAGTTTCAAACCCCTACCTGACTATGTATTGCTATTACAGTGTTATGCAGTTATTGCACACCCCACGGAGCATATTTGGTGGAGAGCTGTCCTAAGGTATCTTTGAAGGTGAGTAACATCAGCAACAGTGTTAAGGGAAAGTATGTAAGTAAGGGAAGTGTAGTAAGTGTGAATGTCCACAAAACCAGATGTGAACGAAGACACACGCACGCACACACACACACACACACACACACACACACACACACACACACACACACACACACACACACACTCTCTCTCTCTCAGAGAAACACACACACTATCACAGTTGGCAGGATCAGGATTAGAATTCCTACCCAACTAGTTTGCTACACTATAGTATTACACAGTTATTGCAAGCACCACATAGCTTATATGGCTGAAACATGGCCAAAGGGTTATTTCAAGGTGGATGACATCAGCAGGCATGCTAAAGTAGGGCAATTGGAGGTGTAGTGATTGTGAATGGCTTCAAATTCATTAATCTCCACAAACACAAATGCACACACACACTCACACACACACACACACACACACACACACACACACACACACACACATACACACACACACACACACACACACACACACACACACACACACACACACACACACACACACACATAAACATGCACTTGCCAGTACTGAAATGCATAGGTTCATTGCTTCACAGGTATGTAGTAGGTGAATGGGCCTGAAGGCTGTATAAGGCTAGGCAAAGGGAATACCTTGGCATCAGGCCACATGATAATAGTCTCCAGTGTGGCTCAGGGGTGTAGTCCCTGGAGTGGTCCCCCGGGGTGGGTATTGTATTCACCATCCATTCATCTGGGTTACTATTGTGGGTACCCAGTGAAGTGCACTGCTTCACATGTATGTGATCTATATTCCATAACATGGACAGTGTCTGGGTTGTGCGCATGTCTCGCACGCATGTTCCTTGACATGTGGAAGTGTACTTGAGGTCTCTGGGGCATGTTGTCTGGACAGATTGTTATCTTCTGATGTAGCATTCCTGACCTCATTTGGTGACACCTGGCTATGGAAATGAGGTTGTGCTTGCACTTACATTGACAGCATGATACAGGTATTCCATGGAGTTAGTGGCATCTGTCCATACAGGGCATGTGTATAAGGCATGGTATTCCCTTTGTGGGTTACATTTGTAGACTCTATAGTTGTTGCAGGCATCCAGTTGGGAACATAGCAAAAGGGACACTGTAACCATTTATCTGCCAACTGCGGGGATGGAACAGGGTGATGTACCCGTTTACTTGCTGGATAACACACACACAGTCAGGAGATGTTACAACACCACAGTACTTTCTGATGTCAGTTGCACTGTTGTGGTCAACAGGCATGTAGTCCACTGCAATCACACTGTGGTTACTATCTGTGAGGCAATATGCAGGGAACTACCAATACAGTGGTTGTTGCCAAGCCAAGTGTGTCTGTATATGAGACGTGGGTGGAGAGTGCTCTCCGAGCAATAGAAGGGTTGCCTATATTATTCACCAATCCATAATGTCACATGTAGGGCTATGGATTGTCTACACCATCCTCTCTGGTGTTTGACATTTGTTGTCCTTTTATGGTGGACATTGTGACATATACTAGGTCCTCAACATAATTTAGCAAAACCCACTCCACAATATATCCTGTTATTACACAATCACAGCAACCTCCACACAGGATACTGATGACAAACACACACACTTGCTAGTAGTGAGATGCAAACCCTAACCTAGCTATGTATTGCTAGTATAGTGTACCACATTTATTGCACATGCCATGGAGCCTACAGGATGGATGTTGTCCTAAGGTACTTCTAAGGTGAGGAACATCACCAGCCCTTATAAATACTAGCATTAGGTGATGTAGTGGGTGAGAGATTCCGAAAATAAATTTACCCTAAACACACTTTTACATTTGCCAGGGGTGAGGTTCAAACCTCTGCCTAACAATCTTTATGGGCCATTATCCTACGCATTTGCCACATGCACCACTGACATGACATGGTTTAGGGTTGGCAACAGGTACTTCTAAGGTGGATGATATCTGCCGGACTGCTAAAGTCAGGCTCTGAGATGTGTACTGGATGTAAATGGGACCAACATCTTTGAGGTACACACACAAGCACTTACCACAGATGAGATTTAAACCCATACCTGTGTAGTTACTGCTACTACACTGTTCCACATTTGTGGCATGTGCCATGGAGCTTACATGTTGCAGTGCTCTCCACAGGTATCTTTTAAAGTGACTAACATCAGCATCAGTGCTAAAGGAGGGGTAAAGGAAGAGTAGTAAGTGTGAATATCCAAAATATCAGGAATTATCAAAGAGACACACACTCTTTCACACAAACACACACAGTTGCCATGTCTGGGATTAGAACTTCTAATTAGTATGTTACACTATAGCATTACACAGTTATCACAAGTGCCATGAAGTTTATTGGACTAGATCTTGTCCAAATGGTTATTTCAAGGTGACTGACATCAGCAGGCTTGCTAAAGTAGGACAATTGGAGGTGTAGTGACTGTGATTGGCCTCAAAATCATTCATCTCTACACACACACACACACACACACACACACACACACACACACACACACACACACACACACACACACACACACAGTTTCACAGTTGATATATCTGGGATTAGAACTCCTACCTAACAAGTATGTTACACTATAGCATTATGCAGTTTTTGCAAGCACCACAGAGCGTATGAGACTGGCCCTTATCCAAAGAAAAATTTCAAGGTGACTGACATTAGCAGGCTTGCTAACTTAGGGCAATGAGAGGTGTAGTGACTCTGAATGGCCTTAAAATCATTTATTTCTACACACAGAGTTTCACAATTTTCATGTTGGGGATTAGAACTCTTACCTAACTAGTATGTTACACTATAGCATTATGTAGTTATCTCAAGTGCCATGTAGCTTATGTGTCTGACCCTTGTCCAAAGGATTATTTCAAGGTGACTGACATCAGCAGGGCTGTTGAAGTAGGGTAATGGGAGGAGCAGTGACTGTGAATGGCCTCAAAATCATCCATTTCTATACACAAAGTCTCACATCTATGATTAGAACTCCTACCAAAGTAGTATGTTATACTATAACATTACGCAGTTATCACAAGCATCACAGAGCTTATGCAGTTACCTTTTGTCCAAAGGATTATTTCAAGATGACTGACGTCAGCAGGCTTGCTAAAGTAGGGCAATTGGAGGTGTAGTGACAGTGATTGGCCTCAGAATCATTCATCTCCACACACATAGTGCAATGGGAGGTGTAGTGACTGTGAATGCCCTCAAAATCATTCATCACTCCCCCACACACACATAGTTCCCATGTCTGGGAGTAGAACTCCTATCTAACTAGGTATATTACACTATAGCATTACGCACTTATCACAAGCACCATGGAGCTGGCCCCTATCCAAAAGGTTATTTCAAGGTGTCTGACATCAGCAGGCTTTCTAAAGTAGGGCAATGGGAGGTTTAGTGACTGTGAATGGCCTCAAAATCATTCATCTCCACACACACACACACACACACACACACACACACACACACACACACACACACACACACACACACACACACACACACACACACACACAAGTTTCACAGTTGCCATGTCTGGGATTATAACTCCTACCTATCTAGTATGTTAGACTATAGCATTATGCAGTTATGGCAAGCACCACAGAGCTTATGGGGCTGAGATTTGGCCAGAGGGTTATTTCTAGGTGACTGACTTCAGCAGGAGTGCTAACATGGGCAATGGAAAGTGCACTGTGTGTGAATGGACCATAAACCATTCCTCTGGAAACACACACACAACTCTCAGTCACACACAACTTTACATTTGACAAGACTGGGTATACAAATTCTAGATGAATGCTGATTTGTACTATCATGTTACACAGATATCACAAGCACCACAGACACTATAGGGCTGATGGCTACCAAAAGCAATGTCTACAGTGATTGACATCAGCACATCATGTGATATTGGCCAATTGGATGTGTGGTGGGTGGCACAGGCCTCATGATGGAAATCTCTGTGTCACTGTCTGTCTCTCTCTTCCTCACATATCTGTGTGTGCCTGTTTGACATATTATAGTTTGTTGGCCTTAGATATGTGTGAGTATTCCTATCCAATGTGTGTGCAAAGCATGACCAGTGTGCAATGTGGTGTGTGTGCACACACATCTGCGACTTACAGATATGTATAGTCCACTGTTGTTGTCAGACATGGGCTTCATTTCTCTAAGTGTAGGAGCATGGCCAGTATGACCTTCTGTAAAGAGTGTGTGAATCCATTCCAGGTAGTTTGTTCTCCAGTTCAAGATCTGGTGTTCTACACCTACAGCTAGTGACCTGTTTCTGCAGGATATCTGTAGATAGTTTGACAATATGGAGTCAAAATGGGCAAAAGATAGTGGGATACTGTAACTATTGTGTTACATGGCTGGTGTTAGGAGTGATACTCAGACATATGTACTGTTTTACACTGTGATGTATTATGTCATCAACTAGTAACAGATATACTTATTTGGTCAGTGTTATTTCCTGGGAAATACAAGATGAATGAAGCTGTGTCCAGAATTGTGGTCTGCAGCCTACATATTATTGCACACTCATGCCATTCTGGAGGGGTAGCTGCAGACACTTGCTGATGGGTCTGTGTAAATGGTCCAGTACCTTGGTACTGTGGTGGCTGAGGATCCCCTACATGTACCAATATCAACGTAACAGAATGGCCATATCCTGCTGTGGCCATACCTCTCAGCTGTACAGATTCACCCAGGTTACCCTGAGGCAAGAGTCATATATTTGGTCAGTTCCCCTTCACATTGCAGTTTACAAGCAGGTTTGCAGCCACCCATTACTGTGTTTTCAGGCAGGGGAAGTATGGGCACACATCAGAGTTTCAGACTTCACACACTCCATGACGTCCATACTTCTATACCCCCAAGTCTGTTATTCTGTCCTCTTCCTAACATTATGCAAGTGATATCTTGAGAAGTATCCCTATAGTTGCCCCTTCATCCTAGCAGTATTTAGGGGTTGGTCCACAGTTCATGCAGTAGGACATGGTGGGCATGCTGCTGGGATTTGTCAACATGGCCTTGCATTTGTATTCTGTGGACTGTGCTATGTTGTTAGTTTGGACCCCATGAGATAACATACATTTGTGGTACAGGTGAGGCACAGGCCTTTGACAGAGGGCTGTAGGGCATTTGGTAGTGATGCAGGCCATCTGTAGCAGACCAGTACATTCTGCCACTCCTACATTCCCAGGCTGTGAGCCACTGGATTCCACTGGGGTGACAGGGTAAGTGTGTGAGGTGTTAAAGGCAATAGTTCCTGTACATATTAATCCATTGCTCTGGATGCTGGCAGGGTGCTGGTAAAAACTAGGGACACACCTGCATGGGACACCTCTTCAGCATGCTGTATTCTGTGGGTATTTCCATACAAAAGTTGGGGTCGTACTGTACTCATTCCCAACAGCAGGGATATGACCTGTGATAAACGTGTGGCTGATGGTGTGGTAAGCTGAGTGCATGTGTGATATGGAAGCTTCTTGCACCTGACTCACAAATATACCATGAGACATTCCCCTTATGCTGCCTTGTGCAGGGACATAGCCAGTCTCTCTTTACTTCATAACTGTGCCTTTTGTGGTCTGACAGTGATTGGCCAGACTACATCAGTATTCCATACTACACAGACAGCTAATGTGCTGCTAACCTGTACGTACAATTCCAAAGGTGTGTGCAGTTGACAGTTACATTTTATGTACTCTGTCTAGGGTACTTCCCCTGTACTGTGTGCATGTCTGGGCCCACATTCATGGCATGTCCATCTTTCAGATGCTGACAGATATTGACATCTGGACAGTGAGTATGGATGACTGCTGAACTGAGTATTGCTGAGATGCATTGTGATTGCCACTGTAGTTGTTGGAACATGGCTATGTCATCAACAGTACAGGCCATAGGCCACCAAAACACAACCCTCCATGCCAACATGCTGACCACTTCCAGACAATATTGAACACACAACAACCTAACACACGGACCCCTGCATATTGTACACATGGAACAATCTATCCTGTAAATTGGGACAGTACAGGTAATCTGTGCTCCACTGTTATTAAACCCACACATACATGTTACTGCATTTCTACAGAGGATTGTGGGGGCAGCACACCTGACAACTGCAAACATTTGCTATGACTGTACTGGTATTTCAGGTACTCTGATGGCTTCCATTTCATTTTGTATGCTGACCTATCATGCAGACTAGAGGCATATCCGTAGAGTACAGATCTTAGGTTTTATTGACCTACATTTCAGTATCAGACTTCTTACCCTTCAGAACTAACATACAACTGCCAGACCTGTTGTAGTCTGTCTGTGTAGGTCTGGAGGGGGGCTTTTACCATTGCCATCAATTGGAGGCCTTAGCACAGCCTTTCCTTATGGTTATCTATACCTGTCCTGCTGGCTGAGGCTGGTACTGGGTATGTGAGCCTGACTGACATGCATGTGTGTGTCCTATGGACACACATTTGGGTCACCACATGTACTGCAGTGGGATTTGTCACCTTGTCTAGTACTGCCTACTTTGTTGACACCAGTATTTGTTATGGATTTCATGCTGCCCATATAGGTGTCCACTACCTGTTGCCATCCCATTTAGCCACCTGATTCCCTTGCATGCTCACATCCATACCATAGATAAAACTAGCAGAAAATAATACTCCATTCAGCAACTGATAGGAAGAGTGACTTATCTTGTGGCTGTGCCAGTATTGAGGATGATGCTGGAGGACCGACTATGTCAGATGCACATAGTACACTCCCTATAAATGGTAAAGCACAGGTAGTGTCATGTTTGGCATCCCTTTATTGTATGTGCAAGTCAGAGAGAGTTGTCATTCCCTGGGTTCCTACCATGTCAGTGTATGTGGTAAGTATTGTCTCTTTGCCAAAGCCTGGGCATATTGGATATGCCTCCTTCTGCCTACATGGGCAGGCTCAGGTTGTTCCACCTCCGAGTCTCTCTGTGTCTTTTATGGCCTTGGCAATGGTGGGGGGCTGCATGGGCCTGCCCAATGCTGTTTTGCTGCATCTGTTTCCGCAGGATCATATTGTGTAGCATGGCACATACAATGAAACTTTGCGTACACATAGCTGGTGAGTGCTGCAAGGCTCCACTGGATATGTCCAGGCACCAGAACTGTGACTTGAGCATCCCAAACACATGCTCTGTTATGATTCTGGTTTGTGCTTGTGCCTCATTATGGAGTTCTTGTTTGGGTTTGTGTACATTTCTGATGTGTAACCAGCATCCCCCACTAGGTGGCCATAGGGCAATAGGGATGTCCCCATTGGCAAATTTCTGGTGCAGCTGTGTCATATGCCAAATGTGGGAGTCTTGATAGCTTCCAGGGCTGCCAGCACACACATTCAAGATAATGCCCTGGGCATCGCATTTGACCTGGAAGTTGATGGAGGCAAAGCCCTTGCGGTTTATGTAGGGTATTCTGCTATTTGGTGGAAAACAGACATATTCCCAGTCAGTGCCTCATGGGTGTTGAGGAAATATATGTGCTCACAGGCATGTGCTGACATGGCATCCAGGAACTGGTGGAGTACCCTGGATGCTGATGCCTGTAAGATCCCCATGATATCCCCAGTTGGACTTAGTAAGTTACCTGTGGCTAGTTTTCTTATCCCTACACATACCTTGGTATCCACTGGGATGGGTTCCCCTCTGTTGGTTTTGTGTGTTAGGCGTGGCTGGCACATCTCAGCAATTTGCTGTAAAATGTCCCTGTCCACCCTATAGCACTCCACTGTCTCCAGCTCATGTAGCCCCTTGTAGGTTACTCTGGGTCTGTACACTCTGCTACTCCTCCTCACTGTGAGTTGGTCATCAGCATTCACATCCTCATCACCCTCAGTCTCTTCCACATAGTGATGTATGAGAGCAACAGCAGCCCCTAACATTTATTTAGTTTTGTCAGGTAAAATTTCCCCATATGTGTACACCGATGGTGTAGAGTTTGTGGGAAAAACCAGAGTGAAAGGTGTTTGCATAGTTTATAGTAGTGTGCTGGGCTGCTGCCTGTGTAATTGGCTGATTCTGGTACATTTCACATGCCAGCTATGCTAGTTCTCCTTGCTTGCCTTTTTACTGCTGTTTTCCCTTTCTATTTCCTCCCCTTTTAAGCCCTGAGGCATGCCGCACATGCCCAGTGCTCATATGTGGACAGAGCTGCTACTTCTTGTTTTTTTTTTTTTTGTTTAAAACTCAGTGTGTGCTGCACACACCAGTTTAGGTAATGTAAATACTGTTAGGCAGCCTCAGACACCCCCCCCCTTCCTTAGCTGTGCTTAGCTAAGGGCAAACATGGACCAGAGAGTTCTAATAAGCTTACAGCATGCATGACACTCCCGCTTATGAGGCCACCTATCCCTTATACTTATACCATGGTTTTGCTGCACCTACACGGTTGGGTGTAAGCTAAGACTGAGGGGAAATCTATGATTCAGTATCAGCCCCTTGTTTGCATAAGCTAGAATGCTAATTCATAGTTACCACACTCACACTGAGCCTTCCACCTTAGCAACCACTATTCCCTGGTATTATTGTCATATGCATGTCATTGACTATCATGGCAAAATGCTGATTTGGGTTTAAAAGCTTATTTCCAACTGTTTTTCTTATTTTCAGGCTGATCCTGTTTGTGCACCGCTGCACTAAGCTTAAATGGCTGAAATTGGCCAAAAAAATAAATAAAAGTTATTTTTTAGAATTTTGCAACTATTTCCCATGCCAATGTCCATATATTTGGCCATTGGAATGCCTACTACATTGAACACATGCTTCTTTGGAGCTGCCATGCCTCCGTTTTGTAATTTGCAGAAATGTATTTGCCTGCCTGCCTGCTTCCTGGATCACTAATTCACCTCATTTGCATGGTTTTCACCAGCAAATGGGGTAATTAATATAGAGCAGTGGTGTTCATCCAGGAATAGTGTAGGAGCGCTTTTGCACATCCCGGGAGCTCGTTCCTGGATCGCTCATCGGCCATATTGCGTGCAGCAGCTCTTGCACTATTCCTGCACACTGTGCAGAGCTTGCTGAATCCTGGGGAACAATTAACACTTTAACAAGAAAAATAATTTGTGGTGTTAATTTATGTAGGAAAACTGCCAGTACAACAGATTCTTGAAGAAAGGTCTGATAAAAATTACAAAAAAGAATTATGCAGTATGCCATTATTAACATGGAGTGAAAGAGAATGAGTTAATAACACAGAATGCTTTGAAGGGTATACTCAAATAAAGAGACTAAATAAGCTTACATTGAGTACAAGTACATATTTGCAAGCAAATATACTTTCAGGATTTTATTGGTAAAGGCAAAAATGCTAAACTCCTGCACAATCATTTGTTAAAGTCATCACTTTAAGAAATATTCGAGGGGTTTACGATGCAACTGAGCACTTCACAAGCACTGTAATACTCTTGTAATATTGTCTTTTGCAAGAAAATACCTCTTATTAGTGTAAGAAACATGTCAAGGAACTGCACAATACGAATAAAGCAAGCATCTGTTTCCCAAAACTCATCAACTATCAGAATAATTGTACTTTATGAATAACTGCATACAGCACACTGAAATGTCCCCAAAATGGCAATACCTTGCTAGGCAACTGTTTACAGGACAAGATCACTACTCTGTAATGGGTGAAATTTGCAAATAGACACACTCAGTGCAAGGACTTCTTTAAAATAGCTAGTTGCACTTTGCACACAATGAACTCTTTGAAATACATGCACAGTAATAAGCACACACTGTAAGCACTTTTGCACACTTTGAGATACTTCAAATAACTTTAGCTACACCCTTGATACTACACAAAGTCATAGTTATGTCCAAACATAGCACTTAGCCCAAAATATATACAGTTGCTTTGCTTTATTTTTGCTTAATCTGCCCTTTCTTATCTTATTATATTTGTATTGTTTGTTTAAGTCATTTTCTTGTGCTCGTTTTACTCTAAACATGCCTAACTTCGCTTTAAACACACTTGTTTTGCTTTAAACATACTAATTTTGTGCTTTACTGTTAATCTTTTCATCAAATACTTCTATCTTAAACATTTTCTTTAGTTAAAGAAATTTTTGTACTTTCTGCTTGCCTCATAATGTGGTTTATGCCTCTGTAATCCCCTTTCATCTTTTGAATCGAGTAAATAATTCATGTTATTTCTCATTACCTTTGATTCTTTCTGGTTATGTTTGCACTCTTTTCTCTCAGTTTTACCTTCGCTGTTGTCTTTACATCTCATGTCTCCGAATATTCTTCTGTCTTCGATCCTACTTTTGACACCATGTTGCTTTCATGTTAGCACATAAATAAATGAGTCTTTGTGGGTTCTGTTAAAGCAGCTTTATTTTATACAAACTCATCACTATAGAGGCTTACTGACTATAACTTAAGTAACTTATATACAAACTAAGAACTGCGATCATTCATGCTCACTCTCTGGCTGCTTCTACAAAATGGCACTAGGGATTGCACTTTAAAGATATAGCACACACACTTTACACTCTGATCTACACTAGGATATTGAACCTTTCTCCCAATGTCTTTAGGCAGGTGATTCCATGGAACTGTTGTGGTTTTATATAAATACATATCTCGTCTATTGTTTTATAGAACTGAGACTGATATAAGATTAGGTAGCTAATCACATTCAATATGTAGTTCATTTTCATATAGGGAATAGTTTAGAGTTCGTTTCTTTCTCAGAAAAAGGCAGTGCCTGTCGTGAAATAATTTGAAAGTTAGTGATGTGAAAAAGAGGCTGCTGTAGGCTGTGACTGGAAGTCAGTTTTCTTGCTATAGCTTTGTACACTGATTTTTTTTGTTTTCTAAGAGAGATTGTAATGAACCTGCAGACGACATTAGCAGTGCTTTGTAAAGACTGAGTGTCTTTGCAGGAGTTGTGAGCAGTGAATTGTATGGTATATTTGAGTCCAGGTGTCAGCACATTTTTGCAATAATGAGCAATATAAATGAAGCACTAACTCTGTATTTTCCCCTTTAATACTTAATTGCTGTTCACTTTAACTAGAATGGTGTTGTAATGACTTTTAAAACAAAGTATTATATCATGCTTGCAAATTGAACATCATATTCCCAAAATTAAAAAATTTGATTTTCTACACTGCGTTGTATTATAATAATGAAAACTGTGATTTGGAATGTTGACAACTGTGACTACTAATTGCACATGTAATAAAAATCATATTAACTTTATTATTATTTCTGCACCTGAGTTGTGGCTGGAGAGGGTCCCAGGATCAGGAATGTTTCCATTGCTGTCTGAGTAAGAGATGTTCATTGCTCCCCGGGATTCAGCAAATTTCTATGCAAGAATAGCATTCCCATGCAGCAGGAAAGCATGCCATGCATATTCATGAAGGCACCTTGCCATGCTCTAATACGGACACCATTCTGTGTACAAGCACAGGGGGTGTGTCTGAGAACAGTGCCCTCACAATATACATGCCTCCTGCTCTCCATAATTGCCATACAGCAATGTAAAGGTAGTGAGAGTGTCTGCGGACACCATTACTTTTCAACCTCACAAGAAATGTGGACAAAGCCATAAAAAACAAGGGACAAATAGGATAGGGACACATGTGAGATATTGCTCTCACAAACTTATAAAGTCAATAGAATGACAGGCTTCACTTTAGCATAAATTTCCCAAAGGGTATGAAGTGTAAAACTCAAATGTCTTTCATTATTTACTAACTGCAGTCTTTAATACTTTGCCACTAATCTGCCAGAAAGCCACAATTGTATGAAAAATGGACCAAAAATATAAGGCAAAACATCCAGACATTCTGTGAAAATGTATACAGTTGAGAGGTATGGCAGACACTGTTAGTATCTGTCGAGCATACCTCTCAAATGCAAAGCCTGTAATGTCATCAACATTTGAAAAGCACAGCCCCCCACAGATAATGTTGCAGAAAGCAATGTGCATACCCCAACATAAAAAAATAAAACACAACAGTTTAATTTTTTTTCAGTCCACAATAAAGTTTAAGAGTAGGTAACCAAAAATAAACGCCAAGAGCAAAACACAGTAGGTAATCCAAAACCGCATATAAATATTCTCGATACTTCAATAGTTGCAGTATATCCAAAGCAGCAAAATAACAAAGTAGCAACGAAGCAGCAACTAATTCAGTATAAAAATTTAATGGTAGTACACAAACAGGTTAGCGCTTTCACCAAACGGCTTCATCAGACCTATAACAGTCATTAAATCCATTAGTTTAAATATAAAAAAACAGCGGGAAATTCAATCAATCTTAAAGCGAAAGTGCTGTATAAAACATATGTACATAATTCATCCATTGATACAACACTATATAAAAAATGTGTAACCCACCTAAAATTAATACAATAGAAGCTATCTAAAAATATATATATATATGTCTAAAAGATGTATATATACAAATACAATATATATTATAAAAATATCATAGCAAATATATGACATGCTTATCCATCAATAATGGTGGATCAAATACAGTAAGAACTATCAGGAAACAAGTAAATAAATTCAAATGGCATCTGCAGCATAACTAATAGTATAACACATGAAAGTATCATATGTATGTATATACATGAACAGTGCCACCTAAAGACCTAAGTCAGTAAAGATATGAATGTCTAAAATGTAACATCTCTAAAAAAGGAATAGGGCAGTGGTGTACAATGTAATGAATGTAACAATCTGAAACAATATATAGAAGGAGGACAATAATAAAAAAGGGGGCTAAGCCCTTAGTTTCCTCATGAGATGAGGAAACTAAGGGCTTAGCCCCCTTTTCTATTATTTACTTGTTTCCTGATAGTTCTTACTGTATTTGATCCACCATTATTGATGGATAAGCATGTCATATATTTGCTATGATATTTTTATAATATATATTGTATTTGTATATATACATCTTTTAGACATATATATATATATTTTTAGATAGCTTCTATTGTATTAGTTTTAGGTGGGTTACACATTTTTTATATAGTGTTGTATCAATGGATGAATTATGTACATATGTTTTATACAGCACTTTCGCTTTAAGATTGATTGAATTTCCCGCCGTTTTTTATATTTAAACTAATGGATTTAATGACTGTTATAGGTCTGATGAAGCCGTTTGGTGAAAGCGCTAACCTGTTTGTGTACTACCATTAAATTTTTATACTGAATTAGTTGCTGCTTCGTTGCTACTTCGTTCTTTTGCTGCTTTGGATATACTGCAACTATTGAAGTATCGAGAATATTTATATGCGGTTTTGGATTACCTACTGTGTTTTGCTCTTGGCATTTATTTTTGGTTAACTTATCTGGATTTTGGCGTGTTCGGAGAGCATATTTACTTCAAGCAGGTTATTATTTTATAAAGTTTAAGAGTAGCTGAGCGGGTGTGCACATCACACATCTCTGTTCAGCCTAGCTTACACATCACAAGGAGCTAAATAGGAATATACTTAAAAAAATAGCAATGTGGAAATAGCAAAGTGGTTAGAGTGTTCACTTTCTAAGTAATTGTTCCCGCTTCAATCCCACTGAAGCCAATTTGCATTTTACATGTGAAAGCAGTACATCATTTTTTTTAAATAATTAGGCAGTAAATAACATATATTTGTTAACCAGAGTAGTGTAATAGTTCCAGATGTGAGGTGTCAGTGTAATAAAGTTGTGAAACCATCACATAAACACAAGTCCCCCATACAGTATAGTCGCACAAGAATAAATGTAATGAAAGCACATGTGGATGTCAGAGAAGGTAAATAAAATTATAATATGTCAGAAATGATGACTCAATCCCATACAGCTGATAGCTTATAAAATAAAACATAAGCAATGCTAAGCATTGCCCAGCTCTGCTTATCAGGTGTAAGCATTGCTTAAATATGAATGGAAAGCAATGAGTAGCCCAGCTAAGTGGATTTGCCCATTGGTAAGCACTGCTGAACCTTCCCCTTTAAGCACTGCCAACCTTAGCTAAGCAGGTTTGCATGTAGCTTAGCTTAGCCCAGCATATTCAAAACCATCCAATCAAGGCAAAGGGTGGTAAATTGGCTGTATTTAAACCTTGCAAGTGGGAATACAGCTCATAAACAGTTGTAGTTCCCCCCTGTAGGCAGTATGGCTGGTGTTGGAGAGGGTATGCGCTTTTGGGTGCAGTGCTGGGGCATACAGGAGTCCAAGGTCATGGTAGGATTCCTTGTTAAAACCATGATGTGATGCTGCTGCGGGAACAGTACCAGGGCTCCCAATACAAAGCAGATACCTGGGAAAGTCTTGCCTGTGATCTCAACAGTGCCACTGGCATCGCTTGGACTGGTGAGCAGGTCCAGCACCACTATGCCGATTTGAAGCAGAGGAAGAGAGAGGTCTTGGACCAGTGGTCCAAGAAGCATGCAGAGGGGTGATGTCCCAGACATGTGTAATTATTCATATCAATAACTGTTTACCAAAGTCCAGCCTGTCTATGTGATGGATAGATATGCATAAATGTTTCTCTCTCCTTTACAGCTCCAGCTGAGCAGGTTGCAAACCAGGAAGCCCGTGCAAGCAGGTTGCAAAGGTTGCATTGCAAGGCTGGTGAGTAACAATCTAGCTTGTAGTATTCATACCAAATAAATATAAAAGAGTAGAATGTCACCTGGCAGTATTAAAAATGAGTATGGTTTGTACTGAATAAACCAGACAATATTACAGTAATAGTCTCATATAGGTTATATATAAATAAAACTGTAGTGCCTGTCAATAAAATTCAAAATCCTGGAAATGGTTTTGTTTACTCTGTATTGTATGAATTGAAATGTGTACAGGTTGTGCACAGCAACTATAGCTCTGAAAACATTAAACAATCAAGTCTCATCTGACAAAATTAGTGCTGCTGTAAGACACAAGATTAACTGATATGAAATGTTTCATGCACCAAGATCTGATATCTGAATCATAATGATGTGTTAACCACTGTTTTCCACACTGTGCTATGTCAAAAGGTATGTATAGGAATGTATGTATAAGAATGTTGTAATTACAAGGTCAGATTGTACAACCAAGAGAGAACGAGGCAGAAAACCTTCAAGAAAGTGACATCAGTTTCTCAATAGCTCATTCTAATAAACCACAACCTTGTATTTTTGCAGAAACAGCCACAGTTCGAATCTCAGGAATGGTAGTAAGCTGTATGTGTAATTTCAATGAGGATTCTGTTAATATGTGTAGAAACAGTCAGGTAATAGTAACATAAATTTGCTCCACAGGTCTTCCAGATAAGAGAAGGTATAAAGTAGCTATACAAAGGTTGTAGTTATATTGTGTCCAGTACTCATGGTCCAACCTCACGTCTGCAAATGACAGCAAGATAAGTACATACACCAAAAGGTCTCCCTCAAGAAATGTTCAAAAGTGTCATACTGTCACAGCTACTGGTCCCTGCTGCCAACAACCAGGGTGACCTATAGAAATCAGGGCAAAGGATGGCAGTAGCACACACACACACACACACACACACACACACACACACACACACACGCACGCACGCACACACACACACACACACACACACACACACACACACACACACACACACACACACACACACACACACACACCAACCCAAGCCCGTAGGTTGTTTTAATAATACCTATAGAGTAATGATTAGAACAATGGTCATTAAAGCTCTGACCACTGCAAAAATCTACATTTTTTTTAATTGACATCTTTCTCTCTGCCCCACCTTATCTTCACCAGTAATCTAAACACATAAATGAATGGGTATATTTTCCACCAAACCTACCATTGGTACATGTGTCCTATTGTTCTACAAATGTTGAAATATATTCAAATTAATATTCCCTTTTCAAATACTGTCATTGGTGGCCTGTTGCTATCAATGTAATCTGCATGCTGGTGTAATGCCCACTGTGGTTCCATATATGCATGTCATATGTTTGCTATCCAAATGTTCCAAATCTGGTGTTTTGGGTTAATGGGAATACACACACATGCTGTTATAGCTAATCCTGGAATGTGTTTACCATTACTAACCAACATATGTTCTAAAACTGCAACACAATAATGCATCTGGCAAGGCCGATCCCAGCGGATCTGCCACTCCTGCCTCATCTGACCATGGCACCAGGCCCCAGCATGTCTGAGACCCACCTTGGGACCACCTCCTCTGCTGGTCCTGCAACACCTTGGGTGAAACCACCTCAGGGGATGGGGCTCATCCACCACCCTTGTGTGGGTGTGGACAGGAGCCTGTCACTTGAAACCAGGTTCAAGGTCTTGTGCATAGCGAGCTCTGCTTAGAATTGGGAGATCTGTTATGCCAGCTTCAGGGCTACCTGGCACATTTAGAAGGTTAGCCTGCCCCTCCTGCTCAGCTTCCAGCACAGCCACCTTTGATGCTCTGAAGGTGCAGTGGTGACTGCCCATTGGAGGGGACCTCAGTCACACTGTATCCATTTGGGGGCTCATGGGCTTCCAATTACCAAACACCCCTCCCCATCCATGGTGTTCTCCCCCATGTGTCATACACTGCCCCTGTATGCTGTCTTGCCTGTCTTGTCTCTCTTCTTACCCAACATAGCTGTCCATTTTGCATGTGTCCACTGGACACATGTAATCTGGTCTAATTGGCTTCACAACACATTATTGTTGTCCTCCCCCCTCTCTCAGCAGTTTGAGTGTCCAAATTTAACTCCAAATTCAGTATATATGCACAGCTGTTGCTGTAGAAGAAATGGACAGATATGGACCTTCCCTACACCCACCCTGCACATCCCTAGCTATCTTTCATATTGTTTTTACCTCTTTGTGCCCCCTTTTTCACCACTGTCCTATCACTCCTTTTTTTTCTTTTCTTTTAAAGGAATTAGCATAGGGGTAAGCAGGAGTAAGCAGTAGTAAGTGGGAGTAAGCCTGTTTGCATGGTGCTAAGCGATGCCTACACAGGTTAAGCACCATACCTGCCAACTGTACCTAATAACTTGTTTTTTACCAAAATTTGGGTTCCAAATAATGGGGTGCCATGATTCCTGAGTGGTACCCCTTCATTTCCGAGCTTTTTTTTTTATTTTTATTTTTTTCACTTTTTGAGCCAACATCATCACATGCATGATGACTTCAGCTCCATCGGGGCTAACAGCCTGTCGGAATTGAGCTCAAGGGCTCATGTGGACACTATGGATGTGATTCCGGCTGTTCAAATGAAGAATGGGAAGCATTTTGTATCTTTTGGCTGCACTTGTAAGCCATTAGACTGCTACATTACTTCCAACTTCATTTTCGGATTTATTCTGGCTGGCTGGCTTATTCTCCTGTGGTGAACAGAAGGGACTGCTGCATTACTTCCCGATTCTGCCTGCATTTATCTTGCGAGACAAATGGGTAGGATTGTGCTTCTGTTTTTAGTTTTGACTGCACTCAATGTTAGGTTTCCTTTCTGGCTGTTATCTTGATTGTGAGATGAACGGGTAGGATTTTGCACAGAAAGGATTGCTGCATTTATCTTGTTTTACTGCACTCAGTGTTAGGTTTTTAGTTTTGACTGCACACTGAATGTTAGGTTATCTGTATGGCTGTTATCTTGATAGCTATACGAACGGGTAGGATTCTGCACAGAAAGGACTGCTGCTTCTGCATTTATCTTTCTTTTACTGCACTCAGTGGTAGGTTTTTAGTTTTGACTGTGCACTCAATGTTAGGTTATCTGTGTGGCTGTTATCTTGATTGCATGATGAAAGTGCAGGATTCTGCATAGAAAGGAGTGCTGCATTTATCTTGCTTTTACTGCACTCAATATAAATGGATTCTGCACTCAGGTTTATTTTTTCTGGCTAGCTATTGACTGCATTACTATTTCAGAAGTTTGTGTGTGTGTGTGTGTGTGTGTGTGTGTGTGTGTGTGTGTGTGTGTGTGTGTGTGTGTGTGTGTGTGTGTGTGTGTGTGTGTGTCTGTGTGTGTGTGTGTGTGTGTGTGTGTGTGTGTGTGTGTGTGTGTGTGTGTGTGTGTGCCTGAGTGTGTAAATGCCACAATATGAATACACCTAGTGGTTACAGGTTCTCTGGCTGAAACCCTGTACCTTGGGTACAAGGTAAAAAGAGCGTAAGTCCATAGCCACCACCACTTGTGAATTTATGCCTCATATTATATATCTGTTCCTCATAAAATCTGTGGTTTTCAGAATTTTTCTGGCAAATCAAAGGTTGAATTCACTAAATAATGACAGACATTTGAATTTCAGACTTCATATTCTTCAGAAAATAAATAGTAACACAAAACCTTTTATTCTTGCAATTTTCTAAGTTTATAAGATCAGCATTTTAAATGTGTCCCTCTTTTGGGGCTGTATTCCCCCATTATTGGCTTTGTCCATGTTTTTTGTGCTATGATGTTGAGATGAGAGCTATGGTGAGATGTGCGAACTGAATTCATTAAATGATAGCCATTTAAGTTTCAGTCTTCCTATCTTACAGGACACTACTAATTTGGTATAGTGGTATGTTGTTCTGAGTGTAGTACACATGATTCTGGGTTCAAGATTTGGAGTGAAATGCATGGTGGTAACATATTTTATTCTAGTAACTTTCCAAAACTATACAAGCAATGTTTAAAATGTGTCCCCCTGTTTTTTGGCCATTTGCCTCCCCCCCTCAAAAAAAAAACTGAAATTGAAAGTAAGTGTGAGAAGCTGTGGAAGATGCCTATGGCTTACACTACTGTCATTTATTTATAACATATATATATATATATATATATATATATATATATATATATATATTGTGTGGGTGTGGATGAGGTAGACTTTTATGATGGAAATTCTCTGAATTGGGCAGTTTTGTCATTATTGGTCTGTGCATTTTGTTTCATTATCTACTGGAAAAATGTTCAAACAAAAAATTTAAAATACTCTATAACAAGTGTGCTGTATTGCACAATGAATATAATTTAATAAAGTCATGAAGGTGTATCAAAGAACACTTGCATGTTTCTTGTTTTGTGTGCAAGGGTCCATTGATTTGAAAACAGCCCAAAGGTAATCTTTATCCACCACTGACCAGATGCATTTTCTTTGCATGTGGTGTGGGTTTCAATGAATGTGAGTTTCAAGGGCAGAGAAGTTTTAATGCCAAGTCTATTCATTGTGAGACAGTATTGCTTATTTTAGCAGATCTCGATTAATGTTTGTGCATTGTGCTATAAAATGTAAAAATAAAATCCAAATGATTGTAGAAGTAAAGCAGTATGCACACATTAGTGTTTATGGTAAATGGGGCGAAATAGCCAAGTAATGGGACATTGTAATGGTTATAGGAGGACTCTGGTGTCATATTTTGGTTGTCTTTTCTTAAGTTTGCATTTGAAAGCTGGTATCCCACAATTCCATTGCAGTGGGTGGGGTTACGTAATTATGTATGCAAATGTTATGTTAATCAGCATACAGATTTGTACCTATATTTCATGGGCATTGTCCAGATTTTTGGTGTTTCCGGGTTGAGAGGTATGTTAAGCACTTTTAAGGCTGTCTGTCAGCATAGCTAACTAGAAGTTAGCATTGCTTATCACCTCATAAACCTGCACAAATCCGCTAATAACTGCTTAAAAGTGCCTTAATCATTCTGCATTTAACAGCCCTTTTTCTTCCAGGCAAGAAAATAATCAGCTTGTGCAAGTCTTGAACCCAGGACCCTGTACACCGTAGCCACGGCAGTTTATCCCTAAGCCATCTGAGCTGTAGATAGGTCTGATGTTTTTTAAAAGATATCATTCAGCACAGTCATTCAACAGTAGGGAAAAGGTTTGTTAACATTAGTCAAGTTTTGTACATATATATAAATGTATATCTGTATGGAGATGCATATATATATATATATATATATATATATATATATATATATATATATATATATATATATATAAACAATATGCAACATATGCAGAGCTATACATATAAAATATACACATATATGATAAAAATATATATAGAAAAATAAATAAATACATACGTATATATATTTTTTTAATTTTTTTATTACAAAGACATGCATCTGGGGCCATTTTCCCTCGGGCCGCCACTGAAAATTGGCTTCATTCCAAGTCGGACTTTCCCAGTTAATGAATGTTAAATAAATAAATAAAACCAAAAAATACACATATATGATGCATATATATATATATATATATATATATATATATATATATATATATATATGTATGCATATATATATATATATATATATATATATCATATAAATATATGGAAACATTAATAAGGAATATATGTAGAGATATACATATAAAATATACACATATATGATAGATATATAGAGAAAATTAAATAAATACATATATATATATATATATATATATATATATATATATATATATATATATCTGTATGTACCTAAAACAAATTTCATATATATATATATATATATATATATATATATATATATATATATATATTCTGGAATTCATAAATTCCAACGCTTTGGATCAACTTATTCACACCCTCACCAGGGGCAGCAATATCCTAGACCTTGTCATTACCAACATAGGCAACTGGTGTTCCACAACAGAGGTCAATTCCTCGTTGGTCAGATCTGACCACAAGCTAATCACCCTAGACATCCACATCCCGCCCCACCCCCAATTAGGGAAACCACCGTAAAAACTTCTCCAAAGCCAACTTCACACTTCTTAAGACAGAAGTGGCAAATTTTATGACACCCATGCAAACGGACAATAGAGGTACGACTGCTGAATCCTACACAAATGCACTTTATAAGCACTTACACGAGTGCATGGATCATGCTATCCATAATAGAACCAAGATGCTATCCTCCAAAAAAAGGAAGCCAATCTGGTGGTCCTCTGCCATAAACAAACTCTACAACAGAAGAAAGAAACTGTTGCAAAAAAGAGTAAAATCCCATGATTGGAGGAACTCCCTGGTCAACCTCAGTAAGAAGCTGAGATCCCTCATAAAATCCTCAGAAGCTAGTTACGAAAACAAAATTGTCACTGACTCTAAAGACAACCACAAAGCATTCTATAACTATGTCAAGAATCTCAATGGCAGCACTCTGATCTGCTCTGAGTTACAGCACAATGGCACTAAATATACAGAACCAACTGATATTGCCAACATCCTGGCAGATAGGTTCAGTGCTAACTTTACCCCCCTCTCACCCCCTAGATGGCCCATCTCTAGACTGGAAGAATGCAAATTTCCTGTAATCACTGCTGCACAGGTAAAAAAACATACTCTCCAAAGCCAAGAACACAGCATCCATGGGACCTGACAATATCCCAGGCTGTGTTCTACACGAACTACAGAATGAACTGGCACCCTACCTAAGTACCATGTTCAGTCACAGCCTCACCTCAGGCTTTGTGCCCACTGTATGGCGCACCATGACGGTTATCCCAGTCCACAAAGGGAGAGCCACGGATCCTGGGAACTACCACCCCATTAGCCTGACAAGCCTGGTCTACAAGGCCATGGAATGTATCATCATGGAACTCATAAACAAAGACATTGGTAATCTCCAAACTCTGGACCCTACCCAGTTCGGATTTGTAAAAGGCAGATCATGTCTCCTAAACCTAATTGATTTCTTTGAAGTAGTCACCAAAGCCATAGATGAGGGTAAGGTGGTTCACATAGCTTATCTAGATCTCTCCAAGGCTTTTGACACCATCCCCACTCTGGAATTATAGATAAGCTCACTAAACTAGGTGTAAATCTCTATGTCACAAGATGGGTTGCCAACTGACTCATGGACAGAAGCCACACTGTGAAAGTAGCAGACTCCAAGTCCGACTTAAGACCAGTGACAAGGAGAGTACCACAGGGTTAAGTCATGGGTCCTCTCCTGTTTGGTATCTACTTCTCTGAAGTACAGGCTAACACAGAATGTCTTTGGCTAACAAAGTTTGCAGATGACTGCAAACTAGGAGCCATAATCGAAACTCCTAATGATGTGGACATACTACAAAAGGGCCTCACTGAGACAGATGACTGGTGTCAAAGCCATGGCCTGAAGCTCAATGCCAAAATGTGCATTGTCATCCCCTTTGGTAAAAACTCTGTACCCATGAACTACCACATAGCTGGTAGTCTACTTAATGCTGAAAATGTGATAAGAGACCTTGGGACACAGGTGAACAGTAGTCTCTCCTTTGATAATCACATTGCCACAGTGGTCAGAAAATCCTTCTATGTGGCTCACCTCATCACAAAAGGTTTCTCTTCCAGAAAAAAACAGGTCATTGTTCCCCTCAACTCATTACTCATTAGACCCATTATGGAGTACAACGCCCCTTTTGGTATGTACCTCACAAGACTTCTACAACAACTGGAAAGGCCACAGAAATACCTCACAAAGAGGATTACTGGCCTCAAACAGATGCCCTACACAGACCGCCTCAAAAAGCTCCAGCTTTACTATGTCGCATATCGCCTACTCAGAGGTGATCTCTGCCTAACATACAAAGCTATGTCAAACCCAGAGCTGTTGGACATGCTCCACTTAAAGAAATCCCAATCCCTCCAAGCTACATACTCTGGGGAAATAAACCTTGTCACCACAATAAACAGAACATGCTGGAGGGATAGATTCCTGTCTCAGAGACTTCTCATACTATGGAACAGACTACCTATCCATGTCAAACAAAGCTCCTCATTAGCACTCTTCAAGAAAAATCTTGAAGATTGGATGGGAGATAGGAAATTCACCTTGGGGATCACTTCTGTGGTTCTGCTTGACAGGGGCACAGGGAAATAATTTTCTTGGGTGGCGAAAGCCAGGGTACATTTTTGGCTAGGCTTATACAGGCCCTCTGGCCAATAACCTAGTACCTACCTATGAACATATATATATAGATATAGATATATATATATATATATATATATATATATATATATATATATATATATATACTGGAGATGGACATTATATCCACACTCTGAACCTCTACTGCAACAAATTGTCCAAAGGCTGTCAAAATGGGACCAAGGGGCCCAAACTAGAGACCTCTTTTAATTTTTGCCCTTATCCCTTCCTCCCCAGCAGCAACTGTTCTGCCTTGCAATAAAATAAGAAGTCCTACCAAGTCTTGGCCCCAGGGCCTTGTAAACTACAATAAAAGCAATATACCATTACACCCACTAAGCTCTATAACATAGTGATGCTTTTCCAAACATATCAGTTAGTACAGTCATTCAACAGTAAGCAAAGGAGTCTGTAGAATCAGTCAGCTTCTCTCTCTCTCTCTATATATATATATATATATATATATGTATATATAAAACAGAGAAATATACACATATACACACACACACACACATATATATATATATATATATATATATATATATATATATATATATACATACATATATAAAGGTGAATACACACACATATGTATATGTATATATATATATATATATATATATATATATATATATATATATATATATATATATATATATACATACATATATATAAATATATAACAGCTACAAACACATGCAATCTGAGGGTTATGCTGCTACACATTATAAGTCTAAATCTGAAAATAAACTCACTAGAAGTATTCCTTAAAATGGGGAACAATGCAATCTGTGCTGTAACAGAGACCTGGTTAAAGGCAGCAGGAAGGATCCCTTCACTACCAGCCTATAATTCATTCCACACTTTTGGCTGCAGAACTCAGACTGGAGCTCCTAAGGTGGTGGTATTTCCATATTCATTAAGGATGCACACACCTCCAAATTGGTAGACCAACATTATGCATTACTGATCCTGCAGGTGTAGCTAACACTGGATAAGACAGTAGTTCAGGTTGTAGCCTGCTTTAGGTCCCCAAACATGTCCCAAGACTCACACTCCATGTCCCTAAATACCCTGGAAAATATTAGTGTCCAGCCTAACACTTTTATACTAGTTGACTTCAACTACACCACCATTAACTGAGAAAGCTACTCATGTACTGAAGCACATGCCCATCACATCGACCTGGTCCTTGCTAACATGGGCGACTGTTGCTGTACACCAATAGTCAACTCCTCCCTTGTTATATCTGAAAACAAATTAATCACCTTTGGAAATCCATAGCCCTACCACCTACCTCACCCCTGCACAGGTAACCACCATGAAAAGCTAACTATGGCCTCCTAAAAACAGAACTTGCCAACCTCACAGCATGACTGCAGAATCAAACAACAATGCACTATGAACACGTACAGAAATGCATGGATTCCGCCATACCCAATAGAACCAGGACCCTCACATTCATAAAAAGGAAGCAAATCCGTTGGTCCCTGCCATAAAGAAACTGTACAACAGAATGAGGGAATGATATGGAATAAGGTTAAGTCCCAAGACCTGAAAAAACCCCTTATCAGCCTCAATTAAAAGTTGAGATCCCTCATCAAATACCTCAAAGTTAGCTGTAAAACCAGAAATGGAGCACATATTAAAGACAACCACAAGGCCTCATACAGTTATGTAAGGAATCTCTATGGCAATACCAAGATTTGCTCTGAGCTTCTAGACAATGGTACCTCCTAGACTGAGCCAACAAATATTGCCAATATACTGGCTGCCATATTGAGTGCAAACTCTACCCCTCTTTCATCCCCCCCCCAGGACCAATCACAATACCAGTACACTGCCAGGCACCCGGCATTAGTGCTGCACAGGTTAAAACTCCACTGTCCAAGGCCAAAAATACAGTTTCTATGGGACCTGACAATATCCCTGGCTGTGTTTTACATGAACTGCAGAGTGACCTGGCACCTCACCTTTGTGCCCTGTTCAAGAACAGCCTCATCTCAGGCTTTGTCCCTTATGAATTGTGCACTGCTACAGTCACCCCTCTCCATAAATGAGGTGTGACTGCAGACCCTGGGAAATATCGACCCAACTGCCTGACAAGTCTGTTATGCAAAGTTATGGAATGCATCATCATGCACCTAATAAACAGGGATATGCAAATCTGCAGACTCAGGATACCATGCAGTTTACTTTTGTGAAGGGTCGGTCATACCTTCTCAATCAACCTGGTCGACTTCTTGAAGTTAGTCGCCTGAGCTGTGGATGAAGGCAAGGTGGCACATACAGCCTACATTGATATGGCCAAAGCCTTTGATAACATTCTCCACTCAGGAATCATGCAAACACTCACTAAGCTAGGCATCAGCCCCTATATCACTAGGTGGCTTGCAAAGTGGGTCACAGATAGGACTCACAGTGTGGAAATAGTTGACTCCAAGTCAGATTGCTGAGCAGTCATAAGTGGAGTCCTACAGGGTTCTGTCCTGGGTCCTCTAATGTGTGGTATCAACTTCTCTGATGTCCATGCCAACATGAAGGAACTCAGGCTGACAAAGTCTGCAGACAATTGCAAGTTAGAAGCTATTATTAACTACCCAAGTGATGTTGGTATCCTACTGAAAGGCCTCACTGAGACAAATGACTGGTGTCAGAGCCATGGCCTTAAGCTCAATGTCAGAAAATGTGTCACCCCCTTTGGGGAAAACCCTGTTCCCATGAATTACCACATCAGTGGTAGTCCCCTGAACAAAGAATGTGTTATAAGAGATCTGGGTACACAGGTTGACAGCAATGTCTCTTGACCAGCACATTGCCACTGTGGTCACAAAGTCCTTCTATGTGGCACATCTCAGTACTAATGCATTAGCATCCAGGACATTAGCATCCAGGAAGGAAGATATCATTGTCCCCCTGTACTCTTCTTGACAAAGTGACACAGTTTGTTTTTGCATACATATTCTGATGGGTGTGAGGTATGTAAATAAAATATATGCCCTCATTTTCTGACAACAATCATATCATTACAGTGGTTTTCCAGAGAAATGATAATAATCTGTAAAACAGACCAGAAATATAAGCAATAAACCTGGACATCCTGAAACAATCCAGCCAGTTGACAGGTATGCTCAGAACCCCTTTTTGCAATGAATCTGGACCAAGGCTGACAAAGTGGTGGGTGGAAGCCATGAAAACAGAGATGTATCTGAAGTACTGGCATAGATAAGCTCACACACTTGCTGTAGTAACACCCTCCTGTGTGCTCTAACATATATGTAATAAAATAGCACAAGTAATTGAATTAGGAAATCTGCTATGGGTAATTACACATGTATTTTGGAAATATGTCAGGCACTACATGGATGTAACAGCACTGAAAAATAGACACCAGTGTGAAAGTGCATACCCACAACCGATATCACCACAGTCACATACCGGTATGTCAAGTGAATAGTAGAGTATATGGACTGTGTGAACAAATACATCATTGTTTGCCACTCACACACTAGCCCTACATATACAGTCACAATTCTCAGTGTAGTCTGAATCCTGACCTTGGGAAGGACTTGTCTCAGTCTGCCCCTAACAACACATACATCCAATAGATCAGCAAAAACTAGAGCAGCATGCACAGTCAGATAAAGAAGGAGCCATACCACTTACATCCACCCCCCCATACACAGCCCAAATAACATGTACACATGACATGTGCACAATCATGAGAGTCTGTTAACAATGAACAATCATACACAAGCCTCTCACATGTACAGTTCATCTCAGAATATACAGGCTCAGGACTCATATCTATGGCCTCTTCCCTGACATGTCTGTGGGTCTACTACATTACTGGGATGGTAGCAGGAATGAAGAAATAATGATAATAAATACATCTGCACCTCACTGACATCTGCACAAAGCCTGACATCATTGGGGACAGAGGCAAAAACACAGAGGTAGATTGGACATATTGCTGTCCTACATTGAGAAAGTTGCAGATGTTACTCGAGTTGTTATAACATCCATTATGAGGAATATGATGTCGGTAATACCAATAGATGTGAGTATTTACTGACTGCATTCCCCAGAGTCCACAACTGATTAACCAAGGACATCAACTGTCTGGAGAACAGACAAAATATAACAGGCAAACATGTGGCCAGTCTATGGACAGCGTGCCAGTGGAAAGGTACATCAGAGACATATCACTGTTAGTCGTGAAGTCACTCACTAAATGCATGTTCACACAAACCCTGTCAATCTATCAATCCACCATGTGTATAACAGCACTGATGATGGAATGTGCTCATAAATCTGGGGATATACTCCCCATGTTGTTTGGCTGTCTCCATATGTCCTGTCCTGTGATGTATTGCCACTTACTGTATGTGAATCTGTAGCCCTGCACCTCTGTAATGTCCCTCACACAGGCAAGGAAAAGGGGTAAGGCCCACATTAAGGAATGTCCCACATGTCAGAACTAGCACTAGTGTCCAGGCCCACATCACAATACTATGTGGGCACCTACATAGTGGTATGGCCTTAACAATACATGACATCTACACATCTGTATGGAGAACAGACAAAAAGCAAATAGCCAACAGGTTATGCATTAGGATGAATGTTTTGAAAGATAGAAGTCTAAAATTGAAAGGTATGCCAATACTACATGACAGCAGTCCTCAATGACATGTCCAAAATACATAGTAGCCTACAGTTAATATCAAAATATCAGATTGGTATCTTATAGGAGATGCATAAAAACATACAGCTCAAACACCAAGAACAAGATAAGCAGTACTCAGAGTCCCAGCTTTGCATGCAGAGGTGTATGGTTATAGTACTGCAATCTGCAATCTACTTTTACTTGGAAAAGCACTGTTAGAAGTACTAACATAATGATACAATATGTGTTAAACTATTTTTGTCAACCAGTGCACTGCAGCTGGTGTAAAATGCAAGTGTGACTGCATATAACATGGGATGCTACACATGTATGAAACAAATACAAAGAAAAGGGATTGTGGTACTAACCATGTATATTCAGGTATAGTCATACCCTTTGCTACTGTAATGACAGCACATAGAAGCATGTTAGGTATAGAAACTTAAATATACTTATTAAAGATGTCATTACCCTGCTATTTTATCAGACTGGAATGTGATCACTGGTTACCAGGGGGTGAGCTATGCTTAGCAGGTTTAAGCATTGCTTAAATGTAAGAAGATTTGCACGTTGGTAAGTGAAGCCTACATGGTGTAAGCGCCTATCCATTTAACCATACGTTAGCACTGCTTACCATCTCGCAAACACATCTAAAGCTGCTCAAAGCTGCCTTAATCATTCTGTATTTAACAGTCCTTGCTCTGCCTAGCAACAAAATAAACAACCCTTGCAGGTCTTGAACGAATGAACCAGCACACCATAGTCAAAGCAATTTACCATTAAGCCACCTCAGATGTATAGTTTTAGGATGTTTTCTCAAACATACCCTTCTTTACAGCCATTTTTCAATAGGGAAAAGACACTGAGCAATTAAGAAGGATTGGTATCTACAAATATATATCTGAAAAGAAACATATACGTAGAGAGAGAGAGATAGATATGTATAGAGATGCATATATGTGTGTGTATGTATATATATATATATATATATATATATATATATATATATATATATATATATATATAGATAATATGTATGCATACAAATATATATATATATGTATATATATATATAGATATATATATATATATATATATAATATGTATATATATATATATATATATATATATATATATATATATATATATATATATATATATACACACACACACACACACACACACATATATATATATATATATATATATATATATATATATATATATATATATATAATAAACTAAACTTCTACTCTTCATCCCCACTAGTAGATTTGCCATACTTTCATTCTCTGTCACGTCTAACAATGGTACCACTATCTCCCCAGAGCAACACACCAAACTTCTAGGGGTTATCATAGACAATAATCTCAAATTTGACCTACAGGTCAACAAAACCATACAGACCATCAATAAGAAGCTTGGATCACTGTATAGAAACAAGACATTTTTAACCTCACTGGCTAGGACTGCATTTGCCCAGTCACATCTACTCTCTACTCTTTTATATGCCTTGCCTGTAATCTCAAACCTCAACACATCTGAACTAGGTAAGCTGTCCCATAGCTAAAACCACATTGCCAGATTTGCCACTGGCTCCACCTATAGAACCCACCACTGCCACAACCTGAAACAACTAGAGTGGCTAGAACTGCACAGCTTAATTCGATTCAATCAGCTCTTAATAGCACACAAATTTCTGTACCACCCTGAGGATACTCCCTCACGTATAAATATTATTATTAAGCCATATAGTAACCTGAGATCCAGCAAACTACTGGTACAAACCCACAAAGCTACTAAATCTGCTGGTGAAGCCCTGTTTGCCAACTTCATTGGCAAACCTGGAATTCATTGCCAAACTATATAACCCTACAATCTTCCAAAAGTCTCTTCAAAAAAACCCTCAAACAGTATCTCAATGTGAACTGGCTTTGCCCATGTACCAACCCTGATTAAGTTATAAACTGAAAACATAATCTGTAAATATCATAACATGCAACTTAGTAACCAAGATCTATATCATATCTGACATCTCTTGGTTTTAATTGTGTCTATCCATGAGAATTGTGAGTCCATACTAGAGAACACTACTAAGTCATTGTACATAATCACATTGTTTTATATTTTCTAATGTTATCCAACTTCTTGTGTAATCTATGTAAGTTTGTCTCTTTGGAGCTTTTCTCCCCTGGCCTAAAAATATATATATATATATATATATATATATATATATATATATATATATATATATATATATGCATACATGTCCCAAAATGCCCATACAAACATATGCTGCTGATAGACCACCCAATAGGCTGCTGATAGACCACCCATAACCAGGCCAGCATGCACAGTTGGATACAAAAAGACCCATGACACTCACATCTGCCCCCCCCCTACAGTCCAAATACATAAGTGAACAGTACACTGCTACAAAATCATGATATGCCATACACAATGGTTGGACATACAACAACCTCTTAGCAAGACAACTAACATAACTGAACATACCAAAGAGAAATACAACCAGCCAGTAATTCACTACTCTGATGTCTTGGCCAAAGCCTTCATGGAGTAAAACATTACAAGAAATACTTGCCTTAATCACAAGAAGCAATTAACACTTAATTGCATAATTAAATACACATCCTCCAATTACACTCCTCATTTAACCCCCTACAGGATAAAGTATCATATTTAATTTTACTACATAGAGTCTGTACTTAACAATTGTTCTTTTATGAATGTTTCATCAAACTGAGAAACAGACCTTTTCCAAAACAGTAACTTGGAACCGACTACTGTCCCCATGGGGAGATTTATTCAAATGTACGCTATAGAACTGTCATCTTTAATATCAGTAATATGTCTAGCATGTTCTAACAGCCTAGTTTTAAAACAGGTGTTACTCACCTCCCACATAAAATACGTTCCAAGGGCATCTAAGAGCATTCTCTATACACCAACCTCTTGAATGTACAGACTTCAAATTGTTTTCCAGCCTTTTCCCTCAGCAGAAATGACAGCACTAAATAATGATAGACCATTATACCTGTCAATCTCCTACTGTATGATATTTGGACCAAGCCTGACATAATTGGTGGACAGAGACCCAAATACATGGCCATACATGACATATTGTTGTTATACACTGAGAAGGTTGCTGGTTTTACATCATTTGTTGTAACATATCTTTTCTGATGGATATAAAGTCTAAAAACAAATGGATGTTAGCATTTACAGATTGCAATCACCAAAGTATGCTACTGATTTGCCAAGGACAACACCTGTCTGGGGAATAGACCAAGCATAACAGGCTAACCTGTGGCCATTATGTGGATAGCCCTACAGTTGAGAGCTATGCTTAGGCAGAACTTTGTCAGACTGAAACCCATGCAGAAGTAGCATGTGCAGATAAATCATGCTAAACTACCAGTATTCCAAACATATAACATCAAATCTCACATTTTTCCCCTAAGTCTTGAACCTTCTCCAACATTTAGTTGGCTTGCCTCCACAATTCCTGTTGTAAGAGGTAGTAGCTCACAAAACTTCAGGATGTCTTCCTCACAAGTAAGGGAAAGGGCCAACACCCACATGAAGTACTCAATTATAGGAGTGTGTTGCCATGACATTGCCTATTGGAAGACCTACACAGCTGCTCTGCATACAGTTAACAAGTCTGGAACACCAATAGGTGAACATGCCATCACCTGGTCATGAGCATCACCTACAAAAGCCATGCTGCCACCTATTCAAAGCAGCTCTATCTCTGTAGTGCACAGAGGCAGAGAGAGAGAAAACAAATTACACATAAATCAGAAAAGAGAAAGAAAAAAAAGGTAAGTGAAAGCTGTAAGCTTGTAATTGAATGCAGTACTTGGTCTGTAATAATGGGAAATATGATTTGGAAGAATATATGTCCCAACAAGACTTGCTTTACTAATGTCCTGCTGAACAGCAACTATGGCCATAGCATCTGGCCCTCTCTGCATAGGGAGAGATCACAGCCATACCTCTAAAATGTACAGATCTTCACAGAATGTCCAGATTTTCCAATCATAGTTTTTTGTCTGTTCCTCCTGAAATCTGTACTTTTCTGGCAAATAGCTGAAGACTGAAGTCATCAAGTAATGACAAACACTTGAGTTTAAGACTCCATATCCTTAAGAATATTCATGGTAATGCAACATGTATCATTCTACAAACTTCCTACGTTTGTAACAGGAATATTTAAAGTCTGTCCCTCTTTATCCCTCCATCATTTAGGCTTTGTCCAGATGTGATGCTCTAAGAGTTTGCGAGGTAGGATCACAGCTCAGGAACCTGACTCATCCTGGGAAAGGACAGGTCACATATGACAACCACTGGGGTATCTGTCAAACAGTTGTGACTGACCACTGCTAGGCCAGTTAATGGGATGCTGTCCATATCCTTATGTAACTTGTGAATATGAGTATGATACATGTTTGTCTTGTAAAGCTAAGAAATCTATATAGGGCATGCGCATAGTAAAGTACTGTTGCAGACATGTGTATTGAACTGCATGTGATATATTGAATTAATAACATTCAGCTGTATAGTGTTCTGCTGGACATTAAGCACATTTGTGACTGATATCTGTAGTCACATACACATATACCTGTGTTATGTCAGCCAAACCACTGGCAAGTCTGTGAGCAATGACAATGCAACATAATAGCCTACTTATGACTGTTGGACATCTTCCAGGTTATCACAGTGATGTCAAAGCCTACTGTGCAATCAACTTACTAATGTATGGTGCAGCTATATTAATACAGTATCAATACTGATGTCCGTTTAGTCACCCATTTATGTGAGCCATTGTCCAGACATACTGCTATAACAGTTTGAGAAGTCTGATTGAGCAGCAAGACTGTAAATACAGTGTGCCATACTAACATAGAACAGAAATGTATACCAGGTATCCCCTGAGCACATGTATGTATGCGTATTTCCAGCTGGAAGGCACAAAACTAATCACATGGGTTTCACACAGCCAGGCACTTAGGTTGTGTATGTTGCACATGTGTGTAATGTCAGTGTCAGTGCATACAACACACATAAATGTGTACAGCTACTGGTTGTTGCATTGCCCTGACACTGATATGGGTACTAGAGTATGCATGATTATCAGGTAGCAATCGGAGAAGTGTCCAACTGTGTTATGACCATCTGTCCATGCCTACCACTAACAGCTATATCAACACTTATATAAAGTGGATATCACAAGTGTATGCATCCCTGTTGGAGTGCCAGGTTTGTGTACTGTATGACAATGAGACCACAGGAAATCATTTCATAATGTTTTTCATCTTGAATGTAACCCCTAACCTGTACAATCCCATTGAAAAACAATCAAAGGTGCTTCTAGGAAGGTGAGCAACTATTGCTAAGTGAAGATGTGCCATGATGTTAGAGTCCAAACTAAGATGAAAGAATGCTGTAAGCATCTCAAGAAGTGCATACACAACATATCAGTTTGAGGGTGTGCACACTCATTCAGCTGGCTTATTGTACTGATTATTATTTCTATGTTTTCACAGACCATATTGTTATGTTTTCAAATGAATTGTACATGCTATAGGTCACATTAAAGGTAGGAATTGTTTTGAAATTAGTTATTGTGGTGTCATGGTTCAATTGCATAAATACTGGGCATTGTGACAGGGGTGTATACCCTTTATATACACTGTAGCTATATGGACTCAGCAGTACCTGACCTGTATAACCAGCCTCCACCAATGTAGAGTGATCCCCTTTGGTGGACAGCAATAATACGCAAACCACATAATAGGTTGCTATATTAGCTGTACAGGGACAACTAGGTGCAGGCAACAACTTGGAAGCAAGTCCACCTCTATCTGAGCAAGCATGTAAGTTCACAGGTGACTTCCTGTAAGGCTGACTATCACTACAAATCAGACATATCCACACTACCAAGGACAATTGCAACAGTGTCTCCACATATGTTGTCAGTCTCAGAGGAAACACAATTCACCCCTTACTAGGGGTAAAGAACACCTCATACACAAACACTATGGATAAAGGCAACCTACATCAGACAGGTTAGGTGGAAACATTGCCACCCTGTCCACCTTAGTTGTATAGGGGGATATGCACATCAACCACACTCTTCCCCTCAGCAATGGTGAGCATATACATACTGCCTACTGATGGTAACACCAGAAAATCACCATGGGGCATAATGGCATCACTGTCTGTCTCCTACATGAACTCAGGCATGTGCTCACAGCTCCATCACACACAATAGTCAAACAAAGACCTGCCACTATCCACACAACATCCACATGGAAGATGGCCACTGTCAACCCTCTACACAGAAATGAATGGAGAATAGAGGATTATGGAATTAAGTGTCCAACACTGGGGGTATAAGATAGCTCAGGGCTAAGAATGTAATGCAAACTACTATAGTCATGGTAGGTTGGAGGGTATGGTGTAGTTTGGATTATTTTCAAGTAATATCCACTGTTGATGTACAATTTGACAACTGTATGAAGTCCTGTGACCTTTTTCCTGTTTATGTCTTCTAGGTAACATACAGAGGGCTTGCCTACCAGCATTCTCTGTTTGGAAACTGACATCATCACCCAATATGTGAAAGAACATTTTTTCCTATTATTTGGATGGATAGCACAAGAAGTGTGGGAGAGGATCGCTCTGTGGAATGATCTGGTCCACAGGGTAAATGATGCTGGCCTGCACAGAAGAACGTATGAGCAGGCATAGGCGCCAGAAGCATTTGAAGACTTGGTTCAGCTGATGGTGAGAGGGGCACTTAGTGATCTAAAAAGGGCAATTTTTATAACTATTTACTACCACACATAGGTTCACTTGGAGGACTTTTTAAGCTTAGCCAATTCCATTATGGTGCTTGATTCTTGAATTAACATTTTCTGATTGGTCTTACCTACCCCATGGCTGATAATTGTATATTAGCCTTAGTGAGAATAACTGATCATTCCATAGATAATTTGAGGGGACCCATAAAAGGGATGCAGCATTTACGAACTGCCTCTATCCATTAGTGGCATGAGGGGCAATACTGAAGAACATTTTCGATTACCCATCCTTAGATCCAAGTTGTATTTGAATATGGACGGATGAGCTTTGTTTTATTTTTATGGATAGTCTGTTCTGGAACATTGGTAGCCTCTGTGGTATATATCCATTTCTCCACAACATTCAGTTTAGATATCTGGACTGAGTATTTCTGATGCCATTTGACTTGCTGATGTTCAGTAGGTCCATCTGCATTTGGTAGGAGGATGCCTTGTATGCCACACTTGTCACCTCTAAGCACTCTGTAGGATACCGAGTATAGTATTAAATCTTTGATGTGGTCCATGCAAGACCTATTGTTTAGGACTTGTATCCTTTTAAGTAAGGTATCTCTGAAAGTATTTCAATTGTTGCATGGGGCTGGACAGATACATGCCAAAGTGGGCATTATACAAAATGACTGATTTAATGAGAGCTTTGTAAAGGGGTCAACATCTCTAGATCTAGTCACAATCAATTTGTTTATGCTGTGCAATATAGAAAGGATTTCTTATTACTCTGGGCACGTTAGTCAAAAGTTAGGTCACTGTATACACAAGTTCCCAAATGCCAAACAATTGGGTCAGTTCTGAGAGGGCATTGTCATGATCTTGACACCTGTTATTGTTTGGGACAACGTCGGCAGTGTGGCCTAATGGTTAAGGTGTTTGCCTTGTAAGCACAAGGTGCAGGGTTTGGATAACTAAGGGATAACTGGCTAAAAAAAAAAAAAATTTAAAAAAAGGGCAGTTAGCTTAGTACTAACCTATGTTACTAGCCTGCTATGCTTTTAAGGGAGAGTGGCCTAATGGTTAAGGTGCTTGCCTTACAAACAACAAACAACAAGGTAATCTCACAGGGGGATAGGATATGGTTAGGCTTAAAATGGCTCGCAAGGGCAGTTAGCCTAGTACTAACTTATAACTTATGAACTTCCTGTATGATGGTTAAGTCATTTCGAGATTCAGTAACTGCTCCTAGTTTGCAGTCATCTCAAACTTAGCTGGCCAAAGCCCTTTGGCATTTCCTTTTACTTTTGAGATGTATATGCCAGACATACTTTTGAGATGCATATGCCAAACAGAAAAAGTCTTAGCACTGAACCCTAGGGGACTCCATTGGTTACTGGTCTCTTCCCCTATTTTGATCTCTTGCATCTTGTGAGCAAGTTGGCAATCCAGCTAGTGAAGCAAGTGTTTGCTCCTCCTACATTATTCATCTTGTTTACTGTACTTGAGTAGGGGATTGTGTCAGGTCAAGGTAATGTGGTGTGAACTGTTTTACCTTCATCCATTGCTTTGGTAACAAGAGTAAAACTTAAAATGTGCCTGTTTTTAAACACATTTTAGGGTCACGCATACATGTATGCATTCTTTGATTCACCTTCCTCATTGTATTAAATTACATTCCTTGTATAATACTGCACCAATTGTAAGACTGCATTTTAAATGTATAGTTTTGAACAGTCTTCTAGTAAGCAATGAAACACAATGTATGAACCAATGACAAAACTACCCATTTCAGAAAATTTCAACCATAAAAGGCCACTCAAACTTCTGTCATTACAATGCACCAATATTAGTAAATATGCAAAATTTCTGCAGAAGTAAGTCATCTAAATAATTTCACATTAGAGAGATCTGTAACTAATGAAGAGGTTGCTGCTAGCAAACAAATTTATATTTCATTGTTTCATCTACAAATAAAGTGCCTGTTGCCCTTGGGGAATATATTGCCCATGTTACATTGAAACAATGATAAGCTAATAATATTGCAATAAGGAATGAATGACAAACTGATAACAGGTTCATAGTTACTGGGTGTCTCCACCAAAGAGGACATTTTCAGAATGTTGCAAAATAAAAAGATTGTCACACTCACTGTTCCAAAAAGTCTTTCCTTGCAGATATTTTACTTTATAAAATTAACTCTGAAATCAATGCACCACAAGGAAATAGGAATTCCTCATATAGAAATCAATATGTAATTTTGATAAACCATGTATTTTTGTAAAGCTGACTGTTACACAGGTGGACAGCTCATAAACTTTGCTACAAAACTGTTGTTGAGAAATAATAGCAATAGACTACTGCTTCCTAATTTCTAGATTTATTCTGAGACTCTAACTTGGACATTTTACCAAAAGTGAAAAGAAGACAGTACAGTTTTATCTTGTTGTTATGGAGTTTGATTATAGCAGTTTTCAAAAGCTTTATAACTATATCCTTCAACTAGACAGTGTTTCTGGAATACACCAGTAAATAAGATGTGCCTAATAGACTTATCAAAGATTAACAAATTAATAAAACCATAAAAGTAAAAATACATTAAACAAATGAGATGCATTATTTTTCACTTCAACATACCATTTACATATAATAAATTTAAAAATGACAAATGCGGGATACAACTTTTTCAAAACTAATTTTGCAGAATAACTACAGTAACTTAAACAGCACATTTCTTGCAATAACTTACTACAACAGGAAGTGGCAGCTGTACTTAAGCGATAGTGTTCACTTTGCCTAGCTAGTTAACATAAAAAAAATCGGCAAACACTTGTTTTGTGTATTAGTTTCTGTTTGGCTAAAAACGGAACAGTTGTGATGTATGATACAAAAACAGAGCACAAGAGATACTTTCTATAAGCCTGCATACAAAAACACACATATACTTCCTATAAGCCTGCATACAAAAACAGAACACATAGAGCTTATGTCTGCATACAAAAACACACACACACTTCCTATAAGCCTGCATACAAAAATGGAGCACAAAGAGCTTCTTATAAGGCTGCAAGCAAATGGAGTTCACACACACACACACACACACACACACACACACACACACACACACACACACACACACACACACACACACACACACACACACACACACACACACACACACACACACACACACACACACACACAGCTTCCTATAAGCCTACATACAAAAACAGAGCACAAAGCCTAAATATTAGAAGTATATCCAACAAAGTCCACGAACTCCATGCCACCATAGACTTGTACTCCCCATATATAGTCATCCTGACAGAAACCTGGCTAAAACCTCACATTACCTGTGAGCAAATATTCCCTACCAGTTACGGCATACTAAGAGTAGACTGGCTAAACAAGAAAGGAGGCGGTGTAGCTATAATATTTAAACAGCATCTAAACATCCAGATCTTAAAATCATCAGTTCCACAAATAGGCAATGAAGAAATAATATATATCAACCTCAAAATAAACCAAAACAAAACCATCAACATAATTGGATGCTATTTCCCACATGGCCAGAACATCCCTCCACTAGAAAACCTCCTCAGCTGGTCTACGTACCATCTCCCACAAGGAACTATAATTTTAGGTAATTTCAATATTGACTGCCAATCATGTTCTGGCAACCATCCAACCCATCATGTAAACCTTCATGGCTTCACCCAACCAGTCCAGTTGCCAACCAGGATAAATAAAAACTCCAGCAAGCACACTACCCTGGATTGGATACTAGTCAGTAAGAGCCCCCAGTCATATATAACAGGCTGCTTATCAGATAACCTCAGTGATCACTCCCCAAAATTCCTACTCAAAAAATACCTATTCCAAGCTAAACCTGTGATCTACCATCAAATACGTAAAAAACTAAACTTTAACCCACTCACATTCATCTCATCCCTCAAAGAATGTAACTGGCATTCTCTAAAGTACCTCAGTCTTGATAACACAGTTGAATTTTTTGTAGAGCCTTCAGGCCCATTCATCTACTACACACCTATGAAACAATGAACCTGTGGATCTCAGTTCTGGCAAGTGTGTGTGTGTGGTGTGTGTGTGTGTGTGTGTGTGTGTGTGTGTGTGTGTGTGTGTGTGTGTGTGTGTGTGTGTGTGTGTGTGTGTGTGTGTGTGTGTGTGTGTGTGTGTGTGTGTGTGTGTGAATAGTAATCTTAGTTTGTTTGGTTGATGAATATCCCCTGTGGCTGTGGTTATTAGCAATTGCAAGTGTGTCCAAACTACAACACGTACCATTCTCCACTCTACAGCAGATGTTGTAAATCAACATGCACCTATATACAACCCTCAGACCTATAATCTGTGAGCCGTATGCTATCACTGTGTTACAAACCTGGGAAATCCATGCAGATACAGCTGCACCCTGCCTAAGACATAATAGATGTGTTACCACACTGCCATGGCCTTTGGTCTTGCTGCTGGACCACATCCTGGTGACACACAGATGTCTAGAACAGAAATAGGATACAGCATGTGAGAACACATTCACTCAACACTTAACTTTTGGGGGAAAGAGGGGTAAAGCTTTCACTGAATGTTTTGCCAAGACTGTGGCCAATATCTGTTGTCTCAGGATAGGTATTAGCATTGTGCAGTAAAACACAGCACTTGTGGTTAATGCTGTTGAGGTTGTTGATGTAACTATCAAAGACTGTAGTGATTGTCGTCAGTGTCTGCCTTCATAGATACCCATAGGGGATTCTATGAGGGATTCTAAGTTGTGTTTAAGGCTAATAAGGGAGGTCAACAATCATGGGACACCATCTTTCTCTGCAACAGTGTCCTCCTTCTGTTGCACACTTTAGTAATGGCAGGGGACTATCACATTGTCTCCCAGTGTTTGGAGGACAGTGTCTGGGTTCTGTTGGCTCTGGCTAGTACCATGTACAGTGCATATGTGTATCATTAGACAGTCATGCAGCTATTTCCGATTGCCATGGGTGCAGTGAAGTCATCCACCCCTGTTTTCATGGCTGCAAAGGCAACTTTGTAGAGGTTTTGCAAGGTGGTTATCTTTGTGGGGGTGTGTGGCTGACATGTAGAGTTCCATGTTGATTACAGCCTTTGTGGATCTCATCATGCAGGGATTGACAACTGTGGATGAGCAACAGTCCCGTATTTAAGAAGTCAACACAGGTCAAGGTTGTTGCATCCTCTACCAGGGGTCAATATGAGCCTGTCCAGGTCATTGGAAATGGTGAATCCCAGGAAGTGTTGGCCCACTGTACTGGCACTTGGCTACTTTCCCCAGGTGATGGAGAGGTAGATGAGGTCTCATTCTATGTCAGTGTGTTGCGTTGGACCATCATAGATGGCAGGGTGTTGAGGAATGTATATTGACATTCTAGGGACGTAGATAGCAGTCTATGGTCTAGATTGCACTATTACCTAAGGAAGTTGTACTGAAAGTATCTCCAATGCATTATGCTGGGATACTAGCCTGGTACACTGCTCAGGGCTACTGTCACACCTGCCTGGACAACATAAGAGAGTCCAACCATGTCTTTTGTCATGTAGTCCAGGGAGGCGTGCCCCAAGTCATTCACACCCACATGGATACAGAGTGATACTTGTAGTTGTTGTGGAGTGTCATGACTGTGTCATGTGCTGGATGCTGCCATGTGATATATATTTGGTTACCTGATCCATATTCAACTTAGTGAGTGAGGTATGTTTATGCCTCAGTATTGATTTACCCATGATCACTGTATTGTGCAAGGTGGTTAGCCTTAGGAGCTTAGGTTGAGGGGGACACTGTGTAGGCTAAATATGAGTCCCTTGGCATGTGCCATGTCATGGTATCTGAGTGGGTGTCTGTCTTTCTGGTCTGTGGTGTTTGGATAAATGTCCATTGAGTGCATCTGTGAAGGTGGGAGTGTGGCTTTTCACTGTATGTCATGGCTGTCAAAGTAGGTGTTGTGGTGAATTATGTGTTCCACATGGTGTGGTGCAGGTGTTGATCTTTTCCTCTTAACCTGCTTGTCCAGTCTTTGCTGGAGAGTGAATATGTCCACATTGGGTGAAATACGGGTAACTCTCACAGGTCTGAGTGTTTGGAGTTTTGAGGGAAGGGTTGTCTTTGTACATGAGGCAGTGAAAACAGTGCCTCAGAATGGACAAGTTTACCAGGTTAATGGGTGAAAGCACAGAAAACTGCATTTCAATCATGCCAGGAGGGGGGCATAACTAGTAAGTACTGAGACTACTTCTGTGATGTACGAGTACTGCAGATGGCTCCCAGGTGATACAATAACCCAGTGAAGTGCCAAGCCATAATGCTATTTGAAGTGCACGACAGAAGGAACTAGCATGATGTAAGGGTGGAAATGACATCAGACTTTCTGCCATCTGTAATAGTTTACCTCAGCTGTGCAGTTATCAGCAGCCTTGGCCATGTACAAATTCTGTAAGCTCTGTAGTGCATGTGGTAACTGCATAACACTATAGTAGACATAACTAGATAGGCAGGAATTTTAATCCCCATATCGGCAAGTGACTGCATGTGTGAGTGTGTGTGAATCATGTATTGTCTGGCTTATACTATTTTTTACTTGTGTACTACCCTGCACACTTCACCTCACCTCACTCTAGTAGTCCTGTTGATGTCATCAACCTTAGAAGTACCTTAGGACTAGGTGAAAATGTATAAGCTCTGTGGTGCATCTGACAGCTGCGTAACACTATAGTTGCAATAACTAGATAGGCAAAAGTTCTAATCCCCCCTACTGGTAACTATTAGATGTGTGTGTGTGTGTGTGTGTGTGTGTGTGTGTGTGTGTGTGTGTGTGTGTGTGTGTGTGTGTGTGTGTGTGTGTGTGTGCATGAGAATCATATAATGTGTGGGTTACACAATTTCTGACTGTGTATTACCTTTTACACTTCCTCTCACTCCAATTTAGTAGGTCTGTTGATGTCATCCACCTTAGAATTATCTTTGGAGTAGGTTGAAATGTATAAGCTTTGTGGCTTATCCTCCTACTGGCAACTGTTTGGATGTGTGTTTGTGTGAGAATCATGTAGTGTGTGGAATATACCATTTTTGACCTGTGTACTACCCTTTACACTTCCCCCTTACTCCAGTTTAGTAATCCTGTTGATGTCATCCACCTTAGAAGTACTGTTGGACTAGGTGGAGATGTATAAGCTCTGTGGCGTGTCTGATAATTGTGTAGAAATATCTTGATAGGCAAGAGTTCTAATCCCAATACTAGCAACTGTTTGTGTGTGTGAGGATCATATCTTGTGTGGATTATACCATTTTGATGTGTGTATCATGCACGGTTGGTGACCACCTCCTGTTACCTTTATGTTATATAGTGCAGTAACAGCATCTGCCTCACATGCAGCAAGTTAAACCATTGTACAGTCCTCTGTACAGATGTGTCTGGAATATTCAGATGTTTGCAACCTATATGTGGTTAGAAGTAGTCTGTGTGCCTTAACAATGCCCATGTATGTGATATTGTAGCCTAATAGGCCACAGTGAGTGTACTGACTTGTATGGCAGCATGATGTATCATACCTGACTGAAATATCATGCTGATATGACATATGCCACCCTCACAGGTGGCCATCCTTGTAGGTGCAATACACAAGTCCAGATGCTTGGTTGTACAAGTGAACTGTTCATGTCATGGGTCACATTAAAGGCAGGAAGAGGTGTGGACTGACATATTGCGGTCCTAATTTGTATGTAACAGAAATAACTTGCATATCAACAGAGATGTGTACACAATTCATATACACTGTATACCACTAATGTGTCACACATGTCCCTACCTTAGGCCATTGGTCCATCTCATTTTGCTGGTCTCTGTCCAGATGTCTTGGCACTGACAAGTCGTGAGGTATGCTACAGGAATGTTGAATTCATGTCAGATAGGCCACTGTGATGCAATGCAGTTAACGCACCACAAGTGAACATGCACATAAAGCAATATAGCTATTACATAAAGCAATATAGCTATTACTGATAGTTGTGTGCATGGTAAATTGCATGCCCTTCACATGCCTGGGGTATTTCCAGGCAACCTCAGAACAATGTCATACTCACCAGCTTCAGGCTGCTGTCCCATATGCAGGCCAGAGGGTCATAGGTAGTTGTGAGCGGGAGGTATTGTCAGCAGACTCACATGTAGCCTTGGTACAGGATGGCTGCAGCATGTCTGCACATTAAAAGGACTAACCCTAATAATACACAATGTTCCATCCTCATCATAGATGTGCACCTCTATGCATTAGAAAACCCCATCTACAACTGCAATCGGACCTGACACATGGATGTAGATAAAATACAGATACATGTATGTCTGATACATTAGTGTAGTAATCCCCACTAGACCCTTACTTGCATGCTCCTTGTCCAGTGTGTGGTTGTAACCCACCTCAACAATGCTTTCCTCAGCTTCATGGCTTGTGCATTTGGCGGATGGCCCAAGGTTGACGAGGAGCTCCTCGGTGGGTGTCAGTGGGGGCTGGATGGCTGGACCCCCACCTGTGGCTAGCCTGTCCACTGCTACAGCAACAGCCCATTGACGGGCATGGTGGATGAGGTCAGTGGCCCAATGCTGCACCTGCTCACATAGGTTCCGGAATCATAGAGCAAGGAGGCGGGAGTGCCCCTACCCACTTTTACAGTTGTAAGACCAATAGGTGGGCCCATGAGTGTATTGCACGCTAACATAAATTCAAAACATAAAAGTGTGCCAAAGTTGTTTCACATCATGCCTGCTTCAGAAGTGCTCTGTTTAAGGGATGGAAGGAAAAGGCTGTGGTAAGGACTTTATCAGTTTACCCAAGGCTGAAATCCGTAACTGTTTCCTTTTTTTTTTTGTATGCAGGCTTACAGGAAGCTCTTTGTGCTCTGTTAATTGTATGCAGGCTTATAGGAAGCTGTGTGTGTGTGTGTGTGTGTGTGTGTGTGTGTGTGTGTGTGTGTGTGTGTGTGTGTGTGTGTGTGTGTGTGTGTGTGTGTGTGTGTGCGTCTGTGTGTCTGTGTGTGTGTGTGTGTGTGTGTGTGTGTGTGTGTGTGTGTGTGTGTGTGTGTGTGTAGATTCCATTTGTATGCAAGCTTATAGAAAGAAAGGTAGTGGTTGGATGGGGTGGGTGATATTAGAGTGGGAGTTGCAAGGGCATAGCCAGCATGTTTTTAGGTGTGCTTTTAGTAAAGTTTTGAAGTGGGTGCATGATGGTACGGAGGTAAATTTGGGTAGGAGGGAGTTCCATAATTTGGCTATGGTGCAAGAAAATAGTGCTTCACCAGCAGAGTTATTGGCTTTAGTGATCTGCAAGTGATTTTTATTGCTGGATCTTTGTAGTCTAGTGGTGCGATAGGGTTGGAATAGATTCTGGAGGGATGGGACATTTAGTGGATGGTTTACTAGTTTGTGAGTGAGTTAGAGTTGATACCATTGAATGAGGTGAGGGAGTTCAAGCCAGCCCAGTTCAGCAAGTGAGAGACAGTGGTGACTATGGTATGATGCCCCTGTGGGGAATTTGGCAATTTTGTTATAGCAGGTCTCTAGCTTGTTTAGATCGTATTGCCTTAGGTTGGCATATATTGGAGAGGTATAAAGTAGGGTGGAGATAAGGTGGGAATTTGCTATTGAAATCTTTGTTGCTTTGGTGAGAAGTTGCTTATTTCTGTATAACTCTTCTAGTTGTTTGTGGACTTTTTTATGGTCATGGATATGTGAATGTCAAATTTTAGTTTATTGTCTATTTCCACTCCTAGCAATTTGGTGTGTTCAGTTGGGTATATAGTGGTGTTGTCTTTTGCTGTGATGTTAAAGCAAAAGTTGTTTTGAGTATGTTTGGTGGGTTGGAAGATGACTAGTTTAGTTTTGCTTGGGTTGAGTATTAATTGGGCATCGGATAACCAAGTTTCAACAGAGGAAAAAGCTTTCTGTGTGACTTTTTGCTGTTTGGGTAGGGACTGGGCTGAGCAGATGATGGTTGAGTCATCTGCATATTGTATGAGTGTGCCATGTTTGGTGGCAGAGGCTAGATTATTGGTGAAAACAGAGAAGAGTAGCAGTCAGAGGATGGATCCTTGGGCAACCCCTATGGAGACAGATAGTTGGAGAGATATGTCATTCTGCCATACAACAAATTGTTGGTGGTCAGACAGGTAACTCTGAAACCAGATGGTGACTGATTGAGAGAAGGATAGGTTATTGAGGACAGAGATGAGTTGTTTGTGTGAGACCATGTCAAATGCTTTAGATAGGTCTAGGAAAGTAGCAGAGGAGAGACAGCCATTGTTTTTACGCTGAAGGATAGTGTTAGTAAAGGAGAGTAAGGCAGTGGTGGTGCTATGGTTTGGTCGGAAACCATGCTGAGTATTGGAAAGGAGGTTGTTAGTAAGGAGGTAGTCTGAGACCTGAGAGTGTATGCATCTCTCTAGTATTTTGGAGAGTGGAGAGAGAATAGCTATGAGGCAGTAATTGGTTAGTTCTGTGGAGGGGCCACCTTTGTGGAGGGGAATTATATGTGATACTTTCCACAGTGTGGAAATGTAACTTTCTGACAGAGATTGGTTAATCAAGATGGATACTGGGTAGGCCACAGCATCAGCTGCAATTTGGAGGTATTCACTTGGGAGGTTGTCTGCTGCTAATTTGGTGGGCTTAAGTTTAGTTAAAAGTTTTTTTTTTATGTTGGAGGTAGGTACAAGCGAAAAAGTCAGTGGGGAGATTACTAGTTGATGGTGTGGGTTGGAGGGGAGGGGGGTTGTGTTGTTTAGCTAGTGATAGTATGGTTTGTGTGAAGTGTGTGTTGAATGAGGTAGCAATATTTTCTGAGGAGTGAGGGATGTTAGGAGAAGGGTTATTGACTTTACCTGGCTGGAGGATGGAGTTTATGGAGGACCAGAATTATTTGGGGCTGTGTTGGGAGGAGTCTAGGGCAGACTGGTAGTATTGGAATTTGTCTGTTTTATTAGCTTTTTGACTCTATTACGTAGTTCTAGGAATTTCTGTCTAGTTGAGGGGGTTTTGGTTTTGCACCAGTGCTTCCAGCACACACACATGCACACAACACACACACATATACACACACACACACACACACACACACACACACACACACACACACACACACACACACACACACACACACACACACACACACACACACACACACACACACACACACACACACACACTTGCCAGTACTTTGATCCATAGGTTCATTGTTTCATAGGTGTGTAGCAGGTGAATGGGCCTGAAGGCTCTACAAGGCTAGCTCAAGGGAATACCCTGGCATCAGGCCATATGATAAAAGCCTCAGTGTTGCTCAGGAGTATAGTCACTGGAGTGGTTCTCAAGGGTGGGTATTGTATTCCCCATCCACTTATCCAGATTTCTGTTGTGGGTGGACAGTGATGTGTACTGCTTCACATGTATGTGATTTATGTTCCATAACATAGACAGTGTCTGGGTTGTGCACCTGTCCCACAAGCATGTCCGTTGATGTGTGGAAGTGAACTTTAGGTCTCTGGGGCATGTTTTGTGAACAGATTGGTATCTTCTGATGTCGCATTCCTGACCTAGTTTGGTGAGACATGGCTGTGCAACTGAGGTAGTGATTTTATCAACATGGACAGTATGATACAGGGATTCACTGGAGTTATTGGAGTCTGTCCAAGCACGGCATGTGTATAAGGCATGGTATTCCCTTTCTGGGGTACATTTGCAGACTCTACAGTTGTTGCAGGTGTCCAGTGGGGAACATTGCAAAAGGGCCACTGTACACATTGATTGGGCTACTGAGGGGATGGTACCGGGTGACCATGTACTATTACTTGCTGGATAACACACACTTAGGAGATGTAACACATCAAAGTACTTTATGATATCAGTGGAACTTTTGTGGTCAACAGGCAGCTGACTGTCAACCTGTGTTCCCCATTCTGTTATATCAACGTCACTGTTCAGTGGACTACCACCAATGTATTACTTAATGTGAGCCATTGTGTTCCCAATGGTAATGGCTGCACATCTCTTGGCATTGAGGTAATGTCAAGGGTTATGACAACAGTCATAGGTGTCAAGAGCCTTTGTGCATGATGTCAACATCACATGGATTGGGAATGCTACTACCCACCTTACTGTTGTATGCAAACATGTTCAGCCAGGATGCCTTTGTGTTCTCCTGCACCTCAGAAGGATAGATCCCAAACAAGAGAGGACATGGGTCCATATCCTGTGTGACACCAGTCATGTCTGGTCATGGGTTTGATGTGGAGTTCACTGCAATCACACAGTGGGTACTATCTGTGAGGCAGTTTGCAGGTGAACTATTGATATAGGGGTTGATAACTAGCCAAGTGTGTTTGTGTATGATTCCTCAGTGGAGTATTAGAGGGTTTCCTATATTGTTACCTAGTCCGTACTGTCACATAGTCATTGCACACAGCACTGCACATTTAGGGCTGTGGATTGTCTACACCAACATCTATGGTGTTTGACAACTGTTGACCTTGTAATGTGGACATTGTGATATATACTAGGTCATCGATATAATAATTTAGCAAAAACTGCCCCCCCGTGGATCCTGTTATTACACAATCACACCCCACCCACACAGGATACTGATGACAGACACACACACACACACACACACACACACACACACACACACACACACACACACACACACACACACACACACACACACACACACTTGCTAGTACTGAGTTTCAAACCCCTACCTATCTATGTATTGCTACTACAGTGTTACGCATTTATCGCACGAGCATGGAGCTTATAGGATGGATGCTGTTCCAAGGTACTTGTAAGGTGAGGAACATCATCAGCCCTTATAAAACTGGCATTGGGTGATGTAGTAGGCGAGAGAGTTCATAAAATTCTGTACCCTACACACATATTTGCCAGGAGGTTTGAACCTCTATTTAACTATGTTTTCAGACCTTTATAATACGCATTTACCACACACACCCTGACCTTACATGGTTTAGGGTTGCCAACAGGTACTTCTAAGGTGAATGATATCTGCAGGGCTGCTAAAGTAGACCACTGTGAAGTGTACTGGTGTAAATGGGGCCAAAATCTTGAAGGTTCGAACACACACACACACACACACACACACACACACACACACACACACACACACACACACACACACACATACACACACACACACACACACATGTATATATATATATATATATATATATATATATATATATATATATATATATATATATATATATATACACACACACACCGACACCCAAACACACACTTGCCAGGAATGAGATTTAAATCCCTACCTAGGTAGAGCACTTTCCAAACATACCCCTAAGGTGAGCGACATCAGCAGCCATTGTAAAGTATTACACTTTGAAATGTACTGGCTGTGTATGGACACAAAATACTTCAACCTACAGATACACACACTAACACTTTTATAATTGCCAACAATGAGATTAGAATTCCTACCTAAGTAGTGTTTTGTACTACAGTATCACACAGATATCGCAAGTGCCACAGAACTTATATGCTGGTGGGCTGTCCACAGGTATCTTTGAAGGTGAGTGACATCAGCAGTAGTGCTAAAGAAGGGGTAAGGGAAGTGTAGTGAGTGTGAATGGCCTCAAAATCATGTCTCTGCAAAGGGATACACACTCATATTTTCACAGTTACCAGCACCAGGATTAGAAATCCTACCTAACTAGTTTGTTGCACTACAGCCTTACACAGTTATCACAAACACCACAGAGTTTATATGTTGGAAAGTTTTCAAAAGGTATCTTTGATTTTAAGTGACATCAGCAGCAGTGCTATTTGCGGGGTAATGGGAGTGTGAATGGCTTCAAAAATCATGTCTCCACAAAGACGCACCCACTCTCTCACACAAACACACTTGCCAGGGCCAAGATTAGAACTTCTACCTAACTAGTTTGCTACACTACAGTATTACACAGTTATCACAAGCACCACGGATATTATATGCAGGAAAGCTTTCCAAAGGTATCTTTGAAGGTGAGTGGCATCAACAGCAGTGCTAAAGGAGGGGTAAGCGAGGTGTAATGAGTGTGAATGGCCTTAAACCCATTCATCTAGAAACACATACACATGCATACAATTTTACATTTGACAGGACTGAGATTACAACTGCTACATGGATACTTATTTGTACTATAGTGTTACACAGTTATCACAAGCACCACTGAGACTATAGTGCTGAGGGCTAACAAAAGGAATTTCTACAGTGAGTGACATCAGCACATCATGTGATGTAGGCCACAATGATGTGTACTGGGTGTTAAAGGCCTCATAATGGGATTCTCTCTGTTGCTGTCTGTCCCTGTCTTCCCCACGTCTCTGGATTTTTGACATATTATATTATGTTGGCCTAAGATATGTGTGAGTATGCCTATCCGATATGTGTGTGTAAAGTATCAATGTTGTACAATTTGGAGTGTGTGCACAGACATCTGTGAATAACAGATATCTATAGTCTATAGTGTTGTCAGACATGGGCTTCATTTCTCTAAGTGTAGGAGTATGCCCAGTATGTCCTTCTATATTGAGTGTATGCATCCATTCCAGGGAGAGTTGGACTCCAGTTCAGGGTTCTGTGTACTACAGCTAAACCTAGTAACCTGTTTCTGCAGGGTATCTGTAGATAGGTTGCCAACATGGACACACAATGGGCATAACATATGGAGGATACTGTAACTACTGCTGTCTGTGCTGCTGTGTAACATGGTTGGTTGCAGCACAGATTTTCTGACATATGTACTATTTTACACTGTGATGTATCATGTCATCAACTACTGACAGATATCATTCTTTGCTCACAGCTATTTACCAGTGAAATACAAAATGAATAAAGCTGAGACTAATATTCTGAGGCATATAGACTACACATTCTGGTACACTCATGCCATTGTGGAGGGGTAGTTACAGACAACAGACTGCTGGTTCTGTGTAAATGGTCCAGTACCTTGGTAGTATGCTGACTGCGGATCCCTTTCTTGTGCTTTTCTCACCTTAAAGGAACGGCCATATCCTGCTGGGGCAATACCACTCAGCTGTACAGATGCACCCAGGTTATCCAGAGACAGGACTCATATATCTGGTTAGTTTACCTTCACATTGTGGTTTACAAGCAGTTTGGTTGCTATTCATTCATGGGTTTGCACTCAGGGGGAAGTATGGGCAGACAGAGATTCAGACTTCATAAACTCCATGGCATGCATGCTTCTACACCCCCATCTGTTATTCTCTCCTCTTTCTAACATTATGGAATCAATGTTACTGAGGTATTCCTATAGTTGGGCCTTTATCCCAGTAGTATTTATGTCCTGGTCCATAGTTCTTGCAGTAGGGCATGGGGAGGCATGCTACTGACATTTGTCTGCATGGCCTTGCATTTGTTTTCTGTTTACTGTGTTAGGTTGTTAGTTAGGACCCCCCCCCCTGACATTCCATACATTGGCACTATGGGTGAGGCATGGGCCTTTGCCAGAGGACTGTAGGCCATTTGAGAGTGTTGCAGACCATCTGTAGCAGGCCAGTGCATTCTCATACATTCCCAGGCTGCAAGCCAGTGGATTACCCTGGGGTGGCAGTGGTAAATAGTTGAGGTGTTCCTGTCAATCCTTCCTGTTAATACTGATCCAAGAGTCTGGATGTGGTCAGGTTGCTGCTTACAGCTAGGTACACACCTGCATGGGACACCTATTCAGCATGCAGCATCATGTATGTATTCCCATACAGAGCTGGGTTCATGTTGTACTCATTCCCTACAGCAAGGATATGACCTGTGATAAACCTGTGGCTGATGGTGGAGTGAGCTGGGTGCATGTGTGATATGGAAGCTACTGGCACATGACTCACAGATATACCTGGGATATTCCTCTTATGCTGACTTGTGTGTGGACATGGGCAGCCTGTCATTACTTTATGACTGTGCCTTTTGCGGTCTGCCAGTGATTGGCCAGACTACCAGTATTCCATACTAGAGGGACAACTAATGTTGTTAATGCTAACCTCTATGTATAATTCCAAAGTTGTGTGCAGTTGACAGTTATTTTATATGCTCTTTGTATAGGTTACTTCCACCTGTGTACTGTTTCTATGTATGGGCCCTCATTCATGGCATGTCCAGCTTTCAGACTGTGATGGATACTGACATCTGGACAGTGAGTATGTACAACTGCAGATATGGATGTAGTTGAGAAGCAGTGTGGTTGGCAATGAAGTTGTTGGAACATGGCCCTGTCAACCACTGTACTGTACCTAGACCATTGAGACACAACCATCAAGGCCCATATGCTGACCACTTACAAGCAATATTAAACACGCAACAAACTTACCACACTGACCCCTGTATATTGTACACATGCAACAATGTAGATTGGGACAGCTCTGGCAATCTGTGCCCCAGTGATTTATTACTCCTCAAACTTACATGTTACTGCATTTCTACATGGCACTGTGTGTGTGTGTGGGGTGCACACCTGAGGACTTTAAACATTTGCAATGACTGTACTGGTATTTTGGTTACTCTGTTGGCTGCTTCCATTTCATATTGTAGTGTGACCTATCATGCAGAAAGGAGGCATAGCAGTAGAGTACACATTAGATTTTAATGGCATAAATTTCAGTCTCAGACTTCTTACCCTTCAGAACTAAAATGCAACTGCAAGACCTGTTGTAGTATGTCTGTGTAGGTCTGGAGGGGAGGGCTGTTCACCATTGCCATCATTTGGGGGCCTTATTCCAGCCTTTCTTTATGGTCATCTATACCTGTCCTGCTGGGTAAGGCTGGTGGTGAGTATGTGACCCTCACTGACATCCATGTGTGTGACCTATTGACACCCACATTTATTTGGGCCATCACATGTACTGTGCTGGGGGTTGTCACCGCCTGTAGTAATGCCTAGTATGTTGACACCAGTATTTGTTATGGATTTCCTGCTGTCCCATATAACTGTCTGCTGCTATCGCATTCAGCCACCCATTTCCCTTGCATGCTTGCATCCATACCATACATACAACTATCAGAACATACTACTCCATTCAGTAATTGATAGGAAGGGTGACTTACCTTGTTGCTGGGCCAGTATTGAGGACAGTGCTGGAGGGCTGACTATGTCACATGCACGTAGTAAAGTCCCTATACATGGTAAAGCACAGGTAGTGTCATGTTTGGCATCCCTTTTACTGTAAGTGTGAGTCAGAGTAAGGTATCAGTCACTGGGTCCCTACAGTGTAAGTGTGTGTGCTATGTGTTCCCTCTTTGCCAAGGCCTGGGCATACTGGGCATGCCTCCTTCTGCCTACAGGGTAGGCTCAGGAAGTTCTTCCTCCGAGTCCATCTGTGCCTGTGCTGGCTTTGGCAATGGTGGGGGGGGGGCTGTGTGGCCCTGTCCTGTGCTGTTCCTGCTGGAGCTGCTTCTGCAGGATCATATTGTGCAGCATGGCACATACTATGAGCATTTGTATACATGTAGCTGGAGAGTACTGCAAAGGTTCCATTGAATATGTCAGGGCAGCAGAATTGTGGCTTGAGCATCCCAAACACATGCTCTACAATGATCCTGATTTGCGCATCTGCCTCATTATGGTGTTCTTGTTCAGATGTGTTTGTATTTCTGATGGGTGTCATCAGTCACAGTTCCATTGCATAGCCAGCATCCCCACTAGATGGCCATATGGGATGTCCCCCCTGGCAAACCCCTGATACAGTTGTAGCAATGCCAGATGTGGGAGATGTGATAGATTCCAGGGCTGCCAGCACTCACATTCATGATAATTCCCTGGGCATTGCACATGACCTGGCAGTTAATGGAGGGGAAGCCCTTGCGGTTTATGTAGACCCCACTATGCTCACTGGGTGGTGCTTTGATTCAGATGTGCATGCAGTCTATAGTACCAACTACCTCTGGTTATTCTTCTATATGATGGAAGAGACACATACTTCTGGTCAACATCTCATGGGTTTTGGGAAAATATATGTGCTCATTGGCATTTGGTGTCATGGCATCCAAGAACTGGTGGAGTACCCTGGATGCTGATGCCTGTGAGACCCCCCCCCCATGATATCCCCAGTTGGTCTTTGGAAGATACCTCTAGCTAGTATTATTAACCCTACACATACTTTGATATCCACCGGGATGGGTTCCCCTCTGTTGGTTCTGTGTGTGAGGCAGGGATGGCACAGATGGACAATTTGCTGTAGAATGTCCCTGTCCACACTATAGCACTCCACTATCTCCAGCTCATGGAGACCCTGTTAGGTCACCCTGGGTCTCTACACTCTTCTCCTCCTCTTCACTGTAGGTTGGTTGCCAGCATTCTCCTTCTCACCACCGTCAGTCTCTAGCACATATTGATGGAGTAAAGCAACAGCAGCCTCTAACATTTTAAGTTAGTTTTATCAGTTAAAAATACCATGCCTGTGTACACCGGTGGTGTAGAATTTGTGGGAAATTCCAGTCTGAAAGGTCTTTGCATAGTTTATAGTAGTGTGCTGGGCTGCTGCATGTGTAATTGACTTATTCTGATACATTCTGCCTGCCATCTATGCTAGTACTCCTTGATTGCCTTATTACTGCTGTTTCGCCTTCCCAGTTCCTCCCTATTTAAGCCCCGAGTAATGCTGCGTATACCCAGTGCTGAAATGTCAACAGTGCTGCCATTTCCTCTCTCTTTTTTTTTTTTTATATTTAAAATCCAGAGAGCTGCGCGCACACCCATTTAGGCTATGTACACAGTGCTTAGGCACATCTGACATACCCCCTTCCTTAGCAGTGCTTAGCTAAGGGCAAACATGGGCCACAGAGCTCCAATGAGCTTACAGCAAGCATGACACACCCCATTATGAAGCCATCCAGCTCTTAGACTTGCACTGTTGTATTGCTGCACCTACACGCTTAGGTACAAGCTGACACTTTGAAGATATATGTGATTCAGTATAACTCCCCTCATTTGCTTACCCCAGTGTGTAGGTCATTAGTTACTGCACTAAAATGGACAATAGACCATTTCCCCTTGACAACCAGTGCTCCCTGGCATTGTTTACATTCTGCATGCCATTCACTATAATGGCAAAATGCATATTTAACTTAAAATTAAGTCTTCCCATTTTTTTTTATTTTCGGCATGACCCTGTATGAGTGCCGATACCCTATGCTTAAACGACCGAGATCGGCCAAAATAAAAAGTTTAATTTTCATAGTACTTAATCACTTTTTAATGCCAATGGCCTTATATTTGGTCATTGGCATGTCTAATGTACATAATACATGCTTTTTCACAAGCTGTCATGGCTCCGTTTTGTCAGTTGCAGAAATGTACTCACTTATTTTCCAAATACATTTCTGCACTGACACTGTTCTGGCATGGAGACCTTGCAACTTGTTAAATCGCTAAATCACCTCATTTGCATGGTTTTCACCAGCGAATAAGGTGATTTGCATGTTTGACGGTTTTCTGTGATGGAACAGTGTAGGGCCTCTCATGCAAGTGAAAACATCACTATCCTGAACCGCTCGGCAGCCATTTTCTGTGCAGGAGCTCTTACACTGTTCTTGCATGGAAAATCGGCCTTCCTGAATCTCAAGGATTGTCATTGTGAGAGTTGCAGGAATTCATATTATACCATTCCTTGTCAATGTATGTAATAAGAGCTTTTACTTTTTGGTAATCCAAGGAAGGGCTTCCTTTAGCTGTTAGTTTTCATATTGGGAAACACTTTTTTACTAATGTATTTTTTTTTTTAAGCAAAAAGAATTTTGGCAGCAGTGGAAGGTGAGGTCAACTGAAAAAATGAAGATGAATTTATAATTCTAAGTTCAGTGATTAGGTGCACCTTTTTGATATAGAAACATGTCAACATAAAATAAATAATGGAGCCATTTTTCTTGAGTATTTACAGGAAATTATGGCCTGAAAAGCAATGTGCTTACTGAAATGGTTGTTAGTTATATGAAATGATTCAGTTTGTGTGGAATATATCAATTAAAAGGTCTATGAGATGAGAGATAAATTGAGTAAGGCTATTACATCGAGAGATGTATATTTTTGTGATTTATAAGGGTCCAGAATGTCTACATTAAAGATTCCAGAAACTATAAACTATAATTTTATGTCTAGAAGACCCTGTAAGTATGTAATCAGTAGCAGACTGAAAGAGATTTGGAGATGTAAGAGTAGGACTGCAAATGACAGTTAAAATTACTTTACCATAGCTGTTAACAATATGTTTGAACAGTTGTCAGTTTGAATAGTTCTTCACATCTGAGGAATTAAAAGTGATTTGGAAATGACTAAATGTGGGATTTTTCTTTATTAAGAACATGTTGCATCCTCCAATTTCTTGTCCAGACCTATTGTTATAGTAAATATTGTATACATCATTTAAATATTATGACGGAAATAAGACAGTTTTCCACCAGGTTTCTATAACAGCAAGAATGTCTGGGTTGAAAGAGGCTACCTAGGTATCAATAATGTCCTGTATGTCAATGTGGATCTGGGCTTGAGGTTTTGAGTTTGAAATCTTTAATCTCAATGAAAATGGTTAAGTGGTTGATGGGAATATTAGATACAGAAGAGATGGTTAAAGGAAAGAGATCCAAAAAGTTTATAATAGGTGTTTTTTTTTAACATAGGTCTTGGGATTGGGTTAATGTCATCAACAAGAATAAAGAAGATAATTGTAAATGTAATTAAGGAATGTTTTTGATTTATTTTATAGGGATTAAATGTGCAGCCTCAAGACATCTGTTAATGCTGAAGTAGTGAGAGAGATGGAGAGTAATTCTTAAGGGAGGGCCATATGGAAAATGAGGAAATGGTATGCAAAAGAATGGCTTGAATTGTAGTGTGATGAGATGAGAGTTCTTGAGATAAGGGAGGCAGCAAATGTCAATATGCAAGATTATAATACAAAGTGGCAGGAGGAGTATGCAGAAGGTATACTTGAATTTTGGTGGAGAAGGGAATGTTTTGTACTAGTGATAGTGATTCTGTGATTAGTGATGGTAAGTAATGTTAGGTGGATGAGTATAGCAGTAAGGACTGGAGAACACATATATGTGGGAAGGGATTTATCAGTTAGCTGATGTGAGGGAGTTAAGAAGAAAGAAAAAAGTATGTAGGAGGTATGGAGTGTATGGAATGTAAAAGAGGCCTAAACTACCACCTTACGATGAGGAAGGAATTTTATTTAAGAGAAGATGACTGGAAGTATAGAGGAAGAGAGGAAGAGCAAGCAAGTTCGATATACAGAAGACCATTATCTAAAAACAACAGGGATATTCTGCATTCTTAGGCCAAGAAGAAGAGTTAAATCAGAGGACAGTATGAAATAATACAGAAGACTTAGCTTCCACCTTTGATTGCCAAGACTTTAGGATAAATGAGTGCTCAAGTATTGGTTATTTATTAAAAAGATGAACCTGTAATTAAGTATGGAAAGTGAATGTGTAGGATCAAAAGAATGTAGTGTAAGAAATAAAACAGAATATAGTAGTGACTGCAATCTATGCTCAGATGGTCAAGCAGGAGACAGTCAGTACCAAGGATTGCAGGGTTTCATATTAAAGTTTAGTAAGGTACAATCATAAAATACAGAAATTATCCAGATTTTGAGATCAGAGAAAATGTAAGAGGGGATTAAGTACAGGGGGTAAGCACTACAGTTAATGAAAGTTAGCTCATACAATGTGAAACTAAGTAAAGTAGGATTTTAAAAAACAGAGAAATTATCCATTTCTTGACCTCTTCAGATGGGAGGGGGTTACAGGGAAGAGTAAGCAGTAGGGTTGATAAATCTTATCTTATACAGTGTGAGAAGAAAATATATATTTAATCCATGTGGGCTACTTAGAGAAGACTGCATGAGAGAATAAGGTTGAAGAACTATGAGACAATCCATTGTGGCCTTACGTATTACCTAAGGCCTTAAATTTAAGAAAGCTATAGAGTAAGTTGAGGCCTTATCTGCTGCTTAAGACCTTAGAGGGTTAGATTAGAACTAGGATTTATTTTCTTGTCAGAGGAAGATTGTAAGGCAACAGTAGTATACTAAAGGTGATGCTGAGTAATATATTTATGGACTAAAATAGCCAGTGATATAAAATTGGTGATGGTAATACTTTTAGTAAATGAAGATTAAGTGTAAGTGTTAAGGGTAGGATAGTGCTTCATAGGATTGGAGAGACAGAGGGAAAAAGTAGCATTATGACTAAGAGTATATTGATTAGTTAGAAAGGGACTATGAGCAAGAGGAGAGAGTATAGTAAGTGCTTATCTGATACCTGAGATCATAATATAAAAAAATGTGTTATGTTCAGAGTGCAGAAAGCAGATAGTGGATGTTAAAATGTACATTTCCCAGAGAGGAGCCAAGATGGCCAGCTGATAGCAGCAGTTTTTCAGAGCTCCATGAAACTAATATAAATAAAACAGGAAATACCTTATTTTATTTTAGCAAAAATACTTAGAATTGATAGATGAAAGTATAAACTATATTATTAGTAACTTTGGTGAACTTAGGAAAGTTTTTTCCTGTCACATTATAAAGGAGAATATATCATTTGTGGAGATGAACACTTCGAAGACTTCTCATTTTGACATGGCTTTAAAAAAAGAAATGCAGCTTGTGACATCTGCTCTACAAGAACTCTCACTAAAAATGGATGATTTTAAGGAAAATTTACAAAACCTCAAGGAAAATTGTCAGAAACAAACATATACTCTCAATGAACTTATAAAGCAGCATCAATCCAGAATAACACACTTAGAAGCATCCCTGAATGATCTTGATGGAAGACTGAAGGAAGAGGAAAGCCAGAAAGATTTTCTCATCAAACAAAACATTTGGCTTCTCAATAAAGTGGATGACCTAGAAAACAAAGAGAGAAGGTCAAATATAATGATTTTTGGCATCCCTGAGAGAGCTGAAGGAGAAGATATAATTTCTTTCCTGAATATCTGGATTTCAGAAATTTTAGATTTAAAGGAGGGTCTGTCCTTTTGTTTTGAAAGGGCTCATAGAGGTTTAGGAAAGCCAGTGTCAACATCCTCCTCTACTTCTCCCAGATTAATAATCATAAAGTTTCCATCTTATTTGGACAAGGAGTTGGTCCTAAAATCTGCTCAGAGGAAAAGTCCGTTACAATTTAATCAAAACCCAATTAGGTTTGATAATGACTATTCTACCAGGGTTTTAGAACAGAGGAAAAAAGCTTGGCCATTAATAAAACTGTTAAAGCAGAATAACTTCAAAACTCAGCTTGTCTTTCCTGCCAGAATAAAAATTCTATATTCGAATGAAATGAGATCATTTAATGCCCTAGAGGAAGCCACTACTTTTATTAAAAACAATAACATTATTTCCTTACCTGAAAATATGGAATGGGCATATGTATCTCTGTAGAAAGTTACTGATAAATCTTCTTGGACTGATGTTAAAAAAAAAACTGAGTCAAAGATTGCAGTTCCCACCAAATCTCTCAAAGCATCTACTGCAACTGGACTTTAATTTGTTTTATACTTGCTAAATCTTCAAGCAAGGTATGTCATGACAATATTTTTCTTATTGCTTTTCTTTCCCATTTTGCTTTTTCATTTCTATACTTTTTTTTGTTTATATACAAATTAAATAAATGTTTATGGTTTTAGTATATTAGTATAATATTACTGGTTTATTGAGTGATATAATTGAACAGTAAGCTATCTTTGCTTTTATGACCTTAAGATGACATGCTTTATTTCAAATAATATATTGCCCTCTGCCCTGCTAAATGTTCTTCTGGGTTATTACACAGACATAGTCACTACTTAGATTATTTATAAAAACTTTTTTGGATACACGGAATAATGGCATATCTATGATTTAGTATATATTAACTATTTTTTTAAAATAGTTATAACTTCTGATTGTTTCAGAATATATATTGGTATTTGACATAAATTGGGTCACTCTGACAGTTATATGCTTGTATGTTTTATGGCACAAGGTTTTTAAATGGTTACAAGTTATGTTTCCTGTAGAATTTAATGTTAAAGTACTGTTTTCACTCTCATTGGAATTGAATGTTATTTTACTCTTTGGAAGTATCTGACAGTTAAACATTGCATTTGTTACTGTAAATAAGCAAACTGTGTGACACAGTTAAAGTGAGGTCAGGAAACTGTACTGTGTAGTGTGCTAGGTGGAAAAATGTCAGTTTGGAATCTAAAAAGTGAAGCTTTCTTACTTAGCTCATGACATAATGCATTCTATGCATGCAGATCTGATTATATTACATTACATCTAATATGTATATGCAAGCCTAATTGTGAATGTTAAGTCTCTGATTGGTTACTATAGCATAGTAGGCTTCTTTTACAAGAATTATGAGCTATACTGTCTGGGGCGGCTGCGGTAGTGCAGTGTTTAGCATTGCCACCTAACAGTAAGTGGTTCTCCGGTTCAACTCTCAGCCTTAAGTGCCTGCTGTGTGGAGTCAACATATCCTCCCTGTGGTCACGTAAGTTTCCTCCAGGTGCTCCGGTTTCCACCCAAAGACATATGCTGTAGGTGGTTTGGACACTCTAAATTGGCCCTAGGTGTCAGTGTGTGCATGTGTGTGCCTTCTGTGGAAAGTTGGGCGCCAGGCTGGCAACTCGACACCATAAAACTCCACTGCCAATCATGAGAGGACAAGGTGATCTGCTGTGGTGATCCCTAACTGAGAAAAGCCGAAAGAAGAAGATGAGCTACACTGTTTGCAAACATATTCATGGTTCCCTTTTACAGTAGTGACTATATTTTGTGATCAAATATTTACAGACATGTTATTCATTCTTGTAAAAAGTTAATTATAGCCACTATGTCTAGTGAATATACTGGAGTTTTTTTTATAAATAGATCTTTATAAATAACTTTCCTATGCAGTTAGCAAGTGTTTAATATAGGCTTATACATTTACAGGACATGCTTCTCAATAATGGTAATAACTGTAAGGATACTAAAGCACCATACTAAATCTTAGCAAATATATGTATGAATAATTTTGATTGAACTATAATTACTTTGCATTTAATATGTTAATTTCCTTATTGTATCCTAGATAGTATTTATATTTCAGATGTCATGTTTTCAGTTATTATAAAGTCATGTCTTTTAGTATATTAGCACTTTATGACAGGGAAAGAGCTCAGTCATATCTATGACTTGTGATAACACAACAAACAAGTTATGAGTTTCAGTATTACCCTATTACTATGGTAGATATTTACAGCTATCTCTATCTTAATTTTGTCTTTGAGTCATTCACTTTTAAGACCTGTTATCCATAGTAAGTTTTATATAAATAATGGTTTTTACTAATTTGTGTCATTTTAACTGATGCCAGTTAATTATTATTGATTTTAGTCAGTTATTTAAATATCTGCTATCCCAAAAGTTTAGGAGTCAATTAAGGGCAAATAAGTCTCATAGAATATTTCTAAAAATCTATGTTAACATCTTTTGGGAATGACACACACTCACTATGTGCTAACACCCAATTCTCATGAAGGTTTTATTTAGTGGGAGTTTGTCATGATAAGATTTATTCAGAGGGCAAGTAAATACAAATGCTAAATGATTATTTGATTTGTTCTGCCATTTTGAAGTTTTTATTAGAACTAATACAGATGACATGCTTAAGTATTTTGGGTATTCATTTAGATTGTTAATAAGGCTAATGTTCCTTAGTCTATTATGCACTAAATCCAGATTATATATATCTTAATATGTCTCTTGCTTCCTTAGTGAATAATTATTGTATACATGTTTAATGTTTCTAATAATAGTGTATGTAACTCATCTCTAAATCCTAACTGGAATTAGTATCTGATAAGTTGTTTATCACTACTATTTTTCTGTTAATTTTAAATATATTCTCCATTTTTTATTTTGTTTTCATGGGCTCGAACCAACAAAGGTTGATGGTTGGGATAGGTAGTCTAGCAGATTTAGTTTTGTTTGCTAGACTCGAAATGTATTTCAGTCCATGTATAGGGTGTATTAAAGTTTATATTAGAGTGAAATATGCTAATTTTTTATTTAATTGTTTTTCTAGTTTTGAAATGCCTGACACAATTGTTTTACTTTTATCTTTCATGAGGAAAGTTATTTGGATTGAGATAAATAGAAATACAACAACTGATATTCTATTGTCTATTCAGGAAGAATATTATGTATACAGGATTCTATTAATACAAGTTCCTTAATTATTTATCTTTAAAAAATTTTGATATGGATTTAACTTTGATGTCCTTAAATACTAATGGTTTAAACAACCGATATAAGAGACCCACACTACTAAGGTGTCTTAAGCTAAACATGGCTTAAATATATTTTTTTTCCAAGAGAAACACCCTTTAAAATAAATTACACATTTATGTGGGACCCTAAGGAATACACAATGCTTGCTCAATCTTCTTATAAAAATAAGACCAGAGGAGTAACAATTCTATGGAAAAAGACTTTCTTAAATCCCCAAATCATTTACAAACACGTAGATAATGATGGACTCATGGCCTTAGTTATACTTAAGTTTAATAATATAATTTGGACCCTGGTTAATTTATACTGGTTCCTGGGTATGGGGATTGGACTACCTAAGAAAAATTTAGACTTTTTTATAACTACTTCTTAAGATAATATTATACTAGGAGGTTATTTCAATTGTTTCACACATATTACAGAAACTACCAACAGGAAATCTCCTAGACTATTGTCCTCAGCCAAACAATTAAAAAAATGGACAGAAATGTTTAAATTAAAATATACCTTTAATGCTTTGGGACCAAATTATTTACTATTCTCACACCAGGACTATAGACATGGTACCCAAACTAGAATAGATAAAATTATATCTCACAAGATCTTTATTCTAAAATCTTGAATTTTCAATACATCCTTGTCCCTTTTCAGACCATAATTCCCTGTTGTTAACAATGCACTTGGAATTCAATCAGTTAGTTATTACTTCAAGGATTCCTTCATATATCACAAAAATTAAAGACTTTAAAGTTTGGATAACTTCTGAACTTCAAATTTTCTTAGAGATTAATTATACACCTGAAGCAAACACAATTATGGTTTGGGATTCTCTTAAGGCCTACCTATATGGTAAAACCATTAGCTGGCACAAAAATAAAATTAAAGAATGGGACTCAGAGTTACAGCAACTCCAAAATTGAATATTATCTCTTAAATCTAATAAAAAACATAATTGCTACAGATAATAAGAGGAAAATAGAAGAAGCAAATAAGAAATACATTAAATATTATTTCATAAAACTAATTCAGCTATGGAAAAACTGAAATTAAATTCTTATGCTACCTCTCCTAAGCATCTTCATAACCTATCTATGAAAGTTAAGATACAATCAAAAATTAATAACACTGATAGTATCTTTCATGAAGGGAAAAGGAAAAAAAGTCTCGAACATAGGGGACATTCTGGAGGCTTTTAATTATCATTATGCAGAACATCATAAAGATAAAATAAGTACAAATGAATGTGAGAAGTTAGAGAATATAGTTCCCAACATAACAAGAATTCCTGAGGAACTTAAGTTAGATCTACAAAATCCTATTTCTCAAAAAGAAATTATAGATGGCATTAAAGGAAGTAAGTCTAATAAAGCACCTGGAATAGATGGCTTATAGAAACTTATAGACTGCTTTCTTCTTCTATAATCTCTCTTCTACATAAAACCTTTCTTGAAGTTCAAACATTAGCAAACATTCCTCCTTTCTGGAGATATTCTCTAATTTCACCCTATATTAAAATACAATAAGGACCTTAATCATTGCAACTCATATAGACCATTTTCTTTGTTGAATAATGATTATAAACTCTTTATGTGAATTATGGTCAATAGATTGAAAATACCCATATCTAAAATAATTAATGAAGACAAAATTGGTTTCATACATAACAGACATACACATGATAATATTAAAAGAGTACTGCCTCTGATAGATTACCTCAATAGAGGAAACCATGAAGCATTGATAACAGGTCTAGATATTCAAAAGGCCTTTGACTCCTTAAATTGTGGTTATTTATTTAAAGTCTTACAGTTATTTGATTTCCCCCCTTTTTATAACAATGATAAAGAAAATCTATGAAAATAATCTAGGATATGTCAAATTAGGTCCCTTTACTTCCAAAGCAATCTAAATCACTAGAGATACTAGACAAGGATGTCCCATGCCCCCTATCCTATTTGCTCTGGCCATAGAAATACTTGCCATTTTAATGCATAATAACCGAAAGATAAGAGGTATAAATATATATGACCAATATATTTCTAAAATAATGATGTTTGCTGATGATGTCTTACTTACCTTACCCAACTCTAAGGAATGTTATGTGAAGTGGATATAGTAACAACAGATTTCCAAAAAATCTCAGGACTATCCTTCAACAAATCTAAATCAAAATATTTATTATTAAATAAAAAAGAACATACAGGTTCCAGTTAATCATATTATTGTAAACCAAGTTTAAACTCTAGACTATTTAGGAATAGTTATAGGCAAGAATATAGAGGAAACCTTGCAGCTTAACTATGCTAAAGCCATAGACTTAATCAAGACATTAATACGCAAATGGAATAATTTCTTTATAACATTTGATGATAGGTTACAACTGATAAAAATGGTTTTGTTACCTAAAATATTATATATAGCACAAGCCCTTATACTTCCACCAGGAAAGAAAATCCTTAAAGAAATCACTTCAACTCTGATGAAATTCCTATGGTACCCCAAAAGAAATAGAGTGGCATATTCTCATCATATCAGAAAATGGGAATAAGGGGGGTTAAAATTCCCAGAGACTGAAACTTATATAAAGGCATCTATAATTAAAATAGTGATGAATTGGATAAATCCTAGATACTCCTCCAATTGGAAACAGTTACACTCCATTATACTAATGAATGAAAATAGTTTATCAAAGAATGCTTTGGTAACTGACAAAGATAACAAGATCTGGCACTATTTAAGTTTAAATATACAGTATAGTACAACAAAATTAACTAAACTAACACTAATAAACAATATTTTTGATATGCTTAGAAAATTCATTAACACAAATTTAGATATAAAACTGTGGCATATTTTTTTAATACTATTTACTATTACAAGGGATTTCCCTGATAAAACACATAGAGAGAGTTTTGGTTTATGGGAAAATAACCTATTTTGTTGGTTGCAATGTATTGAAAACAAACAAGCTTTGAACACACAAAGTATATTGTCAACTTATGACCTATCCCCTAATGACTGGTTGGTTCTTCAGAGTGTCACAGCATACACTAAGGATCTGTGTAGAATAATACATAACTCATCCTTCAAAACCATACCAAAAATTGTAAACTGGATTTTTGGAAAGCTATAAAATAATATCAATGTTAAGAATGAATTATCATATCTATATAACACCTTAATTGTCTATAAGACAGCTCCTAAAGATTTTTACTGGCAATATCTAACTAAAGGGTTTCAGGTATCATTATCAATGGAAGATAAATCAAACATTTTATTTTCAGTTAAACTAACCTCTTACTCACAATTCTGAAGGATTTTTCATTGGAAATTTGTACACAGATCTTTTTTGACAGCGAAGAAACTCTCAAAAATGAACCTTTCAAACAGCAAGTCATGTTGGAGATGTCATCTGTCCACTAATGCTAACTGGTCTCATATTTTTTATGACTGTACTAATATTAAACCATATTGGAATGAGATTAACAAGTCGTGGTGGTGCAGCGGTAGCATTGTTGCCTCACAGCAAGAGGTTCTCTTATTCAATTCTCGGCTGGAGTGCCTTCTGTGTGGAGTCTGCATGTCCTCCCTGCGGTCAAGTGGTGTTCAAAAGACATGTGCCAACGGGCATGCCTTCGCTGAAGGTTGGGCGTCGGGCTGGCAACTCAGCACCATAAAAATCAACTGCCAATCATTAGCAGATTGGAGTTCCACTGTGGCGACCCCTAATCGGGAAAAGCTGAAAAAACAAACATTGGAATGAGATTAACAAATTTGTTCAAGCTATGTATACTGATATATTTGTTTTGACAAAGTCTTTAATGTTATTGAATGTTGTTAATAGTAATAATATGAAGAAAGATGACCTGTATTTGTTGTGGACAATGTTAGCAATAGCCAGAAAATGTATAACTTGAATATGGAACTCTAATTTAGCACCCACAATGGAAGAATTCCTATCATCACTGAAGAAATGCATACTAATGGAGAAAAGAACTAAAGAGTTAAGAACTTTTCCTAAGTTATTGGTTAATAGTCCATGGTGATAAGTTTTGAATTTGATTGATACCCTACAGATGGAACCAAACTCTTCCTAACTGTCATAGTTTGTATATTAACTTATTATTTAACTACAGATGTTTTTATCTGAATCCTTTTTCTCAGGCTGAATGTAAATACTGCAAATAGTTATTGAATATTATGAATGTATTAAATTATTGTGTTATTTCATCAAAATAAAAATCATTTGAGTAAAAAAAATGAACATTTCCCAACAAAAAAGGAATTTGTTAATTTATGTTGAGCAACTTGATTTCTGAGCATGGATAAAAGATGTAAGTACACTGGAGGGTAATCTGAGAGTGTGTTTTGATTGTCATTAATAAGTAATTTTAGTGGCAGACTTAGATTTTGGCTACAGAAGACTACAAAGGGAGAAGAAGCTTTGACAGATATATTAATCTGAATATGGAGATATGAAAAATAAAGTTTAGAAAAAAGGAGAAAGTTGATGAAAAGGTAAAAAATTATAACTAGATTTTTGAATATGGGCTGTACTTAATCAAAAAGGAGTACTAGTCTGATTTTTAACTTTCAAGACAAGTAAAGTATATCCTAAATTTTAGTGTAAGTTTTTTATTTCCTTTTTTTATTATTATTATTATTTATGTTTTGAGGGGTGGATGATGATCTCAATGTGTTTCTTACTGTGTGGCTTTAATAGTGCATAATTGTAATTGACTTTAGAGAATTGCAGCTAATCTCTCTCTCTCTCTCTCTCTCTCTCTGTGCATATATTTATATATACATATCATACCTCTCTAGTTATATAGATAGATTTTATATATCTATATGATATATATATGTATATAGATATAGATACTATATCTCTATCTCTATCTATATCTTTACCTATATATATATATATATATATATATATATATATATATATATATATATGGTTCTACCTCAGTTAGTCGACACGCTGGAACATCGACATGCAAATCGCGAGCCCCAGAAGATCGACAGTTCAGAAGACTGACTCGACAGATGAAAGCACCGACGCCGAGGATGCCGACATGGGAAAAGGCTGTGTAAGTATGCGGTAGTGACGGACGTTAGGGTTCGAGTAAGGTAAGTGTGGATATTGACGGTCTGTGGGGATAGGGGTGGGTTAAGTGAGTTAGGGTTAGGGAGTGGGTCAGGTAAGTGTGCGGTAGTGATTGTGTTTGGGTTAGGGGTGGGATAAGTGAGTTAGGGTTAGGGAGCGGGTCAGGTAAGTGTGCAGTAGTGATTGCGTTTGGGTTAGGGGCGGGATAAGTGAGTTGGGGTTAGGGAACGGGTCAGGTAAGTGTGCGGTAGTGACGGACCTTAGGGTTAGGGTTTGGGTTAGGGTTGTAGGTAGTTGTGTATGTGAGGTTTAGTGTGGGTTTGTAGAGATTTTGGTGTGCTTGTGTTGTGTATGTGGTTTTTGGACAGGGAATGTGTTTTGTTTGTTGATTGTTGTGATTGTGGTGTGTGCAGTGTATGGGGTTTCGTGTTTGTGTACCATCGGTTATTTAGTTGTCGGTTATGTGGTTTCGGTGATTGCGTTGTCGGTGTTTTGGGGTTTCGTTTATGTCAGGTAGAACCATATATATATATATATATATATATATATATATACACATATACATATCTATGTGTGTGTCTAGGACAGCTGTCCATAGTATCAAGACTTTGAATGAATGCCACACAACTAAAACTACTTGAATCAAAAAAATTCAAATACACTTTACTTCAATCACAATGATTAAAAAAAATCTATTTATATATTTGTTTAATTATTTATTTTTGCAGGGGCAACACCCCTGCACCCCCTTCTAATTACAATTATACCAACTCTGAGATTGCATTACAGTGGGAAAGGGCACATTCCCTGATGACAACTACACTGTGATCTTGCTCTGAAAAGAGCCTTTTTTTGCAATTAGCTGATTTTCAGTCAGCTCTTCTGGCTTTTTTTGTTTGTTTATTTGTTTAGAATATTGTCACTTTGATGGGATGTTGTTGTGTCTTTCGGCTTTTCCCGGTTAGGGGTCGCCACAGCGGAACTCCAGTCCACTAATGATTGGTAGTTGATTTTTACGTGCTGAGTTACCAGCTCTGACACACAACCTTCAACAAAGGTATGCCCATTCATGCATGTTTCCACGCAGAAGACGCTCTAGCTGAGAATCAAACTGGACATCTTACTGGCGTCTTACTGTGAGGCGACAATGCTACCGCAGCACCACCACCGTGGGTTGTCACTTTGATGGGATGTAAAGAACTCAAATATAACACTCTCTCTGTTTCTGTCTGTCTCTCTCTCTCTGACTCTCTCTCTTTATATATATATATATATATATATATATATATATATATATATATATATATATATCTATAGACACCTATCCATCAACACACACACACACACACACACACACACACACACACACACACACACACACACACACACACACACACACACACACACTCATATACACTCACGAGGACTATACAGGGTAGCCTACAGAATGACTTTGACTGCATTGTAGCTTTGTGTTAACTTTATACTAAAGGTTGGAAGCCAGTGTGAAGTGCTAAAAACCCTGGCCAAAAAGGCAATTGCATGTTAAAAAAAAACAATGATTAGAGTGATGCAGACTGAAGGTATCATTACATATAGCAAAATGTTATTTAGTGTTCCTTACTTGTTTCTTTAAGTTAGAGGTACATATGCAGTTATGATCAGTGGAGAAAGGAGTACTTAAATGGCAAGGTGCTTAGGGTTGTAGGGGAATTTTTAGGAAAGTGCATGAACTGGACTATAAAACTAGCTTACAGCTTGGACCAGTCAGTCCATGCATTAAAAGCACCTGCAACCCCTGTCTGAAGAGAATTTGAAGAGGATACCAAAGTAATGTGGAAAAAAACTTTGGATTTGTATAACAAAAAAAAAAATGAGAGTAGAAAGTAGAATTATATAATGCCTAAGGATAAATTGTGGCAGGTAATATCCTATGCTGTAATAATAAAGCTGTCAACATGCTCATTTGATCATTTAGTAATTTTCTCCACTTGGGAAATCAAACTTCCCTATGTGCTGTCCTTGTGCCTGTTACCCTCTAACCCCCTCCCCTCCTCCATAACATGTTACTGGCTCATGTCACTTTACTCTTCCTTTTCTGTGTGGCTGTTCCAGTGCTGGGACCAATAATCAAACCCTGGTTACATGGGTGCAGTAAGGATTATTCCATAAATGCAAGTAAAATATGTTACACATGTGGCAATAAAAATTATTATGCAGCATCAATGGAAAACCTTCTACAAATATTGAAGTATAGCTGCATACACCACAGTGAAAACTTTCTGCAACTTAGGCTAACTGGGAAATGAATAAAGCAAATAAAACAGACTTCAGCAATTAATGCCTAACAATGTTAAGAAAATTAGAAGTAAATTAGCAAATGTTGAAAGTATACTGAAGAAAAGCAACTCAAGAGATAAACATGTTATCAGGTGATCAATGTATACTGATAACCAAATGACGAAAACAAAGCCACCTACCACATCATGGATAGGTATAGGTGTCCCACCATGTAAAAGGAAAAGCATATAGCATACCTGGACTTACTAGAGTCACTTACCATATAGCCCAACACCTTACTCATTGGTGATATTGACTTATCCTACCATTGCCTGGGAAGCATACATGACCACAAACATGCTAGCTCAGAGGTTCTTGGATTTTGTCAATGCAAATGCTCTGGAACAGCTAATCTGCACACCCACAAGTTAGAACAATGTCCTGAACATAGTTCTCATTAACATGGGAGAGCACTGCAACTCCTCACCCCTCACCGTATACTGTCATCCCTGGTAAGATCATACCATTAAACAGTCTAGTTAGATGCAATTATAAGACCAAGTGCCGTATCAAGCACAAAAACACTTAAGACTTTTCAAAGACAAACTACACTACCTCCTACTAAAGTGATGGTATAAGAAGTTTCAAAGCCCCCTCAAATGCAGATAACAAGGACCCCTACACAGATGTGCACACCAGTGCCCTGTAAAAGCAATGGTCTCAGAATTTATAGAATAGAATTTAAAGAGCACATCACAGAGATTTATGTTTGAACTGAAGAACATTATTTTGTACAGCCAAAAGTTCTCTTTCAATTGTCCTTGCAGAAGACAGAAAATATTTGTATTAAACAAAGTAAACCATGTTAATGAGAAGTAGGTTAATGGAAAAGTATGCACTGGGTGTCTAAATAGTGAAAGGAACTGCCATATGTATGTTTTTTTGAGGTAAAAGTCTAGATCAACATTTGTTAAATGGTGGGGCCATCATCCTTAGGTAGGCCCATGTCTGTTTTTGGGAGGGCCAACCAAATCAGACAAAGATGCGTGCTTAAAACAGTTATGTAGGCAAGTTTAGACTAAATAAAAAAAATCAGTGTGTATGTATACCTGATTGCTAAATAATGATAAAAGAGTAATGTACTAAACTAAATTGTGGTTATTTCAAATGAGAGTGTTGAAGTTGCTCTTAACTTGCATAGTACAGAATATAATCATTTTTTTTGTAATATATAGGGTGGTCACTAATACTGTTTTTTCATTTTGAGGATCAGGGAATCTTTTGTACTTTGAAGATTGCTCAATATGATGGAGTTTGAGAACCTATTGCCTTTTTAAAATACCATATATTATTATACAAAAATGTCTAGAATACTGTCATTAGCATTTGCATAAATGCGGAATGAAACTTAATAGCAATTAACATTTGGAACATTCAGTTTATTGTGCAAAGAGGCACAATGTAGTAGAACTTCAGATATTAATTATAGATCAATACAATGGCAAGACATCATCTTATACCTCTGGTAATGTAGGTTATTATAACAGCTGTAGTGCCAAATTATTTGTGTCACTATGAGGACTTGTGTATGAAGACAAGTACTTCTGCTTCAAAAAAGGTTTAAAGGTTTCAGCATCACTTCTCTGTCCTGTGGATGAGGTCCAGTCATTAGTAATAAGTAATTGATCCATAAATTTAGTGGTAATGGTTTATGCATAAATATCATTTTTGGTGATTTCATGTCATAGAGTAGTACATGGCCTGTCATTAATAGAGGTGATTTGACAGTTCAATCATTAATCCTTCAATTTATAGTATAAAGGCCTCCTAATTTAGCTGTCACCCCTCTTTTGAGAATATACATTCATGTAAGTAAATATAGTGGGAACATAAAAGACTCCTGTGTGCCTAGAGCATATGAGTGAGACAAACCATTATAGCTGCAAATGAAGCAATAATTTGAATTAGTTTTGGCAGACTGTGGAACCACACGACAAACACATTTCTAGAGGTTGGACTAGTTCATTTTTCACTTAAGGTAATGTCTCCTTTTGTAGACTTGATTCACTGTATTCCATAAATGACATCCATAGAAGTTCAGTCTAATTTCATAATGAAACAATCCAGTTTCACTGTGCACATTCAGCGACCATTGTATTTTACCGTCTGAAAGAAATTTCACAATTTTTTTAACTATGGCCTATTTCAAAAAAAGATAACCTAAAACAGCTTCTGAATTCCACCATGCAAACAAAGAAGCTGAACCTTAAAGAGGTAATAAAGTGCATGTGTTCAAGCTTTGAACGCTAAACTGTTTTTAAATTCTTGATTTTCTGATGTCATTTGGAGGAGATTTGGTTCAGCTTCATCCTTTGAGTGGTTGATTTCCAAAGCATTTTTTTGGGATCTTGGTCTTTTAGTTTCTGGATCAGAGTTTCCCTGTTCTTATTTTTGTTTATACAGGAGTTCCCCCAATGTAAATTGATGGTTCTGAATGTAATCGCAAATATTCATCTTATCAGAACTGGCTGATGAACTGGGAAAGAGCAACATTGAGTAATGCAGATTAACAGTGAACTTGATAGACTTATTAGGCTTTTAACACCTTTAACCCAATGTCTTTCAGAAGGTTCCCTACACAAGAAACAGCACATTTTGGGAGTAGAAGATACTGTTTCTCCCAATGGATTGTAAAAGATCATTTCATCATTGTAGCTGGTCAACATGAATTCAGGTAGTTTGTAATGCAAATGAGCACTGAGAGCAATTGCATACTGGTGGACATATTGATGCTTGATAGTTCAGTTTTAATGAATAGTTATCCAAATCTAATTTTCTTCCCTTTCACAATATGTTCATTGGAAAGAATCATACTCTTGGTCAAAGTATTCATACAATAGAGAAACATTTGTGGAAATTACATGGACTTCAGTTGGATAATGGTAATTTTGCAAAAAGTATTAAACATATTAGGGTCCCAAAAGGTCTCAGATATTCCAAGTTTCTGAACGGTGTGAAGAAGAACTCTACCTTATTTAAAGACATGGTAATGCTTTTTGATAAACAAGGCATTGCATTGATAGAACTTTTAATATAACATAATCAAAATGTTATTAATAACTTAATTGAAGAAATACAAGTTTTAATGACAAAATTAAGAACAATTTATTACTCAGCATAGAAATACGTCAATATTATAGAGTTTTTACTCATGTCAGCAGGCAGTTTAAGATAATTAAGGACAGAAAACATAATAGGTTATTAAGGAATGCGGAACAATATGGTGGATGTATGGCCTATATTCAGACAAATAATTTAAAGAAATACAACACACTCCCCTCTCGGGTGAACAGTAAAAAAAAACCATAGTAATTCAAAAGGCAGTATGGGCAGGTACACCACTAACAGGCATGACTGAAATGCTGGTGATACCCAGTATTGTAATGACAATGGGCATAGTAAAAATGGTCCTTTAGAGTTCCCAATGGACCAGAAATTGGGGAGGTTGGTCTCCCAGTCTCATGAACTGGGAAATGTGTTTCTACCCTTTCCACAGCATACATAGGCATTCCCCCTCAATGAAAAGGAAGAAAGAACAGTGGGAAAGAAAACAAAAGAATATGAGATTTCACATTAGGAATGAATTCACCTATACTTGCTCAGAATCAGATAAGTATATTGCAGCTGAACATGATGAAGTGGTTTACATGCACAATTGTCATTTTTCATTGTTTGAAAGAGGTTTCATTTTTTTAATTATTAGTAGTATTGATTTATCAAACATACTAAACTGAATAAAAAATACTAGGAAATTGAATTTGGCTATCCAGTTTAGTAACAACACAGAGAAACAATAGTGAAAAAAGGGAATAACCAAAAAGTATGAGGCAAAATCACCAATAAATCCCCTGTAAATCCCTTAGTGCAAGTATTTGAAAAATCTCATTTTCAGGATATTTGCAAACATCTAGAAGGGGGTATGTATGTTAGGTGCTTTGATCTCCCCAAAGAAGAATGGCATCTTCTCAATTCACTTTAACAAGATAGACCCATCAGTACAATGAAGCCAGATAAGGGTGGAGAAGTGCTATTATTCAATTCTATTGATTATATTTGCGGGATTTATAGTTTATTACAGGATTCAACCATTTATATCCTAGTATCAAAAATGAAATTAATATGGCTTATAAAAATATTGACATGTGTCTGGATGATATGTTGTGCTAAAAGGCAATTAATTTGTCAACATACAGTTTATCAAAATATACAACCCTGCTTAGTCCTAAAATAATCCCCCCAAAAATCCCCAAAATATACAAACCTGTCTAGAAACCCCCTTACTGCCCTAGGGATCGGAAAAGCATCTATTGGCAGTATATGTAGAAATCTATTTTTCTAGTACATCTGCATTTTTTAAAAGATTCCTGGGATTTTTTAAGTAGACTGCACTCCAATTTATGGAATAGCAATATAGGTTTTAGGACTATCTTTGTAGTGGATTTGTTACCTGCATACCCTATGATCAGGAGTTGGACTTATTTAATGATGCCTAATTGGCTTGTCCCTTTATTTCAAGTAAAGAAGTAAGGTTATTAACAACTTTCATGGAGACTATTCTTTTTAATAATTTTATTTATTTTGAAGTGGAGACATACAAGCAAATTAAAAATGTCATTATGGGAGAAGCATGTGTTGCCAGCTGCACTAACTTAGTACTTTTATGTTGTGAAAAGAAACGTGCTTTCTTCCCATTATTACAGTTATTGTAAGGTACATTTATGATAGCTAGATGATATTTTTATCATCTGGGATGGCCCTGAGGAGACTTGTAAGGAGTTTTTATGATTCTACAAAATATTAGTTCATTCTTGAAATTCACTCACAGTAACAATGAATTTTTTAATTATTTGGACAACACCATATACAAGACTGAAGCAGTATTTGAATAAAAATTGTATTACAAGCCCACTTTTTTAAATTCATATTTACATTTTAATAGTTATCACACAGTTCACTAGAAGAAGAATTTGATTAAGGGCCAGTTTGTGAAGCTGGCCAGGATAGAGTCTATGTAATCCAGATTTGAGAAAGAGAAGGGTAAATAAACATATTTTTGAAAGGGGGTATCTATCCCTAATGTAATCCAGGTTTGAGAAAGAGAAGGGTAAATAAACATATTTTTGGAAAGGAGTATCTATCCCTATTTAGGGCGGCCACGGTGGTGCAGCGGTTAGCGTTGCTGCCTCACAGCAAGAGGTTCTCCGGTTTGATGCTGGGGTGCCTTCTATGTGGAGTCTGCATGTCCTCCCTGTGGTCGTGTGGGTTTCCTCCGAGTGCTCCGGTTTCCTCCCACATCCCAAAGATATGCTATAGGTGGATTGGACACTCCAAATTGGCCCTAGGTGTGAGTGTGCCTTCTGTGGAAGGTTGGGCGCCGGGCTGGCAATTTGACACCGTAAAACTCCACTGCCAATCATGAGCGGACAGGTGATCTGCTGTGGCGACCCCTAACCGGGAAAAAGCTTGTAGAAGAAGAAGTATCTATCCCTATTTATAAACAGTATAAGCATGGAGGACACAAAAAGTTGGGGATACAGATATAAGCCCATGTTGAGAGTGGGATTGCATTCAGAACTATCAAGGACTGAATCCATTTAGTACATCACACAGAAAACTTAGGGAACCAACAGACTGTTTTGAGTGATCTTTCATTTTGAGATGTGGTATTGGGTCCAGTTATATTCAAAACTCAGTTATTAAAAATTGGAATATGTTCAGGGCCAGAGAGGACATACATAATTTATTGGGGGACAAACCACATTTTCTTCATAAAATTTGTCATAAGTTAAAACAACCATTTGAGGGGGAAAAAACTCCCCACTTAACACAGAGAAAAGAGATATAGACAGATGTGGATGTTGCCCCTGTTGTAAATATATCTTAGATACTACCACCACTACAATTAGGAATGAATATGCATCATATTTACAGTACTGTAACTGTAACTCATTGTTTAGTATACGTTGCAGTATTTATGTTGGGAAGGCAGAAGGGGCACTAAAGAAGAGTGAGTATGAACATTGTTATGATATAAATAATGCCAACATAACAATGTTCTTTATGAACACTCACTGGTTTGTAAAAAATTTAGAGAATTGTTATTTGGTATTTTGGAAATTGTAAAAAAGGACACAGGCAGTGAGGCATGGAAACCCACCTTAGAAGACAAGGAATTATATTGGCAGTTGTGCCTCAATGCAACATCTTTACATGGGACCAATGAGAATGTGATTATCACACCAGTTTTAAGATTAAGACCTGCCAGATTATAACAGTCAGACTATATTATAAACTGAAGGATCGGGATAGTAGCATGATAAATTTAGTAATAATGTGTTAAGCTGCATTACATGCATACATACATATGTTGTTTTATTCCGTTATTTATTTATCATCTTCATTTTATTTAATATTATATTACTTTACTAGGTTGGAATTTGTTGGTAATTGATTTTGAATAGTTTGCATAACTGATTATTTGATTTTAGCATATGACTTAAAGTAAAAATTGTGTATGAGACCAAGTATACCAGTTCTGATGAAGTCCCTTTTGATTCAAAGTGGTACAAAAGCATATGGATCTAGGACTGTTGAATGAAAGTTCAACAGTCCGAATCCAAAATCACATAACGCACTTTAACAAAAGCGCTTTTACCGAAAATGCACTTTCATTAAAGTGCGTCATAAGAAAAAAAAGGAAAAACAATAAAAAGGTAGCCCCCTGCACCTCCCATATGGGAGGCTGTGCCCCCCACACCCCCCTACTTTAATATTCTCACTCCGAGATCACACTACAGTGGGGAAAAGGAAAAAATTCCCTAACCCGCACCGTAGTATGATCTTCACAACAGTCATTCTCCCACAACTCCCTCTGGCTGCAGGCATACATAAGCGAAAGTGCTTTTTTGGTTAAAAGCACTTTCACATAAATATGCCCGGCCATTAAGCCTTCAGTGAAAAGCACTGTCGAGCATCAGTCCTAGACACAAGCATATATGTTCAAATTTGGAATGTTTAACTCTTTTTAAATTGTTTTTCCTATATTAACGTGGATTATTTACATCATTTGGTGGACATTTGGTTTAGCTTTGCCCTTTGCATGATGGATTTCCAAAACTTTTTTTGGCTTCTTTTCTCTCAGATATGGAACCTGTTTTTTCAAGCAAGCATGCAAACAAAAACTTTATTGTCATTCAACCATACCGAGTACAGCAGAATGAAATTACGTTCCTCCAAGCTCATTCACTATAACATAATAGCACAACACAACTACATGTAACAGAAAACAGCAACACACAACACTATAACATAATAGCACAACACTACATGTAATAGAAAACAGCAAAACACAACAGTGAAAGAGCCAACTGAAGATCAGAAAATATACACAATATATCTGCAGCTTTCACCACTTATCTGCAACTACATTATATAAATAGTCCTTTCTATCAGTCCATTCTCTCATCAATGACCATCCAACCACTGCTGCCTGCAGTCAACAATCACTACCTGCAGTCTCAACTATCCATAGCAATTTCCATTCCAACATTTTTCCTTCCAACCCTCTCCAACCACAGTCTATCAATCACCTCTACCTGCAGGCCCAACTGGCCTCACTGGCAACACTATCACCAGCAAGCACAAAGTCTTTCCTCTCTGCCAGCACCACAGACCACCATCCACACCATCTCCTTCTCCATATTCCATCACTCACTGCTGCATTCAAGGAGTCTCCTTTACAAAAACCAACCAAAAAGCAATCAAGCAAAAATTCCATTTCCCGCACTCTGCATCAGATCGATCACCATTGCAGTCCCATCTTCCACTGCTCCACATTATTTTGTCAGAAAAATAGACACAACTGACATGACAAAACATTTTGATACCACCATTTTCACCACAATGCCCAGTCACTAGACAACAAAAGTGGACTCACCCCAATGAAAATTTCACACGGCATGACATGAAAACAAAAGGTGCATAGCGAGAGCTGGAGAGGCCAGTGCCATACATGGTGCCACCATCTTGACTAGCTTTTTGTGTTTCAAAAGAGGATGGAGTGGTAACTGTGTAAGAAGATGATAAATAAAGCAGATTTTTTTTCATATTTTAAAGGTCACATTCCCCTAAAGTTGTATTTTCACCAGTAATTGTGACTACATATATGAGAACCCATTTTACTGAATACCGTATGTATAAGCGCACAGATTTATAGATCACTTCTTCAACAAACTGATATAATATCAAAGTTCACCTGTGATACAGTGGTACATAGTTCATCTTTCACCATTCTTACTATAACTTTTAAAGCACTCATTCATTACTTTGGTCAATACGGCATTAAACAATAAGGGAAAGGATCTCATTGTGCCTGAAGAACAATTTGTAGCACAGAGTCACTTATCTCCAATATGCAGTTCTCCATCTTTCTCTGTACTACATAAGTGTATTTATTAAACTCCTTGTAAGGGATAAATTTGATAGTTGACAAAATATATACCACACCAGATATTTATCAGTATACATGGTTCAGACAAATAAGAGCATATTACCTATACAATGATTTATTAACTTACTTGACACTGTCAACTCTCCTGCTTAAAAAAACTGTGTGTGTGTGTGTGTGTGTGTGTGTGTGTGTGTGTGTGTGTGTGTGTGTGTGTGCATGCATGAGTGTGTGTGTGTGTGTGTGTGTGTGTGTGTGTGTGTGTGTGTGTGTGTGTGTGTGTGTGTGTGTGTGTGTGTGTGTATGCATGTGTACATGTATTTTGCAGGTATGAATTTCCAACTGTTGCCAGCCTCATTAGATTGTTGGTATCTTCTCATAAAGTAGGAAAACAAAGCAGAATTACCACCACAGACAACCACACTAAACCATAAAATGTGTAAGCATAATTATTTATAGATATATATATATATAAATATATATATATATATATATATATATATATATATATATATATATATATATAAAGATTTGACTGGAAAAGATACTTACTCACAGACATTCAGTCATTAACTAACATCACACCTGTGCTTTGGTGAATTTATTTATGGTAATTTTTATGGATATATTTATTTATTTATTTTAGGTTAAACACTGGCATTTGTTAATGCAAGAAAAGATAATAAGATGTCGGTTGAGCATTTAAGTTTTTCAGTCTTCCTTTTCTTTGAATTAATTAAGCTTGTACAGTGGAAATCATGCCTAGAAATGTCTGGCAAGCATGTGAAATGATTATGAGATGTAACTTTTATCATGCCTGTTAAAATTTTTAAAGAGACCAACATTTCTCTGTTTTGATCCAGAAAAACAGCTAATTTCTTAAAGAAAAGCTGACAAAACGTTTAGCTCTTGAAAATATCCAGCAAACAAAAGAAACACTTTGAGAACGACTTCATAATTACAGCATAAAAAATCAACTCTTCAAATTTAATGCACTAACAAAAAATAAACAGTCTTCCACATCATCCCATCTCCAATGACAGTGTTATACAATTAATGACTGCAGTCTTTTTTTCTAAGAACACACTTTTTATTGATAAATGTGTAGTACATTATTATTCATTATACATTATAAGTTTATAATTTCTCACTAGAGCTAATGCATTAATTTCTAAGTTATACAATAACTCTAATGCTTATGTTAAAATAGGTTTGTTTTTCTAATTCCTTTATATTGCAAAAAGGCACAAAACAAAGCTGTCCATTATCAGCTTTACTTTTTGCATTAGCCATAGAACCTGTTGCTAATAGTATTATTTCCAATAAGATCATTAATGATATCAAAATAAAAGATTTCAAATTAAAGATTCAATTTTGCTGATGATATTTTACTCACAATAGGAAATATAGCAAATTCATTAGAACATATAATTAGCTCTATGAGTCAGTGTGAAAAAATCTCAAACTTAACAATTAATCAAAATAAACAAGTACAGTATTAATTAATAGTAAATTATAACAAATCATACAAAAATATTCTAACTTCAATTAGAATAGTAATCAGCTGAAACACCTTGTTATAACCATGATGTCTAATAATAAAGAAATGATACAAACTATCAACAGGTTGTTGATAACACTTTAAGTTTAATCACAAATTGGAACAAATTATTTACCATAGAAGAATGATTAATGCTTATTAGGATGGAAATTTTCACTAAAATATTGTTTGTTTTACAATCTTTAATATTATTTCCACAAAAAAAATTGATATAGAAGATAAATAGTATTCTACTTAATTTTTAGCACCCTAATAAACCAAGAATTTCCTTTGATTGGTACAGAAAAGGTTGGGATAATGGTGGAAAAGTATTCCCTGTTATTTAATTGTATGCTACTTCAACAACTCTGAAAGTTATAGGAATATGGATAGATTCCTCTTATGGTTTAATATGGAAACAAGACATCAAGAAATATTATTAGTAAATAATTTATATATCACAACCAGTCATAAATAAATAGTCCCTAATAGTTTTATCTGGTTACTAAAATATTTTTGTATAAATATAATTACACCCTCTTCTCAAATTCCCTATTTAAATAACATAATTTCCTCTTTCCAAAAGATCATATAGTGTACCCATTGTGTTAAACACTTAATATTTCTATGTTTCCAATTGCATATAAAATGACTGCTTAGAAACTTATAACTTCAACAAAATGCTAGTATTGAAATAATAAAGTAACTTATTGACTGATATATATATATATATATATATATATATATATATATATATATATATATATATATATATATATATATATATATATACTGTTGACAATTTAATGTCCAAATACAATTAAGATTCTTAGAATTGGTTAATTAAAAAAAAAATATTTAGAGACTTTGTGAACACAAGATAAAAAAGATATTTAACCTAGGTAAGAATTTTTGGAATTCTTAATAAATGCCATAATAATGCAATGAAAAATAAATCATACTTGTCACAAATTTACAAAATACCTAAGTTAGATTTCACATATGTAAACAATTCCCATTGCAATTATTCCTCAAAAATGAATAATGAATAATTTTCTGAAGAATACAAGAAAATAGTATTAAAATCTACAGATTAAACCACATCTTCATTATATTGGAACGTTTTCACTTGGAAATTCTTACACAAAACTTTTTTTTACTCCTAACAAAAGTACAGTTATGTATAAATCAAATAGAATTAAATGCTGGAGAGTGATTCTGAAATAATAGCTGGTTAGACCCATATTGTATATGAATGTAAAGTCATCTCCCCTTTTTTGAAAGAAATTAATAACTTAATTCAAAATCTATGGTCAGATAGATGTAATTTTTCTAAATCTTTAGTCTTATTTACTGCTCTAATCTCTGAGATAATTCCAAAAAAATCCAAGTCCCTCTTCTCAGGTCTATTATTGCTATAACCAGAAAAGTAATTACTAAAAATTAGAAAAGTAGTTACCCCCTATAGTGTTGAATTTATTAGTATGGCAAATGGTGTTTGCAGTAGTGAACTGAATACTGTAAAGATAAGAAATTCTAATATTGCACATTCATATAAATCATGGCTTAAAATTAAAGACTTGCTTGAAAAATATTAATTGTTGTTTATAAGTATAACTTTGATGTACTGACCAGCTGTGGACCTATGCAAATTGTTATTGATTTTATAATTGATTTGTTTATATACTGCTAAAAACAAAGAAAAAAGAGAAAAAAAAAAGAAAATAACACTGTCCAAAAAATGTATATTCTTTCACTGAAGAATAATAACATCAGTCATACACTGCTTATTAGCAGAGGACAATGTCAATTTTTTACCTTTTTGCCAGGAACCTAAGCATAATTTACAATATAGAACAAAATGCAGAACCAGTTTAGACTTATAGAAGTTTAAAAGCTGTAGCAAGAAAAGTAAATCTGTTATCAAAATCTGTGTGATTGGAAATCCCATTTATATTTTGCTACATAATGTTACCTACAGTTCAAGTTACAAATCAGCTATTCTGTATAGTCTGCAACTATGTCATTTAAGCATTGTATTTGGTGAATAATACTTATATTCCCATTTTTTCTTTCAATACCTCAGTTACTCATGTCTGAATTTTGTGTTAAGAGTTTTAAGTACTGATATGCAAGTGTCTTTCACTGACATTTCTTAAGAATACATAAGACATATGGATCTGATTTTGAATATCATTTTAAAATTCCAAACATAATTATTAAGTATGCTGTAGAACATTAAAATGCATTTGTCTAGTAGTTTTGAACTTATAGATTCATAATCCATATGTAAGTACTAGGTTAGCTGTCCTTGCTGTAAGTTTTAAGCCAATCCAATTTCCCTTTTGTGCTCAAAATAACCTATCCCATTTGATTAGTGATTGGCCTTACCCACCTAGTGATTATACTCTGGTATTCAGAAAAAAGACAAATCCATTAAGGACTACTAAAGTAAGGAACCCAGCCTTAACAAATGTTAAGCAAACCCTGCTTAACTTGTTAAAGTCATGTCTCATTCAAGGCAGTCAAATTTGCCAGTATTGACTAGAAAAGATAGTGCCACCTAGAAGCTCTGTACTTTTTTGTAAGTCTTACAATATATACCTACTTGCGAATGGCTCATGTTCAGATATTACTTCTACTGCTAGACTAGGAATCTCCTAATCATGTCAGGAGTTCTGCTCATGCTTTTTAACTGTAAATACTGTAAATATAGACATGTCTTTTTAGCATGCTGAGCTTCAATTATTGTCCTATCATTGTAAATTTTGTGATCTTCTGACTGTAATATGTTATTTGTTTGAATCTTCTATCTTTTTACCTCACATGTTAACATACTACCATATGTATTTGTATTACATTTTTTGGAGCTTTCCCCCCAGGACTCTGCTGAAAACAGACACCTGCTGTCCAGTCAGACTTTATCCGGGTAAAACAAATGTTAAATTAATACATACTTAAATAAATAAATAAATTAAGATAGTGGAAGGATTAAAAAAAGGTAGATTTGTTTCTGGCTGCTGTCGGTAATGATAACATGTTCCTCACTTCCTTTCATAAACTTAGAGAGTAGGTAGAATCATATGCTATGTGTTTGCCAGCATTCTGAAGGGTATGAAGTCAGCAACTGAAATAAATGTCATTATTTAGTGACTCAAATCCTCAGTGATTTGTCTGAAAACCAAATATTTTATGAGGAATAGATCAAATATATATACGGCAAAAATATTGACATTTGAGAGGTGTGGCAAGGTGAGTGAAAAAGCACAGTTGTGTAAAATCTTACCATAATTGTAGATGTCTTGCCTTCACTGCTTCAATATTCCTAACTATATGGGATTCCCTGCCGTGGAAGCCAGACATCCAGCCATTCTTCCAAAGACTTCTAAATTTAAAAGGTATACCAAAAGGCACCATATGCTCCCCTGCATAATATAGGGTATAAAGCTGACTTTCAGAACTACCAAACAGAACTTATTGCCCCAGAGGGAACACCAGTCAAAGGAATGCAAGAGACAATGTGTACATCCAGGAAGGCAAAGAAATAGGGGTATGGTGGGAAGGAGCAAATACTAGAGCAGTGAAGGCAAGGACATCTACTGTTATGGTAAGATTTTACACAACTATACTATGTCCCTACATTCACTGTTGCAGTATTCCTAACTATATGGGAGAATGCCAAAGCTCAAGAGAAAACTTGGGAGGAGGAAGTGGCAGAAGAGTCCCCTAAAACATGTAGAACTGAACTAGCAAAACAAGCCCTAGCTCTAGAGATACCATCCGACCTGTAGTGCTTAGTATAGGTATGCACAGAGTCCATGTAGCTGCTTCAAGAATAGAATTAGTTTCTAACCTTTGAAAAAAAAAACACAAGAAGCCACAGCTCCAGTAGAATGGGCCTTAATTGAAAAAGGAAGGCTCTCACTAAGAAAAGTGTAACAAAAGGAAATAGCCTTATAAATCCAAGAAGAAATAGTTTGCTTGGATACAACACGCCCCAAAGACCTAGGATGAAAAGAAATAAACAACTGATCAGATTTTCTAATAGTGCTGGTCATAGCCAAATAAACTATGCATGTCCAAAGCATGCAGCACCATCTCACTGTCAGTTTATGGAGAGGGGAAAAAGTAGACAGACTGATTAAACGATAGCTCATTAACCACCTTCGGCATAAAAGAAGGGTTAGTGCACAAGGACAATCTGTTCTCATGAAAAAATCAAAAAAGGAAGAAAAAAACAGAAGAGCCTACAACTCAGACACCCATCTGGCAGATGTAAGTGCTAAGAAAAGAACAGTCTGCCAGGAAAAAAGTTGCAAGGAAGTTGAAGCAGCAGGCTAAAAAAAGCCTGAGCCAACTTCTCCAAAACAAACTTAAGATCCCAGGGAGGAAGGACATACTTCCTGGGAGGTCTAATATGAAGGACACCTTTAAGAAATTGTTTTACCTCCAATCTTGCAGCTAAAGGAGGAGAAAAAGGCAGACAAGTAGAGATAGTCAATAGGTGGGCCTTAATAGAAGAATAAGCAAAACCAGCATTGAGCAACTCACACAAATAAGAGAGAACCAAAGCAGCATCCACAGTCAGTGGGTCCAAGTTACAAGAGAGACATAAAAAAAAACTCTTCCATTTGGGTAAGTAGGATTTTGTAGTCTTAGGTTTCCTTGACTCCTGCAGGACTTGCACCACATCCTCAGAAAAAAAGGTGTATATGAGGAATCAAAAATCTATCTCCCACAGTGTCAGTTAAAGCGTGGGCACATGGGGATGGATAAGAGATCCTTTGTGTTGTGTGATTAGATCCACCCTGTGAGGCAACTTGTGATGATTGCCACTGGGTAGATGCAAAAAAGAGGGAACCGGTGCTGTTGCGGCCAAAGGGGAGTTACCAACAATATTTTGGGAGCATCCTCTTGAATTTTGAACAGGACTTTCAGAATGAGAGGAAGGGGAGGGAATGCTCAAAGAAACAGCCCCTTCCAAGAGAATGAGAGGGTGTACAACTTCCATACCAGAGGACCTGGGACTCTGGCACAAAACAGAGGAAGTTGACTGTACAGCGGGGAGGCAAAAAGATCCACTTGAGGAGTATCCCACTAGTGGATAAGTCCAGAAACACATCTCTGTGAATCATCCATTCATGGGACTTAGTTAAGGATTTGCTCAGAGTGTATGCCACAATGTTCTGACTGGAAGGGATATAAACTGCCTGAAGGGTCAGTTGACAGCAAGATCCCATACCAGAAATGCCAACTGGCAAAAAATATAAGATCTCATCCCTCCTTGCTTGTTGATATACCACATCACTGTGGTATTGTCTGTGAAGACCTTCAGAGGCCCTGGAGAAAAGAAAGACTGAAAAGCCTGAAGAGACAGCAGAAGATCTCTCATCTCTTTGACACTGATGTGCTCCTTCTGCTGATGAGGAGAGCACACCCCCTGTACCTTTAGGGAGCCAAAAGTCACCCCCATCCCATTTCTGATACATCTGTGAATAATTATTGAGAGGGAAGAGTGGGATCACAAGGAATCCCTGGATTCAGAGACAACTGCTGAATCCACCAGAGAAGTTCCTGTCTGAGACAAGGAAGAAGAAGAACTACAAATTCCAGAGGATGAACATGTTGAAGCCACACTGACTTCAGAAAACACTGAAACTTTCTCATATGAAGTTTGGTCAAATCAAACATCAGAATGGTGGATGTCATGAACCCATAACTCTGAAACTCCCTGGTGGTAATGGAAGCTGGAGGAAGGAGACTGTAGAAGAAAGAAATGAAAGTTATCATCTTTCGAGTGGGCAGGGATGCAAGCAGTGGCAATGTTTGAATCCTGCAACCCAGGAAAACATGATCCTGAGAAGGAGTTACAGAAGACTTTTTGAAACTTATAGTGAACCCCATGCTTTAAAGAAGGGATATGGCAAAATGAAGATTTTACAAAAGGGTCTCTGGACAGGACACCTGAATCAACAGGTCATCCAAGTAAGGGAAAATTTGGATCCCTTGAAGTCTGCAAAAGGCAATTACAGGAGGAAGACATTTGAATACCCTTCGGGCAGTAAAAAGTTCAAAGGGCAAAGCAGAGAACTGAAAACGCAAGAAAGCAACAGAGAAACACAAACACTTCATGAAAATTAGATGGATCAGAATATGGAGATAAGCATTCTTGAGATCCAGCGACACTATATAGGCCTGAGGGAGCAAGAGAGGAAACAGAATCTGAAGGGACAACATCCAAAAGGAAGGTACCTTTAGAAAAGTGTTTAGATGAGAGAGGTCTAAAATAGGTCTCTAAGTGCCCTCTTTTCTGTGCAGTAGAAATAGTTGAGAATAGAACCCTTTCCCCATTTGGGACACATACACCTCTTGAATAGTACAATAAGACAAGAGATCTTGAAAAACCTCTGGTAAAAAGGGAAGATGTTCCCAAGGAGGCTAAGGAATGCCTAGAAAAAGAGGATTGGATTTCCACACCATGAAGTACTCTTGACAAATGATTGATAGAACACAAGAATCCTGAATGATCTGAAGCCAAACTGGAAGAGAAAGAGAAAGGCAAACAGAAAGAGGAATGAGGCTAGGAAGGGATGGATAGTTACAAAGTGCCTAGTTTGTCCAGAAAGAAAGGCTTTAGAGTCCACAAAAATTGAGTAGCCTTGGCAGGAGGAGCCTATTTGACACTCTTCTTACATTTAGCAGGAGGATGGGACTACCTTCAGACAAAGGCAGGCTTAGCAGGGTGGTTTCTCTGAAATTTAGGTATAGGAGGAAAAAAAAAAAAAATTCCTGTAAGTCTTTACCCTTATCCTGAAGGAACTTAAACCAGCAGTAGCTCCCCAAACAAAAGTTTAGAATCCAGAGGATTATCCATCAATTTAGCTTTAATATCAGCAGGTAGAAGTTGAAGCTTAAGCCATGAATATCTCCAAATAACTGAACCAAAAACAGCAACCCTAGAAGTGGTATCTGACGCATCATAACTACATTTAATAGAATGACAAACATCCTGAAAGGAAATCCCTGGTAAGGAAAGAACAGAAATTTTACCCTCAGAATCTGGAAAATCAGAAATAAGTTGGCAGGCCTGAGAAAGAAAAGCCAACACATACCTAGACATATGGGTCTGATAATTAATAGCCCTAAAAGCTAGGGTAGCAGAAGTGCAAATATTTTTGCCCGGCCTATCCATAGCTCTGCTGCCTTGTCAGAAGGCGATAACTTGGGAGATGGAAGCAACTAAGATGGCTTTTCAGATGCCACTGACACTATTAAGGGGCCAGCAGCAGGACATTTATATAAAAAAGAATAATCCACAGGAACCCTATAAAACCTATCAGTCTTCTTGGGAGCGGGGAGTGGGGGGGATCAGGTGCCTGAGAGGCATTGGAGAAAGCATCCAATAAAGCAGGCAAGACAACAGGAATAGCCACAGGTTTAGGAGAGTCCAACTGCAACAACTCATATTACCTCATGGATATCAGAGACCCTTACAATCCCACTTAAGAAACAAACAAAAAAAAATCTATCATCCTAGAGAGTGTATCCCCAAAGGAAATTTTCTACAAAGCAACATCAGGACTAATAGGTTCCACCTCTTCTGACCGACAGTCTAATGGAGAAGAAATTTGAGTAGAATAAGTTAGGGGTTCATCAGCAGAATCTGACTCATCCTCAGAAGTATCCTGGTCTCTAGGTATGTTAAGAGGAGTACAAAAAAACTTGAAGAACCAGCCAAAGGGTGAACGACAACCACTTCATTCAGTAAAAAGTTAAGCGCTTTCATCCCAATACATTTACTAAGGGACTTCTTCAGAACTAAAAAACATTAAAAGCCACAACTTTAAATACTAAGATTAATCAATAAAACAATTAAAGCTATTAATTAAATCTTTAACTCTCTAGATGCCTGTTTCAGCACACAGTTAATACTGGCATAATCATTCACCCCAGGATATACAAAGGTATTTAAGGGTAATTTATTTATTATTTATTTTACATTTGTTGACCGGGATTGTCTGACTGAGCTGAAAAGCCCTTTTTCCGTGGAGGCCGGGGGAGAAAAGCTCCAACATATTATACAATTTTAATTATAAATTAGCATTAAACAGCAATGTTACAGGAGTATTACAAGGAATTAAGTAGCAATACAATGTTATCTAGTGTCAATAATCAGGAGTATAGCATAACTATTTCAAGATGTATAAAAATAAATATGTCATTAAGATGACTATTGTTTTTGGGGTAAGTGGTTACAAAAACCCAGTTTTATCATGATGTAGTTGCATGAAGGCAAGACAATTACAATAGAATGTTTCTCTAAGGCAATTTGCTTAATAGATTTTAGAAGACAGTAGAAAGAATCATCAAGGAAGATTAGAGAGAGCTAGTGAGAAGAGTGAGTTAAGGACAGAAAGTAGGTTAAGTTTTGATAAGTAGGGGATGTTAAGGAGGGAGAGTGCAGTGGCAGGACCAGTGACTTTTAAAGTGCTCTTTGGGGGCTATCTTGAATTGTTTAGGATGTGTAAGGGTCCTGATTTCTAGTGGGAGCCTACTCCAGGCAATAGTGGGGTGATAACTGTACATGTTGCATCCAAATTTAGACTTGGGTTTGTAGATTTGTAGTAGGTCTTGGTTAGAGCTTTGAAAAGGTCTGGAGGGAGAATAATGGGAGATAAGAGGGGATAGTGCTGGGCAGTAGGAAGTTTGGTATAGGATAGAATGGATGATCTGGACCAGAGAGAGAAGAAGCTGGTGGGGTAATTCAAGCCAGTTTAGGTGTTTTAGCGAGAGACATTGATGGGATTTGTAGGTTTGTTGGGCAGCAAATCTAGCTACCTTGTTGTAGGTAGATTCCAGTTTGGTCAGGAGTGCTGAGTTAAGATTTGCGAGTATTTGAGAATTGTACAATAGACTGGGTAGAAGGTAGGTAAGAGAGAGAGAGTAATATTGGCTTCAGAGGTAAGGAATTTCTTGTTACGGTAAAGGAGCCTTATTTTTGAATGAGTCTTTTTGATACAGTTATTAACATGCAAGTCAAATGTAAGCTGATCGTCGATGGTTATGACTAAGAGCTTATTAATGGATTCTACCTGAATAGGAGTGTTATTAAGGGACTGTATGGAGAAGGAGGATTTAATATTGTTGAACGTTTTAGGTAGGAAGTGTAACAGCTTTGTTTTTTTTAGGGGTAAGGATGAGCTGGTTGTTGGAGAGCCATGTTTCAACTGAGTTAAAAGATGCCTGAGTAGCTGAGAAGAGCTTAGAGGGAGAGTTGGCTGTGGTGATGACTGTAGTCATCTGCATATTGCACTAAAGATGATTGAGGACAGGAGGTATATAGCTGATTAGTAAAGATATTAAAAAGTAAAGGCCCTAGGATAGACCCTTGATGTACACCCACTTTGACAGGGAGAGGAGGGGAGAGTGCAGAGTGCCATTTCACTGATTGAGATCTATCAGTGAGGTAGCTGGAGAATCATGGAACAGTATCAGAGGATAAGTTGAGGTTATGCAGTTTGTGCAGCAGTAGACAATGTCAGACAGTGTCAAAAGCTTTTGAGAGGTCCAAGAATAGGCAAAAAATAGGTTTATGGTCATCCATGACTATAGAGACAGTGTTGAGGAAGGATAATAGAGCTGTCGTGGTACTATGTTTGGGTCTGAAGCCGTGTTGAATGGGTGTAAACAGAGTTTCCTGTATTAGATACTGCATAACTTGTTTATGAATATATTTTTCTAGTACTTTAGAGAGAGGGGAGATGATAGCAATATGTCTAAAGTTGGAGATATCAGAGGAGTTACCTCCTTTGTGTATAGGTAGAGAGTAGCATTGTTTCTAGATGGAAAGGACTTTATTTATTTTTATTTTATTTTACATTTTTTAACCGGGGGTGTCTGACTGAGCTGAAAAGGCCCTTTATTAGCAGAGGCCCAGGGAGAAAAGCTCCACATAGAAAAATTAAAGATAGATTTAGACATGATCAGTATACACACAAATTATAAAAGACATGTTTTACAGTGGTATGCAGCACATCAACAGTTACAGTGGAGAGAACAAACAAAAAAACTATTTAAAAATAAAGGTACTTAATAGATTTGCGGTGTACAACTGAAATTTGAAACATAGGTAGAATACATACATACATAGTACACAGGTACAGTACATACATTGTAGATTAGCCAGTGTTTGTGAGAATAGTTTTCAATCTTAATCAAGTACTCTAGGTTTAGTATGTGTACCTTATCTGCTTTCACTAGTCTGGGGAGCAATCATGGTACTGCCAACTTTGCTTGAGATGTTGCCTGATGAGGTCTTTAAAGGAGACTTTGGATGATGTGTTTTGAATGCTAGTGGGGACAGAGTTCCATTTTTAGTCACTGAACTACTATATAGTGTATCTCCAAAGCTATTGTAGCTGTTGGTGACTTCTAGTTGTAGCTTGCTTGATGATCCAAGAGGACTTTTGGCTGAGTGGTGTACTAGGTTTTTGAGGACAGCACTTATTGGGGAAGTAATAGAATGACAGAGGCAGAGCTGATTGTAGGTTAGGAGGTTGAGCAGTTCAAGCCAGTGGATCTGTCTCAAAGCAGTACAGTGATGAGTTCTATATGAGAAATTTGCAGCAAAGTGGCCAATTCTGTTATAGCAGGCTTCCATTTTGCTTAGTTAAGTTTGGTTGAGATTAGTCAGAATGGAAGATGCATAGAGTAGGGTGGATAGAAGTTGGGAGCGAGCAATGGCTGATCTTGTGTTGTTGGTAAGAAATGGTTTGATACGGTAGAGTGATCCCAGTTTGGCATGTACTTTTTTAATAGTTAAGTTGAGATGACAATCAAATTTTAGGTGGGAGTCTATGGTTATTCCCAATAGCTTAGCCTGTGCCACTGGAGCGATTGGAGTAGCATTTGTGGAGTAGATAGTGAATTGACTGTTATCAGTGTTTTTGTTAGAACTGATTATAATCATAAGCTGAGTTTTCTTTGGATTGAGGATAAGTTGGGCTTTGGTTAGGTAGTTTTCAAAGTCAGAGAATGCTAGTTGAGTTGTTTGCAGGAGGGTGGGAATGTTTTGTGCAGCACAGATTAAGGTAGTGTCATTTGCATACTGAATGATAGATGCAAGCTGTGTGGAGGTATGGAGGTCATTTGTGAAGATTGTGAATAGTAGTGGTCCTAAGATAGAACCTTGTGGGTCTCCTATAGTTATGGGCAGCTGTGGAGAGAGAGATTTTTCCCATTTCACAGCTGGGTACCTGTCAGTTAAGTAGTTTTAGAACCAGGTAAGAGTGGAATTTTATAGGTGATACTGGTTTAGTTTGTTTAGCAGGATTTGGTGCAAGACTGTGTCGAATGCTTTGGACATATCCAAAAAAGAGTTGACACCTGCAGGCCTTCATTTTTGAGACAGTTTCCTGTGTCTGTGAAGCAGAGGAGGGCTGTAGTGGTACTATGGGAAGGTCTGAAACCATGCTGAGTAGGTGACAGGATGTTGCTGTCTAGGAGATATGTTAGCATCTGGGTATGGATGCATTTTTCTAGGATTTTGGTCAGGGGGGAGAGTAAAGCAATGGGTCTGTAGTTATTAAGTTCAGTGGAGGTCCCACCTTTATGTATGGGTGTAATATAGGATATTTTCTAGAGTTTGGGCACATAGTTTTCAACAACTGATCTGTTTATGAAAGTGGAGATTGGGATAGCAATAGCATCTGCTGTGAGTTTCAAGAAATAGCTGGGGAGTAGGTCGGCTGCTGTTGATGAGGTTTTTAGTTTGGAGAGCATGCTTTTGATTGAAGTGGTGGAAACTGTTTTGAGGGTAAAGCTTGTATTAGTGTTATTTGTGTTGGCGGGCTTGTGAGGAAGGAACTGTCCTGTGATACTAAGGATAGAATTGAGTTCACAAAGTGGGAGTTGAATTGTGTTTCGATGGAAACTTTAGTGTCAGGGTTGGTTGGTTTGGGGGTAGCCTTTTGGGTGGGTTTTAGTAGCTGGTTTACATTTTTCCAAATTTTTTGGGGGTTGTGTTGGTATTTAGTTTGTAATGTCGTGTAGTAGGATTTTTTGTCCAGACTAATGCATTTTTGCATGGTTGTGCAGTTATTGGTACTTAGTTAGGCTTAGTGTTTCTTTGTTTTTTTGATAGTAAAGCCAGGCAGTGTCTCTGGACTTGAGGATTTGTTTGGTTTCTTTACTGAGCCAGGGGTTTTTAGAGGTTCTAACCTTGATTTTGTGCAATGGAGCGACAGTGTCTAGGTGTTGTAGAAATGTTTTGTTGAAATATGCTGCAGCCTGATCAAGTGGGAGGGTTTATAAGGGGTTCCAGTCACAGTTACAGAATAAAGTATTGAGGACCTCAGGAGAGAATTTTTTTGTGTTTCTAGTGGATATATAGTTAGTGGTTTTGCATATGCTTGTTCTACTACATATAAAGTATATTATGTTGTGGTCACTTAAGGTGTCTGGGAGACAGCCTGCGTTGGGGTACAATGTGGGGTTGTTAGTTAGGACCTAGTCAAGGATGGATTCCTTTTTAAATTTTCTATCACATCTAGTTGCAATGTGGACTAGCTGCTGGTAGCCATGGAGATTTATTAGATTACTTGGTGGTTCTGATATGCAGGTGAACCAATCTAGGTTGAAATCCCCCAGAATAAGGGTTTCTTGTGAGTATGTGGAAGAACACCAGGATAAGAAGTCTTCAAGGCTAGCAGGTGTATTACCAGGTGGAATATAGATCACAATTGTGGTGATGACCTTTTTATGGTGAAGTTGAAGTTGTGAGATAAGTATGCCCCAATTATTGGGGGAGGCGTAGTAGTTTGGTAATTGACGTACAGTTAAGTTGGACTTATACAGTAAGGCAGTTCCACCCCCTTTACGAAGTGGTCTGTCTTGTCTAATGATATTGTAGCCGGTAGGGAGAATTTCTGAGTTAGCTATATTTTTATTTAGCCAGGTTTCTGTTAAAGCAACTATGTCTGGGGAGTAGTGGAGTAGTGTGCTATTGTGGCCTGGAGTTCAGGTATTTTATTTTTGATACTTCTAATATTAATATTTAGCATTAAAAGATGGTTGGTTTTGCTGCTGTTGTTGATTTGCCCTGGGATGAAGATAGTGGAGGTGTTATGTTCTGACATTTGTGTTGGAGCAGTTTGTGTTGGACAGGATGGATTTTGGCCGGGGTTGGGGTGGATATCCCCACTTATGGTGAGCCTGATGTTAAAATGGTGATACAGATGTTGGAGTTTGGTGAGGAGTGTGAGAAAGTATTGTGTTTTTTTGGAGTAGGAATGAGAGCATATGTGTTTAGTTCTGAATTGGTCCGTTATGTAGTTCTTGAACAATTGTGGACAGATATTATTAAAATGTGTGGTGTCTGTATATGAGAGTGCATAATGTAGTGTTGTGCTAAGTTTAGGGATATTGCTAGAGTGATAACTTGTGGTATTATAAAGAATTATGAGAAGACAGACTAGACTTAGTTGTGTGATAGTCATGGTTATAAAGTTTAAGATGGTATTAGGTGGGGGTCTGAATAAGAATTATAGGGTTGCACTATATGTGGATGGGTAAGCAGTGTGGGTGATATAAAAAATGCCTAATGAGAATAAGAGTGAATGGGAGTATTTTTTGTGGAGCAAGTTGGTGTGGTATAATGTGATCTGACTTGAGGAGCTGTGATTGGTGGAGGTGATGTGAGGGTGAGCTGTGAGTGTGGTTGTGATTACTATAAATGTAGAGGTAGTGGGGGCAGGAGGGAATAGGGGGCAGGGAAGGGGAGCGGAGAGAGCCCAAGCATTAGCGAGGGTGAACGGAGAGGGGCAGAGCCCAACAAGACAAGAGTAAAAAGTAAGTATTACTTTACGAATCTGAACACTTTAAACACATTCCTGAGGTCTAATGGCTTACCAGCAAGCAGAATGCAATTGCTGAAGAGCACTTGTGTCCTGGTGGGAGACTAGAAATTTAATGATGGCTCCATGCTCGGCAGGATTCTAATATAGACTTTGTATTGGGGGAGGGAGATAGCACAAGGGGAGTAAACCAGGTGGAATGCAAAGAAACCAGAGATTCGGAGATAGAGTGATTAATTAGGATAGATACATGGACAGCAAGAGAGTCAGCTGCTAGTAGAAGAAAAGTGGAAGGAATATTGTCAGCTGATGCTGAGCATGGTTTTAATTTAGAGACTAGAGTTTTGATGTAGCTAGTAGGTACAGATTTGAGGGAGATGGTATTTGAGGAGATAGTATTCAGAGTAGGTTCAGAAAGTTGGAGATGTTAGTAGTAGAGGAGTTTGGGTTAGGGTTCATTAGCTTAGATATTGAATCGATAAAATAGGTATTGAAGATAGTGGCAGTTTATTCAGATATTTTGTCTGGACATGGATTGGGGGAGCTAAGATTACCAGGATGTAATATTTGGTTAATAGAGTTCCAGAATGTTTTAGGATTAGATTTTAGGGCTGTGGGAGGTTTGTTATAGAAGTCCTTTTTATCTTTGTTTATGTGTTCTTTTTGTCAGATTTCTGAGTTCTTTATATTTTTGTAAGTCTGCAGAGAGCTTAGTTTGTGACCATTTTTTCCATAGTTTGTCTCTAGTTATCATAAGGGTATGAGTGGCTTTTGAAAGCCATGGAGATATGGTGGACTTAATTCTGACTTTGCGAGGGGGAGCAAGTGAGTCTAAGATGCTAAGGAAGGTGGAGTTGAAAGCTAGGACTGCTTCTTCTAGTGAGAGTTGGGTAAGGAATTTTCAGTTTAATTTAGAGAGGAGGGCATTAAAGGTTTCTGGATGGAAGTTAGAGAGTTTACGACAAGTGATAAATTTAGGAGGTTTTGAGAAGTGGGGAATGAACCTAAGCACTTTTATCGGAGAGTGATTGTTCAGGGTGTTTGATATTGTTTCAAGGTTATGATATTTGGAAGGATTAGATACAAGTACCCAGTCAATGAGTACTAGATGTGTGAGAGTTGTTTGCATCAGTAGGTTGGGAGATTAGCTGTATAAAGCCATATAAATGAATATGAGTATTAGAGTTTGGATTCCTGAGAGTTAGCCAGTTAATGTTGACATCCCCAAGGAGGATAGTTTCATTGGGGATGTGTTGAGAAAAGTATGAAATAATATTTTTGAGCAGAGGAACGTTGTCTCCTGGAGGAATATAGATGGCTGCTACTGTGATAGTGGTGTGGTCATTGATTTTAAGGTTAGCTGTAAGTAGTTCAACAGGAGAAAAGGATGGGATAGGTTTCATAATACTTGCAATGGTGAGGTGGTTGGAGTAGAGGATGGCAACGCCACCCCCTTTTTTGCTTTTGCGATCTATGCAGACTATATTATAACCAGGGGGGGAGAATGTCTTTATCAGAGGTACTTGCCACTTTAATTCACATAATTCTAAATGTTCAGGTACTAGTTTACACTGAACATTGGGAACAATCTGCTGTATTACAGAAAAAAACAAATCCATGATCTTGGAACTCAACTACATGTTTACACAAGGCATTTGTTAATTTTCCTTTTTTGATTTCAGACAAATGTTCATACATCCTTTCACGTAAATGTCTAGAAGATTTACCTATACAAAAAGCAGCACACTGTAAACACATTGCAAGGTACACCACATTCTTAGATTGGCAATTAAAGTACCCTTCAATAAAAAAATGAAAATTACTTAGTTTAAACCTATTCCCATAGGTATGAAACAGGGGCATTGTTTGCACATCCCACATTTTAAATTACCTAATACTATATTGTTGTTAATAAAACCTATATTGGTTGCCCGTCTACTTTCCAACATATTTTTAAAGGACTGATCCTTTTTAAATACTGTAGCAGGCGTACCACCCAAAATTTCCAAAACTGATTGATCAAAAGTAAATAAGTTTCAATTCTTGTTTAATATTTTAACGCTGGATGAACTGTCCTTATTAAAAACTGTAATAAATGAAAAACACCCTTTCTCATTTTTCTTCCCATCTTCCTTAATGTTTACACAGTGGGATGCTTCATCATCATTGGTAATGTTATGCCCTTCGATTTGATGACTTAAATAGGTTTAAAAACCCCATTTTTGCCTTTTAAATAAAAAACTCATTACTTACATTTTAATAGGGTGTTGGGATAGCCTCTTTTCTAAACATATCAAGTATAAATTCAATTTCAGTTAAAAAAATCAGCTTCACAGGACACCATCCTAGCCATTCTCATCAACTGCCTTTTTACTACAGATCTCATTTGATAAGGTGGATGACAGCTAGTATACTCCAAATACGAATTGGAGAAAGTGGGCTTTCTGTAAATCCTAGATTTTAATTTTCTATCCATAGGGTATATAAAAATTTCTACATCCAGATAACAAAGCCTTTAATTTTTAAATGTGTGGGTAAATTTAAGAAATTCAGTGGTACTACTAATGTAATTTAAAAACTCATTCAATAATCTCTCAGATCCAGTAAAGACCATGAACAAATTGTCCAAATACCTAGTGTAGTACCTAAAATATTTTAAAAACCTACATTTAAAAATAAATTCAGATTCCCAGTATGACATTACATAGTTGGCAAAGGTGGGTGCACACGCTGCCCCATAGCTACACCAACAACTTGTTTAAAGTATTGACCCTCAAAAAAAAAAAAAACAATTGTTGCTTAGAATAACCTCCTTTAAGGTGATTATAAGGTTTATATGGTCCTGTTTATATTTATTAACCTCAAATAACTGTGTTTTTAACCAGTGTAACCCCATATCATGTGGTATGACTGAAAACAAATTTTTGACATCTATAGTGACAAAAAGCATATCATCAGTAATTTCAACATCATTTAAGTGGGATAAAAAATCCCAGACGTCCTTACAAATATATTTAAATTCTTTTAACCCATCCTTTAAATAATAATCCACCAAATTGGCCATAAAAAAGTTTTAGATCTCTTCCCATCCACAATAGGCCTAAAAGGAGTCAGACATAAATCTTTATGAATTTTATGAATCCCAAAAATGCTTGCTATTACTGGGTGCTCTTTTTTTATATAGTTGTATTCTTCCAAGTTAAACTGACCCTGATACAGCATATAATCAAGCATAGTATCAATTTTCTTGAATGCAATATCAATTTAATTTTTTGGAGAACTCAGTATATGTCCCATCCATAAGAACAATGTTCATACAATTACAGTAGTAAACCATTACCCTTATCATGTTTCCTAACCTGTATATTTTATCATTTACAATGTCTGCCAAAAGAACATTTTCTTCTGTGGTCAATTTATTTTGACCACAGCATACATTATCATTAACCAACTGAATAAAATCCAGTTCACATTCTCTCTCAAAATTGTGGACCAAATTGTGCATAAAGCAATTAAAAGTTCTCATTTTTTTTTCAAACACCATGAATGCATATAATCAGACTTGTCATTAGAGTTAAACCATAACCGTAAGTTTAATTTTCTTGTATATAATTTTAGATACAGCTATATGCCCTCTTTGGGCCAGCACAAAACTAAACCCTTTGGAAAGAATGTCAGCATGGGCATGAGAAATACATTTATTCAAGTAATTGAAAACTTTAAAGTCATTAGTACTGCTTAAGATTATCTCAGGACCACTAGGTTCATCAGAGAAAGCAAATTCTTCACCAAAGCAGTCAATAATAGATTCATCATATTGTTCAAAAAGCTCTGAAGTCATAAAATTCCTTTCCATACTAGGATTAGATTCAAGTATTACCTCTAAACAATGACTTTTATGACCAAAGTTACCTCTTGTTGTAATTGTATCCATTCTCATCTTTTCTCTTGTTGCCATGTTGCATCTTTTCTCTTCAGACGAGCCCCTTGGGCTAAATAGTCCCGGTGAACTATATTCCCTTCCTGGTTTCTGAAAAAAAACAAAATATCAAATTCATGACTTATGTTTTTACTCCTGTTCCTAATCCATTCAGAACGCCTCACTCCCTCCATTGAGGATGAAGCTGGGCATTCATTACAAGCCCTCTGTTGAATTTAAGCCCTTGGAGATTACATCACTTTCCAGGAAATTGATTGGATTGAGGGAGTTGATTGTCATGGTTACCAGCTTTTGCAGGGTAGACATGATTGTTGCCATACTCATCTGTATCTCTTTTAAGCTTCTTGAGCTTACAGAGACAAATATTATTTATATATTTTTCTCTGTCCCACAGAAAATGTCATAATTAGTTTTGTAGTGATCAAATAACATATCTTTTCAGATAGCATTATTCAATGACTCCAGAGTCTTATTAAGTCTGTCCATATAGATATCACTATTAATGATCATTAATTGCATCATTTTCAGACCTGCTTTGTCAAAAATGGCATGTAATTCCTTGATGAAATCCTCACCAAAAAGCACAATTAGGGTAATGCCACAGTCTTAATTCTTTAGAGACTTGTCTAAGATCAATATTCCTCCGTAAATAACTATTCTCCAATTGCAACTTTTTATATTTTAGAAGTGTGTTGTCAAAATTTTTTAGGTTATCAGTCAAAGAAACACCCACAGTCTGAAAATTACAATTACTTTTTTGATGGTCAAATGTGACATTCCGACTGAAACAAAAAGGATTATGCTTCCATCCTGTAGACCTTTCTATAGTATCTCTGATCGACATATTACTTTGTTGCTCACATGTAGCTGAAGAAATAGCCTGTGGGGTGGCTTCGGTTAAGGGTAACCCAAAGCTAGTGTTAAGTCCATTAGTCACATTTAGAGGTACCCCAAGTGCTCTACTTTGATTAGAGTGGTCAGCTAGCTGTGGCTGATCTGTTGTAGTAATAAAGTCAAGTTACCTTTGGAGCCAGAGTTGTTGAAGCGAAACCCTTCAAGGCTGCTTCCTCCATTCACTCCACTTGATATCATAACCAAAAGTTAAAACCAAGAAAGTATAAAAAACTTGAAGACCCAGCCAAAGGGTGAACGACAACCAGTTATTCAGTAAAAAGTTAAGCACTTTTGTCCCAATACATTTACTAAGGGACTTCTTCAGAACTAAAAACCATCAAAAACCACAGCTTAAGTACTAAGATTATGTTCTAACTATTACCTGAACATTTAGAATTATGTGAATTAAAGTGGCAATTATGCTTAAATGCCTTTGTATATCCTGGGCTGAATGATTATGCCAGTATTAACTGTATGCTGGAACTTAGGCATCTAGAGGGTTAAAATGTAATTAATAGCTTTAATTGTTTTATTGCTTTATTGTTTTATTGATTAATCTTAGTATTTAAAGCTATGTTTTTTTATGTTTTTTTTAGTTCTGAAGAAGTCTCTTAGTAAATGTATTAGGATGAAAGCAGTTAACTTTTTACTGAATAAAGTCGGTGCCATTCACCCTTTGGCTGGTTCTTCAAGTTTGTTATACTTTCTTGGTTTTACCTTCTGGTTATGATTTTAAGAGGAGTAACTGAAACCCCATGAGGAGGCTTTAAGGATATTAAGGCAGAAAATCACCCCTGAGTAAAAGCCTACTACTCACTTTGTGGATCCTTAGGAACAGATGAAACATGTTTAATTTTTTGTTTCTTTTTAAATGGAATGTCCTGAAAAGGCTCAGATCCAGGATGACAGTCTAGAACTGTAGTGGGAACTTCTTCCCCAACTAAAAACTGAGGAACTCCCCTAGGACCCTAAAAAATCAACTGTGATTCACTCTGAATGTCCGAGATGGATGTCTGCAAAGCCTCTTTGGATGTGCCGCCAGCCAGATCCTCATTGGCCTCCAACATCATAGTGGCAGAGATATTTGTCAGCGCATCCTGGTGAGCCTCCAGGTTCATAACGATATCAGCAGAAACCCCTGGCAGAGGCTGGACAGTGGAAGATTCCAGTCATACATATTTCACCTTCTTCTTCCCTAATGGCTAACCCTCAGGGTAGGAGATTCATTCCATTGTATCTTTAGACAGCAGCTTAAGATGCTGAATCTCCAGATATAAGGAACAAGAAGAAAGTCTACTGCGAAGGATTTTTGGAACAAACACCTGACAAATAGAACAAGATGTATAGTCATGAAAAGCACCTAAGCAAAAAAGACACTTATTGTGGCAGTCTCTATGGGCAATCTGTCTCCCACACTAGCATTTACCCTTCCTGGATGACATTAACCCCAAGGAACACAACACACACACAAAAAAAAAAAAAAACAAGAAAAAACAAAATCCTCAAAGGGGCACTTAACTTGCAAAAACATCAAACAGACATAGGAAGTCACTGAAGAACATAAATGCATTCAACTGGCAGAAAATGGAAACGGGAAAATGGGCCAAAGTATAAAAGACACATTCAGACTTGTCACAAAGAAGTTGGTAGGCCTAAATGTCACTTTTATGCCCTACAGGGAGCACATGGTGATTTTCCATATACCTTTTAAATTCAAAAGCCTTTGGAAGACTGGCTGGATGTCGGGCTTCCACAAGAGAGAATCCTGTATATTAAGGAATACTGCAACAGTGAATGTCAGGACATCATAAGAAACTGTGCTATGCTGTCTTCCTGACAGGGCTTGCTAAGTGATTTATGAGTATGAAAGGTGATAAAACATTTAGCATTTTTTTCTATAATAACTACTACTCCTTTGAAGTAAAACCTGAAGCCCTAGCTAAAACTGGAATATTCAGGAACTACTCTAAGACTAACCCTCTTGCTATTAAGTGATAATCTGGCAAAATGTCAAGCCCCCATAAACCCTGAGAACACTGCTGTCTATGCAGAACTGTTCACAGAAACCCTGCACAAGCATGTTAATAGCTACACAAAGACAGCTGTACCCACCAGAAAGAAGTACAGAAATAACTAAAGAAACAAGCCACCCTGGTGGAATCACAAAATCAATAGGCTGTATAACAGAAGGAAGAAAATCATGGTAAAAATTAGGAGGTGCAGCACCCAGCAGGATAAAAACACTCTTGTCAAACTAAACAAACATCTCAGAGGACAAATAAAGTCTACCAAAGTCAAATTTGAGGTGAATTTGGCCTCCCAGGCCAAGGACAACCACAAGGCATTCTTTAGCTATGTCCGCAACCTTAAAGGTGATACACAATTGCGTGCAGAGCTCATTGTAAATGGAGCCAACTATACTGAGTCAGAAGATATAGTAAACCTACTGACCAATAAATTCAGCTCCAACTTTACCTCTCTCTCCCCCTCAACTTTCCCTCAGGAAACACCATCAAATATAACTCCCCCTGCTATCACTAAGAAACAGATCCTTAATGCTCTTTCTAAGGGCAAGAACACCGCATCAATGAGCCCATACAATATCCTAGGATACCTTCTAAATAGCATGAAACATGACCTATCAGGGCCTCTGGAATTGCTATTTAACTACAGATTCCAAACATGCTTCATGCCTCATAAATGGAGAACAGCAACAGTCATCCTTCTGCTCAAAGGTGGGCCATCTACAGACTCAGGAAACTACAGACCCATAAGTTTCACTAGTCTTACTTGTAAAGCCATTGAAAGAATTATCATGGAAATGATTGATAGTGATGTAGTAAACCTTCAGACCCTGGACGCAACACAGTCTGGTTTCATCAAGGGCAGATCATGCCTACTCAACCTGGCGGACTTCTTTAAGAAGGACCCCAGAGCAATGGATGAGGGCAAAATGGTTCGTACTGCCTACCTTGACCTGGCCAAGGCATTTGATAGAATACCCCACTCAGGCAATGTTGACAAGCTTAAGAGGATAGGTACAAACTTGTATATTACCCAGTGGACAGCCAATTGATTCACATACAGGACCCAGTAAGTTAAAAATGGGGAGTCTACCTTTACTAAGAGGCCACTCACAAGTGGAGTCCCTCAGGGATCAGTCCTTAGACCACTTTTTTTGGCATTTACTTTTCTGAAGTCAATGCCAATGTCAGTGGTCTCTGGCTGACTAAATTTGCAGATGACTGCAAATTAGGAGCTATCATTGAATCCTACACTGACACAAATATTCTCCAGGAGGGGCTGACATAGACAACCAGCTGGTGTCAGAGCCCTGGACTAAAATTAAATGTCAAAAAATGCATAATAGTATCCTTCAGTAAGTCATCTACCCAGGGTGATTATCATGTTGACAATACACCCCTTAGAGTTAACCCAGTAGTCAGGGACTTAGGGATACACATAGATAGTAATCTAGCATTTGATCATCATGTGTCTACAGTAGTGAAGAAATCATTCTATGTTGTGCAACTTATAATCAAAGGTATGGCATCTAAGTCCAAGGAAGTCATTGTTCCACTGTATTCAGCATTCATCAGACTTATAATTGAGTATAATACCCTCCTTTGCTATGTACCTAACCAGACATATTCAACAATTAGAATGTCCACAGAGGTTCCTCACTAAAAGAATACAGGGCTTAAGTAAAATGCTGTATGCAGGCCACCTCAAGGCTCTATCCCTGTATTCTGTCTCCTACAGGGTTTTGAGGGGAGATCTTTGCCTGACATATGGGACATTCTCAGAGCCCACTTTGATGGAATTCCTGCATATCTGCAAAACAAACAGCACCAGAATTACCCATTTTAAAGATTTAAACCTTGCATGTGATATAAATAGGACCTACTGGAAAGACAGGTGTGTATCCCAGAGTTACCCCATCTCTGGAACCGGCTCCCCATCCATGTGAAGCAGAGTTCCTCCCTAACCCAATTCAAGTGCAACCTGGATAATTGGATGGGGAACAGGAAATTCATCCCTGGTTTGGCACCTATGTCTCTAATGGACACAGGCAACCTGTAAATGATTTATCTCCCAGGCCCTAGCTTGTAAATGTTTAATCTCCCAAGCCCCTGCTTATGGTTGTCAAGGATATCAGAACTTGTCAGAGATTTGGGATACATGGATAGGCTTAAAAAGGCTCTTGTGGTCATTAGCCTGGTAAACACCTATGAACCTAGCACATGAAGTATAATAAGCTCCATAGACTGCAAAGAACAGTGATTGGGTCTCCAGTCATAACCTTTAATTATGAATTCTGGACATGGATTCCAAGATTCATCTCTCAAGTTTTTCTCTTGAGAGAGCTCTTGACATGAATTCCTTGGCATCCATCAGACTCTGATCTGACAGTGCTGCAGGACTGGGACCTCAAATGAGGGGTTTTGCTACATGTAGATGAATGCTGATCTGGTCTGCAGGAAATTCACTGTTCATGTCCCCCCCAACTATTTTTGCTGTCTTCTTGAGATGCACGTGCAATATGATGTGATATGTCCCCATGCTTCCGGACAGTACCCTGTACTCTTACCCTTCCAAAACTGACTCCTATATGAGTCTGGTCAGTCTTTACTAATGTACAAATGGAGCAGGCCTTGAATGCTTGTCGTGCCACCATACCTCTCACCAATGTGATCATGCCATTATTCACCCTCTCTACCATTTCCATGTAGTGCTGGAAATCCACACATCCACTCTGGAGTACTCTGACCAGTTCTAGTTGACTCTCTGTGGGAGTGCAATTAATAATGTAACAGCACATTTGCTGCTGGTCAGGCAAAGCTTTACATGTTTCTTGGGTAGTTGTAAGATATGTCTGTGCCCAGTTTACATTTGTAATGGTGTCACTGTTGTAACTGTTACCTCTAAATTTCTCCTGTCATCCAGAATGTGTTGTTATGGGTTATTACATATTGCTGTAGAGATGTATGGATTTTTTCTCTGTGCAATACATAGTGTAATATCTTCCTGCATTTGAATTTGTGATAGAGAGTCACTTCCTGTACAGTTACCAACATGTTGTGGGGTGTGAAATCCTTTCATTAAACTTGGGCACTGCATGCCACTTTCCTCAGGCAGTCTACTAAATATAGCAATGGTATCATCATCAGTATCAGCAGACATTCTACTGCTGATATGCTACACATTTATTGGTATAGAGGAACTGTTTATTTCTGCTATTTACCCTGCAAAGAATTTAATACTTTACTAATCAAATGTTGCTGTACACTACTGAAATTTGTGTAAGGAATTGTGAAGAACATTTACTATGCACATTCTGTTCATTGTTATAATGTGCAAAAGTGAAGGTTTCACCTGTGGACAGTAATCACTGCATGTTACTTGTAATCACTGCATATCAGCATTCAGTTCTCTACATAATTATTTTACTGTTTTTAAACCAACTTTCCTGAGCAGATATCTTTTGATACTGTATATGTGAGTAATAGCCAAATACTGTACCACTTCTTACTAAGCAATTGCCATCATTATCTGTGTCACAATCATCCCCATGAATGGAAAGGAAGCATTCATCATCAGGATGTTAAAGGAGTAAGTGTACTTTTACAGGGCAATTGCATTGTGCCTCACCTTTACTCTGGAACCTCCTGCCATATCATTAACCTTCTTCTTCCATTGTGTTAATTCATGGCTTACTCTACCAACATTATTTATACCCATAACTACTTGATTCCAGACCTTTGCCATTTCAGCATATTTGGGACTTCCTTTTCCAAAAAAGGCATTTGGCATATATCTTTAAGGGTTGCCATTAGGATGGGTCTCTCCTTATTTCTAAAATTGTCCTCACTCTGTCTGGATCACTGCTGCTACATCATTATTGTACCTAAAATAACATACAAAAGTCATACGCTAAAATATTTTGATGTAATCATCAGCCAAATGACTCAGCAATGAAACCACATCTGCTTAAATCACAAATAAATTAAAGATGTATGTACATTGGTGATTTAAGACCCATATGTTATACACATGCAAAGTCTCAATCCAGAAAGCTAAAGTTGTGTAGTAATAATCTGTGCATCGTCACAAAAACATTCATACTAGTACAGCAAGCACTTTGGTAACACCTGCATCATTATCCTATGACATTCCTGTATTCATATTGTCATTTTTCATTCAGGAATGAGACTTAGAAATCCTCCAGTCACGCAACATGTTTTTTGCCACAATATGCGGTGGTGCAGCGGTAGCATTGTTGCCTCACAGCAAGAGGTTGTCCCATTCGATTCTTGGCTGGAGTGCCTTCTTTGTGTTGTCTGCATGTCCTCTCCACGATCAAGTGATGTTCGAAAGACATGTGTAGAAAAGGTGTGCCTTAGTTGAAGGTTGGGTGTCGAGCTGGCACCTCGACACTGTAAAAATCTACTGCCAATCATTAGCGGACCAGAGTTCTGCTGTGGCGACCCCTAACAGGGAAAAGCCAGAAGAAGAATAACAACAGCATTCTTGTAAATGCAGTATTTACTTCTACCCTACACTGAAAAATGTTCTAAATGACATGAAAATGAATTTCCAAAATATCTTTCACAGTACCACTGACTACCTCAAAATACAGTTCCAGTGCTGCTGTCATGGCTTTCAATTCATAAAAGACACTTGTTTCAGTAGTAGCCACATGAATCATCTAAATCTGACTTTAATATCAACAAAAGACATAATTCTCCAAGTAAACACTGTATCTAATATCATTATAAACTGCTTGCAAGTAATTTCTAATATTTTTAATATGTATTTCTTACCTGTGAAATCGGTGGTTTCCTAAACCATTTGCCACCTATCCAATATAATTGCAAGTTAATATGTTTGTGTAAAACTGATTTATACAAATTGAGGCTCATTCATATGTGTTTAATGAAAGTTAGATTTTTTAATGCTCATCTCTCTGAATCACAGTAATATGTGAGAGTATAAATCAATTAATCCATGTAACTAAGTCCCTGGGTAGCTGTGAACATGCTGCAGACAGTTGTGGAACATGCAGCAGTTCTCAGCAGACCTCATATCTTCACATGAATTACAAACATCCCTGGTACTTTTCTAATGTTCCCATAATTAGGAAGGGGAAAATGGAGTCATATACATATTAGTTTGCACAATAATGAAGCATAACCCATAGCCATTCCAACATAGTCTGGCATACTCCATCACCTCAAATTACTCATTAGCTCATAAAAGGCCATGCAGTCACTGATATAATACAGCAGCAGGTGCACTTAAAGAAATGATTAATTCATGACATTGTAGTTTATTGCTCAACTAAAGTTAACAACATTAAAGCACAGAAGCAAAACAGATGTGAGAAATTTAAAAGGTAATGTATTTATTATTAAATTTTATTCACCGTGGAAATGAAATGTGAACGCATAAATTAAAAACAAAATGTGACAAAGCATTTTGGTAAAACAAACCTTGCCAGTAATGGCAGTGCCATGTCTAATGCCCCTGCTTGTTAGATGAGTTTTGTTATGGTGGTGTCATACCCCAATGGTATACCCCAATTCTTCATTTTGTTACAAACACTTCGAGTAACAGCAGTACCTGTGAAGGCAAGAGGCTTGTCTGACAAAGAGATCAGAATTATGCTGTAACTTCTTAGGGATTTGTGTCTGCAGAAAATTGAGTCCTGTGTATATGAGTCAGACTGGGACAAAATAGACATCTGGCAGGAGATGGGTGAGCACCTTTTATACCTGACAGGGCTCATCAGTTCTGGCCCTTAGTGCTACTACAGGAAGGATGCTCAAGAGATCCATAGGTTTAACCAAGTTAGAAGGTCAGATTCTTATAGTACATATTTTTTTTCCTTTTTGTTATTTTATTTGAACCTTATGAAAACTAGTTTTAAAACATATGTCACAGAAATGCAGCATAGCTGTAGGTAAATACAAGACAATGTGTATAGGTAAGTGCTAATATGTACTTAAATGTAATCTAAAATGTTTTATATAAATGCATCTATATACAATTCATGTCTGTCTGTTGACATGCATTTGTGTATAAATACAATTGTATAAGTATGCAAGTGTACATATATGTATCTATCTGTAAAAGGAGGGTGCACTGCTGCATGAGTACACTTAGAAATATTTATATATATATATATATATGGATCTACCTGACAGCACCGACACACTACAACACCGACAACGAAATCACCGACACCACATAACCAAAAGTTCACAAACACGAAACCTCACATGCCCGACACACCACAATCCCGACAATCAACAAACAAAACAAATCCCCTGTCCAAAAAGCACACACACAACACAAGCACACCAAAATCCTTGCAAACCCACACTAAACCTTACATACACAACTATCTACAACCTTAACCCAAACCCTAACCCTAAGGTCCGTCACTATCGCACACTCACCTAACCCGCGCCCTAACCCTAACTCACTTAACCCGCCCCTAACCCTAAAGACTGTCACTATCGCACACTCACCTAACCCACGCCCTAACCCTAACTCACTTAACCCACCCCTAACCCTAAAGGCTGTCACTATCACACACTCACCTAACCCGTGCCCTAACCCTAACTCACTTAACCCGCCCCTAACCCTAAAGACTGTCACTATCGCACACTCACCTGACCCGCGCCCTAAGCCTAACTCACTTAACCTACCCCTATCCCTAGAGTCCGTCAATATCGCACACTTACCTTACTCGCATCCTAACCCTAACGTCCGTCACTACCGCATACTTACACAGCCTTTTCACATGTCGGTGTTCTCAGCGTCGGGGTTTTCATCCGTCGGTCATCCCAGTTTTCGATCTTCTGGTGTCGGTCTTCTCATCTTTGGTGTTATCAGCTTTCGGCATTGTCAGGTAGACCCATATATATATATATATATATATATATATATATATATATATATATATATATATATATATATGTATAAAGTTTACTATCAAAAAGTTGAAAGTAAAAAAAAAATCTATTCATTTGATCAAATTGACATTCCGAATTTGGCAATGTCACTTTTACATAATGTTGAAAATCGTCACCTCAACTTCCACATTTGAACTTCAGGAGGTGATGTCTGATTCACCGGAAGCAATGCTGAAGCTGCCATACCAATTGTACGCCTACAGCACAAATTTTTACAGTTTAGTAGGGGGCAAGCACCCCTGCACCTCACATGTGGCTGGCTGTGCTCCCCCACACCCCCTGCAAATTATATATTCCAACTCTGAGATCACACTACAGTGAGGAAAAGGGTACATTTCCCAATCCCCACTGTAATGCGATCTTTTATCAGAACATCAAATGCACATTAGTGAACGTACACTACCATTCACTAATGTGCATTCGAACATTTTCAGAATTAAATTGTAGAAACTGGAAAACACACATTCGACCATCCCAATTTCATGTAAGCACCATTCCACATTTTGATAGTAAACTATCTCTCTCTCTCTCTTGATACATATATATATATATATATATATATATATATATATATATATATATATATATATATATGCATATATGTGTGTGTGTGTGTGTGTGTGTGTGTGTGTGTGTTTGTATGTGTGTATATCAATAGAGATAAAGATAGATATAGATATAGATATAGATATAGATATAGATATAGATATAGATATAGATATAGATATAGCTAAAGGCTATCAATTACATATTACTTAAAACAGTAAGTAGAGTATGTAGGGCATAGTGGAAAGCAGAAAGTACCAAGGAATTTTACAAACAGATCGCACAGACTACCCATCAGACAAATAGATGTATCTGCAGATACATAGAAATGTAATTTGTCAGGTGTGAGTGCATATGATTAAAGATTAAATATAATTTCAGTGGTATTCTTGTCCTCCATTTAATAAAGTAAAACAATAAAAATCACCAGAAACCATGATAACTGCACTAGTTTAGATATTTAAAAGTAAAAAAAGAGCATCCTCTTCAAATGTCTCCCCATGACAAGAAAGAAAAACTTTTGGAATGAAACTCAGGGCAAGAAGATGAACCATCACCTGGTCACATGGAGTCAAACAAGGATATGATTACCACTGAATTGGTATTTTATCTTTCAATGTATGCACTCATGCCTGATGAATATTTTGTATTAAGCAGAGGCCTGACATTTATAGCAGCAAAGAATGAGGACACTGCACAAGTTTTAATAGAATTTAAGATTTTTAGCAAGTCTTTAAATTTAAAAGTTTTATTTGGGACACAAACTGAAGTGATTCTTTGTCCTTATTAATGAAATAGTATGCTTATTCCTTTCACAATTTGACGATACAAATATTTGAAAAGGTAGTTGAACATGAAATATATCATCTTTACTAATGAGCAAATACAAATTCTTTTTATAACGTAACTCATGACCATTTTCAAGGTAATGAGTAATGATATTGTTATAAAATGTGCTGACAAAGGTGGTGGAGTGATGGTATTAGATACAGTGTATTATATTAATACCATGCAAGAAATGTTAAATAATGAAGAATCTGTATGAATTACTAGGCTCTCTTATGCTGTTACACAATGTTTGCACAGTTGAGCAGATAGATTCAGATTTACTTTAGTATTTAATAACTATCCCTCCTAACATACTGGTAAACCACAGTGTCCCTACAATACACAAGTCTCTATCAGCTCCACCCATGAGACCCATAGTATCAGCAAGGAGATGGATTCCTGAGCTCATTTTCAGATATTTGGAAACCCAGCTGAAAAGGGTCTGGAACAAATGTGCACCACTATAAAAGATACTATTGACTTCTTGAGCCAGTTATTTGAATGGTCAAGAGATAAGGATTTAAGTGATTGTCAGTTTGTTACATTTAATCTTGACTCATAGTTCATAGTAATACCTAATCAAATTAGTATACAATATGTCAAAGAATATCTGTTAGAATTCTCAGCGTATCTTGATGGGGCATTAGACATAGCACTGCCATTACTGGCAACGTTGCTTTGTCACATTTTGTTTTTAATTTATGCGTTTACATTTCATTTCCACGGTGAATAAAATTTAATAATAAATACATTACTTTTTAAGTTTCTCACATCTGTTTTGCTTCTGTGCTTTAATGTTGTTAACTTTAGTTGAGCAATAAACTACAATGTCATGAATTAATCATTTCTTTAAGTGCACCTGCTGATGTATTATATCAGTGACTGCATGGCCTTTTATGAGCTAATGAGTAATTTGAGGTGATGGAGTATGCCAGACTATGTTGGAATGGCTATGGGTTATGCTTCATTATTGTGCAAACTAATATGTATCTGACTCCATTTTCCCCTTCCTAATTATGGGAACATTAGAAAAGTACCAGGGATGTTTGTAATTCATGTGAAGATATGAGGTCTGCTGAGAACTGCTGCATGTTCCACAACTGTCTGCAGCATGTTCACAGCTACCCAGGGACTTAGTTACATGGATTAATTGACTTATACTCTCACATATTACTGTGATTCAGAGAGATGAGCATTAAAAAATCTAACTTTCATTAAACACATATGAATGAGCCTCAATTTATATAACTAAGTTTTACACAAACATATTAATGTGCAATTATATCGGATAGGTGGCAAATGGTTTAGGAAACCACCAATTTCACAGGTAAGAAATACATATTAAAAATGTTAGAAATTACTTGTAAGCAGTTTATAATGATATTAGATTACAGTGTTTATTTATTTATTATACATTTAACTGAGACTGAAGAGCTCAAGTAGATTTGAAAGTAACAAACTATGTGAACTATTAGACCTTGTCTTGAAATTCTTTTTCAAACACAGTTGTATAAACAAAATAAAGGTATAGCAATGGGAACACTAGTCCCTAATACATACTCCAACATAGCTGGTTTATATGGGACAGACAATACATATTATCTATAAATAACTCTAATAGAGATAAATAACATTAAAGGCACTTTGCAGATGATCTTTTTTTGATCTGTCAAGGTGCATCATTGACGTTTGGACAATTTCTTGAGTATACATCAAATACTACTTAAATGACATTTCATCTCTGCATATATTTTTCTGGATATAACATTAAATAAACATGAACAGGATCATATTGATATCATATTATTTAGAAAACCAGTGAAAAGAAGTGCTGATCTTCAGTGTCCACCATTTGTTGTTAGAAATGTTGTAAAAAAAATGCTATGAATAGCCAAACTGAATACCTTAGATACGAATATGGATGCACAACTAGATATATTTGCTCAAGGATTTATCAAGAGAAGATATAATGCTAAAAATGTTTATAATATTCAACATGATATGGTAGATACATGTGGCTTGACAGCTAAACCCATATTTTCTAGTAGGGTTTATAAATAATCCAAACATGCAGAACAGGGACACATTCAAATATGTTTATTAACTTATAATAAAAACACACAAGCAGCAATATAGGGTATTATAACTAAGTATTGCTCGATTATAAGGGATATTTCCAACCTAAGAAAAGTCATGACAGATTTGGCTATAAGAGAAATACCAACCTACAAAATTTATAAAGCGTGACCAAAGAATTTTTCATTTTCAAAGCACTAAATGGGGGACCTTTAAATAGGTTCATAGGTTCATAGGTTCATACTAGGCTATCTGCCCAAGGGCATTTATAAGCCTAGCCCATAGTTATGTGGCTTTCACCACCCCTTTAGTTTGAATAAAAACTATGCCTATCATTTTTCTGTGCCTCTGTCAAGCAGTGACACTGAAGTAATCCCTGGGGTATATCTGCGATCTCCCATCCATTGGTCAAGATTCCTCTTGAACAAGGCCAGCGAGGTGCTCTGCCTCACATGTACCGGGATTTTGTTCCACAGCATAGGGAGTCTCTGGGTGATGAATCTGTCCCTCCAGCACGTTCTATTTATAACCGTGTCAAGGTTTAAGTCTCCGCCCTTGTGGTTCTGAGGGATCTAGATTTTTTGAGGTGAAGCATATTCATCAAATCTGGGTTTGACATGGCCTTATATGTCAGGCACAGGTCACCTCTGAGCAAGCGGTATGAGACTGAATAGAGCTGGAGTTCTTTCAGTCGGGCAGCATAAGACATATTTTGAGACCCTTTATCCTTTTGGTGAGGAACTTTTGGGGCCTTTCAAGCTGCAGCAGGTGTCTGGTCAGATACATTCCGAACGGGGCATTGTACTCAATCATAGGTCTAATGAGTGATGAGTACAGGGGGACGATGACCTCCCTTGATCTAGATGTGAATCCCTTCATGATCAGGTGGGCGATATAGAAGGTTTTCCTAACTACTTTAGCAACATGAGTGTCAAGCGAAGGCTACTGTCAACTTGGGTCCCCAGATCCCTGATGACTTTTTCTGTGCTCAGTGGATTGCCATCTATATGGTAGCTAGGGGTAACCTTGTTTTTCCCAAAGGGTATGACTATGCATTTTTTGGCGTTTAACTTCAGGCCATGGCTCTGGCACCAGTTATCCGTTTCTGTGAGGCCCTTCTGGAGGATATCTGTGTCAGATGTGTTTTCGACTATGGCGCCCAGTTTGCAGTCATCTGCAAACTTTGTCAGCCATAACCCTCCTGTGTTTGCTTGTACTTCAGAAAAGTAGATGCCGAACAAGAGTGGACCCAGGACTGAGCCCTGTGGGACACCACTTGTGGCAGGCTTTGAGTCTGACATGGCTCCAGCAACTCTGACCCTGTGGGTTCTGTCGCTTAGCCAGTTTGCAACCCATCTTGTGATGTATGGGTTTACATTCAAGCTGATGAGTTTTTCGATGATACCTGAGTGGGGTATTGTGTCGAAGGCCTTTGCCAGGTCGAGGTAGGCTGTATGGACTGCCTTTCCCTCATCAATGGCCTTGGTGACTGTCTCGAAAAAGTCAACCAAGTTTAAGAGGCAGGATCTACCTTTGACAAAGCCAAACTGGGTTGGATCCAAAGTCTGCAAGTTCCCTATGTCTTTATTTATGAGTTCCATTATGATCCTCTCCATGGCTTTGCAGATAAGGCTTGTCAAGCTAATGGGGCGGTAATTCCAGGGTCTGTGGAGGCACCGCCCTTATGAAGTGGGACCACAGTCGCCGTGCGCCACTCCTTGGTGCGTATCCTGAGGTGAGGCTAAGATTAAACAGCTGTCCTAACTGTGGGTTTAATTCCTCGTTGAGTTCATGAAGCACACAGCCGGGGACACCATCCGGTCCCATGGATGCTGTGTTTTTTGCCTTAGTGAGGGCAGTTCTCACCTGGGCGTTGGAGATGTTTGGGGGGCCTACAATCCTCTGGAATAGATATCTCTCCTTTTGGGGCGGGGGAGTTTGCACTGAACCTGTCAGCCAGTATGTTAGCAATGTGTGTAGGTTCAGTAATTTTCACATCATTTTGAACTAATTCTGAGCATATCTGGGAGTTTCCTCCTAGGTTTCTAACATAGCTAAAGAAGGCCTTATGATTGTCTTTAGAGTCCTTGGCGATTTTTCTCTCAAAATTTGCCTTGGATGATTTTATGAGAGCTCTTAGTTTTTACTTATAATGATCAAAGGCGTCTTACCTTTCAAGGATTTTGCTCTATCTTGTAGTAGCTTCCTCCTTTTGTTGTAGAGCTTGTTTATGGCTGGGGTCCACCAGACTGGACGCTTGCCTTTGGTACAGAGAGTCTTAGTTTTGTTTGGGATTGCCTGATCCATGCAGTCCTGTAGGTGCTGGTAGAAGGCATTTGTAAGTGATTCAGCGGTTTGAGTAATGTTTACCACTGGCTCAGGGGCCTTAAAGGAGACCACACTAGTTTTTAGAAGTGTGAAATCGGCTTTTGAGAAGTTTTTCACTGTGGTCTTTTTGTTTCAGGTGGGGCGGGATGAGGACCTCCAGCGAGATTAGTTTATGATCTGATCTCACCAGTGAGGGGTATACTTCCGGTGTTGAACATTTTGATCCCATGTTCGTGATGATGAGATCAAGTATGTTTTCACCTCTTGTGGGGATGGTGACTAGTTGTTCCATGGCATTTGAGTTTATGAACTCCAGGAATCTTTGGGTTAGAGTGTTCGGGCTTGAGTAGTGTTCCCAGTCTATATTAGGGTAGTTGAAGTCACCTAGTATGATGGTGTTTGGAGATACATTTATCCCCTCCAATGTTTTCAGGACGGCCATGTGAGGTTCCTTAATATTTTGAGGGTGGCCTGTAACATGCTACAAATTGCAGAGCAGTCTTGCCTATGGTTAATTGCACCTGGATGGTCTCCGATGCATCGTGCGTTGCCACCAACCTTGAGGTGTGGGTGTCCTTTATGAATATGGACACCCCCCTCCTTTCTTGGTGTTGTCCGGATTTTGGGGCCGGAACGCATGATATGAGGTGAAACCTGTTAGTGCTGGGGTGCTCTCAGGAGCCTTGAACCAGGTTTCTGTCACAGCACAGACATCGATGTTCTCCATATTGAGAAGGGCCTCGAGTCGTGCATCTTGAGATTGAGACTTCTGGCATTGAGCAGCATTACCCTTAGTTTTTTCCTTTTGGTGTTCGAGGGTTGTAGGTTTAGAATTTGAGCCTTGCCAAAAAAGGCACTATGGGGGTGGCAAGAGCCTTTGCCAATATCCGGAAGCCCAGGGTGACAGGTGCAAGCCGTCCCTTGCGAGCAGCGTGGCTTGTCCAGCATGTCATCCCAGGCAGACAGACATTGGATCCCCTTTGAATGACACCAGAATTTAAGCCAATTATTAAAGCTGATCATCTTATCACTGTATTGTGGCATCATTCTAGGTGAAGGTAGGATACTGCTCAAGGTCAGGGTCATACCTGCCTGGGCTACATAATCAGAGAGCTCCTCGATGTCCCTTTTCATGTAGTCCAAGGAGGTACGTCTCAGGTCGTTGACACCAGCGTGGACAATGACTGAGTCGTACTTGTACCTGCTGTTGAGAGACCTGAGTGCTTGCGTTATGTGGCGGATTCTAGCGCCCGACAGGCAGCTTACTGTGACCTTCTCCTTACTCAGTCTGGTGAGCGGGACATCAGTGTGTCTGACTATGGAATCACCAATGACAAGTGTGTCTGGCATTTTGTTTGGCCTTAAGGGCTGTGACTGTTTGACACTCTGACTGTGTGGTCTATGTGTTGCATGTGTTGGGTCGTGAGGTGGTAGTTGTTTGGGTGTCTGCTTTGGTGGCCTCTGCTGTTTTGGTAAATTTTTGATCAGAAATGCAATCAATGTGTTCACAGTAAATATATTTATATGGATAACTCATTTATACACCCAGATAATGGTAAGGAATTTACACTTAGGGATAATGGGAATTGTGAAACATGACACTTAGTCTACATGGCCGTATGTAATAATTATGATGTATACTATGTGGGTATGGTACTGCGGTAGTGGTGCTGCGGTAGCGTTTTCCCCTCATAGCAAGACGTTGTCCCGTTCAATTCTCAGCTAGAGCGTCTTCTGTGTGGAGGCATATGTGAATGGGGCGTGCCTTCGTTGAAGGTTGTGCGTCAGGGCTGGTAACCCAGTACATAAAAATCCACTACCAATCATTACCGGACCGGAGTTCCGCTGTGGCGACCCCTAACTGGGAAAAGCCGAAAGACAGAAACAAACAAACTATGTGGGTATGATTAATCATAAATTGAAGGAAATATAAATAACCATATATCAGATATCAATAGAGGTATTGTTATGAATGCATTAGTCAAACATATTGCAGACACCGATGAGACACAGGGTTGTAAATTTATGATTTTACGTATACTAGAAGAACCTTTACATGATGGGGATATTATACATTTAACTGAGACTGAAGAGCTCAAGTAGATTTTAAGACTGAGAGCCTATGTTATTCCTAGCCTAAGTAGTATTGTTACTGTAAAGCCCTTACCAAGGGAATTACACAAACAGGTATTCTGAGTTCATTTTAAATAATTATGTCACATGTTTTTAATGTTTTTCTGTCACATCTACAGTGAATGTTGAAATTGTAATATATGCCTGATGAAGTCTAAGGGCAAAAGTGTTTTTACTAACAATTTCTATTAAAGTTCAAAACCAGTGCAGTTATTTTGGTTCTGGTGGTTTTATTGTTTTACCTTGAGAGATGTAAGCACACTATAAAATTGGAATCTCTCATGTAACAACAACTAGATACCAAACAGGTTGTCAGTACGCACTCTTCAGCTCTCACACAAACTAAAGGCATGACACATAGACCCACACATGCAGAGTTCCTCACTAGAAGTCTACCAAAAGTTCAGAGACCTTCCAAATGTAAACAAAGTGCATACACTGTTACGCAAATAGAAACTACTACACATAATATCCCATACAAATATGCCTTAATAAATAAGCCCCTAAGGCAAGACACCTCTAAACCAAATGTCCTGGTTATAGGTGAGTACATAGTGAAACATACATATGTTCCCCTCACCAGGCTGGATAAGAAGTAGGTCACTGGCAGCTGCCTGTCAGGTGGCAGGATCCATCAGATCATGCATGCACTCAAATCACTCAATGACAAGTACTATTATGACTCAATCATAGCTCATGTATGGGTGAATGACCTCAGGTGTAGCTCTCTGGGCTATATGAAGAGAGACATAACTGAACTCTCACGATATCTGTCCCTGGCAGGTATGATCCTAGCCCCAAGCAGCATTCTACCTTCTCACAGGATGATGCCACTGTACAAATAAAAAATGATTGACTTCAACTATTGGCTTAACTTCTGGTGTCAATCCAGAGAGATCCATTATCTGTCAGCCTGGGATGACATTGTCCACAGGCCATACTGCTTTTGCCAGAGATGATCTGCAAATGTCTCCTCTAGATTTTTGGATACTGTCAAAGGCACTTGCTCCCTCAAGTGCCTTTTTTAGGCAATGTCAAAACAATAAGCCTTTTTTAGGCAACGTCAAAAACAACAAAATTTCCGACATAACAAAATCCACTTGAGGCAAACTCAAGGTTCTGATGCTTAATGCTAGAAAACATGAAGCTGCATTTCCTGGAAGCACTCCTCACCATTGAAGATGTTGATATCTGTACAGTCACTGGGACATTGTTCAAGACAGTGGAGAGCACCCCAGCTGTGCAAGGCTACAATGCCTTCCACACATTCAGTCCTCAAAATGAATGTGAAAGAACCAAAGGTGGAGGGGCAACCATCTTCATTAAAGCAAAGAACACATCAAGACTGGTCAAACAGTATGACTCTCTCTCATATTACTCCATGTCCAATTAACTCCAGGCAAAATACCTACCACATCATAGCTAGTTATAGGTCCTCCACCATTAATGAAAAAAAGCACACCACCTACCTGGACTTACTGGAATCACTCTCCATACGGCCCAAAACCTTAGTCATGGGTGATTTCAGCTATCTTTCCATCAACTGGGTGGCATATACTAGCACAAACACACTAACCCAGAGGTTCATGGACTTTTTAATTCAAATGCCCTGGAATAGATAGTTTGCACCACCAGAAGGAGCTCAAATGTCCTAGATATAATACTCACCAACATGTGGAGTCACTGCATGCCCCCTGTGTGATGCTATCCCTGGTAAGGTCGGACCATAAAACTGTCTCATTCGAATTAACTATTGGACTTGACACCCTTATAGGGGCAAAAAAAATGAAGATCTTTTCCAAAGCTTACTTTAGCCTACTAAGCAATGGTATAAAAAGTTTTATAACCCCCGCACTCACAGACAACAATGAATCCTATCCAGAGGTGTACTCAGATGCCCTGTACAAACATTTAAGCAGCTGTATAGACTCAGCTGTACCTGACCAGATCAAAACCAGGTCATCCCATAAAAACAAGCCACCCTGGTGGACCTCAAGTATAAATAGGTTATATAACAAGAAGAAGAAACAGATGTCTAAGAATAAGAGGGAACTGAATCAGCAGAGGAAGAATTCCGCCATTAGCTTGAACAAACAAATGAGAAATCTCCTAGCTAAGGAGAATGATAAGTTATGTCTGAAACCTAAAAGGGAATACCCAGGTTTGTGCAGAACTGGTAACAGATGGTATGCACTGGAGGAAACTGACAACCTGCTAGCTGTCAAATTTGGTGCAAACTTCGTCCTCCCTGGCCTCCCCAGCTATACCTCAAATTATACATGACACCACTTTTCTTCCTAGTATCTCTAGAGATCAGGTCTTATGTGTGCTCTCCAAGGCCAAAAAATACAACCTCAGTGGGACCAGATAAGATTCCAGAATGTTTATTAAGCAATCTAAAACAGAACAGACCCAATTAGCATGGTCTTTAACCATAGCTACCTGAGTACTGGTTTTGTTCCAGCAGAGTGGAGAATAGCAACAGTAATCCCCTAGCATCAGGCCATCAACAGACCCTGGGGATTATAGACCTATAAGTCTAACCAGTCTCATCTGCAAGGCCATGGAAAGAATCATAATTGACCTTATCAACAAGGACATAAGCCACCTTCAAACGGTAAGCAGAACTCAATTTGGCTTTGTTGAGGATAGATCATGCTTATTAAACCTGGCAGACTTCTTTGATAAAGTCACCGAAGCACTGGATGAAGGTGAGACATTGCATACTGCCTATCTTGACCTGGCCAATGCTTTTGACACAATCTCTCACTCAGGCATCATTGAAAAACTCTCTCAGTTAAGGATTAATACTTTTGTCACAGGATGGCTAGCCAATTGGCTCACCAACAGAACACATAATGTTAAAGTTGGTCACTCCACCTGTTCTAGTAGACCTGTCACCAGTGGCATACCACAAGGTTCTGAGCTGGGTCCCTTACTGTTCAGAATCTACTTCTTAGAAGTCCAAGCTAAATTAGATGGCCTGTGGCTTACCAAGTTTGCTGATGACTGCAAATTGGGTGCAAGTATTGAGTTCCCCAATGATATACTACAGGAAGGGCTGACACAGACAAAAGACTGGTGCCAAAACCACAGTCTAAACTCAAAAAAGTACATTATTCCATTTGCTAAAGTAGAATTCCTCACTAACTACAATGTTGACAACACCCACCTAAGCTGAAACCCAGTGGGGCTAGACCTAGGAACACAGGTAGATAGCAATCTGAACTTTGACCACCAAATTTTCTCTGTGGTAAGGAAATAATTCTACATTGCACACTTCATAAGTAAGGGCATTGCATCCAGGTCTAAGGACATTATAGCCTCACTGTACTTGACCCTCATCAGACCACTAATAGAGTACAATGCTTCATTTTGCATGTACCTCAAAAGACACCTGCAGAAGGTGGAGAGACACTCCAAACCATGATGTATGTGGATAGACTAAAATCCCTGTCACTGTATGCTGTATCATATAGGCTGTTGAGGGACTAGTACCTGGCCTACAGGGCAGTCTCTGACCCCATCCTGATGGATATGCTTCACATACACAAATCTAATTGCACAATAGTCACTTGGTTTAGGGCTCTTAACCTAGCCTGTGACATTAACAGAATGTGCTGGAGAGACAAATATGTCTCACAGAGACTGCTACTCCTCTAAAGCTAACTGCCATTTCTCATGAAGCAGAGCTCCTCACTAACCCTGTTCAAGTGCAACCTGGACAAATGGATTGGTGACCACAGATTAACCACAGGGTAGTACCCATGCCTGTCATGGACAGGGGAAGTCAGTATTGACCATAGACTAGCTGTACAAAATACATTCACTTAATAAGGATAGATAGGACAATCTGGGATTAACATGACTAGGTTTGTAAGTGCTCTAGGGCTGCTAGCCTAGTAACCTCCTATGAACCTAACAACCTATGGGTCTACATTAATAGAAAAGGGTTATATTCCTTTAATTGCCAGGTCAAATGTAATGCTAAGGGAATCATCCTGAATGTGTGTTCTGGCAACTTAGGCAGTTGCCATGACTCCCGTATCTGGTGCAAATCACAGCTCTTCCAGAGGTTTTCCAGGGGTGATATCCCACAAGGCCATTTACTGGAGGATGCAGGGTATGTAACCGAACCATGACTGAGTCCCACATCAGAAATGCACAGACATCTACAGAAGAATGCTATAATGAGGCACATGGTCAAACAAAAAACATCATAGAACATACGTTTGGGCTTCTGAAGTCACAGATTTGGTGTCTAGATACATCAAGGGGTACTCTGCAGTATGGTCCCAGTACTTATGCCAAAATATATCACAGTCTATGCTACCCTACACCATATCACCCTGAGAAAACAGCTGCAACAGGAACACCAAGGACTAGGAACAAACATTACACCACCACTTGCAAGGTCACCACAGACACATGCAGATGAGAAGTCAGAGGGGTGCCAACAGCTACTGTAGGTGTAAGTAGATGTAGGCATACAAAATATGCTCTTGCCAAGAAGCAATGGATAGCACACATGCTGACCATCTAAGAGGTACACCTTTCATCCTCTACACATATATACATACATACAGTAAAATTGATGCCAGACAATGCTCACTGTGTACTGTTAACATCAGACAGAGGAAGTTCCGAAATGACAACAGATGTAACTGCAGAACTATCAAGGTAAGTGCTGAGTTTGTAAAAGAAAAAAGTGTGTGAGAAAATGGATAAATGGCAGACACCAGTATACATGTACTTCCTTACTTGCAGCCTTTCAACTTACGAACTTTCAGACTTGCAAACAAACTTGTCTGAAGTTTGACTGCCAAGCAAGAGGTGGCAATAGTTATCAATATTCAGCTGTAAACAAACACAGCATGCTGTCCTTGTATCTCTGTAAGTGACTAGTCTGTCTGTGACATAACTTACCACCTTTAACAGTGTATGCCAAATATGTTGCTGCACCGAGGTTACTTTTATAACCTTAATACATTAGTACCACAACATGCCTCCAAAGTGTGTGAGAGAAGACAGTAGTAGTGGGGGTAAATGCAAGAAGCAGTGCAGTTTTACCATGGAAACTAAAATGGACATTATAAAGCAAAGTGACTAGGTGAGGAAAATTGGAAGCATAGAAAGTTTGCTTGGGATGAATCATTCGACAATTGTAAAAGACAAAGAACACATTATGCAACATGTGAAAGATTCTGTACCAATACATGCCATGATAATAAGTAAGAGATGAAGTGTGGTGATGGAAGAAATGAAAAAAAACTATTGAGTGCATGGATGGAAGACCAGTATCAGTGCCACATACCTGTAAGTCTTAACTTAATTCAGCAGAAGGCCATGTGTATCTTTGAAGATTTAAAGAATAAATGTGGTGAATGTAAGAGCACTAGAGAAGAAACATTTACAGATAGCCATGGCTATTTACATTGATTTAAGGCTCACTGAACTTGTACATAAAGTTGGGTGGAGAGACTGCCAGTGTGGACATGGTAGCACCAAAGGAGTTCCTCAAGGTATTGTCAGCGATTATTGACAATGGATGTTCCCTACCGGAACAGTTACTGGAAGAAGATGTCTGAATGTACATACATTGCAAAAAAAAAAAGAAGTCATTGACTAGACTTAAACCACCAAAGGACAGATTTACACTCCTCTTAGCTGGAAATGCTGCTGGTGACTGAAAAATTAAAGCTATGTTAATCTATCATTCAGAAAACCCCAGGGCCCTCAAGGGTGTTGTCAAACCTTCACTTCTGGTTGGGTGGATGTCTAACCATAAAGCATGGATGACAAAACCTCTTTCTGAAGATTGTTTTTTCCATTCCTTTTCTCTTTCCGAAGATTGTTTTTTCCATTCCTTTTCATCTGAGATGGAAAAGTACAGCCAAAATAAAAACCTGCCCTTCATGATTCTGCTTGTCCAAGAAAATGTCCCAGGCCATCCACCATTCCTGGACAATTTTCACAACAACATCAAGGTGGTGTACCTGCCTCCCAATACTACCTCTGTCCTTCAGCTGATGGATCAAGGTGTCATAGCAACTTTTAAGGCTTATTACCTGTGCAGAACTTTTTCACAGGATGTGCTGTGAAGGAGAGAGAAGGGGACAGTGGAGTGATGCTGAGAGAATTCTGGAAGAATGCCAACATCTACAAGGCAATTAAGAACGTTGATTCTTCCTGGAGTGAGGTATAGGCTATCATCATGAATGGTGTTTAGTAGAAGCTCTGCCCACAATTTACAAACTGCTTGAATGGAATTCTAGAGACAGTGACTTCATTGTCCAACAAGATGGTGAAACTGGGCAGGAAAATGCAATTGGAAATTGAAGAATATATCCATTAATGTTTGGAATACCACTATAAGGAGCTGAGCAACAAGGATTTGATGGAGCTGGAGTCACAAACAGCACAGGATGAAGTTATGGAGCAGGAACATGAAGCTGTGAAACCCAAGAAATTTACCTGTAAGCTGGCTGAAAATTTCAGCATGATTGAGATGCACTTGTTTCTTTTAAGTCACAGAACTCAAACACTGAAAGATTTACAAAAGTGTGTACAGTTATTCATAAAGCTATTGCCTGCAAAAGGAAGATTTATAAGGATAAGAAAAAAATAGCTGTAAAGATATCTCTTGATAGATATCTCAAGAGAGTTGAGGTGGGATATGATATGCAAGAACAAGAACAACCAATGCCATCTGCATCCACATGAGGTTCTTTGAATATTCTTAGTTCCCGTTGGCATTCCATCTGAGCACTCATTATCCTTTAGCTAAGTATTGTGTACAGTATTATGCTATTACAGTGTAGATTAAAATATACTACTGTCAAAAAATATAGGACTACTGTCAAATATTAGTGGTGCTTAAACATTCCACTAATCAGACTTTGTTGTACAGTATGATTATTTCTGTTTATAATTACAGAACAGTATTTTATCTTTATTGTTTATATTGGTGCTTTTTGGTGGTTATTGGTACACTTTTGGTGCTTTTTTGTTGGTTATTGGTGGTTAATCATCGTTATTGGTACAATTTTGAGCACATTCTGTTAATCGGGCAAGGGTGCGTTGGACTTATGAACATTTTTGTCGTACAACAACCCCCCAGGAATGTAACCTGTTTGTATGTAGGGGAGCGTCTGTACTGTTACTACCCTGTGCATCAGATAATATGCATATGTAACCCTGAATCTAAAAAGATTCAAACAAGGTGATGGCACAGTTATCATTTGCATATGGTGGAGGTTGGAGGGCAAAAGGCCAAGGCTGACACCAAAGTAGTGAGTATGTAGGAGTAAGAAACACAACCAGGCAGAAATGTTTGTAACATTAAATGGCCACTGAGATTGAATGTCCTACAGTCCTCATTAATGCCTCATGTAGTTGGTATGTGTGGGTGTCTTTATCGACACTCTATGTGAAATGTGTTTTTGATTGTCTGAATGAATACAACCAAACTTTGAGCTAGTACTGCATCCTTTCATGTTGGACTGGTGTGAGACATGCACACTACAGTTATCAATTCATTCTGATTACCTTGACCATGAGAACTGGCCTTGCCAAGAGTTGCACTGGCACTTCCATGCCCATTGTCAATAGGGATGGTGCTTTATGAATGTGAGAGATGTCTGCTAGATGACCTGTCCTCACAACAAAGTGGCCTACCATGTCTGGGTGTGGACACCTCAACAACTTGAAAGAGCAGTGGCAGTAGTGGCAGTAGTGCCACTACAGCAGTGTGATCGAGCACAGCCATGTTGGCTAACAATAGATGATGTTGCAGCCCTTTGGCCACATTGAATCTGTTCTCCTTCCAGCAGGTGTTCCATCACAGACACCAACTATTCTGTCATGGCATTTATCTGATGCATTAAATCAGTCACACGGTGGAGACAGTCACATGCATCAGCTTATGCAACATCTAGAACCCTAAGCATGTACTTGGAGTCCATTGTCTCCACAACAGCCCTAAATATACGGAAAGTGGCATGTAATAATACACCAGGATCAGGTGGAGGGTGGACAGCAGCCCTCCTCCGACCACCCTGACAAACCTTCCTTCATGGCACCTCACCCACACTTCAGCTAAAGACAGAGTCAATCGGCACTGAAACTGCCATAACCACATGACCTTGATTAACTGTGTCACCCTCAACATGTTCACCATCTGAGGGCTTAGTGGAAAGGATATGTGGATGCACAATGACTGTTTCTGAAGGAAATCCTGGTGATGTACGAGTCCCATCCTCAGCGTCAGATTCAAACTCTGCACCCTCGACTGTGCCTGTGTTGGGCCACCATCATCATCAGAGCCTAGCTATACCTCGACATCAGGTGGTAAGATTCCCATACTTCCACTGTCAGGATCACCAGTGATAGTAAGTAACAAACACAGGAATAAATTTACTACTCCCATAAATATTAATCCAAAATATATGAACAAAAAGTAACCCTGTTTGCACAAATTCAAATGCTACAGCAATACAGACATTCATTGCATACTTCTCACACATGCAGATAATATACATCTAAATAATGCTTAGTAAGAACAAAAAAAATCCTTACTATGTGTATATATCTTAACACTTTGCAGGGATGATGAGCCTGGAAGAAATGAAGCAATGAAAAGATGGCACTTAATCATCACAACGGGAGTAACATAGGGACAGTGAATAGACAAATTACTTATATGGACCGTAAGAAATAGCTGTAACTGAAAATTGTCTGAGCCATTCACACACACCCATGTCTGCTGAACAATTCTCTTTTATTACTAGATTGACTTATAAATTGATACAGATAAAGAAACATGTATCACAAGCAGTAGCAGCAAATTTATTTTAAATTAAAATATTTATTTTAGTGGACAAGCCAATATTATGTTGCCATATGTAAGTTTGCACACTTGGTCTCCTAGAAACATCAGCAGTGACATCAAGCACATGTGCAGGCTCCCCTGAGCTGTCAGGATCTTTGACAGTGGACAGGAACTCTTCATTTGATGTTACTGAATCAGTAGCAGGACAATCCCCCAATAGCCAGCTGTTCTTGAGCAACTGCAGCCACCCTCCTCCATGCTGATGAAACCATATCAGTGGCCTGATGTAGCACCTGATCATAATTGTGGCTGCAACCACCAACTGCATTCAAATTGGTGACTAACTCTTTCCAAATCTCCTTTCTTGCAGCCTTATACCCCCAGGCCTATTTCAAGCAGGAAGGCACCATGCTGCCTCAGACCTTGGATGATGACTTCAATCTCAGTGACACTAAAAAGGGCAGTTTATGGAGTTGTAGGCTTGGGTGCCTTAATCCTATGTGACATAAAACAGAGAAAGCTAAAACACATTAATATCACATAATGCATTTCTTCACATGCACAAAAAATCAGTCTATGTACAATTTGTCAACATAAAGCAATTGAAACACACATCTCATTTAGTATAACAGTATGATAGGTGTCTCCCCCATGTCCTCATACCACACAACAATGTTTGTACAAACCAGGGAATTAACGCATAAGCAATGTATATATTTTTAAAGAAAATTATCAGGATGTATGCACATTTTCGACATAAAAATATTTGAAACACACTTCTCATTTAGGAAAACAGAATGGTAGGTTGCATGCCCACACACTCCAAAATATGTAAGGGGACTGTAAAAGCACCCATTCTGTAAAAATTCATATAGTAAAGACTGGAAAGTTATGTCATTGTTTAATGGGTGCCAGTTATCATTAGTAAGTGTTACATAAGTTAATTTATAAATGCCGGACAATTTTCACTATGCCCACTACTCCTGTAGAGATTGGCCTGGGACATCTGAGAAACAACACCAGTGTCAGCAACATGTACAATATGATTTCACTCCAGTATCATATAATATTGCAAAAACAAATGATAAGAACAATAGTTGTGCAGAAAGTATAACCTGCTTATCTTGCAAATGTAAATGGCTCCCAAAACTGCTTATGCTAACAGTGAACTATAGGAAATGCATGCAGATGATTTATTTTCCTCTGTGCTGTATAAATACCATTCTAACAGTTTACAAAATGTCAAATGTACATGAATAATAGAAGCACAGTTTATCAAAATAAATGGTTTCTCTGCAGAGAACTCACCTTCAAAAAATACCACCTATCTTCTGTCTGAATGCACACAAGACTCCTCATCTTCAAGTTTCCTAGTTACATGGATACCTTTTTATAATGTAGATCCAGGCCTCTGAACATTGTGAATATGCAAATGAGGTGTTAACTCATTAGAATTGCTGAATAGCAAATTTTTGACTTCATATAGAAAATGTAAATAAAGTGTAGGCTCTTCACTATCATTAGTTGCTAATGGCATGTGACTGTGAATGATTAGTGCGAGTGAAGGAAAACACAACAGTAATTCAGACACCCTCCTCTGCAGTGGGTACGTCAGTGAGGACACACTTACAAAGTGTGGAACTAACTTCAGTGAGCTTTTAAAGAAAGCAAAACACCACAATTGTATAATATTTTGCCAATAATAGCAAAACTTCCCTGCCTTTGCTGAAAAGTTGTTCACACATTTAAAGTAAAATGATAGAAAATGCACTCTAGACCAGGGTTTTCAACCTTCACTATCAAAAGAGCCATTTTTGGCCCATCTCCCACCAAATAAAATTCAGCGGGAGCCACAAAACCTATTTGACCCCTAAAATGAAGATAAGACAGTGTATAAAGTTTTATATATTTATTTATTTATGTATTTATTTATTTACATTTGTTGACCGGGAGTGTCCGACTGGACATATGTCCATTTTCAGCAGAGGCCCAGGGCGAAAAGCTCCACAGTTAAAATAAACAGACAGAAGTTACATTGGATTACATAGCGATTAACAATTTAACATAGCAATTACTTACAACATATTTACAGATGAAGAACATAGTACATCAGTAGACAACTAGAATCTTTATCTGTGAAGTACATAACAGACATTAACAAATGTTACAATAAGAAGTTCCTGCTGTATAATAAGTACTAGGCTTATGAGCATTTGAGCTTGCTATAATCAAGTTAGTTAGTGGTTAATATATAGTTATTATACTAAATATAAAAACTAAGTTTATAAGAGCAATATTTAAAATCTGTCCCAATTTTTGCTCCTTTGTTGGGATTTCTAGATCATTCTCAGCATGTGTGTGTGTGTGTGTGTGTGTGTGTGTGTGTGTGTGTGTGTGTGTGTGTGTGTGTGTGTGTGTGTGTGTGTCATATCTTTCAACCTCAGTTAAGAAATCTGGACAAAGCCATACATAATTGGGGACAAAGGCCCAAAAATAGGAACAGATTTTAAATTTTGCTCTTACAAACTTAGAAAGTTGATAGAATAATAGATTTTGCATTAGCTAGAATTTTCTGAAGGGTATGAAGTCTGAAACTCAAATGTCTGTCTTTTTTTCTGACTTCAGCCTTTAATGATTTGCCAGAAAAAAACACAGTTTTATGAGAAACAGACCAAAAATATGAGGTAAAAGTCAGGGCATTCTGTGAAAGTCATTATAATTGATAGGTAACTGTGTGTGTGTGTGTGTGTGTGTGTGTGTGTGTGTGTGTGTGTGTATAGTTAAGAGGTAACTGTGTGTGTGTGTGTGTGTGTGTGTGTGTGTGTGTGTGTAAAACGCACGTTAACAGAAACCATGTTATTCTAGCAAGTTTCTAAGTTTATAAGAGCAATATTTAATGTCCGTCCCTATTTTTCTCCTTTGTTCCCCTTTATTTGTGGCCCTGTCCCGATTTCTTCTGGTAAGACTTTAAGAGGTATGAGAGGTATGGAAACCTTTCAGGAGGTGCTGCTGCTGCCAGGGGATTGCTTGATCACTCTCAGTGTGTGTGTGTGAAATGCATGGCAACAGAAACCGTGTTATTCTAGTAAGTTTCTAAGCTTCTGAAAGCAATATTTAAAGTTCATCGCTCAATCAGTCTCAGTGTGTGTGTGTGTGTGTGTGTGTGTGTGTGTGTGTGTGTGTGTGTGTGTGTGTGTGTGTGTGGATTGTGCGATAGAGTAGCCATTATTTTTTAAAGCTTCAGTGAGCCACTGCAGTGGGGTGGAAGAGTCACATGTGGCTCCAGAGCCACAGGTTGCAGACCCCTGCTCTAGACTATAAGTCTCATATTACAGCAGAAATAAGGGAAGAATGACTAGAATAGAAAGAGAAGACAGACCTGCATTAATGCAAACAATTTCTTAAATGGTGTTATCATCGCTCATTGCACTAAATATGTTAGGCACACATGTACGACATGTACAACCAACTGATCATGTCCAAGTTTATGAATGTTAACACTGGTTATGAAATGTGAATTGCTTGTGTGTGCACATGATTTTATTGATGCTGGAAAGCAATGTCTGTGGCAAAGACAGATAACCCACTATAAATGTGTTTTGTTAGAGCAGTAGTCTGATGGTTCAAATTCAGACCTGTTTAATTACTGCAAGTTTGCTTTTTTCTTTTTTTTTATGGCTTTACCATTTGCACAGTGTGTGGGCTATTGCAAACATTGTTTACTAGCCAAAAATTGAAAATTTATCTCAGTTGCCTTATAAAGCACAAGCGCAAACAGTGGCATGGCTTGGTGGTCAGCAACATGGAGGATAATGACTACAGTAATTTCATCTGTTACCTGATTGGTCTGTGGCACAAGGGGTAAATACGTTGAGATAAACAAGAGAGAAGATAGGTAAATTGGTACTTATTTTTACTGTGGAATGGTCATAATGAATATTTACAGAATTAATACATGTTTTTTCTGCCTCTTACATTTGAGTTTTGCTCGTCTATGTGCAAACAAGGTTCAAAGCTTAAGGAATAAACTGCTTTAATTGGTTTTGCTTTACTTTGCACAAACAGGCTTAGTTGTGAGGCATGCCCATCAGCACTCTGAATTGCACTCAGCATTGAAAATACACCTGCTGCCAAGATTTTTAACATTTGCTAACTGGAAAAGTCCAACTTGGAACAAAGCTAATTTTCAGCAGAGGCCCAGGGTGAAAGGTTCTAGATGCATGTCTTTGTAATATGGGAGGAAACCCACACAAATGCAGGGAGGACATGCAGACTTTGCACAGAAGGCACCCCAGCCAAGAATTGAACCAGAAAACCTTTTGCGGAGAGACAACAACGCTACCACTGCACCACCCTATAACAACGTGCAATGAGTTCATGATCAGAACACAGGTGAGCCATAGTTCTTATCCAGCACAGTACAACTTTTAGTTAGGGTGTCTCACTGCAATTTTTCCAATAAATGAGAATATGAACTTAATACTGCATACCAATAGCTAGGTGTAGCAGGTTGATTGAGCATGGACATACTTTTTTTTTAGGTATCATATGTATTAGTTGTGCAATATTTATCATTACAATGATGATTATGTAATAAAAATGCAACTGTATATCTTTGATGGACACAATAGTTTCCTGACAATAATTTACACACCTCCCATAACCTAAGTATAACTATAAAAATAATGTATTGTGAGGTATGTATCACAAATCACAAATATATTAATAAAGTAATGCAAGTCTATGCATTTCCAGTATGCAATCAGATAGTACTCCTGCATCCCACCCAAGAATGCATAAGCCAGGACCTTGTAATGTCACACACATACAGGCTTAACTGAAGTATAACACATGTCCGTCTTTAAATTGTATATCTGTGATGACCATAAATGGCAAACACTTATTCTGTGGTGATTACGCATAATTACCTGCCTAGAAGTTTAGGCAGTCCCTTTTACATAGGTTTGAATCCCACATGGTACAAATTGCTTTTAACACTGTACAAATCCACAAAAAATATATGTCAAGTCATCTCATTGATCCGTACAAAGTCATGGCTTAAATGCCGAGTCATTTAGCATTTCAGTGTTGACCAGTGGACAAAGTGTGACCAGGTGTAATAGCACACTTGCCATAAAGTAATGGCAAATGGCAAATTATAGGTTCATTGGTTCATAGGATGTTACTAGGCTATTGACCCGTGGGTCTTTACAAACCTAGCCATTAAATCGCAATATAATACTAGATGAGAGATATAGTCTATGCCCAAGGTTTTTCTAGCAAGAACTACCCATGCCCAGGAAAGAACCTGGGGCAATCCCTGACAGAAGTGTATGGTTTCCCATCCAGTCATCCAGGTTAAACTTAAATAGGGTCATGGAGGTGCTCTGTTTGATATTGATTGGAAGCCTATTCCAGAGCAGTGGCAACCTCTGAGAGATATATCTGTCTCTCTGGCATGTTCTGTTTATGCTGCAGGCTAGATTGATGTCCCTGGAATGGGTGACTCTAGTCCCATTTGACTTATGGATGTACAGCATTTCCATTAAATATGGGTCAGAAATAGTCCTGTAAACCAGACACTAGTTGCCTCTGAGTAGCCTATATGTTACTGAGTACAGTGACAGCGACTTCAACCAGTCCATATAAGACATGTGTTAGAGAACCTGAATTTTCTTAGTTAGAAGTATCTAAGGTCTCTCAAGTTGCTGCAGGTGTCTGATTGGGTACATATCAAATGGATCATTAATTTTAATGATAGGCCTGATGAGGGGAAGAGTACAGGGGAGTTATAACCTGTTTTGTTCTTGAAGAGATGCCTTTGCTAATCAGGTGAATGATGTAGAATGCCTTCCTCACCACAGTAGACATGTGGTGGACAAAGTTGAGGTCACAGTCAACTTGTGTTCTCAGGTTTTTCACTACTGAATCAGTGCTTAGTGTATTATTGATTATTTTATAATCAGTAGGGACATTGTTTTTACTGAAGGAATGACAATGCATTTTTTAGCATTTAGTTTAAGTCCATGGTTTAGTACCAATCATTGCTCTGTTTAAGCCCCTTCTGAAATGGATTCAGTAATAGAGGCTAATCTGCAGACATCTGCAAACTTGGTTAGCCACAGCCCCTCTGTTATGGCCTGGACTTCTGGGAAGTATATGTCAAACAAGGGGGTCCCAGCACTGACTCTTGACAGGTCTGCTGGTAGAGGTGAAGTCTACCACTTTGACTGAGTGTTGTTGATCTTTGAGCAGTTTTCAACCTACCTGACAACAAAAGGGTTGATATTCAACTGGGTTAGTTTGTCAATGAAGCCCAAATATGGGATAGTGTTGAAGGCCTTGGCCAAGTCAAGACAGATTATGTGCATGGCTTTGCCTTCATCTATGGTTCTGGTCATGTTCTCAAAGAAGTCCACCAGGTTTTGCAGACATGACCTGCCCTTGACAAAATTGAACTGGGACCAGGTTCATGGTATGGAGGTCACCTATATCTTTATTTATGAGGTCCATGATGATTCGTTCCAGTGCCATACAGACGGGGCTGTTTAAACTTATTGGTCTATAGTTACCCAGGTGTGGTGCTGAGCAGCCCTTGTGGGGGGGGGGGGGTAACAGTTGTTGTGTTCCATTCAGTGGGGACAAAGCCAGTACTCAGATTGTGGTTGAATAGAGTACCTAATGGAGTAGCTAGCTCTTGTTTTAATACATTAAGAATGCTGCCTGGGATGCCAACTGGTCTAATGGAGACTGTGTTCTTATCCTTGGAGATAGCATTGATGACATGCTCTTTGGATATGCAGGGAGAAGAGGAGGAGATGATGAAGACATGGCATGTGGTATGCTTAGGAGGGGATGGGGGGGTTGAAATTTTCACCAAACATCTCTTCTAGCAGATTTGCAATTTCGTCAGGGTCAGTGTATGTGATGCCATCCACAATTAGTTCAGCACACATCTGAGTCCTACCTTTTAAGTTGTGGACATAGATGAAGAAAGCCATATGATTATCTTTAGCTATGCTTGCTAAATTTTTACATAGCTGCTCTTTGAAGATTTTATGAGTTGTATTATTTGCTTGTTTAGGCTACAGAGGGTGATCTTCCAGTTCTGGGATCTCACGTTTGTATTTTTAGACATCAACTTCTTTCACTTATTGTATAATTTATTAATGCTAGACGTCCACCAGGATAGTTTGTTTTTTTCTTGAGGATCCAGCACAGCTGTGTCTATACATTTATGCATATGTTTATATGGTTCTACCTGACATAAACGAAACCCCAAAACACCGACAACGCAATCACCGAAACCACATAACCGACAGTACAAAAACACGAAACCCCACATGCCCGACAACGAAATAACCGACGTTACACAAACACGAAACCTCATACACTGCACACACCACAATCACAACAATCAACAAACAAAACACATTCCCTGACCAAAAACCACATACACAACACAAGCACACCAAAATCCCTACAAACCCACACATACACAACTACCTACAACCCTAACCCAAACCCTAACCCTAAGGTCCGTCACTACCGCACACTTACCTGACCCGCTCCCTAACCCTAACTCACTTATCCCGCCCCTAACCCAAACACAATCACTACCACACAATTTCATTCAGCCTTACTTGCACATTGACGTTCTTATGAGCCGTCGACTTTAACTACTTTCGGCGTTTTCAAATTTTGCGCTTCTGGGGCTTCAAAATTTTCTGTCGGTGTTCTCTGCTGTTGGTGAACTAAGGTAGAACCATTTATACAGGGCACAACTGTATACCTTAGTATAGCCATCAATGCCATCTGTAGAAACTGGAACTTGGAAGTCAATTGTACCTTCCCTTAGGAGGGTATAGTTAGCTTTGGTGAAGCTTTTTAGCCTGACTTCTCCTTCATTGAGTTTTGGTGCTATTGCTATTTCAAATATGATTGGTTTATGGTTTGATTTAACCTATGCAGGCCCTATATTTGAGGCATTGCATTGGTCACTCATATTGATGAGGACCAGGTCTAGAATATTGGAGCCCCTTGTGGGGTGGCACACTATTTGTTCCAGGGCATTTGAGTTATAACTTCAAAATAAGTTGATAAAAGATCAGGCAGCTCAAAAATTCTTAAATTTTTAAAATATGTTTTAAGAAATTTAATCAGCAAACTATTAAGCAAAAAAGAAAAACAATAGAATTAAATCAGGATTAAGGGCTTTTGTCTCACTCAAGAGACTTCTTCAGAACAACAAGCATATAATTTCCCTTTATTATATACCTTCACCTAATTAATTAATAGGAACTTTTAAACCATGCATTAAGCTCAGGAATCTAGTCTAAAAGGGAGGTGAAAGCCAATATTCTGGCTAGGCTTATAAATCCCTAGGGCAGATTGCCTAGTACCTACCTATGAACCTATGAACCTATAAAATAATAAATCCATTCAAATGCATTAAAAACTTTAAACATGTATGGATATAAATAAATAAATAAACAAATAAGCTAGCTCAGGATTCATTATTAGGAATGCATAAGAAGATTAGTTTATGTATATAAAAAGAAGACAAGTGTGGTGAAGCCATATAACTTGTAATTAATATAACCTATAAAAACAATCTAATATGTCTAAAAATCTGTTAAAAATTTTCAAATATCCTAAACCTTAAATAAGGAAAATCACCCTGAAACTTATGCTGATAATAAATTAAAGTTTTAATGCATTTAAATGGATTATTATTTTATAGGCTTACAAGTGTTGGGAAAACCTTTGTAGTTTCAGAGAAACAAAGAATGGTACAGTTTTGGTGTTTCTTTAAAACTTTATATGAATAATTTATGGTTTAAAAGTTTGTATTAATTAATTAGGTGAAGGCATATATGGAAGGGAAATTATACACTTATTATACTGAAGAAATCTCTGAAGTGAAGAAAAGCACTTAATCCTGGTTTAATTATATTGTTTTTTTTTATAGTTTGTTGATTACATTTCTTAAAACATATTTTAAGAATTTTTGAAGTGCCTGTTCTTTTATCCACTCATTTTGAAGTTGTGTTTATCAGTTCTTGAGTGAGATATATTTTTTAAGATTAAATGTCAAATTATCTTTGTGGTTTCATAAACTCCCTTACTCTTTGTCAATGTTTCTGTCCACGTAACAGAAACATGGTTGGCATGGTTGTACATATTTGCACACTTGTAAAGCTTGATATCACAAATTGGCAGGAGAACACTTGTACTGTTTTTGGAAGATCTCTGTAGATATGACAGGAGATGGGAAAGATGGTACCAAATTCAGGGCCCAGAGGTGGGGTGTGGAGGAGTCAAAAATATTTGTTGCACTCCTTGTGAAGTGCTGTATCAGTAGAATGCTGCAGGGTGAACAACTGAGGAATGGAACAGCCTAGCCAAAGGAGGCTATGTCCAGTGCAACTGGCATACCATGCTCTGGGGAGCAAAGAAAGCACCATTACAGTGACCTGAAATAGCTTTCATGTCTCTTTTTCTCTCTTTTATTTTACAGCTGCACAGGAAATTTCAGTGAACAGGGAGGCACATGCTGAGATATTGGAGAGTTTCAAAGGCGCAAGCAGTATATATGCAGTACAAATGAACATGACTATATTAAATATATTGGTATTCTATAGATTAGTATCAGCTTAATGATGCAGAGCTTAACTGTAAAAGCAAGCATGCATGCTTTCTTCTGTACCTCTTGGTAATTGTATTAAGCAAGTGTAATACTGTATTCAGAGTAGGTGGGTTCAATTCCCACAAGTAACCTATACACTCACATTTAACAAATATAATTTTTTAAATTTAATTGCAGCAATATAGGCTTTAATGCCATGCTATTACTTCCGATGTCACCTACCTATCCCCACTCACGGTGTATCCAACACTTTTGTGCTCATCACCATTCCTTTGTTTGTTTTGTTTGTCCTGTTTGTCTGCACTTGCTTCCTCACCTATCTGATCAATCTGACCTTGAAATTCCAATGTCCCTTCCCCAACATTCCTGTCTTCTTGAAATCCCCCTCCCCAAAAAATTGGGCACCCTCCCACAAAAATGTCTCACACATAGCTCTCCACTTCAAATATCTGTGTTCTCAACACAGTTTGGTCCAATTTATTATCGCCAATCTGTGTTGTGGTGACAATCCAAACTCATCCCATATTTATTTATTTATTAAGATGTCTAAAATAAAGTCAATATATTATAATATACAATTATGAAACTCTGAGACAATTTTTTTTTGCATTCTAGAGTATATGCATATTCTATGCATGTCTTGAAGAAGTGGATATCTATGGTTCTTTCCTAACTCCCTGTTGCAAATTCCTTATTTGCTTCCCCTTTGTTCTTCCCTCTGCTTGCTCCCTACAATTCACCACTTTCCTATCAACCCCATTTTCACAACATTTAATCTGGCTCAAAAGTAGAATTGCATACCATATTCATGACAAGAAATGGTCCATAAAACAACCTTTGTTTTTTGTCCTCTGCACTTGCACAGTTTGGCATTGCATGGCAATGCAGATTGGTGGTAATTGGCTCTCTACTTCCTATCTCAGAAGCTGGTGAGTTTTTGCCATCAGTTGCACTACTCCAGTTGTCTTCACCCAAAGCTGCATAAACTCGCTGCACTAAAGAAACACAGAGTTAAAGGAGAGTAAAGCCACTACTTTGAAACAGTCTGACAGTTCTGTACACTGCTGGATTTATCAAAATGCAATTTTCAATGTGGCATGTTGACATAAGACACGATTGAATATATTTTTGTCCAGTAGCATTAAGGGTTCAATTCCTCATGCATCTCACATCATTTCTTTGTGTGATGTTATATGTGTATGATAGGTTTAATCACCCACATCTTAACATTTGCCTCACTTATGACTTCTCATGAAGATATACTGAATACTGGCAAAAAATAAGTTTTAAGGTGATGCAACATTGTTCTGCTTGTCATAAGTGCATTGTCCCTCTCCTAACCCTTCTTTACCCCCTATGTCACTCATTTAATGCTGCAAAGTATAACTGATAAAATTTGGGGATGTCACATACTTTAGTGTGGTCACTGATAGTCACATTTGCAGTCCTGATCACATGTTCTTAGCTAATGCCACCCTGATGCCATTTGTAAAAAAAGAGAATAACCCAGATTTGAACTCTAGCTCACCTGCTCTTGCACATTGTGCCACAAAGACAGGCAGGCAGCAGGATTATTTTCCATACTGAGTACTGTCCAGTGGGCTGATGGACATATCTCACCACTAAGCCTGTTTGCGTGAAGGAAGGAAAACTAAATTATATCTTATACATCTTACCTTGAGCATAGAGCTGTGTTTGCTCATCACTTAATGTCATGCAAACAGGACAGGCAATGGCAACATTTATTAATGTAATAAAACTTTGCCCTGAAGTTTGGATGTAACAATTCACATGTAAACTACACCATGGACATTACAGCATCTATCACCAATTTCTCCTGTAACATATCTTGCAAACTACTTAACAAGCTCAGGTTTAATTCATGAAATGTGAATCATGCAAGCTATAACACTCTGCCATTGAATGAGCAAAATCCGTTACTTGGCAGTGAATTATGTAATAGAGTATTTAGTATGGCTTACTTTGGATACTGTGTTGTTATTCTCCATTACATTGCAAGGCATTCATAAACACAAGATGAGGACAGGGACATATGTGCTTGACTGAAACATACTTTCTGAGATTCATGTGTGCAGCAATGCACTCACAAATGATATATCAGTACCTGGGTCATTGTTAAGCAGACTACAGAAGTAAAGGATAACAACTGCATTGTTCACTTGTTATGGGTTTATACTGATACTGGACATTGGTCATCCATGATCATATCACAGTGATAGTGTTATTAATTTCTATTAATGTGGACATCAGTTCATCTGAATATGAAGACACATACCCCAACACCTGCAGTACTGCTGTTTCCAAAGTGTGTGTGTGTGTGTGTGTGTGTGTGTGTGTGTGTGTGTGTGTGTGTGTGTGTGTGTTTGTGTGTGAGTGTGTTATCTAAACAAAGTTTGAGTTACATGTATGTATGGTAAGTTTGCAGATGCATTCATGACAGGTTCTGTCAAAAATATTACCAAAGAAATTTAATTTTTTTTTTTTTAAATTACAAGCAATATCCTCTGCCTGCCTTTGCACATAAATCTCATAACAGTATATGTTACCTGTGATATATGATGATGTTATCCTCTATAAAGAACACTGTGTCAGTGATAAGTTCAGATGTCTGTGAAGACATGAGTAAATACTGTGTTTTCTAGCTTGTGCAGTTAGTTAGGTATGGTATTAAATCACACAACAGTCAATTTGTGTGTGTGTGTGTGTGTGTGTGTGTGTGTGTGTGTGTGTGTGTGTGTGTGTGTGTGTGTGTGTGTGTGTGTGTGTGTGTGTGTGTGTGTGTGTGTGTGTGTGTGTGTGTGTGTGAGCTTGACTCCAGCTCCTGCTGCTCTTTCTCAAGTATCATTCAGAAAATCCTTTTACACTGGTACATGACTCAACAGCAATTTCATACTGCCCTCCCACATCATTTTCTCAGCATACACTGATGATGTTATCCACTATAAAGTGCACCCTGAAAATATTAAACTCAGGCATCTATGTTGGTGCATTAAAAATGGGGTCTATATCCCATCATCAAGGAGCCTAAATGTTGAACACCTCTTTGTCAAACCCTATTTGTCAAAGTCTTCATCCATTGAATGATCGTTTCAGTGAACTTTTTCCCACGTTAAGTAACTCGTGGGCCTTTATGAGGAATTTGCCCTTTCTCCCACTGTAGTACGATCTCAGAATTGGTATATTTAGTTAGGGGAGGCTGTGTGGCTCATATCCCTCTAACAGAGTGGGCTTTAAAAATGCTGTTTTTGTTGCAGTCTGTAGGTTATCCAAGTTGTTACTTACCATGGGAAACGGTTTCACTTAAACGATCATTCAATGGATGGAGTTTTGACAAATAGGGTTCCACAAAGAGGCATTCAATGTTTAGGCCATTTGACAATGTGACATAGAGCATATAAAATGTGTTCACTAACTTGTGCAACTAGATAAGTAGGGAATCTAAGCCCACAGTGGTCAGTTTCATTGTGTCTGTTCATCCAACTATGAGTCTGGAGACACATTCACACTGGTATGTGAGTCCACATCTGTATCACTCACTCCTGCAAAAAAAACTTCTTCTCAGCAGACAATGATGATGTCATCCTCTTTAAACTACATTCTGACATTGTTAAAGTCAAACATCTGTGGTGGTGCTAGTTTTACAGTACAGTGTATCAAATCCACCTTGTATTCCTACACAGGTACTGTGTTTGAATCTGACCTTAATCAACTTGCGTGTGTGATTGATGATGTATTACAGTCATTGTATAAAGTTTTGAATTACTTTTCATTTAACTCCCACACATGAGAACATTTTACATAGCCCCATGAATCCAGCATCCCCTGTTCCCACTGTAGATAACATGCTTGCTGTTGAACACTGTAGATGTCATAATCTCAAAGACGCATACAGACATACTGAAGAAGAAGCCCTGTATTACCCTGGAGACCACTGAATGTGTGATTGCTAATTCTGTCATAAGATGGTGTGCATGTCATATATGGACAGAGGCAGTCTGTAATACAATCAAACACATACACACATATGCACATACACTTAATATCTTCCATCAAATAGATATAACAATTTTTATTTAAATGGTATAATAATGGTTAAGATTTTATTTCTCTTGAGCATTAGCCTAGTAATACCTTGTGACCCTCTGAAGATTGCACATATCAGTGTTATTGTCATCCGCATGTGCTATGTTAAGATGTAGATGTACTGAAGCCCTACAATAGTGTATTCTAATCTGTGATTTGAGCTACTGTATTGATGGCCACTGCTGCCATTTAATTACATGTTCCTTCCATATCAGCTGTAGCAATATGCCACCTGAGGGCTATTGTCATGGGTTAATGCAATGCATATTGTTGCATTATTAATGCTTGTCTTGTTGTAGTGAAGTATATCAACATTTTACACAGTTCTCATTCAACCATCACAGTGACAGCTGCAGTATGGCACAGGTGTGCATGTGTACAGCTAGCATCTAGAAATGTCATCTAACATATAGCACTATTATGACATACTGATTACATGGGTACAAACATATGGGTTCATCCACATCTTGTAATGATGTTTTAAATATATATATATATATATATATATATATATATATATATATATATATATATATATATATATATACACTTACAACCTTGGGGAATGTAATTGTGTTGCTATTCATAAAGATTTGTCAGGTGTTCTACAGCAGCATTGTTGTACTGTCAGCGTTTGTGTCATTAAATTTTCTGCATAAACTGCAGCCACCTCAGTTGTAATGTGTCCACATAGGGTATTAGGACCCTCACCCACACATTTCTACAGATAAACATATAGGCATATAATGACATGAAATAGGCTGAGTTGAACAACTATGTTAAAAGTTCCACTGCGTTGTATGTGATTCATAACCAATGTTGTATTTGGATGTGATGTCACAAAGCATTTTCCAACTATGTGTAAAAGCTTAAGTGGAATATCAAGTTATGGACAGATTTGATGGTGGAAGGTACCACCCATACTCATCCAGAGGAAATAGAAAACATGCTAGCTGACAGATTTGGATCAAACTTCAATCCCCTGTCCTCTCTGGTGGTCACCCAAAGTAGACCTGACACCATTCCTCAGCTTATTATCTCAAGAGAGGAGGTCATCTCCGCCCTCTTGAAAGCTAAAAACACACCATCAATGGGCCCTTACAGCATCCCTGGTTGACTTTGAAATAACTTCAAACATGACCAAGCAGACCCACTTGGATGTCTATTTAAACACAGCCTACAGACAGCTTATGTTCCGGCAGAATGATGGACAGCAACAGTCATACCTCTGCACAAGGGGGTACCCTCAGCATACACAGGGAATTATAGACACATATGCCTGAATAGCCTCATCAGTAGGGCCATGGAAATATTCTTAATGGATCTTATCTTCAAAGACATAATTAATCTTCCAACTCTGGAGCCAACCAAACTTATTTTGTTAGGTGTAGATCATGTCTGTTAAATGTGGTTGACTTCTTTAAGAAGGTCACCTGGGTCACAGATGAGGGAAACACTGTGCATCCCATGTAACCTGACCTGGCCAAGGCATTTGACACAATTCCCCACTCAGGTATTATAGAGAAACTCTCTCCCCTGGGCATAAACCCCTACTTCATCAGGTGGTTAGCCAAATGGCTCACTCACAGGACATATAATGTCAAAGTGGGCAAATTCACTTCTAGCAAGAGTTCAGTCACGTATGGGGGGGTGGGTATCACATGTTCTGTACTAGGTCTTTTCTGCTCAGTATTTATTTCTCAGTTGTCATTGCAAAACATAGACAGTCCTTGTCTGACCAAGTCTGTGTATGACTGCATATTGGAGGCAATCACTGCATGCATGAACAATATGGTTACACTGCAGAAAGCATTAAGGCACACACATGACTGTTGCCATAGCTGTCGATGGAAACCAAAAAAAAAAAGCAAATGCCACACTTAATTACACTATTGACAGCAGACTCCCCCCCCCCCAAGACTAAACCCAGTGGTATGTGATCTGGCTACTGAGGTTGATACTAATCTCAACTTCAACCACCCTGTGTCCACAATGTTGAGAAAGTCCTTTAGTGTGGCACAGCTCATAAGTAAGGTCATGGCACCCAGGTTAAAGGATCTTGTAATTCCATTGTTCTTGGCCATCATCACACAAACAATTGAGTGCAATGCACCCTTTAATGTGTACCTCACAAGACATCTAAAACATCTGGAGCAAACCCAGAGTTTTCTCACAAGGAAGATACAGGTTATAAAAACAATGCCTACATGGAAAGATTGAAAACCTGTCACTGTCTCATACAGACTACTGTCTGACCTACAGGGCAGTATCCAATCCGGATGAAAATGTTACACATTCATAAATCAAACTGCACAAGAGTCATTCATTCCAAGGAATGTAACACAGGCTCTGACATAAATAAATCAGGTTGGACAGATAGATACAGCTCTCAGAGACTCCACCTTCTCTGGAACAAGCTACCCATTCATGTGAAGTAAAGCCCTTCATTGAGTAGTTCAAGTGCAACATGAATCAGTGGATGTGTAACTGTAAATTTACTCCCGGCGTGCTGTTCATGACCCACATGGACAGAGACAATCAGTATTACATACCTTAGCATTGGCTCATACTTCTGTGAATGTTTTTCACCTAGCTATTGAAAGTTGTTACACTCTGGTGAAATCTGGCTAGGCTTGTATGGGCTGTTTGACTATTAACCTAGTTGTCTCCTATGAACATACAAGCCTATGAAGTGCATCGGTAGCTTATGTAGAGCTATGGTATGACTGTACTGCATTATGGACATACCAGTACATCACATCAGTATTACCACTTGATAGTTTGCACAAACACATATGGATGTATGTCAGGATTTAATGGCAATATGACATGAGGAATAGCAATTTCAGGGAGACAATGATCCTGTGTCACTTGTGCTTATACTGCATGCTCCATGTATTGTTTGGTATGTGTACAATATTACAGCGACAGCTTCCTCATTCATTGACATTTGAGTTTGCACTGCTGTACTTTCTGTGCACATGAGCATAGCTGATGCATTTCCATCATTCTGACATACTCCTGTGCCATTCATTATAATGCATCACTTCTTTATTTCCACATCAACTCCAAATGCTTCAGTTAATATCCATTGGTATTAAATGTGCAGATGCATGCAATGCTCAGTTGTGTGTAGGGAATCCACTCATAATTGTGTGGTGTTTGTATGTGTTGTAATCTGTATGGCCTATACCTATGTCAGCCAGGGGTGCTTTAGTCAAATGTATCACATTATCACACTGAGCTCTCATACATCTGGTAAGCCATACAGAACTTTTCTTAGTGATGTATATACATTAGTATTTGACAGTGCAGACTTCCCCTCAAGGTGTTCTACTAGATGTCTGTGATACAACTTTCTGTGTTGCACCCAGTACATACACAACTCATTGACAACATACATGTTATGGGTTTGATTCTTGCAGGTGACGATTGGGGCTTATGTGTCATGAAAACTTATCAACTGACCATGATTAGCCCTGATGTCAACTCCACTTTTAACGGTGCCCCATTAAACCTTCCAAAATGTGATCATTTTTAGGGAAGGGGTGGTGAGTTCCAGCTACAGAATACTGGCTATCATTCCAGTTGTTCATATATAACTATCCTGGCTGGCTGTAAATATGACAAGGTTATCGTTTGGGAGAGGACTTTTGGGACATTTTTTAGGATTTATTTTTCAACACACCTGGCTTGTCAAAGTGTATGCTATAGTGTCCATAATAACAATCAGCTAATTCTCAAACAAACTGATAAGATATGTGTGAGATTTATTTACACAATCTCACTGGAGTCAAAGCTTTGACATAAAAACACTCCTAACGTTAATCTGCTTGTCAATATTGCACACACTGCACTTATCACACACAGCCTAAAGCATACACATAGACCCATATATGCTGAAACACTTAAATGTAACCTTCCTAAACCCCAAAGCCCTTCTAGATGAAGCATAGGTTTATGTCAGATGCCTGAAGTTTTGGAAACTGAAACTTCACATGGCTGAGACCATGTGTTTGACTTTTTGAAAAGTCAAAGCATTTGTATGAAGATCATAGTACTGTGGGGATTGGGCAATTTACCCTTTTCCCCACTGTAGTGTGATCTCAGAGCTGGCATATATAATTTGCAGGGGATTTGAGGAGATTTGACCTGCAAAAAAAAAAAGTAGATGTTTGTGTTTTGTTTCATTTTAGTTTTCAGAAAGTTGAACATATGGTCTTGACCATATGAAGTCTGAGTTTCTAAAAATTTTCTCTTCTGTCATAAACCCAAGAGACACATGAAACAAATGCCCCCAGTAATCCCAAATGCACTCTTTCAAAACAACAGCCAGATCAACACAGATCACAGACTCTCTACTTTTAAGCCCATGAGGCAAGTCACCACACAGCCCAACTTTCTGCTCATTGGAGACTTTATTGTTGGGTACACTGATATCCCTTTCACTAGACTGAGTAGGGAGAAAGTCACACTCATTTGCTTATCAGGGGCCATGATCCACCATGTTATGTACACACTCAGGTCACTGGAAGGCAAGCACCAGTATGACCATACCTCTAATTTGATTTTCGCAGAATGTCCAGATTTTTTGGCTCCATATTTTTTGTCTGTTTCTCATAAAATTTGTGTTTTTTTGCAAAATCACTGGGATAATCTGAGGATTAAAGTAACTAAATAATGACATAAATTTAGTTTATTTGAGTTTCATACTTCAAATATCTTCAGAAAATGTATGTTAAAACAAATCAAGTTGCTCTAGCAACTTGTGGATAAGAGCAATATTTAAAATATATCCTATTTTTGGGCCTTTGTCTCCCATTTTGGTGGGCTTTGTTCAGATTTTTTGCCCAAAGAGGTTGAGAGGTATGAGTATGACACAGTCACAGTCCAAGAGGGTGTAAATGACTAGAAACATACCTCCCTAGACTCTATGAAGAGAAACATCATGGAGTTCTCATAATATGTATTCAAAGCTGGCATGAGTCTAGCATTAAACAGTATTCTACCTTCTCAAAGGATGATGCCATAATATAAACAGAAGATGACTAACTTTACTAATCGGCTTAGTTTCTGCTGTCATTCTAAGGGTGGTTTAGTATGGTAATGTCTAAGGATCTGGTCAACTAACCACGCTGCGTTGCTAGGAATGGTCTGCCCCTCTACCCTCTAGGCTTTTAAATATTAGTTAAAGTATTGTCCTCCCCTAAAGTGCCTTTTTCTGACAATGCCAAATATCAAATCAAAATCAATAAAATCTAACGGTGTTACTGCTTAATGCTAGAAGTCTACACAATAAACTCCACTTCCTACAATCTGTTCTCACCTTAAGAGAAAACTTATATATATGCAGTCACTGAGGCATGGTTTAAATCTGCAGAGACTATAATGCCTTCCACACATTTAAACCATCTACTACACAGGCAGGGACTAAATATCTCGATTTACATAAAAAATAAATATTACTCAAGGCTGATAAAACAAGATGATGCAATTGAGCTTCTCCACGTTCAAATCACCATAGACAAAATCCCATATTATTTCCTTGCAAGCTATTGGTCTATCTATATGGCCTGGAAAACCCATAGCAAGTATTGAAGCCCACTAAAAACAATCAACATCCAAACCAATAGCATATGGGCGACTTTAATTAACCCTTTATTAACTGGGAAACAATTCCCAAAAACTAATTAAATTGCACAAACACATACGTCCAACTGGGAATCACCTAACGTCCTTCTTTCTTGTACGCCTCTGGAATTCTCTACCATCCAATTAGCATCACCAGCAGTCTCCTCATTTAAAACCTTGCTGCACTCACACCTAACTTCACAATGGAAGTGCTCCTGTTCCCATCCTACCTAATCCTTCTAATACCACTTCCTCCTTTCCTAGAACTTAATACACCATCGCTGCCTCTTATAGTTCCACAGCTCTATTGAACTATTTGACCAGCTACTTAACATTTACCCTACGCTGCAACTTTTGTAAAAAAAAAAAAAAAAAAAGTGTTTCTTATTGCTGTTTAATGACCTATACTGATGTATTCTATCATTGTTAACCTTTTCTTATCATATTTACTTTGTATTCCTGTGAGATAATCTGTAATGTATATGTACAATGTGTACTAAGTATTTATATTTTTCTGGAGCTTTTCTCCCAGGACTCCATTGAAAATGGGCTCCTTGAGGCCCAGTTGACTATTCTGGCAAACAAACTGCAAATAAATAAATAAATAAATACTAAAATAAATAAATAAAACAACATCAACTATGTTGGCAAGCAGATTCCTGGATTTGTCATCGCAAACTCCCTGGACCAGATTGTCAGTGTACTGACCGGGTATGCAAACAGGTCTATATTATCTTATCAAGGAGGCATTACAGTGAATGCCACTTCATCATCCATTGCTGAACGAACTGCCAGTTCCATGAACAGCCGATTCAGTTATTTTTTTCCTAGGGAAAAACATCACTTTACCATCAGCGTGAATTTGCCCCTTTCCCCACTGTAGTGCAATCTTGGAGTTGGTATATTTAGTTGGGGGGTGTGGGCAATGTTCCCCACATTGGGGGGGGGGGGTCAAAGCCCCGAACATTTATGTGTTTGTAGTGGTGTTTTGTTTCTAGCCAGATCAGTGACTTCATTTTTCCCTAGGAAAAAAAATCACTGAATCGGCAGTTCACGGAACTGGCAGTTCACTCTTTTGTGGTCGATGAAGAGGCATTCGTTGTAAAGCCTCTTTGATCCTATGCAAACACACTGGATCTGGTCCTCCCTGATATGAGAGAGTGCTGCACATGCCCTAGTTTAATGTCCTTTCTGGTAAGGTAAGACCACAAAACAGTCTCATTTGATGTAGAAATAAAATTTGGAACCCTAGCTAACCCGGAATCTTCAGGAACTACAATAGGAGCGGACTTCCTACTACTGACTGATAACCTGGTAAAATTTCAAGCCCCTCTAAACCCTAAGAACACTGCTGCCTACATGGAACTGTTCAAAGAAACTCTGTAAACACCAGTAATAAGTATAGAGCTAACGCAAAAAAACAAGCCATGCTTGTTGAATCAAAACATCAATCGACTGTATAACAGAAGGAAGAAAAAAAATAATGGCAAAAATTAGGAGATGTAGCACTCAGCAGGATAAAGGTGCTCTCATCAAACTAAACAATACTCAGAGCACATATGAAGTCTACTAAAGCCAAATTTTAGGTAAATTTGGCCGCCTAGGCAAAGGACGGCCACAGAACATTCTTTAGCTGTGTCTGCTACCTCAGAGGCTATACACAGTTGTGTGCAGAGCTCATTGTTAATGGATCCACCTCTACTGGGCCCGAAGATATAGCAAGCCTACTAGTAGACAAATTCATATCTACCTTTGCTACTCTTTCCCTACCAGTCTTCCCTCAGAAAATACTATCAAATAAACTCTCTCTACTATCACTAGGGAACAGGAACTCAGTGCTATCTCTAAGACCAAGAACACTGCATCAGTAAGCCCAGAACATATCACAGGCTGCCTTCTAAATAGCATGAAACATGACCAATCAGGTCCTCTTGAATTTATATTTACCCAAAACCTCCAAACAAGCTATGTGTCTAATGAATGTAGAACAGCAACTATCACCCCTCTGCACAAATTCAGGTCATCTGCCAACCCGGGAAACTACATACCATAAATTTCACAAGTCTCATATGCAAATACATGGAAAGAATTAACAAGGGAATAAACACTGATGACATATAGGACCTCCTGACACTGGACCCAATGTAGTTTGGTTTTGACAGCTCTTTTTTGGCATCTAATTCACTGAAGTCAAGGCCAACATCAAAAGCCTCTTGCTGATCAAATTTGCTGATAATTGCAAATTAGGAATTATCAGAACATCCCTCTCCAACATTAATGTTCTCCAGGAAGGAATGACATAGACAAATAACTAGTGTTAGAGCCATGGACTAAAACTAAATGCCACGAAATGCATGATAATATTATTTGTGAAGTTATCCATCCCTGGTAACTATCATATTGACAGCACACCATTAAGACTCAACCCAGTAGGCAGGGACTTGGGGTCACATGTAGATAGTAATCTAGCTTTTAAGGGCCAGACATTTTTATAAGCTACCTCTGTCCATAAGGGACATGAGTGCTAGGCCTGGTGTAGATTTCTCATTCCACATCCACTGGTCTAGGTTGCACAAACTGGATAATAGACAAACTCAATTCCACATGGATGGAAGCTTTTTCCTTAAGACGGACAGTCTTTGCAACACAGAGTGGGAAAATTATTGATAAGTAAGTGGAAAGGTGTGTTTCTGCAACTTTGATTTTCAGTATTTTGAATTGTCAGGCTCTTTTGTTAAAGTTTATTCTGACTAATTGTGAAATTATGATGAATGTTTTGTCTGCAGTTTCTTTTTGTGAGGAAGAATCTGCTTCAAATAATTTAGCTTCTTCCATTTCACAGGTCACAACTCATTGTTTACAGTGTGTGTATGACTCACTTGATACTTATTGCAGAGCTATGGGCACTGGTATTGTTTTGAGGAGTTTTGCCTTGCTGCATTCTCAAAACCCCCAGATGATGTGAAAACATGAATTTTATGTTCTCCTTTGGATTGAAATTTATTTTGGTTCCTCTGCTGTAGAGGTTATCAAAAAGGGGATGAAATGGTTAAGATAATACATGGAATTTCTATGATTTTTCAGGGCTCTTTTTCCAAAATTTCTAACGGATCCCCTAACCCTTAATCCAGTTTAAGAAAAAAGCAAAATATCTACATTTTCATAAGACTGTTTAAACAGAAGTTTAAGAAACAGTGGCGGTGGTGGTGGGAGTTCGAAAAATAATTCAGGGGATTCATGTTGAGCCACTGAAGGTAATTTCAGTGAACAGATGAAAACAAGGAAAACCATTCACTAAAATCACTTTTGAGGAGCAACTGACCAGTTTTATTTTTTTAGGAGGGCAAGCCCTCTGCATCTCCCATGTGGGGAAATGCCTCCCAAGACTTATAGATATCAATTCTGAAGTTGCACAGCAGTAGAGAATAAAAGCAAACTCCACTGGGGGTGGAAGGAATTTCAGCAAACAGCACATGGTCTTTTTGTGTTCAACAAAAATACATTTGATGGCATGATGTGCCCCTGTATTCAGGAACCCCTCAAGGCAAAGGATAGCCAAACAAGTCAGTATGACTATTTAAGGGACCTTGTTCCTCCATCCCACACTGGCAGTCCCTTTTCCCTTCCAGAAAGTTTGAATCTCCAGCATTTTCTTTAGCAAAAGATAGTTTTAGACAAATGTGTTCTGAGGATCATCAAGGTCACAGATGGCAATTTGTTGGAACTCTCCTTTCCAGGGAGTAATTCTTCAGCCACCAGAAAAGACTCCTTTATTTCCCCTGTAATTCAAAACATGCGGTCTCAGGGAGATATTGAACCAAGTTCCTTTTTCTCAGGCTGGAAAAGATATTTATTTAAGATTGATTTTAATGTCAAAGAAAGAAAATTCTTGGAGACCAGTTCTTGACCTTTCTTTCTCTATTAAATTTATTTGTGATAGTGCAAAAGTTCTAAATGCTACAACTTCACAATGTTTTTCCCCTTCTTCCTCATTTAAGTTTCCTCATAACACTAGCCCTGGGATTCAATAAACTCTGTGTAGGATTTGTGCAAAGCCTACAGGGGGTTTGCACATTTGCATGGTGAGCAGCAGCACTAATTGCATATTCATGCCATGTACTGTGTTTTAATATAAACAAGCAGTGTTTCATGGCTGGCAACAGTGTTGTCGACCAGGAAACTGTGCAATGCAACATGGATAGAAAACATGTCAACAACAGAGCAAACTGGATTAGCAGGTTTGTGAGTAATGCCACAATGATTACCAGGGTTCATCATATACTAATATATATGTTCCAAGCACAGTACAGGACACTGTATATAGTGCAGAGCATTGAGGAATCACATTCCAGGCAGTTTGTGCAAGTTGTGTAAATGATCTGTAAGAGTACATGACTACCATTTAAAATAAACAGTCAGGGTAGGAGCGTTTTTTGAATAGGGACACAAAGGTGAATTTTAGGAATGAACACCAGGAAAAATGACAGGTGAAACATTGGAATTTATCACAGATAAGGGCTTATAAATGGAAGACAGTTGTAGCAGGAGCACTAATCACATCTCCACATTGTACAGTATGGACTGCACAGTGACCAATATGTATTATATGACTGCCAGGCAAAGTGACATACAGAGTATAAGATGTATGTGTGATATAAGCATCCATAAATGAACAATGAAGAAGACATCTCTCAGGGCTGTTATATAAATATGCGGTTTGGTGCATATTGTGAAGCTGTGCAAACTGAATTTCCTGAATAAGACTGTATTGTCAACAGAGGCTTCTAACTAGTGAGATACAGTTACAGGCTCATAGCCAACAGTAAAACAAGCATATATAATCATTGACAATATCAGAATAATG